>NC_137770.1:230110766-231310766 GCF_963455305.1 Plecotus auritus | reverse complement strand
AATAATAAAGGATGAAATGAAGGATCACACTGTGGTTATTTTCCTCATCTCCAGGATACGGATACCATGGTTAAGCAAAGACCGTAAGCAATATTCATAAAATGTTCTGTTCTCTGAAACTCCACAAGCAAACTAGCATTTCATCTAATGGAAATCTTCTTCATAGCCATCCTGTCCTCATGAAAACACTCATCTCACACATTAGTGCATGTGTAGGTCTATGATAAAACCTAAACACTTCCATTAGATAAAAAGACCTAAACTGATTATGAAAAATGCTCTATTTCTTCCAAAGTATCCTAATCAAACACTCAGTAGTACAATATGTTTTAGGCTGATTACTTTAATCCAATTTTAATTAAGTTTATGTTGCTATGCCAACAAATAGTTTTTAAGTTGTTGAAATCTTGATGTTTCAGAATATGACTAAAATTAATGACCTAAGAGCATTTTACTCAATTTCAGAACCTTGTAGTGCAATTTAGCATCACCATAGCAATGATTTTAATATTATCAAAAAATAACAATAAAGAACTTTGTAAAAAAAAACTGCACTGTACAATAAGATTTATTTTTAAATTCCAGATTTTATGCATGTAATTTTTCCAGTGCATACGTACTTAAATTATATTTGGTTTTACAAAAATAAGAATAAATACATGAGGGGATAGAAACACAGGCAAACACATACCAACTAGATATCAGCCCCAAATGATCCCCATTTCCAAACACTCAAAGTCTGTATGCTGGCACTATTGTACATCCAAATAGAAGATTAAGACCAACAACCAGACAGGTGGCATTGGCCTAATTTGTAAATTCCAATTCTCTTACTGACATGCTTAGAAAAGAGAAAACATTTTCAGTCTGAAGGAAGAACAAGCATAACTCACAAATGCCCAGAAAAAGGGAAATACCAGTTGAGGATATTTTTTTATATACAGCAGAATTTTATTTTTGTATTTGTACTGCCTTTTCATCAGATATCCTTGTTATTTTGTTGTTGTTGTTGTTTTTTGTCAAGATCCAAGTAGGCAAATGAAAACCATGTTAGTTATTTCAACAGAGATAATTTAATGCAGGGAACTTGTTATATAGATATTTGAGGCCTAAATACATAGAGAGAACATGGAGTAACTCAGATAACTGCATGAAACAGCTATCATGTCTAAGGATGGAGAAGAAAGGGTTGAGATTGGGATTAAGAGAACAGACTACATACCTGGGGCTTAGAACTCTGACGGTGAGTGATATCTAGGTGCTGCTGGTACCTCTGCGGGAAAGTCCTGTGGCTGGTTCTGGTGCTTAGGGATGCTGGAGGTTGGCAGCACTGGATGGTGCTTTAGCAAATTGCTGCTTTTGGGGTGAAGTGTTGCTAGGGGATCCTGCCAGGAACAGCAGAGAAAAAATGGAAAGTTCCTGCTTTCCTTTGCTTTCTCTTCAGTCTCCTCTATGTCTGTTGGCTCAATAGGCTTAGAGAACCTGAATCTCTTTTTGGTTGAATGTAATGCGGTGACAGCTAACAGAGTAGAACCACAGTTTGCGTCCTGTTAGCCACACCATCACAGAGTGATGACAAGTGTAATTAAAGGGAAATTTAACGCCTTCTGACAGTCGGTAAATGGCCAGCCAGCACACTGCAGTTATAATTTATTTATATTTTGGTTGGTCTGTTAGTTTCTCTCTGGCATTAAACACTTCTGTATTCTTCCTGGAATTTTTCAGGTGGCTTTGAATGCCTCACTCCCTTCTAATTTTCCACTGTACATTGAAGTCCCTGATCTTTCTTGTCAAATCAATGTCTAATGGCCACTCCTCCATTTCATAGGTGTTTTTAAATATAATTGTACTTCAGGTTTTCCCATCTTAGAACTTCTGTCTACCTAAAATTTTCAAACACTTTTAGAAGAATTCGTTACCCCTGTCCTCTTTTAATTTAAATAAGATGGAGAAAGATTTACAGAGGAAAATATTAAATTTATACTTAATCAGGCTTGGGAAAAAATATTTTCACCTTAAAGTTTATTATAAACACATATTTTATATAGTGAAAGGTCTGAAGTAATGTTGCAGTTATTAAATGCAAATGACGGGTAAGGCATGATGCTAGGTTGCGTCTCTGATTTTATTGGGTGTGTGACAATGACAGAACACTTAAATTTTTTCATTTTGTAATGGAGGTAAAATACATCGACTGCTTTGTTCATGGATTATTTTGAAGGCTAATAAAAATCAAAGCTATAGAAGTGAGTTGGTGAATGTAACCCAACAGAAGTGACAGGTGCATGCAGGCTTCTGTAGAATTGTTAGGGAGAATGATTTCATAAAACCTTACTGGTACTCATTCTGGAACAGTCAGTATAGTGTTACCTGGAAATCCCCCAAGCTCATTGACTAATCGATGCCTGAGATTTAGTGAACCTTTTGTGACTTTCAATTTGAGACTCTTATTTAATACCACACTTTCTTTGCAATCACCTTGATGTGTAGCCTGTTTGTTTCATCAATATAAAGCCACATAGCCTCACATGGCATCTTAGTTTTAATCCAGGTGACTATTACCTACAGTTGGAGGTGTTGTCCAGAAAATCCTGAATAAATTTTGTACATACTCTATAAGAACCTACATTAACTTAGATTACTTCAAGCATACCAAGAGAATTTGATGGTAATCCACCTAGTCATTTTTATCAGATGTAGGCATAAACATTCTGATTTATTAACATTAACTATTTTTAAAGGAGAAGAAAAGCTAGTAAATATTGAGTTCTGAAGAATAAGGATTACTAAGGAAAATAAATAATGTAGCTTAATAAAGGATTTTCCCTTGATATTTCTTTCTATACCAATATAGAAGGAAACTTCCAGAATAGGAAATCCTGAGACTGTTTCTCAGGATAGGAAATGTATTAGTTGTTGGGGGAGAAAAATAAACTTCAATATTAAACATAAGGTACAAATTTATCTCCAAATTCTGCACCATATCAGTAATGTTAACTTATATATGTATGATGATTGAAGGTTCAGGATAAATAAACAAATGAGAATAGTTGATTTTTAGTGAAAAATGGACACTTTGTCTCCAAATTGCAACTTTTGAGCCCTTAAAAGGGAAAGCCACATGAAGGCACTTGGCTTGGGTCACTGGTAAAGTGTGCTCATAAGAAAGGGTTAGATTTATGTGCTTACTTAAGAGAAGCCTCGCACCCGCAGCAGGCCTGAATATTAACGAGCCTTCAGCTTTGCTGTCTTCATGGGGGGATGTTTGCCTGAATAGTTCATTCCCAGAAATGTAACTTGCATCCTGACTGGTGAGACTCGAAAGGACTAAGTCAGGGCCATTGCTCTCAATGGAAGCCTTGCCTGAAAAAGAGACCACAAATGAGGACAGTGAATATATTTGAGAGGGGCTTATGTAGAACCATTTCAGAAATAAGCTGACACATGCCCGCAATAAAGTTCAAAGTAAAAAATAGAGTCAGATCAGCATTATGCTAAGTCAAATCCCTGCAGTAAAATGAGAATAAATAACAATGTGCTAGGAACAAGATGACCTTTGGGAATTATGGTTTTAGTGAATTGCTCCACATCACAAAGACATTTTAATATCATGACTTATCAAATTCAAATAAAAATATAAGAGCAAGCAGAAATAGAAAAATAATACCTCGGAATAGTGTACTAGGACTTCCCCTTTTTGGATTGAGTCAAAATAAGATTACATTTGAATTTAATTGTTGACCTACATACTATCCTGACAAAAAGCCAACTAATTATAATATCTATTTACTGAGAATAGTATTTCTTGTGCATGCTTTTTTAATTGAGGAAAATGTTAATTTTTTAGATCATCATAAAACAAACATAGAAGCAAAGAACAGCTACAATTATTTTATGTATCTGGCAAGAGATAAAGGTAATTTCTTGGATAGTTTAAGTATAATGGTAAAATTTGCGTTAGAAATTATATGTTGATCAGTTCTCATATAAACTAGCCCTTAAAAAAATATAGTCCAAAAAATACTAATCCAAAACAATGTAAACACACACATACACACAAACACACACACACATACACATACACTCTTGATTCTTTAGGATTTATATTTTATCTCTCCCTCTTAAGGACTTAAGAATGAACATTAACATTAGTATATGTAAATGCCTGCATTAAAGACATGTTTAACTTTTATTAATTCCATATACAGTTAAGCAATGAAAAAGTTTGTCTCTTAATACCTATTAATATATTGTATTATTAATATTCCCTTTTATACCTGTTACAAAATATTAACCATTTAAAAGAGATTGTTTTCAAGACTCTTCTGGAAAACTTCAGAGATAGAGGTCTTACATGGTTGCCTAATAACTTATTTCATGAATTTACACCTACTCACCTCAATTTTAAAATGACTTCTTTGTTTCCTATTCCAAGGCTAAGGAATAATAGTTATTTGTTATTATATCATATCACTCCTTAGTCAGAACTTCAAATCCAGACATCCTATATAAAAATCCTATATAACAAAGAGGTAATATGTAAATTGGCCATCACTCCAACACACAAGATGGCCACCCCCATGTGGACACAAGATGGCCACCACAAGATGGCCAGCAGGGGAGGGCAGTTGTGGGTGATCAAGCCAGCAGGGGAGGGCAGTTGGGGGGACCAGGCCAGCAAGGGAGGGCAGTTGTGGGTGACCAGGCCTTCAGGGGAGGGCAGTTGGGGGCAACCAGGTCTGCAGGGGAGGGCAGTTGGTGGCAGCCAGGCCCTCAGGGAAGGGCAGTAAGGGGCAATTGGGCCAGCAGGGGAGCAGTTAGGCATCGATCAGGCTGCAGGGGAGTGGTTAGGGGGTGAGCAGGCTGGCAGGCAGAAGCGGTCAGGGGCAATAAGACAGGCAGGCAGGTGAGCAGTTGAGAGCCAGCAGTCCTGGGTTGTGAGAGGGATGTTCAGGATCAGGCCTAAACAGGCAGTTGGACATCCCTTGAGGGGTCCCAGATTGGAGAGGGTTCAGGCTGGGCTGAGGGACACCCCCCCGTGCACAAATTTTGTGCACTGGGCCTCTAGTGTAGTAATAAAAATGCTCAGGGAAGTCATGTTGCAAACTTGTAATTACTTTACTTTCAAAGGAACATTTTATTGAGATAATGGTAGATTTACACACAATAGTAAAAAATAATACACTTTTCTTATGTATACTTTGGAAAACTGTTGTATACTGCTACAATAAAAGTATTGTAATTGATACAATATATCCATGTATTATTTTATTTTCTCAGTCTTTCTCGTACACATTTGTATGTGCATTTAGTTCTATACAATTTTGTTAAATGTATAGGTCCATGTGTTTGCTACAGATACTAGACAGTTTCATCATCACAAATATCATTTCTTTTGCTCTTGTCACATCCACTTCTCTCCTTCAGATATTCCCTGGGAGTTCATCCAAATTGTTGTATGATTTTTTTGCCTACCTCTAGATCTTAAAGTTCATTTTCTATGTTTTTAAATAAAATTTTAAAGCTTCCATAATTTCAGTTTAAGTCTGATCCACTTTGAGTTGACTTTTGGATAAGGTGTGATATTTAAGTCAACATTTTTGGTCTATGTGTGTCCAATTACTCCAGCATTATATGGTGAACAGTCTACCTTTTCCTTTAATTGTTTTTCACCTCTTAACAATCTATTTTTTTATATTTATGTGGGTTTTCTATTCTCTTTCATTAATATATGCTTCTGTTCCTTGGGCAATACAATACTCTCTTGATTACTGTAGCTCTCTAGAAAGCCTTAAGATTGAATAGATTAATTTCTTTCACTCTATTCTTCTTCGCCAAGATGGTTTTAGATATTACTGTATCTCTCTATGTAAATTTCAGAATAAGCTTTCTATGTCTACAAAATGGTCTGTCTGGGATATTGATAAGACTTGTCTTAAATCATATACCTGTTTCCAGATCATCTTTTTTTATGTTGGGTTTTCCCATTCATGACTACACTATGTCTTTCTATTTATTTAGGTTTTCTTTGATTTCTTTCACTGACATATTCTAATTTTCAGCATACATGTTTTATTAAGGACATACCTATTTTATTTTCTTTAGAGTGATTTTAAATGGTTTTGTGTTTTAATTTTGGTTTTCAAATATTCATTGTTACTAAGTAGAAATGAAATAAATTTTAGTGTGTTGACTTTATCCTGCCAACTTTTTTATTTTAGGAGTTTTTGGTTGGTTGGTTGATTTGTTTTAGGTTTCTTTGGGTTTTTATATAGATCATAAAGTCATCTGCAAACAGAGTGGCTTACTTACTCCTTTCTAATCACTATGTCTTCCATTTTCTCTTCTTGCCTTATTGCAGTGGCAAAAACTTCAGTATTATGTGAATAAGAGTAGTGAGAACAAACATCCTTGCCTTGATCTTAGAGGTAAAACATTCAATCTTTTACCATGAAGTGTAATATTAGCTGAACATTATTTGTAGATACTCTCTATTAAGTTAAAAAAATCCATGTAATAAATCATGCTTGAAGATATTTGTCATAATGGGTATTGAATTTTGTTAAATTATTTTATTGAATCAATTCATAGGATTATATTATTTTTGTTCTTTAGCTTCTTGATATTATGTATTAAATAGACTGATTTTCAAATATTGAATCACATTTGCACATTTGCATTTCTATAAATAAACCCCAGTTTGTCATGGTGTACAATTCATTTATATATTGCTGAATTATATTTCCAGTATTATGTTTACAACTTTTATGTCTAATTTCTTGATATTGCTCTATACTTGTGTTTTGCTTGTTTTGGTACTTTTTTACTATTTTTTTTCTGTCAGTATAAACATAGTTTTTTACAATCAATTGGAAAATCTCTCTTCTATTTTTTAGAAGAGATTCTGTAGAATTGGTGTTAATTTTCTTTAATCATTAGGTTCTTCAGTAAAACCATCTTGATTTGGAGATTTGTTATACTGGAATTTTTAAAATAAACATGCAATTATTTTGATAGTTATAGAAATATTCAGGCTACCTATTTCATCTTTACTGAGCTTGGGGAGTTTGTGATTTTCAATGAATTTGCTTCCAAGTTGTTGAATTTATTAACATACATATGTTTTTAGTATTACCTTATTATTCTTCTAATGGCTCCAGGACCTGTAGTTATATCCCTTACATTATTTCTGAAATTGGTGATTTGTATATTAGTATATTCTCTACTCTTCAATGTTTTTGTCAGTCTTTCCAGAGTTTTATCCATTTTATTGATTTTTTTTTTTCAGAAAACAGCTTTTAATTGGTTTTGCTGGTTTGTTAGTTTACTACTTTTTATTATATTGATTTCTGCCCTTATCTTTATTATTTCCTTTACTCTGCTTGTTTTGGTTTCATTTTACTCATTTTTTGTTAGTTTCTTTGGTTGTTAACTTGGGTTATTGATTTGAATCTTTTCTTCAGTTCTAGTATAAGTGCTATAAATTTCTTGATTTCCTTCTGAGAACTAATTTAGCTGCATTACACATATTTAATATGTATGTTTCCAGTTTAATTTCAATACTATGTATTTTTATTTCCTCTTAGACTTCTTCTTTACCCAAGGATTATTTTGACATGTGTTTAATTTCTACCTGTTCAGAAATATTCTTGTTCTCTTTTTCTTAGTGGCTTTTACTTTGATCCCATATGGTCAGAGAACACACTCTGTATGATTTCAATTCTTTGAAATTTGTTTAATGGTTCAGGATATGGTTTATCTTAGGGAATGTTTCATGAGTAGTTAGAAAAGAAAAAGTATATTCTGGTATTTTGGGTAAAGGATTTTATACATATCAATTGGATCCAGTTTGTGGATTGTCTTTAATAGTTCTTCAACATTCTTGATGTTTTTTTGTTCTTTCAGTTGTAAGAAATGGGGTGTTGAGATTTCCAGCCATAACTACAGATTTGTTTCTTTTTCTTTTCACCACATCTATCAGATTTTATTGCCTCTATTTTCAGGCTCTGTTATTAGATCTGTAAACATTTAGGGTCTTTAAACTTTCCTGGTAGATGATTGATCATTTTGTCATTAAGTAATGCTTCTTTTTTCTCTCTAGTCATTTTCTTTACTGTGTGTTACTTCATCAAATACTAAATATAGTCATCCTACTATTGTGGATAATAGAGTTTGCATGGAGTATTTTTTTCATATTTTACTTTCAACCTACTTATGTCACTGAATTTGAAATGTTTCTTTTAAGCAACATAAAGTTGCCCTCCCTTTTTCTTGTTATTCACTCTCACAATCTCTTTTTGTGTGTATTTGTGTGTGTTTTTTTGTTTTTGTTTTTTGACAATGACAAAAAGGAGCCTGAAGTTACTATATAGTTTAAGAAATGATGGTTTATCAAAGTGAATGCCAAATACACATGTAAATTCTGGGGTTGCATTTTTTTACAAAGAGAGTTTCCTAATTCATTTGAGATCATTTGTGGTGTTTATGTAAAATGCTCAAAACACTATTCTCTATGAATCATGAAATCTATCAATATACTTATAGATATCAACTATATTTGGTATTTTTATTTTCATAAGCATAGATTCTTTACTCAGTTGTTACAGTTTGTCAGATAGTATATGGAAAAAATCACCTATTTTAATTATAAGAATCAATCTCTGTCTTTTGATGTATTTACACTGTTTACATTTAAGGTAATCATTGAATGTCAGCACTACAGTATGCTGTTTTATCATTTTTTTTTCTGTCTTATGCCTCTGGTTCTGATTCCTTTTTCTTATTCATTTCTTTCCTGTGGTTTACTTTAACATTTTAATATTCCATCTTGATATATCTATAGTATTTGAATGTATATCTTTGATTTTTTTTGCACTTGTTTCTCTGAGTATTCCAGTGTATGCATGTGGCATAACAATCTATTGATATGAACATTTTACTACTTAGAGTAAAGTATGGAAATCACACATCCATTTGTGTGCTTTGCTCTCCCCACTTTTAATATCATTTTCTTGAGTATCAGGCAGTGTTAGAATTTTTATTTCAGTTATAAGTTGTGAGTTACAAAACTCATGATGATAAGGATAGACTAGTTTATGTATTCATATTTCTGCTCTTTTACTTAGTCCACCCAGTGGTCCAAGCTATTAATAAGTATTAGGTATTATTGGAAACTTTCTTATCCAATAATAATTAATTTTCCTACATTACTTCATTATCCCTGTAGTACTTTTCCAAATAAATATATAGTGTGGGGCAAAAATAGGTTTACAGTTGTGAGTACACAAAAGTTTATTCTTGTACTATTACTTATTCATTATTCTGTTTTTTTCCCTATGCACAACTGTAAACCTACTTTAGCCTCGCCCTTCTTTAAGTGAAGCACTTAAAATAGGGACTGACACACAGAAAGAACTCAGTGTTGCATGTCCTCAGGTTTAGCTTCTGTTCACTCTTTAATCTTCTCTATCATACTGCATCATTCTACACTATGTGTCACCAACATTAAACAATGTTCTATTTTCAACTCACGTCAGACTTCTTTGTGCCATGTTTACATAGCTTCTTTCCTTATTCTATAAATATTTTCCCATTAGCCAAATTCTCATTCATCTTTCTAAATGATTTCAGGTATCACACTGTTTGTATTAGTATAAGTAATGTCTCCAAGGACATTCTGAACCAGGTGATTGAGTGAAGCAGAGACACAAACAAAGTCAAAGTCAAACTCATTTTCCTTTCTTGCATTTATGTTGGCAGGTTCTGTTCATTTTACTTCCTCTTCATCCAAAATACTACCTCAACATATTGTTACCAAAATTACATCTTATCTCTTCCGTTTTCCTGCAAGATAACTCTGATGGGCTATACTAGCTTTCCAGTGGGTTGATTGAGATTTTGTTGGGACTGCATAGAAGTTTGATTTTTCTTTTAAATATTTTGTTTTATTTTCCAACCTTTTAGAAGTGTTGGCCACTAATAAACATCTTGCACCACAAGCTTAAATTTCCTCTCAGTTTTAATTCCCAGAGGACCCAAACTGTGACAAAGTGCATCATGGCTCCAGTCAAATGGTTTGTATTTTAAGCAGTGAAACAACGAGAACAAACAATTAGAAAATTAGTAAATTAGACAAGCCAGAATCCCAGTCATTCACAAGCCAATAGCATAGCAGGAACCTGGCAGGCAAGCTGAGACCTTAAGGGAGCAGGAATGAAACCAAGTGTTAACATCCTGAACAGGATTGCTAGAATCTTCCAGGTAGTAAGGTTTGTCTCTTGATGGTAAGGAAAATGGTAAGATAAGTATAAAAAAAATATATAAGTATAAAAAAGCTTTCAGATTTAGATTTTAATAGCATTTAAGCACATCAGTATGCTTAACTATGGAGGGACTAGCAAGCTAAAGAAAACAAAGGAAAACAAAACAAGTAAGCCATTGAAATTGGCTTTTTAACTGGACTGATGGGTCTGCCTGTGGTGGGCATGCCTGTCTTTAGCTGAGAACAGCTGGGGTCCGACAGGAATGGGCAGTGAGGAATAGTGAACATTCTTTTTTTTTAGTCTGTTTGACAAAAAAGGGAAGAAAATGTAGTAATGTTATTTACATGTAAAAAGGAAAGAGAATGCTATTCCAATAACAATATGTTGAGGTAGTATTTTGGATGAAGAGGAAGAAAAAGGAACATGTCTAAAATAAATGCAAGAAAGGAGATGTTAGACTCTGACACTAGTTTGGATGTAGATATAAAGGGAGAGGAAGAGTCATATGTTGAGATCATGAAACAAAAGCGGCAAAGTTAATAATTAGAGCTGGCATGAAATAGGGAAGTGGTGCAAAGGTTTTGGGAATATATATTATTTTCAACTCATCTCCTTCAAAGAGTGTAGTCCAATGTCCTGAATGTAGTGAGCATTTATGAATAAGTATACGCAAGTTTGAAGCACAGTGATACATCCCATCAGAAACTGGTGGATTTGTAATGTGTTATTAACATAATAGCTTATATTAGTACTTTAGGCTAGAAGTAAACAGAGGCAGTTATTCACAGTGTTATAGAGGTAATTACATTACTGCTTCTCTCTTCTTCCTCCTCCTCCTCCTCCTCCTCCTTCTTTTATTTTTTCTGAGAGAACTAGAATAGAGGAAACCAGAACAGGGAAAGTCCTCAAAACCTAATCATTCTAATCATTACTTGGTTGATGGAGAAAAAAGAACCTGTGCATAAAGCAATAATGGAGAGAGAGAGAGAGAGAGAGAGAGAGAGAGAGAGAGAGAGAGAGAGAGAGAATGGAAATGAGGGATCCAACTGAAAAGTGTCCTAACAAAACCCATCTTCAAAAATGTAAATGTTACGGAGAGGAAGAAAAATAAAGCCTTTTGTAATTAAAAATAAAAATTTGTTTTAAATGGTTACATTAACCATGAAGAGAATTGTCTTTGATATTGAGGTTGGGGAGAAATCCTGTATCTTAAATGAGTCTCATCTCAACATTTGTGGGTCCCAGAGAAAGATTATAAGTGTGGTCTACATACCATAAGTCTAAATTATTTAGTTGTAAGTCAAGGTAAGCAGCTATTTGAAAATATGTATCATCTCAAAATGCAGGTGCACATTTAGGTAGATTTCTACACAGAAATTGGTGATGCAAGGAGTGTCTGCCCTGTCCTATGGCTCAGGATTTCACCTCCCTTCTCTTACTACTCTCAATTCCTGCACTAGGAAGCGTGTTGCATGTGCCCATGCACACCCTCAGTCCGTACATCCAAGCTCCAGCCATAATCCTTGAGAAACAATCACCCCTTAGCTACTCTTGTGGGCATGTGGCACCAGGTACATGCTGCATCCTTCGATAATGAGCTGAGAAAAATGCCCGTTGGATTAATGAAAGGCTTATGGCCACTTAGGCAGAACAATGCAAGGTCCTGGGCATCTGGCGTAAGGAACGGAAGCATGTAGAATCTGAGTGGGCATGACCTCCGGGTTCCATGGTCTGCTAACACTGCTGTGAGCAGGCATAATGGATGGGACAGGCCAGAGTGAGGTAGTTTAGGTAGTCTGAATCTGTGTGCCAGTATTCAAGTAAGATCTATTTCAGAGTTTGTCTCTGCTTTTCTGTGGGAAGAATGCAGTCAGTGAATAAAAAACCTTTCCTCTTCTTTATTCAAGAGCCTAAACTAAGACATGCTGGGTTTTTTTTAAAGATGTAAATGTGATTGTGCCTAACTCCTTTGGTGGAACCGTGGGCCATCTTAGCCCATTCCCAGGGGGGATGGTATGGATCTATTGGGAAAGTTCTACCATCTGGAGTGTGATGGTGACATTTACTTTCCTCTAATTTGCTCTCAGTATGCCACTCAACGTTCTCTGTTCTCCACGGACATCCTGAGTTTTAAGTTGGCTGTTTTCTTTATTCATTATCAAATACTAACGTTAAGACAACACAGAAAATAATGTTACATTTCAAAGCAACAGCTGCGCTGTCAACTGTGCTTTATTAAAAGTCTCTAAGTTGTGTACCACATTGAGTTTTCAACTTTTCAGAGAATGACACCAATTTTTATCCACTTCCCCAGATTTTTAATGAGCCATTTTTTTCCCCCTGATGTCTGAGTCAGAGAGGTATGGTTTTGGTTTCTGGCTGTTTCAATTAAGGAGATGATCATTATTTTGTGTACGCCAACATTTCTAATAAAATCTATTAGGGGAAATTCTGACACAGAAAATGGCTTAGTTGACATTGATTTTACAAAAGGCATTGATAATTACTCCAGATTGATAAACCTTATCTGTTTCAAAAACAGATGCCTTTCTACAAGAAGGCCCATGCCATGATTTATCTTCATTTTTTCCTCCTATATTTTCTACCTATCATCTTGTGCATTCCGGAGTGTGTAGGAATAAATAATCTTCTACAGAACAAAGGGAAGAACAGCAGATTCAAATCTGAATCAAGTCATCAAAGCCCCTCGTGTTGCACAGTGATACAGAGCTGCACAAATCATTATTCTAAAGCTATCAACCCTTCCATGCTGTTTCCGCAATAGGAATAATTAGATCATTTATATTTCCTGCTGACTTTTAAACATGATTGTCAGTGCATAAAACAAATTAGTTTTAATAAGAATTTTCACATGAGCATGCAGAAGTGGAGTGACAGTAACAGTAAATTGAAGTTTTCAATAAGTGTATTGATAGAGCTGCACCAAAAGAATATTCAGATAATTAGGGTGATTAAGCAATAATGAGCATTCTACTTATTACTTTTATCCTATTTCAGAATATCTAATGAACTTATTAATTAAAAGTTTACTATTGTAAAAGTAATGAGTTCCTTTTTTACCAGGGCTGAAATGTTATACTGATGAAAGTGAAAGCTAGTCAGACTAAAGGTTACAAAATGCAGACCCTGCAGATTCATCAGAAATATGTTTTTTTAATGAAACAAGTATCAAATGAGTTACATTTTACTAAAATAGTTGATTTATATTTTTTATTTTATTCTAGAAAACATTTTTTACAAAGCAAAGCATAATATTTATAAAGCTAATTATTGTTTTATTTTGAAGACAGTTTGATGAAATTATACAGGTTCTAAATGATGACAGAAATAACTGGACAAATCAAAATTGTATTTATTATTTTTAATGAATGATAAATTTCATAAAGTATATTATTTTAAAAAATAACATTAAGTATTTAATTTTAATATTATTTTTAAGATGCATAACATTATCACAGAGCATAAAGATTATGGTGACATGCATAGAGCCTGATCTATGAGTTAGAGTTAATGGTTGAAGTGAAGTAAGGTAGGTGAAACTGGTAATGTTGATTGAGATCAAATTGCAGATTCCTTTGAAAGCAGAATAATGATGAAGGGCTTCACTCTATGGGTAATATTAGGCTATTAAATAGCAAGAAAATATGGATAAAAATAATCTCTTCTTAATACTGTTGTGGCAAAATTGTTCTGATAAAATTAAATCATGTATGCATCCATATAGTAAGCTTTATTTTATCGAATGTTTTAGTTTGAAATACTTTAATATATTACTCATTTCTCTTCATTATATAAAAACTCAAGCTATAAGGAGATAAAACAACTGGTAATGGTTTCAGAAGTTTGGTGATTTTTCTGTAAGGTATTATTAGATGTCCTATGTATCAATATACATATTACTAAATTTTTTGCAAGATGATTTTTTATATATTTATGTTAAATAAATTGCAAACTATTATATAAATGTATTATTTCTTGTGACATTTGTAACTTTCAATCGAAGTATCTAATTTATCAGATCCCATGAGCAAAGGCTCCACAATGAACTTTTAAGATTACTTCACATTTTACATGGAGGAATAAAGGGAGGAAAATATCTTGTTTATTTTTAAAAATAAAATTCTAAATAACAGCCTCAAATCTCCCTCTAGTAAGGCACAGAGGGTGTGGTGGGGCAAATGCTTTGCAGCACCTGCTCTGCCTGCCTACTTCTCTGCAAACAAAGTGGATGCAAGAGGTTCTGTTACACCCAGGTGTGCAACCAACCAGGAATGGGGAGAATTGCAAATGATTTCTGGGAACAGAATATGATTTGACTTAGCAGCCTGCAGAGCCCTCAACCAAGCCAACATGTTTGAACCACACATTCATTGAACCTATTTATTGAACAGACGTCACCAAGAACTATGTCAGTTAGAATGAAAGAGAAGCCATTAAGCTGAAAAAGGGTCAAATGGTCAAAAAAAATAAATGAACACTAACATGCAGGATTCCATTTCATTGTTCAGCTATGTGGTTATGTAGATTATATCTCTATATCTTTTTATATACTGGATGGAGCAAAAGTAGGTTTATAGTTGTGAGTACATGAAACACATATTATTTATTAATTCTTTTATTATTTTTCATATGAACAACTGTAAACCTACTTTTGCCTAACATGGCATATATACATATACTAGAGGCCAGGTTCATGAAAACTTGTGCACTTGTGGGGTCCCTCAGCCCGGCATGCACCTTCTCGCAGTCTGGGACCCCTTGGGGGATGTCCACCTGCCAGCTTAGGCCCCCTCCCCGGGGATTGGGCCTAAACTGGCAGTCAGACATCCATCTGGCAGCCCGGGAGCCCTCGGGGGATGTCCAACTGATTGCTTAGGCCCACCCCCCACGAGGAGCGAGCCTAAGCCGCAGTCAGACATCCTTAGCACTGCTGAGGAGGCGGGAGAGGCTCCTGCCACTGCCACTGTGCTCACAGTTGTCAGCCTGGCTTGTGGCTGAGCACAGCTCCCCTGTGGGAGAGTACTGACCACTGGGAGGCAGCTCCTGCGTTGGGCGTCTGCCTCCTGGTGGTCAGTGAGCGTCATAGCGACTAGTCATTCTGGTCGTTCCACCTTTAGGGTCAATTTGCATATTACTCTTTTATTATATAGGATATTATGAGTGTGAGTGTGTTGGGAGGGAAATGAGATTTCAAATTGCCACCAAATTAGACCTGAGATATTATATTTTAACTTTTAGCGGAAAGTATATTTATGTTTTTATAACACTCTAATTTTAACAAATGTCTGTATCACATGAACACAAAGTCTTAATCACCAGTTGAGCCTCTAGCACAGTAACTCCTTCCTTTGATTTGATGGGAGAGCCAAGAAGAAATAAAAGCACATACTGCCTCTGCTGTTTTCACCATATTCCCTTGATCACCCATAAATATTTCTCCTTTAGGGGAGATTTTCCAGTGCTACACAATCTATGTCTGCAATGCCTTAGTAGTGATTCATTCTTAGGGTTATGCAGACTTCCTCCCTTTTCTTCCTGGCCTCTAGCAGAAAATGTTAATTCACTTCAGTAAATTTAACAAATGTTTTATTTACATGTTTACATCCTAATCATAGATGGCAGAGCTGTTTTAAATTTTAAGGAAAACTGTACTCTTTATTCTTTAGATGAAGATTTAAGGAATGTATCTACATTTTATTCCTTCATATATATGTGTCTGCTTTTGGTGTTTTAATCTGTTTATTATTTCTGTAGAGGAAAACATACTAATTAGCAAGAATTTTATCAAGTGCTTATAGTGTTCTGTGTATCATGGGGGGATTTAAAATGAAATTAGTAGTTCCCTGTCTTTAAGGAGAATATTACCAAATTAGAGAAATGAGACACATGCATAGGGAAATGTGAAGATTAAATAAAAGGTATTGTGAGCTCTCAGAGACAAAGGTACATTCTGGAGTAATGAAAAACCTCTTGCTTAAACTGGACCTAAAATATATCAGATAGCCTTAGAGTCCCTTACAGTTGGAAATATATAGTTGTGTACACATATGTATTATACACTTATATACAAATATGAATATTAAATCTATCCATATACATGTACAAATTATACATATAAATATGTGTACTATGTATAAAATATACTTTTATATACATTGAATGACCTCAAGGTTCCATGGCGTGAGATACAAACTTACTTTCATTTTCTGTGTCCAATGTTTAGGATCATGCTATTTATCAGTGAATAAATTTAGCAGCTTCACCTAGAATAAGCATTGTTTAGCATAATACTAAAAAAAAATTCTTTTAAGAAGAGAGGTTAATTGGGAGATAAAGAAGGCATACTTTAATAAATAATTTAAATTAAAAAAAGAAAAGAAAGGAAAGGTATTGGTATCATTCTCAAAATAAGTTCAACCAAATAAATATACGCACAAGTAAGAATAAAAGTAAAATTTAATAATGGAGATGAACATTAAGAGGTGTTTAAAAGAATGATTCTTTTAAGGCAAGATTTAGGTTTGTTTTTAATAATGAATCAGAAGAGAGTCAAAATTTTTGAAGGCTATGATATTAGAAAGGAATAAGGCCTTCATGTACATTCTGTACCTTAAGAAGCAGTAATTAGTTAAGGTATTTTAAGAAAAGCCCCATCTAGGTCAACATTTTCTCATCAGTGAAATTTGAAAAGGCTTAAGGTGTAATATGAGCAATTTATATGCCACTAGGCAAAAATAAGATTTGAAAGAGAATTTGGAGCTTAAGCAAATACACAAGGACCTTCAAATATGTCTTCATGAATATCAAGGGTATGATATATAAACCTGCTGAGAAGTTATGACAGCTAAGAGTGAGAAATAGGAGTATAGCCAAAGAGTAGAGGGTCTTAAATACCAAGAAGATTACGGGAGGAATCTGGAATTATTTCATAGCTTAAAAGTTTATAGTTTAGGTTGAATTATAATGAAAACTTTACCTAAGCATTAAGGTATTAAATTGTATTGACCAGTATTAAATGTCAATTCATACGCTTGCTCTCTAATTCTCATTTCAACAACCATAAGTGTATTTTTCATATTACCAGACAATTGTGACACAAATCATATAAGTCTAGCTTGTGAATGTCTGGGTTCCTGGAATTGCTTGCAACTTGCTCAGTGGTTGGAGGAGCAAGAGTGATGCATGGTTCCGGATGCGAGGGGCTGGTAGTACAAGCTGGAATCATGAGACCACCGCTGGATGGAGCGGGATTCCTAGGGGTACCCTGTTTCCCCTTCGGAATCCTTGGGGAAATAGAACTAGTATTACCACTAGTATGAATTTTTAGGCCTTAAAAGCCTTTAATGTTAATAAAGTGCAAGAAAACTTCTAATTATTGAAATGCTTAAAGACTTGGTCTTAAGTTCAAGGCATCTGGATGATGAAGTTTTAAGGACATTCTCCAAATCTCCCATTTTTGAAAGCAGGAGTGTTGTTTTGATAGCGATGTTCTTGATTAGAAAGTTGCCCTGAGAGGTATCCTGCAAGGGATAAAATGATGAGATCTTGGGTGGAGAGAGAGAGAGCTGAGGAAATACTGTTTTGTACAGGAATTAGGACAAGTAAGATCTTATACTGAGTAATAATTCCCATTTTCCAAATGAACACCATTAATAATGGCTTTTTAAGAGGCCATTTAGGCTAGATGTATAAGTACTTCATATATATTGTATTTTTATAGATATAGATGGTCAAATAAGACTTAATTTTGTCTAATCCAATGGGGATGCAAGTATTAGGTGTCCTAACTGAATGTATATATAATAAATAAAGATGCCCCATGAAAATTAAACCAATAAATCCATACATAGTAAGCGAGAAGACCATTTATAATAGAAAAATAAGAATTTTCCCACATTCCTTCATGTCAATTTTAAAAATAATTTCTTCTGAGAGAACTTCCCTGATGTTCAAATAGTGCCAGGGACTTTTCTGTTCACCTATTCAAAGTAACTGATTTTAATAATGTTTAACTTATACTTTGAAGTTTATGAAGACAAAGACCGTCTCTATCTTGCTTAGGGACTAAAATAATTTTCATAGCATAAATGCTCAACAACTCTTCTTGAATGAAAGGATGCTGAATGAATGGTCAGTAAATGTACAACCAAATAGTTACAGAACAAAAGAGCTTGGTTGGAATTTCAGAATTCCAATCAAGGTGACTCAGGAATAGTTTAAGTGTGGAAGGAATAGATGGCATCCTCTGACCAGTAGTTATATTCATCTCACTAGAAGAGAGACTGTGTAAACAGAAGGCAACAGCCAGGCTAGGTGAAATAGAAAAGGACAACTCCAAATGCCCCAGGGGAAGTGCTAAGCTAACTGTACTGTTTGCTGGGCTGGCGTGCCTACCTGCCTGCCAACCAGGTCTAGTGGGTGGGAAAACTACATCAGGCTATTTGAACTGAGCACTTTCACATTTCAGTCATAAAAATCCCTCCTGTGGTTAGGATTCTGAGTACATTGATAAACCAGCTGATAAATTTAATTCCCATATACTTTTTCTTGCAAAGAGAAAACGTGCTGAATAGGCTGATGCAAATGTCCAGTCCACTTGACATTCTGATGCTTCAGTTCATAAATAAAGATTTCTGATTTTGCTCAGTCTTATGAGTTTTGTGAAGGTAACATATCCCTGAAAAATACTTGCCGACAAAACCAGGCTGGTTTCCTAACTTGCAGGGTTGAGACTCTGAGTCTAGATGGTTGAGATTTATGCAAGTGTATCATTATTAGTGAGTCTTAATGTTCTTACCGGCAATATGAGGCCACATTACTTTACTGCACCTATGATCACCATGACATTACAAAAAAAAACCATAAAAAGCCCTCTATAGTAGACAGTCAGCTGTCCATTGTGATAAAAATGTGGGTTTGTGTTATAAGGGGATTAAAGTCTGTCTCTGGTCTTAATTGCATGCAAAGCATCAAGATGCAAAATTCATCAAGTGTGTCTCTCAGAAGCCAACAATACTAATCAGAAAGTAGATTTGATGAAAAAATTCAGTGAAATATAGATGTTTGGCTTTTGTTTGTCCGTTGGAGGATCCTGAAATTTGCAGTAGAAGAGAAGGCTTTGAATATTTTTATGACCCTAGCCAGTTTCCTCAGTGGGTTGGAGCATTGTCCCATTTAGCAAAAGGTCTCAGGTTTGATTCCTGATCAGGGTGCATACGGAAGGCAACCAATCAATGTCTCATATTAGTGTTTCTCTCTCCTCTCCCTTTCTCTCTCTCTAAAATACAAAACAACAACACATCCTTGGGTGAGGATTAAATATTTTAAAGATATTTCACAGATTTATTTTTGAGTCACACAGACTCAGATACCAGACGTTGGGACAAATAAAACTAAAACTAGCTTTAGACTATTAAATTTTGTAAACCTCACTTTTTAATTGAAAGACTGATGTATTCAATTATAATGTCAGAATTCTGTGGATAGATAGGGCTAGTATCTTGAGTACAATATTTTTCTGTGTTTTTCTCATTGTGTCCATTAGTTTTGCCCTTATGGCAATAACTAATTTCTTGAAATAAGTTCTATAAAAATGATGCCCACTGCTGATTTTATCATTACTCTGTTCTTCTACAGGTGACTTATCATTTCCTCTTGCAAGAGAGACTTAACCTGTGTATTAAATGGGCCACTTTCATTAGCTGAACCTTCATTCCTGTGTTATTTGTGGAATGCTAATGATTCATGCCATTTTATTCCTAGTGAATACCTTTTGAAATTGTACCTTAGATGCTGCTTGCTATTCGCTTGGTATTGCTGACTTTTAGCTATTTAGGTAGGGCTTATTGACCTAGTGCTTGTGTATTTTGCAAAGCATGGCAGCAGGTGACACCTGATATCCAATTATACCAGTTTACAAGCTGATAATCAACCAATGAAAAAATGGGTGAGTGAGTAAGCCAATTCAGCATTTAGAAGGTTGAAATGACTAGTTGTTTCCCAGTGTGTCTGGCTAAACAGATATTTGGTAAGCTAAGGTTCAGAATTACTCAACCTAATAACACTTAGATCTTTTTGTCTGAGCTTGGCATAGTATTATTGAGGCACAACGAGCAATACAGAACTGGCAATTGTGAAAGTTTATGTGACGTTTGCTTCTCTTGCTGTGTGAGCTTGTCCCAGACCTCTGCAGAAGTGCCGAGCTGTACTTGGAACATATGCCTTTGTTTCCTCATTTTGCTTGGCTCTCTGTGGTGGTTTCCATGTATTAGATGATGCTGGCCCCTCTCCCAGTCTTCAATAGGAGATGGAACTTTCTGTTCAACCCTACCCTAACTCTTGGTTGCCTCTCAAACCTTTGTGATTGCCTAAGCAGTTTATTTTATTTTTAATTACTAGTCTAGAAAAAGCTATGGAGTCTTCAAGGAACCTCAAGTAGATAAGGCACTGCTTTGGGTCATAAGCAGACAAAGAGGACAAAAATCACATAGCTTCCCTGGACATCCAGATATTCAATCTAATAACAGGGTTATAAACACTTTTCTAAAGAGAAAATTAGGAGAGGTAAATTTCCTATAGAGTAATTAAAATAAGCACAGGCACTATTTCAAAGAAAACTTTAACTCATTAATTTAACAATTATTTATTAGGAACAATGTTCTTGAATTCTTGGAAGTTACATTGTAATGGAAGGAAAATGACAAGTTACTGAAAATGTACATGTATATTCTCATGGAGATAAATGGTACTGAGAAAAATAAAACAAAATTTAAAAAAGATAGGTTGGAAGGGGTTTGCATCTTACAGTGGGTCTTCAGGAATCATTGAAAAGAAAATAAATGAACAATAACTGGAGGCAGTGGGAAGTGAGTCATAGCATTATTGAGAAGAGCATTCCAGGTAGAGACAACAGCAGGTACAAATGCTCTGAATCATTTAGGGTGTGCTAATGCTCACGGCCATCATCAACATCATTAACATCATCATCATCAACATCAACATCATCATAACCAGTGTGGGTCTAAATGAACAAGGCTTGAAGCAGTAGGAGATAATGTCATGTGGGTAGCCAAAGACAAGTTTACGTAGAACCTTTCATGAATTAAATGAAAAACTTTTGACAGATTTTTGCCAAAGGAATGAAATAATCTGACTTCCATTTCTGAAGGAGCACTCTGGCACTGTGTGAAGAATCCACTGTTAGGGAAGAGATCACTTTAGAAATGTGTTATGCAAACCTAAGCAGACATTGTTTGGATCATGGTAGGAGTGGACATATTGGGAAGGTACTCAATTCTGAATGTATTTTCAAGTTAGAGCTAAAAGGATTTTTTTATGAATTGAATATATCGTAGAAGGGAGAAGTAAATGTTAACTACTTTTGGTGGAGAAATTTAGAAGGTTGCAACCTCTTTTGGGGAAACTGGGGGAAGAGCAATATGGTAATGTTGGAGGTGGTGAATCAGTAAAATGCATATTGAGAAAAAATATATGCACAGAGAAAAAGTAGAATATAATATTGAGAAATGGAATTTTTTTAAATTGTCTAAAGTTTTACATATGTCTCCTTTTTCCCCAACTGAACCCCCCTCCCCAAGCCATTCCCACCCCGGCAAGCCCCCACTGCCCCAAGGTCTGTGTCCATTGGTTATGTAGTATGCATGCATACACGTCCTTTGGTTCCTCTCTACACCCCCCGCCTCCCTTACCATTTGGATCTATTCTTGTTCATCAAATTATGTTGATCATTATATCTCACATATGAGTGAGATCATGTGATATTTATCTTTCGCTTAGCATAATGCTCTCCAGTTCCATCCATGCTGTTGCAAATGGTAAAAGTTCCTTCTTTTTTATAGAGGCATAGTATTCCATTGTGATTTTTAAAGTAATCTTATTATTGAATATTTTGCAACCAGAAATTGTTACATTATTATTTAAATAATTGAAAATTAATCTGTATAACAACAGAATTCCCATATATACCAAATGTAAGTCTATATACAGGTTAACTCCCTTTTTTCCCTCAGTGAGATTTATAACATTTTCATTCACCTCAAAACTGAGATCTGTTCTTTGTGATAGTAATTGGATTTGTTAATCTGGTCGTCTATGGAAATGAAGATGCTGTAGGAATTATTACTATTCCTTATGGATATTGTTACATTTTAATTTCAAAATATTTTCTGCAACAATATTCAGAAGACCTATGAACTATGCTTTTTTGCTTTTTTCTTTCAATGACAATTTTTTTCAAACATGATTGAAGTTGAATAGTTTCACACTTAATTCCCTCACCTCTCCAAGTATAGTTTTCTGAACACATGACATGCTCCCAACAGTAGAAGCAATGGTGTCCAATAGAGGATGGCAAAGGCAAGGCATACTTGAATTCTTTACAGATCATAATTTTGTAATAAATCCTTGAGGATACATGTTCCTTATTGAGAATAGTTATTCTAATATGTTAAATAGATGAGAAAAATTAATATCTTCCTAATTTATTCATTGGTTCATCTTCAAATCCAGGATTAAATTGTTCATCTTATTTATGTTTGTTAACATATATACATATTTTTATTAGTAAAGCTCTATATTTAATCAGTTTACCTATATGTACAGTCAGCTTAATTTTATTACTTTTATCATCATAAACATTTAAAAAAATAATACTATGAAATCAGTGGTAAAAAGCAAGAACAGTGAACTGGTTGAGGGGGAGCAAATTTGTTATCCACAGTGCTTTCTGCATACGGAAGACTGAGCCTTTGTTGTGTGTATGCAACATAGAGAAAAGGAAAAAGGAGAAAATAAATAGAGTTTGGGACAAATGAAACATAAAGGTCACATACAAGTTAATATAACACAGGAGTTCTAGTCTGTCATCCTGTATTACATTTTGGTTTAATATCCCAAATACTTTAGAATCCATTTATAAATTTGTGTTTACTCATTCTAATGCTCAATCTAAATTTTTTGTTTTCTCACTTAATGTCATCAGCTCTTGCTCAGATTGGCCATCTAAGAACATTTCAGGGCCAAGGTCATTAAAATAATTTTAAACAAGAAGTAATTTCCCATGCAGTCTCAAAGGTGTCAGATATGAAACCAATACATAGATTATGATTTTCATTTATGAATTTCCCAGTCAGCATATGATCACAGCTGGAAAAATTAACTTTAGCAATGAAATTAGCTTTTTAAAAAAAGCAACAATTCCTTTTATAATGGAGGCCATTAGTTTAATTGCCACAGATGGATGATAATCAGGTCTCTGAGCCCTAGTACTTAGAGTTGTCTTTTAAACCCTAAATATGAATATAACACTTCCTTATACTCTTCGAATGGCTCACCAGAGTAGAGCAAAAAACATCCTCATACTAAAAAGTGACAAATTTACAAATTTCTGAGGAGATACTTTGGGAATTCTGACTCTTTTTTTTATTGTTTGAAGTATTACAAATAGTAGTACATATGTCTCCCTTTTTTTCCCCTTTGACCTCCCCTACCCCCCAGTACATGCCTTTACCTGTCCCCACCCCAGTGTCTTGTATCCATTGGTTATGCTTATATGCATGCGTACAAGTCCTTTGGTTGATCTCTTACAGCCCTCCCCCGCAACCTTCCCTGCCTTCCCGCTGTAGTTTGACAGTCTGTTCAATGCTTCTTTGCATCTGTATCTATTTTTCCCCATTTATTTCCTTTAAAAAATCTTGCCTCTGCAGACTAGAAATAAACATATAATAACAAAAAATGTTTGAGTCCCACTTTCAATGTCCAACAGTTCTGAGTCCCATTTCAATGTCAAATAGTTCCTTATGTGTACATGTCAGCAATGATATCTGGATGGTGGGCACATGGTGGCAATGCAGGTCCGACCCTCTCTGGTTTGGTCCTAGGCAACCTGCTGCGACGCACAGCTGCTGACTGCTAGCATGGCAAGGCGTCGTCAGCGTCTTCCATCTCTGGACTGTTTCTCCTCTTGTCTTCGTGGTTGGAGCATACCTGTCAATTCCTCTCTGATGCAGGAATCCACATGGTGTTGGAGTTGTTTTCTGAAAATATACAAATATATTCTCGACCAAAAGTTAATAAAGGAATATTTTCTATATAATTGATTTGGGATCCTTTTTATTTTTGCCCAAACGATTTTCCTTTGTCTTACTTAGACACCATGTGTGTTTTTCATGGGTGTCTTGCTGTTAGCATTACAAATGAAAATTAATTTTGTAAAGTAAAAATTTTCTAGATGTAATTTACTTATAGGATATTTTTCCTTACCTGATATTACCCTACTATCCCCCTTTCTTTGATTAATGGAGGCTTTTGTAAATTTTATAATGCAGTCTTGATAACTTGATAACTGAGGGACACTGAGACCCAGGGGCCTAATAGGGCAGGGCTGACAGGAAGCCAAGGCTGTCTGCTCCACCCTGAGACTCCGCCCCATCCAAGCTGAGCACAGAGACTTTTGCAATTTTGCAAGTCTTATCTTATAGGGGTGTCTCCAGCACAGAAGTTCTCTAGCATAGACACAGCTGATCCTCATAGCCAATTGGCCTGGAGGTCAATTCCTCCCAGTGATACCAACAACAATCAAGACTTAACCACAACAAGGCTGTGCACACAGTCCACAAAGGGGTCACCAAAAGTGTTCAACTCAGGTAACTGGGGGAGGCTGAGCCACTGGGCCCTATAGGACAACTCAGGGAAGCAACGAAAATGCAAAGACAAAGAAACAGATCACAAATGAAAGAAATGGAGGAAAGCAAACGACTGGATATAGAGTTCAAAACCACGGTTATAAGGTTTTTCAAGAATTTTCTACAAAAGGCCGATAAATTTAGCAAGACCCTCGAGGATATGAAAAAGGACCAACTAGAAATTAAACATACACTGACTGAAATAAAAAATATTATACAGAGACCTAACAGCAGGATAGAGGACCACAAGAATCAAGTCAAAGATTTGAAATACAAAGAAGCAAAAAACACTCAACTGGAAAAGCAAAAATAAAAAGAATTCAAAAACTTGAAGATAGTGTAAGGAGCCTCTGGGACATCCTCAAGCGTACCAACATCCGAATTATGGGGGTGCCAGAAGAAGAGAGAGAACAAGATATTGAAAAACTATTTGAAGAAATAATGACTGAAAACTTCCCCCACCTGGTGAAAGAAATAGAGTTACAAGTCTAGGAAGCATACATAACCACAAACAAAAGGAATCCAAAGAGGACCACACCAAGACACATCATAATTAAAATGCCAAGAACAAAAGACAAAGAGAGAATATTAAAAGCAGCAAGAGAAAAACAGTTAATTACCTACAATGGAGCACCCATACAATTGTCAGCTGATTTATCAACAGAAACTATGCAGGCCAGATGTGAGTGGCAAGAAATATTCAAAGTGATGAATAGCAAGAACCTACAACCTAGATTACTCTACCCAGCAAAGTTATCATTCGGAATTGAAGGTCAGATAAAGAGCTTCACAGACAAGAAAAAGCTAAAGGAGTTCATCACCACCAAAACAGTATTATGTGAAATGCTGAAAGGTATTCTTTGAGAAGAGGAAGAAGAAGAAAAAGGTAAAGATAAAAATTATGAACAACAAATACATGTCTATCAACAAGTGAGTCTAAAAATCAAGTGAATAAAAAATCTGATGAACAGAATAAACTGGTGAATATATTAGAATCAGGGGCATAGAAAGGGACTGGACTGACAATTCTTGGGGGGAAAGGGGTGTGGGGGGTGCAGGAAGAGACTGGACAAAAATCGTACAGCTATGGATGAGGACAGTGTGGGGGAGGTAAGGGCAGAGGGTGGGGTGGGAACTGGGTGGAGGGGAGCTAGGGGAAGAAAAAGAGGAACAATTGTAATAATCTGAACAATAAAGATTTATTAAATAAAAAAATAAAATAGTAAAATAATAAATAAAAGCTACTTAGTTAGTACATTTATTTAGATTTTTCTTCTTTTAATAAAAAGAAAGATTACTCATGTTTTGAATCACCAGGAGACAACACTGTGATCTAAATTAGAATTTTTAAAAGTTGGTTAAATCTAGTTCCAGAGGCCCAAGTTTGTATTGATGCACACCATAAATGAATTACTCTGGCCTGGCAATTGAGTATGCAATAATTATAGCATAATTAGATAATGAAGAGACTCTGTCAGGCTTTTTTAGGCAGAGAAGCTTGAGGATACAAATATTTGAAAACAACAGAGAATACCAATTAGTTTTCATGCTGCCCTATTAGTAGGACAGAGAGCTACATTTTGTTAATTCTGTAGTGAAACGAAGGCACGAGGGAAGCAAAATGCAGCTAGATCCTGGTGCTCCTGTTAAACAAGTCATGGCCATTATGTGCTGGAAACAGCAGAGTAATTAAATATCAGATTTCCTTGCCAACAAAAGCCACCTCTGAACGATTGTGACACGAGTGATATGTAGGACAATGTTGCTGTCTGACTCCATATTCTCTCTATTTGCTTGAAATTAAGATCCCAAATGTGATATTTGTCAGTACTTATGTAAAAACCATCTTAGCATCAATTTAGGTTAATTACCATTATATTTATTTCTTAGCTGTTTAATCTCCACCAGGCCTGGAAGGGTCGATTAAACTGTATTTAAATTTATTCTGCATCGTAGGTGTCCAGTAAAATGAACATTATAAGTGGCTGTGCTGTAAGGTTAATTTGTTCTGGAAAATTACCCATATTTCTCTGGAGTATTCATTAGTGGAATAAAACGTAGAACTAATCTAGATGCTGAAGGATTATCTTTATTGCCATAAGGATATCTTTGATAAATTTCCAATTGGGATTACCTCCCAGAGCCTGAATAAACAAAATAGAATATGACAAACCTCAGCCTCTACATATATCTTGCAAAAAGGACAGATGAAATTGCCGAGAATCGCAGGCCAATCAGAACATTAGGAAGCTACTTGCTGAAGTAATTTATTGAAGAGTTTTTCAATGACATTTTAATGATCAACAAATAACTCTAGAAAGTGTTATTAAGACATAAATTAAGCCTAAAATTTTACTATGACACTCAGAATATTTCAACAATGAAAATGCATTTTTCAAGCATCTTTTGGCCATTGAGACTGAAAATAACATTCAATTTGATAGTTCCTATAAGGAAAAAACAATTTGTTACACAGGCACACAGACAAAAAGAAAAAAATTAAAATTACCTTAATATCTATCCCCTTTTGAAAATAGACATATAAATGATGCTGTAACTTTCTATTTTCTTTAATTTTTGTTGTTGGTATTTTCATTAGTTGTATTACAAAAGACTCAAGCTTTAGAGATGTGTACAAAGTAAAACATGAAAGACCTTAGCTCCTCTCTATACTTTCTCTTTTTCAATTAAAATTAATAGTTTTTTAGTTTGCTGTTAATTTTTCCACTTCCTGTTCATTATCATCTCTACTCTGTACTATAGATTAATTTATTATTTTTTACTCAAATGGGATTAAGATTTTTTTTCTGCAATGTAATTTTTTTTTTAATTTGGAGCAATTTTTGAGGAGACAAAGTAACTCAAAGAATGGAGGAAATTGCTGAATAACCACAATTAGGCAGCTCTTTTGTTAATATCAACAGCGGTAGTGTGTTGACTTTCTAGCCACTGACCAATGGGAAACCCCTTAATTTTTCCATGCTATGTACACTTTAAAACAGTGGAAAGACTCTAGAATGTAAATATTTATAAACAACCATTATTGTTGAAGATTCACTAGCATTTCTCCAAATCATTGTAATCAAATTTTAAATGTTTCATGTTGGTCCATTGTATATATTCACCCTAATTTTCTTAAGTGTTATTTATTATATAATTCTACTTAATTTTAGAAATTTTGCTTTTTTTCTAACAATGCTGTGATTAATATCATTGAGCATAAATCCTTTTTCTCAGTTAAGTTCAATTTTTAGTATAGATTCCCATAAGTGAAATTACGTGTTAAACTATTCACTCTTTCAGATCATTTGTAGCTTTTCATTTAAATTGAGGTTAAAGAGAGAACCTCTTTACTTTAAAGCCTCAGAATGATATTGGTTGCTTAATGAAATGAAAGCCTCTTAATTGTTTTGTTTTAAATGCTCCAGCTAATAACATTTTCATGATTACTGTTCATTAATGCTTTCTCTCTTGGTTATCAAACTTATGATGTCAATGGAACTTCCCTGGCTCTGTACACAATGGTAATTACATTTTCTTTAGAAGCCCTACTTATTTAGAGTTCCTAGTGCCTGTTCAACAACTTTGAAGGAAGAGATATCTCAAAAACATTATATGGAAATTAAATCAGCTAACTCTGCTGATAATGTTGTGAACCTTGCTTGGTCTGCCACTACTAATAAGAAAAGCTCACATTTAAATAATTTTCCCCACCACACCACATTTTAAACTGTATCTAATTTGTTTCTCTATTAGTTAAGGTTCAGTAGTATATTGAATTTATAGGAAGGAGATAGAGTAACTCAAAGATGTGAGGAAATATTTGGAGGAATGCTTGTGTATCATCTATCATGTTATTGCTGCTTTTGAACAGGGGTTCCTCGTGTCTTAAAATATAAGAATCAATTTCCTCCCTTTTCTGTTTTACTAGCATTTTTATATATTTTTTATTTATTTCAGAGAGAAAGGGAGAGAAAGAGAGATATAGAAATATCAATGATGAGAGACAATCATTGATTGGCTGCCTCCTGAACACCCCACACTGGGGACCCAGCCAGAGATGCCCGGACTGGGAATCGATGGTTCATAGGTCCATGCTCAACCACTGAGCTATTTTACTGGCATTTTTAAGGGGTAGGTAGTTATAAGATGTGGCTTTCACCTAGAGCACCTTCCAGAGTTTTTTGTTTGATTTGTTATGCACTCTTGTGACATAGTAAACTGTGTACATTCATGCATTTATATTGGGTTAATTTGTAGAAGCCTTTGTAAAAGATTTTGCATTATTCAAAATGAACATTAACTGTATTAGTAGTCACTTGAAATGTAATTCCACCTTTATAGACTTCCCTTAATAAAACAAGCACAATTTTAAAAAATAAAATGTGTTATATTATGACCAACACATTTATAATAGAGACCATGTTAAAAAAAACAAATGCCTAACTATACTTAAAAAGTTACTATTTAGTAATATGTTATGAAGTCTTTTTATATATTTTAAAGGATGCCATAGTAATATGAAAAATATTTATGTTATATGTTATATGAAATTAAGAAAGCAAAATAGCACAAGTAGTAAGATCACAACTATGAAAATATTGAGTAAGTTTAGGAGAAAAATCAACAACATACAGTAATGTCTTTATGTAGGCTTTATTGAAATGGGTAATTTTTTTTCTCTTTCTGCTATTTTGTACTTTTACGTTTTTTATTATTCTTTTATGGAAAAACATACAGTAAATGTTATCCAACCTTAAGGCATCCCAGGAGAAAGTCAGGTTAAAATGTATTGTTAGACATTCTGGTAATTTAGTAAGAATCAGGGCTCTGAATGAGGTCTGGGTTTGAACCTAGCTTCTCACTTCAAATACTCTAAGACTTTGGTTAATTATTTCACCTGCTGAATATCAATTTCCTCATCTAAAAGTGCCTGCTGTAATAATGTCTAATTTATAAGTTTATTGAAAGGACTAAATAAAAGCACAGAACACAGTATTAAGTTGCCTTAATACAAAACATAAACTTAGCAGTAAAATAGTCAATATGTCAATGCTGTTAATAAATAATCATGATTATGCTTCCAACAGGATGAAAAACAAATTTCCTCAATTTAATTTTAACATATAAAAAATAGATAGCTCCTTACATTTTATACTTATTGAAAAGTGAATAAACAGAAGAGCAAATCTTAGAAAATCTAAGTATCCATTTTTGTTTGAAAAATGAATAATGGAATGATAATTATTGTGACTAACTCAGAGTTCATCACTCTAGGTCAGGTAACTAACTGCAATATGTTCTACCATGAAATGTAGCTCCATAAAATATACAGTTCTTTCCCATATATTTCCAACCTTGTGGTATTGTTGGAAAAAGTGTGGCTTAAGAATTCCAAGTATGATTTACTAGAGAAATTCAAGTTCTCTGAACATTTAAAGTTGTATCTTTCTATCTAGTCATTTAAACCTTCATGCTTTAGAAGGAATCCTTTGAAGATCTCTACATGTATAAACTCTGGCATCAGTCATTGAAGTTGGTTTATCGCTCTTTCCTTATTGTGCAAAGAGGAAATCAAGGCAAGAAGTAGAGGTGGTGTATAAGGGAGAGGGACTGGAGAACTGGACAGAAACCCAAGAATCCAGAACAGCAACCTAGCCCCGTTTTTTTTTGTGTGTAAGTTGTATAAAGCCATCAAAATGGCTTAAACCCACAATTTTAAACCATTGGTCCCCATCCTGTGCACTAGAGTCCTCTATGCACAAGAACTTATTTCTAGGACTTTTAAACCCATGTCCACACTAAAGTTTTCCTGGAGAGTAAAGTAAAAATTATGTGGTCCACATATGTATAATATTTTTTGAGGAAAATTTACAAATAAAAGTGTAAGATATTTAAAGTTTACATCTTGATGATTTGATATACATAATGAAAAAATTCTTCCCATCTAGTTACTTAACACATCTACCACCTCATATATTTATATATACAATATAAAAATATATGTATATAAACAATATAAGTATATATAAATAAAATAGATATAAAATACATATAAATAAAATATATATAAAATACATATAAATAGAATAAAATACAATTTTGATGAGAATCTATTTTTCAAATCTGTATAGATGATATGTTAAATGAAGCATTTATGTAGATTTTGGTAAATGGCTATTTTTCCCATTAAAAGAAACAAAGCATAAAATTTATGAAGTGTAGGTTGTAAAACTAATTTTTTTTGTAGAGAATATATATGTATATAAGTTGAGAGTCTACTATTTCAAAATTAGTACATTAAAATAGGTTTTTTTGTCTTAAGATAGTCTTTTTTGATAATGTAATTTTTATCTTGGTGATAGAGAAAGGCAAAGAGTTGGTATGTGACTGTAAATGATATAACTGGGAGGAATGACTATTTCCTAGTAACCCAGGCTTCAAATTGACTGCCCTCTCTCTTCTAACATATACCAAATCACACATGTATTCATACACCATATTCTCCCACCAATTTCAGTACCTGTCAATGTATTAAACATAAAAGAAAGGTTTTTAGAAAATGCATCTGATAAGGAGTTAATATCCAAATTTATAAAGAACTTATAAAACTCAACACCAAAAAATTCAATTAAATAAGAGTCAAATGATCTCAATAGACACTTCTCCAAGAAGTCACACAGATGGCCAATAGATACGAGAAAAGATGTTCATTGTCACTAATCATCAGAGAAATGCAAATTAAAACCACAATGAAATATTACCTAACACTATCAGAATATCTATCATTCATAAATCAATAAACAGCAAGTGTTGGCAAGCATGTGGAGAAAAGGGAACCCTCGTGCCCTGTGGATGAGAATGCAGACTGGTATAGCCACTGGGGAAAGCAGTATGGAGTTGCCTCAAGAAATAAAACTGGAACTGCCTTATGACCCAGGGATTCCACTTCTGGGAATATATCCAATGAAACCCAAAACACTAATTTGAAAGGATATCTGTACCCCTATGTTCATTGAAGTGTTATTTGCGATAGCCAAGATTTTGAAGCAGCCCAAGTGCCTTATCAGTAGATGAGTGGATAAAAAAGCTGTGATACATTTACACAATAGGAGGAAATTGTACCCTTTGCAACAGCATGGATAGACCTGGAGAATATTATGGTAAGTGAAATCAGCCAGTTAGAGAAAGACGAGTACCACAGGATTTCACTCACAAGTGGAATCCAATGAACAAAATGAACTAACAAAATAGAGACAGACTCATAGATAGCAGGCTGACAGCTGTCAGAGAGAGGGGTTGCGTGGAGGGGTGGGAGGATAGAGCAAGGAAAAAAAATACTGCCTGGCTGGTTTGGCTCAGTGAATAGAGTGTCAGCCTGGGGATGGAAGGGTCCTGGGTTCAGTTCTGGTCAAGGGCACATGCCTGGGTTGGGGCTCAATCCTCAGTAAGGGGCATGCAGAAGGCAGCTAATCAGTGATTCTCTCCCATCATTGATGTTTCTATTTCTCTCTCCTTCTCCATTCCTCTGTGAAATCAATAATACACACACACACACACATGCACGCATGCACGCACGCATGCACGCACGCACGCACTGAGTGGCCAGATTATTATGACCACCCCATCAGTACTTCGTTGGGCCACCTTTTGCCTTCAATACTGCGGCGATTCTTCTTGGCATTGACTCCACGAGATATTGAAAGGTGATGCGAGGAATCTGACACCATGCCTGATGAATAGCACTGTCCAGTTCTGTGAGATTTGATGGTTGTGGAACCAGCTGCCTGATGGATGGCTCTTTTAACTTTGTTCCACAATGCTCAATTGGATTGAGATCTGGTGATTGTGGGGGCCACCTAAGCAAGGTAAAGTCTCCCTCATGATCTTAAAACCACTCCTGCACAATACGAGCACCGTGGCATGGTGCATTGTCTTGTTGGAAGAAGCCATCTCCATTGGGATACGCCATCAACATGATAGGATGAACTTGATCAGCAACAATACTTAGGTGTGTTGTGCTATTCAGACGTTGTTCCACACGAATTAAAGGCCCCAAATCATGCCAGGAAAACATTCCCCAAACCATAACACTTCCCCACCAGCTTGAAGGGTTGTACTCATGCATGTAGGGTGCATGCTTTCATGCTGTTTCCACGAAATTCTCGCTCTGCCATCTGCATGATGCAACTGGAAACGTGAATCATCGGACCACATGACTTTTTTCCAATGCTCGACTGTCCAATCCTCATGTTCCTGTGCGAATTGGAGACGTTTTATCTTGGTAACTGCAGACAGTAAAGGTGTTCGAACAGGCCTTTGGCTTCCATATCCCATACGATGCAGTGTATGGCTAATTTGCCTACAAACGTCAGGTGGTCATAATAACCTGGCCACTCAGTGTGTGTGTGTGTGTGTGTGTGTATACACACACACACTCATGGACAGGGACAACAATATGGTGATTGCTTGTGGAAGAGATGTTGGAGGAGGTGGAAGATGGTATACGGGGGATAAATAGTGATGGACGGGGATTTGACACAATATTGTATACAGATGATGTGTTGTAGAATTATGCACCTGAAACCTAAATTTTTAACCAGTATCACCCCAATAAATTCAATAAAAACTAAAAAAAGAGAAAATGCTGATGAAAACATACCAAACTAGTTAGAAAACTTTGAACATAAAAGTGTTTTTAAATCAGATTAAAGGGGAATAAAGGAAAAACTTTTGATCTGATATTGTCTAATATCAGAGTTAGGAAAAACAGATATTGAGACAGGGACCAAAGGAAAAGTTAGTCTCTACCTCCAGACTCACTACCACTCTTGGCATTTACTACTTTCTTGAGTACCTCTCATTGTGCTGCCTATCATAGTCTCCTTTCCTCTGGGCCACATCATGATATGGGCCATAGCTTCAAAGGTAATGTCCATGTTTAAGAGTATGAAAGATTTTCTGGCATTGGATAATCCCTCACAAATCTACTGTACCTCTTAGCCTTCAGGTCATCCTAAACGTGCATGCTTTCTAGTACAGTTTTAGCAAATGCAGCCAGAGATAGGCATCTTAGAGGTTGGAGACAGAGAGACAATGAAGCCAGTTTCTCTTTGGTGGGTAGTTTAAGTTATGAAACCTGGTGGAACACTGTAATAACACACCTTTGCTTTTCTGCTGGCATAACTATTTTAAAATGCAACCACCAAACTCAGTATTTTGTTTAAGTATAAAACTAAGAACGTCCATCCTTTATTAGTGTCAATGCTAGAAGTTCTCATAGACTTCTAGGTCTTTCAAACTATGAATATAAATGATACTTGGTTGGTTTTTCTTAAGTTTTATAATTTTAACCTGAATATACTTTGGGTATTTTTTTTATTAAAAAGTGAAGTTCAAGCATGATAATTAGTTTAAGCTTATATGCCTCAAATTCAATTATAATGAATTCCATTTTTTTTTTCCAAGCAGTTCTTCTAAAAGTGAGTTACTGAAAACCATTAGGAAATAAAATAATGAGATTTTAAAATAAATGAAAAGTGCTCCTAATTGATATACTAATTGATTGTATTGGTACACAATGTAAAACACTTTATTTTTCTTTCAGGGAAACAATTATTTTATCAACCATAACGTGTGTCCTTTTATGTAATTATAATTCAGCAGTAAAATATTGCTCATTCCTAACTCAGCTGAAATGGTAAAATATTAGGAAGTATATTGAAAAAGCACTGTCCTCTAGAGACAAACGCATTGCTGGCTCTGTAAAGATATTTGACTTTCCATACTCATATTCTTCATATTACTATTAGTTTTCAGTATGTGTTTTAGTATTTTAACAAACACTTGGAAAATAATTTTTTACGTATTTGCTTTTAAGAAGTTAATTTTTCATTAAGTAGCATGATTTCTTTCTCTACTTTTTTGTACAAGTGAAAACATTAAAATACAATATGCTATTTATTAAAATTCAAAATCAGATAAGTAAGGAATATGTTACTTTTTAAATAAACCCACTTATTTATTAGTTAAAGCAAAAGGAAACCCTTACTTTTCCAAAGACACTAAATATGTAAGAGAAAAAGGAAAGTCAGAATCATTTAGGAATAAATTTGCTCACCACATAATGAAGAATTTGAATGTACAATACTGTCTTAAGATCGGTAAGTTTTTAAGTAAATTTAACTTCCTGTAGAAATTAAAAATAATATTTTGAGGATTTACTTATGAAATGGTGGTCTGAGGTTTTCCCCAGAGAACCATAACTTTTTGTATCATGGAAATGTATACTTGAAACCTGTATGATCCTATTAACCAATGTCACCCTAATACATTTTAATTTAAAAAATAACACCATTCAAATTTTCTGGCAATTGTCTTAAGGACATACAGAAAATAAAGAGACATTTATGAAAGAAAATCTGCTAAATCTCAGCAAGAACAGTGAGAGTCTGGCATTTGTACCACAGCCCACACACTTACTCCTTCCCATTCTAGCTCAGCAGAATGGAAACTCCTCTTAGGGTTCCGTATAGCCAATAAACTAGGGTTCCTCTCTCTTCAGCCCCTGCAATGGAGAGTCACCAGCATTTTTCATGCTGCCCTTCCCTCTCCCCACCCACCTCAGCTTTGTATAGCAGAGGCTAACCTTCAGGCAACTATGCTCAAAAAATCAGGAGCTTGCTCCTTTATCTAGTCTCCCCTCATAGTATAGACTAGTGGCTTTATCCCAAGGATGGCAAGCCAAGAACACTGCAGACTTTCCTGATTTGCAGAGAAACACTTTTCTATTTAAATATTTATATATCCATTCAGCAAATATTTATTGTACTCCTATGACTCATGCATTCTTTTATTCAACACATATTTATCGATCACCTACCATGTGCTAAGTGTTGTGGTAGGCATAAAAGAGAATGCAATAAAACAAAACAAAACAAAAAAACACAAAAACGTAGTCTCTGCAGCTATGGAATTTAAACCATAGTGAGAAAGAGAGACATTGAAGAAATATTTAACTATAGAACAAGAATAACAAAATTTAGTGCCGTGGCTGGAAGTCTAGTGCACTAAGTTCTGTTTTTGTTGTTGTTGTTTTATTTTTGTTTATTTTAGGTATATTATTTTAAAGAACCTGGAAGAAGTAGGTAGAAGTGAAGAGAATGCACAAATCAGTGCCCCTTGTTAAATTGATAGAGTGACACAATGACAGAGGACTTGTCCGTAGCCTTCTTTCTGTAAAACCTTAACCCACTTATTCAGATCTGACTCAACAGCAGGTGTGAGATTGGGTATGGTTTGATCTTAGATTTTTGTCATTTATCATTTGTCACTGGTCCATTTGGAAGCATGTGTTTGCTTGTCTGAAAATCATTTGCTATTTGTCAAAAGCATTAGAAACAGTTGATACTAATCATGTGTTGCCTGGTAAATGTCTGCATTTATTGAAAGTATAGTTCATTCTTCTGTATGTTTTTATTTTAAGTAGACCTGTGGAGTTATACACAAGGTCAAGATCAGTGTAAAGAATTGATCACAGTAGCTAAATTAATTAAAGTAACCAAACTGAATCTTAAGTAGATAAGTAGATGTATATAAATATACATTGAGTAGGTGTTAATACGATAGCACATATTGCGTTAAGGGCTTAATTATGGACATAGATTGTATGAGATTACATAGAAACTCAATCATACACAGCTATGGGAAATACTATTTAACCTCTGCGTTGCTCACTTTTTTAGTAGAATATCATTTACCAGTGCTCCCTAACCTTTTCAATTCACATAAACATAACAGTAGTTGTGCAGCTGTACCAGGATAGACCTAAAATTGAATGGACCAGCATCTGGCAGACACCTTTCTTTGGGGTACATTGAAAGTCCACAGAAAAAATTTTAGGAACCTCTGCCTTAGAATAACAGAATCTGCAGTTCAACAAGGAGTTTGCATGATATTAATAATACAATAGATAGTTATATTTAATTAATGTATTCAAAGTGTTTTGAATAAATGACTTAAGACCATGCTTTAAAATGTTTGACTTTGACCTGCCCATTATCATTTCTATGAACATGAAATTCATACAGAAGAAAATAGATCTTTTGTAAGAATTTGGAGGTTAGGGTGAGGTAGTCTCACAAAACTATTTAAAAAAAAATCTCAGAATAAAACTTTAAAAATAATTTGTACTGAGAGTAAAGCAGGTTAGAATATAGATATGTAAATTATTCCATTAGAATATAGATATGCAAATTACACATTTGCTAATCACTCAGAGACTGGCAAGTTCACAGCCTTGTGGAATTTGCATGCTAATGAGAAAGAATGGAAAATGTTCAAATAAACCAGATAATACACAGAAAATACCAAGTAATGATAACTACTATGCACATCATATTCCTGAAAAATTGTTTTATGAACTTTGAGAAAATTTTCTATTTTCAGTATTTATAATGCTTTGTTAGTTATTTTTTTCTTTGTTTTTAATTTTGATTCTTTTAGTGGTGCATCAGAATTGCTAAAGGAATTAATTTGACTTTGTTTGACAATAGTTGGAATGAGAGAAATTTTATTTCTATCTTATATGCAAATTAGTTCATTTTTTTGTTTTGAAGTATATTTTCTGTATTATTTCACTTTTTTTTTTCTTTTAAGGTAAGTTTTAGGTGTTTAAGTCCTGTTTCTTAAATCTATTTGCTAAGTACAACTATCTTATCTCTTGTATAGCTAATTCAAGATAAGAAGTGCACCAATTTCAGAGGTTTTCTCTGGAATAAACCTGAGTTGACCTGTGAAAATTAAATCAGATTTTATATATAAATATCAGTTTGCTTAAGAGAGATATATAGAAAGATATACAACCAAGTCTTACATTTCCAAACTAATCATATGCAGATATGGAAATGGGATTCACAATGATTGGTTCTTTGTCAAAGAACATGCCAGTACAAGAAGCAAGTCACGAAATGTAAGAATTACAGGTTGCTTTCACCTTCTAGTAGCAAAGAAGGCCCAGTTTTACACGTTCTCCAATTCCAACCAAATGTCCATATAAAAGAAAAATATAAATCTAAAACTTGATGTCTTTAACAATGTAATCATAAAAAGACCATATAACTTAGAGGATGGCTATTTATGGGGACCTCCTTTGATGTTTCCATGCTATAGAATGATTCCCAAGAAACATGGCAATTGGATATGGGTTGCTCTGGGCAGTTTCTTTCTATGCTACAGTTCACTATGAACTGCAGTTCATGCACATATACAACACACATGCCCCTAGCTGCCCCCCCTGCCAAGGGAATGCATGCTGAAATAAATGTCATGAAGAAGCATGAATAATAGTAATGAAAGGACAAATTTGCAGGCTGATAGAAGAGCATTTCTCTCTCAAATTTATTATTATTTTTAATTCTTTCAATATTTTTGTTTCTGATTCTAAAATTAGTATATATTTATTATATAATTTTTAAAATATATTTTAATTTATTTTCTTACAGAGAGGAAGGGAGAGGGATAGAGAGCCAGAAACATTGATGAGAGAGAAACATCAATCAGCTGCCTCCTGCACACCCCCTACTGGGAACGTGCCTGCAACCAAGGCACATGCCCTTGACCGTAATTGAACCTGGGACCCTTCAGTCTGCAGGCCGATGCTCTATCCACTGAGCCAAACCAATTAGGGCTATTATAGAAATTTGAATAGTTCAGAATAACTCACAAAAGAAAGTAAAACAGCCTTTGATCTAAACAGAGTAAATTTGAAGATTTGTCTCTGGTATGTACATGTGCACATTTGTGAACATATGAATCCGAACGTAAAATAGAAATTGCCATATTACCAACAGATTATGAATATTTTTCCATATTCATGATCAAATACTGCCTGCATTTTAATGTATGTTTAAACATTCATTGTATAGATAAGCCTATATTACTTTACCAATTTCATATTACCAAGGTTTTAATTATTTCTAATATCTGTCTTGTCCAAAATAATGCTTTAGTAATTATATTTACTTATTTTATGGTTACCATAAGAAAGAAAATTCCTGGATGTGGGGTAGCTGGAACAAAGAACATATTTTTTTTAAAAATGTGCTTGATATAAACTGCCAAGTTTATTTCAAGTAATCCAGAAATATTATACCATTCTACAGTGTAGTAGCAGGTGCAAATAGGGATTTGTTGATTTCTTCTTGCACCTGCTATTATTGGAACTTATGGTTGTTTTAACTTTTGCCAGTTGGATAGGAGAAATACCCGTTGGCACCTATTCATCTACTTTATAAATTTCCTATTAAGATTTTTTTGCTCAAATTTATTGGCTTATTTGTCCTTTTATTTTTATTTATAATTCTCTTTACTATTGAGTGTATTAAACAAGATATGCATATATGAAGTAAATGCTCATTTTTGTTTGCTTTCACATTCTAACTTTATATACTATTTGTAATGTGCACATTGAAATATTGACATGATTAAATGTGATAAAATTTGCTTTTAGGCCTTGTGCAAGGAATCTCACTGTGCTAGAAGATAAATGCACATCTATATTCTCTAATTATGATATTGATCTGTACATTTAAAATTTTTTTCTGAATGGTCAATTTTTATTTTATTTTATTTATCACAGAAAACCAAATGTCTACTTATCATTCAACCAATGTTTTACCTTTACATGTAACCTGGAAACACTATCATTTTATGTACAAATAAATAAACAGTTATATACATACCTCATATACAATCTTTTAAGCAGCTTTCCATTCTGATTAGAAATCTGCTTATGTAGCCTTCACAATATAATATAGCTTAATATACTTTTATATTCAGACTAGAGGCCCAGTGCACAAAATTCGTGCATGGGGGGTGTCCCCTCAGCCCAGCCTGGACCCTTTCCAATCTGGGACCCCTCAGGGGATGTCCGATTGCCGGTTTCAGCCGAAACCAGCAGTCGGACATCCCTCTCACATTCTGGGACCCATAGCTCCTAACTGCTCACCAGCCTGCCTGCCTGATAGCCCCTAGCTGCCCTCCCTGCCAGCCTGATCATCCCTAACTGCCTCTTCCTGCCAGCCTGATTGCCCCTAACTGCCCCCCTGCCAGCCTGATCATCCCTAACTGCCTCTGCCGGCCAGCCTGATCATCCCTAACTGCCTCTACCTGCCAGCCTGATCACCCCTAACTGACCCCCCCCACCGGCCTGGTCACCCACAACTGCCCCCCCCACTGGCCTGGTCACCCCCAACTGCCCGCCTGCTGGCCTGGCCGCCCCTCACTGCAGTCCCCGCAGGTCTAATTGCCCCTCACTGTCCCCCTCTGCCGGCCTGGTCGCCCCTCACTGCCCCCCCTGCAAGCCTGGTCACTCCCAACTACCCCCCCTGCTGGTCTGTTTGCCCCTCACTGCCCCCCTCTACTAGCCTGGTCACCCCTCACTGCCAGGCCTGGTCACCCCACTCAGCCTGCTGGTCAGTCATTTGGTCATCCCTCGCTAACCCCCCTGCCGGCCTCGTCGCACCATGCAGCCTGCTGTTCAGTTGTTACTGTGAGGGCGTCATGACCAATTTGCATATTACAGGTCTTCCAAATCCCTCCTCATTACTATTCAGTTTTATAATTTTCTTGACAATTCTTATGGATTTTTTTTCTCACATGAGTTCACATATCACTTTGCCTGGTTATAGCAAGATACTGGGATTTTTAATTAGAATATAATGGATTTAGATAGTAATCTGTAGACAACTCATATCTTTTATCATAGAGCTTTCCTAGAACAGTTTACTGCAATGACTTAGAAATCAAAAAATATTAAAAACCATCAAATACTCTCTGGCATCTATAAAGGTGAGCTATTTTTTTTTACTCTTTTACTTAGATGTACTGACATAATGAATATTACTAATATTGTGTAGTAAACATATATTAGACACTATAATAGTTTGAAAAATAATATATACAGTACTTGTTAGTAGCATCAACTGTCTTAAAAAAGAAAAGATGTTGATCTCCTATTTCCCTACTGGTAGAGTTTAGTTTTCAGCTTTGTTTCTTGCAATATTTGTCTGACCATGAGCCCCCTCCCAACAGGCTTTATTCCCCACAACTCCAGAAAAATGTCCTTCAAGATCTCATAATATGCCGAAACCGGTTTGGCTCAGTGGATAGAGCGTTGGCCTGCGGACTGAAGGGTCCCGGGTTCGATTCCGGTCAAGGGCATGTACCTTGGTTGCGGGCACGTCCCCAGTGGGAGGTGGGAAGGAGGCAGCTGATTGATGTTTCTCTCTCATCCATGTTTCTAGCTCTCTATCCCTCTCCCTTCCTCTGTAAAATATCAATAAAATATATTAAAAAAAAAAAAGTTCTCACAATACCAAGGGGCAGATATTTCAGAACCCAGATGCCAATTTTATATGCTCCTCGTGCCCTCTTAGCAGCATTTCAGTGCAAATTGTGTCCAGATAGTCCACTCACTTCATTTGAGTTCAACCTTACCAGCTTTTCATTCTCAGCATGCTCTTACTTTCTCCCCTGGTCAACTAGGATTCTAATTTTTTGGAATTCTGAAAGTTTCTGCTCTACCCGTCTTTGTTTTCTGTTTCCAATGACCTTATATTACCTCAAGGTTTTATACATTTGTCTTTTTAGTTTATTTTCCAAGCTCTAGACTCTACCCTGAATTTCAGAGACAAGATGTTATGCTATTATTTTAAGATACTATTGGATTATAGCTATCACATGTTTCATTTATGGATATTTAAAGGCCTATATCCTTAACATTGGCCTCTGAATCTTTCAACACTATATTTAGCATAATTGTTATTAAAAACATGTTAATACATTTAAAAATATGTTTAATGATCTATAACAGTATGAGTAATATGGGTCTTCTCTATTAAATTAGGCTAGTGTATTTTTAATAAAATAGGTAGCTTTCCTGAAAACATGAATTAGTAAAATTTACTCAAGAAAAAATGAAATGTACTTGTATTTCTAGACAATAAACTTTTGAGAAGGAAATTAGAAAAACAATTCTAGTGGAAGAATAAACAATGAAGAACTAGATAGAGATCAAACAGAATGATAAGTAATTATAGGAGCCATGATGAAAACTTAAGGGGGCCAAGGGACAGAGAGTGATGAGGGAGTATTTCATTGAGGAATAAGAGTTGATGACCATAGGTATGGGAGCTGGTTACCATAAACAAAGGATCACCAAGGGAAGAATCAGAGGGACTCAGAGAAAAGGCCACAATGAGTATGACTTCAATGTGTGAGACAACCAAGGATTTCTGAGCATTGAAGCGGAGGAGTTAGGTATGGATTACTCCATGCAGGGCCTCACAACCACTGGTAAGAAATGTATCTTTTATTCTAGTGGCAATTGAATACAAAATAGTATAAGTCCTGGGACTTTGTAATTACATATCTTATTTGATTCCGTGAATTCTAAAGATGTGTATTAGGTGTCTGAATATTTAATACGTATAGTTTCACATTCTTGTAAATGAGAATGTTAACAAGGAGCATTTTCAGAACAAATAATACTTTAAAAGCTAATTTATTTTTTGTTATCATATGAAAATTGAAATAGAGTTGTAATAATTTGGATAGGAATAAGGTGCTCTCCTACTTTATAAATTTATCACTTTGCTGTCACATCAGCCATTTATTCAAATCATCCAAGTAAGAGATTGGGGTCAACTCCTAATAAAATTAAAGCTATCCACACCACAACCAGACCTCAGGCAGTTCTTTAAATACTGTCGTTGGAAATGGGTTTTAAAATAAGAATATTCAAAGAAGTGAGAAGAGTAATTTTGCTATTTTTATTCCCTTTAATCTTCAAAAGACTTTCTCATAACTGAAGAATAGCACCAATCTTAGAAGAAATGGAAGACAATATTAGATTTAACAAGGGGAAAGTTTTCCCTAATCTCCAAAGCCTTAGTTTTCGCTTTATTCTTGCCCACATTAGAGTGTAGAATTGTCTAGTACTGGATTCTTATCTCACAATAAAAGTTGTCTTTTTTTCCCCCCTTTGGCTATAACTAACACTCTTTGCAATGCATGTTACAATACACAGTGTACACAGTGTGTGTTTCCATATAAATAAACCCGGTAATCCAACTTTTAGAAATATATCCCCCAAAAACAGAAACACCAATCAGAAAGGATATATGCACCCCTATGTTCATAGCAGCACAATTTACAATGGCTAAGATTTGGAAACAGCCTAAGTGCCCATCAGCAGATGAGTGGATTAGAAAACTGTGGTACATCTACACAATGGAATACTACTCTGCTGTAAAAAAGAAGGAATTCTTACCATTTGCAACAGCATGGATGGAACTGGAGAGCATTATACTAAGTGAAATAAGCCAGTCAGAGAAAAATAAATATCACATGATCTCACTCATTTGTGAAATATAATGAACAACATAAACTGATGAACAAAAATAGAACCAGAATCTTAGAAGCATTGAACAGACTGTCCAACATATGAGGGAAGGCAGGGGGTGAGGGGGTAAGAGATCAACCAAAGGACTTGTATGCCTGAATATGAGCATAACCAGTGGATACAGATGGGAGGGGGTGGTGAGGACATGTGCTGGGTGGTGGGTGTGGCTGGGGAGAGGTCAATGGGGAAAAAAGGAGACTTATGTAATACTTCAAACAATAAAGAATTTAAATAAAAAAATAAATTAATGGATTTGCATCATGGGCACATTTTCTTTTGATGTATTATGTAGAGCTTCCAAGGATTTCTATTGAGTAGCTGATAAGGTATGTCTCATAATAGATTTATTAGGGTATATTCTCTCCTTGAACTCAATGCATGATCCCTATTCATGTGGGCTGTGTTTGCAATATAGAGTTTTTAAAATATATCAGTCATCTATACTAATAAAAGGGTAATATGCTAATTAGACCAGATAGACCGAATGTCCTTCCGGACAAAGCAACAGTGGTGGGGGTTGAGGCAGAGGTGGTTAGGGGTGATCAGGGAGGCAGGCAGAGGTGGTTAGGGGCGATCAGGCAGGCAGGCAGAGGCAGTTAGGGGCGATCAGGCAGGCAGGCAGAGTGGTTAGGGGTGATCAGGCAGGCAGGCAGGTGAGCAGTTAGGAGCCATCAGTCCCAGATTGCGAGAGGATGTTCGACTGCCGGTTTCAGGCCTAAACCAGCAGTCGGACATCCCCCATGGTGTCCCAGATTGGAGAGGGTGCAGGCTGGGCTGAGGGACTCTCCCACGTCCCCCTGTCCATGCACAAATTTAATTCACTGGGCCTCTAGTTGTACAATAATATGCAACAGAAATTAGCTTTTATGAGCAATTTGGGGTAATATAAGAGATAAGTAATGGGAATGGACTCATTGTTACAAAATCTTTCTAATCAACTTTGAGCAAAGCTTTCCATTAAACCCCTTATTAGAAGGTTAAAGTAAAGGTGTGTGTGTGTGTTCTAAAGAGCTGAAGTTAGAACTAAATTATTTTCTTTAAAGAACAGCAGAATCCACATTAAGAATTTTTTATTCTCTTCAATCCCTCTCAAATATAGCAGTCATGTAAATATCTCTGAACAGATTTGAAACTTATCAGATGCTCTAGTCCACTTTCACCCCTTAGAAAGATAGAATAATTTTTTTGTTTCACTAAAATCATCTGATGTACTTTGCATATCATAGAGAGATTCTTTCTGGGATGTAGTAATGCCTGCTTGCACCAGTTTACTTTCTCTACTGGCTTACCATGTTACCTCAAATTATCTTCATTAATATCCCCTTTTAAAACCAAAGCATTGCACCTCTAGAAAGCTTCTTAAAATAATAATAGTGTAAAATCTGAATTCATTGTTTTCTCTTTATCTTTTATTCTATATTTCATATAAAAATAAGCAGAAATTAAGACACTCCCTCTAAGGCAAAGGAACTAAGAAAAATTAATTACATTTTGTCATGAGAAGAAGAAATGTTAGATCATGAAAGAGAAAACATTGAAAGGAAAAAATTAAGGGTGTGGGGAGGTTAGATCTAAGTGAGACATTGCAATTACATTCTTAGGAAAAAAATAATCTTTTTGTTTTTATATGTATTTTCTGTTCTGGCAAAAGATGATTACTCTGAGCATATCTAGCATTTGGTATATATGTGGGTATATGGGTGAGTGTGTAAATGTGTTGCTAAACTGCCCATCCTGTATCCCTCTATCTTTTAAATCTGAAGAAATGATATTTGGTCATGCAGGTATTTGTTCTTCATCCCCAAATGGAAGTCAATGCACTGTTGAAATTGAAAATGGTAGAGTGGCCCCAGCTAAGCCTTCCCAATGGGGTTGGACCCCTGAGCATACATGAAAGCCTCTTAAGTGCCAAGATTATTTTAGAAAAGGGTTTTGTTTTGTTTTTATCTCAGCCCTATTGACATTTGGGCTGCATTATTCTTTGTTGTAGGATGAAGAGATTCAGAACAGGTTTCCCCAAGGTGCGCCACTTTAGCATGTGACTTATTATGAATTGAAGTCAATGGAGACCCTACAGGCTCAGTAGAAACACCTGTTCCCCCCTCAGCTACTTAGAGGATTCTAAATCAGTGGTCTTTTACATAATAAAGGTTAAAACTCTTATAACAGAAATACTTTTTTTTATGACATCTATCTATCAGGGCAAACATCTAATTATTGAACACCTGCTCTTCATATTGTTCTGAAAACTACCCTCCTCCCCTCTAAAGCCTCAGGACTCTTACCTCATTTCTTAAATCAGGTGTCACATATACCCCATTTTTACCTATCTGAACCTGTTATGTATGTGGGATCCCCATACTTAAACATGTAATTAAATTTGGTTATTGTGTCTTGTTAGTCTTTCTCATGCAGGTTTAATTATTAGACCACCCAAAGAACCTAGAAGGGTAGAGGGAAATTTCTTCCTTCCCTACAAGGGGGGTCCTACACTGGATTTGACTAGTGCCCTTGTCTCTACCCACTAAACCCCAGGAGAGGTTATTACAAACCATGACCTTGGATTTTTGTTTGTTGCTTGGTCTTGCTTTTTAAAAATATATTTTTATTGATTTCAGAGAGAAAGGAAGAGGGAGAGAGATAGAAGCATCAATGATGAGAGAGAATCATTGATTGGCCACCTCCTGCATGCTCCCTACTGGGGATTAAGCCTGAAACCCAGGCATGTGCCCTGACCAGGAATCAAAACCTGACCTCCTGGTTCATAGGTCCACATTAAATCACTTAGCCACGCCAGCTGGGCCATGATTTTGGATTTGTAATACAAAAGGGGAACAGAGAGTTCACGTGTATGGGTGTATATGTGTATTGAAATTTCAAAAGTAGTTTTGTCATGGTAAACTTTTACTGGATCATGCGCTTTGGTTTCTCAGCTAAAAGGATTGCTCTTTTGAAATCAGGCTTTGAGAGTTGTATTCCCCTTTGTTCATGAGGAGAGCTTTCTCTTTTTATGGAGAAGGAAATGATATGCTATAATTTTCAGAAAGAAATTGTACTTGGTGGAACTTGACTATTAATAATAATTTGAGAATTTTCTAGCAGCAGTTGCTGAATAATTTTGACTGCTAGCCCACTGTGAATGAAAAGCGGACATTTCTGAACAATGAGCCCATGTGAAATCTTTGTCTGATGTTAGTTATACAGCGTACCATCCACATTTTCCTTTGTGACCCAAAGCAATGATCCTTTTGAGGTCTGCTAATGGCCCAGTTTGAGCTATTGGCTTCTGCATAACTGTGAATTTAATGATAAATCAGACCTGTGTTTGCTGTCAGGGAGCTTTCAGTCTGGTTGGGTTAAGGGTTGTAAAAATTGTGAAAAAAAAAGCTTATAAAAAATCACAAAAAGAAGAAATTACTTTAGCTTACAGAAAAGAAAAGAAGAATTGGGTGTAAAAAAGAAACATTGTAAAGTAGGCTGAATTTGAACTGAACTTAGAGGTAGATGGGTAGTTTATAATAAAAGACAGGAAAAGGGATAATTCTTCACATCTCAATAGTGGGGATGGATAAATGATAAAAGGAAATTACCACAATATACTTCAATGAGGAAATAGGTCAAGAAAAATGTTACTAAAATGATAATACTATAAAGCACACTTATAAATGGCCACATAAAAATGTCTATTGCCTGAGAACAACTTATTATCTACATCTTTTTGTTTTCCATTTATTAAGAAAAAAATCATCTTTTTATTGATAATTTTTAGGTGAGGCTATATAAGACTTATTAGGTATCAGATTTAATTTATGTATATTTATACAGACATATTCATGTGGCATATATAATCCTATCTAATAAAAGAGTAATATGCAAATTGATCATACCTCCACTATACCCACAAGCCACACCCATCATCCAATCAGGAGCGAGTATGCAAATTAACCCAACCAACATGGCTGCAGCCACAGAGTGAACAGGAGGCTTGGTTTCCCTGGCAATGGAAGAAACCAAGCTTCCTGCACACCCTGGCCAGCACTGGACTCCGCTCAAGGCTACAATGTTTCAATTATAGAAGATAAATAAATCAAACAAAAATGGCTGCAGCCACGGAGCAAATGGGAGGCTTGGGTTTCCCCAGCAATGGAGAAAGTCAAGCTTTCTGCACATGCTGGCTATCCCAGGCCTCCGCTCAAGGCTACAAAGTTTCAATTATAGAAGATAAATAAATCCCAGATACCAGGGCCTCTGCTTAGGTTGCCAGGGGGCGTGACCCGGCCTGCAAACCACCACAGGCCCGTCACCCAGGCCGCCCCACACCCCAAGGGAATCCCCATCCTGATCCAGGACACCATTCAGGGCAAACCAGCTGGCCCCGACCCGTGCACCAGGCCTCTATCCTATCTAATAAAAGAGTAATATGCAAATTGACCATCACTAAAACACACAAGATGGCTGCCCCCATGTGGACACAAGAAGGCTGTAACAAGATGGCCAGCAGGGGAGGGCAGTTGGGAGGGATCAGGCCAGCAGGGAAGGTCAGTTTGGGGCGATCAAGCCTGCAGGGGAGGGCAGTTAGGGGTGACCAGGCCAGCAGAGGAGGGAAGTTGGGGGAGACCCAGGCCTGCAGGGGAGAGCAGTTGGGGGGGACCAAGCCTGCAGGGGAGGGCCGTTAGGGGCAATCAGGCTGGCAGGGGAGCAGTTAGGCATCAATCAGGCTGTCAGGAGAGTGGTTAGGGGGTGATCAGGCTGGCAGGCAGAAGCAGTTAGGGGCAATCAGGCAGACAGGCAGGCGAGCAGTTGGGAGCCAGCAGTCCTGGATTGTGAGAGGGATGTCCGACTGCCCGTTTAGGCCTGGTCCTACTGGGATTGGGCCTAAACAGGCAGTCGCACATTCCTCGAGGGGTCCCAAATTGGAGAGGGTGCAGGCTTGGCTGAGGGACACCCCCCCCAGCCCGTGCACGAATTTCATGCACCGGGCCTTTAGTTTATTATATACTTTTATTGATTTCAGTGAGGAAGGGAGAGAGATAGAAACATCAATGATGAGAGAGAATTATCAATTGGCTGCCTCTTGCACTCCCCCCACTGAGAATTGAGCATGCAAGCCAAGCATGTGCCCTGTCAGGGAATCGAACTGTGACCTCCTGGTTCATAGGTCAATGCTCAATCACTGAGCCACACCGGGCTGTGGCATATATAATTTAATACACTAAAGAAAAACAGCTTATAAGTACCGCAAGTTGTCTCTTGCCCTCAAGTGCCTGTGTTATACTTGTTTGAGACTAAGGAACACTGAGATAAATTTGTATTCCTTAAAGAAAATAAACAGGTAGTGGGATTATTATGAATTTATCAATTTTCAGAAGATTGTAATGAGTTTGTCTTTAGGATTTCATTTTTTAAAAATTACATATAAAAATTTCTCAACCATGATACAGTCTTTCACTTGCTGTTTTAGCATATGGTTGCCTGCCACAGGATTTCATAAATAAAACATTTCAGTAAACTCCTCATAAAAGGGGTATTTCTGCATTAATATGTGAACTCAGGATGGAGTCTTGTTTTAATTCCTATTCATCGTTGAAAAGGCACTTATTCTTATAATGCATTACTTTGACATAGACCAGTCGTTTTATGATATGTAAGTAACTAGTGAGTTCTCTCTTTCATAATAGAACCCTGTAGAGCCTATCAGTTCCAGGAAAAAGATATATATATATATTAGAGGCCCGGTGCATGAGAATTCATGCACTGGAAGGGGGAGGGGGTCCTCAGCCTGGCCTGCCTGCTCTCACAGTCTGGGAGCCCTCAGGGGCAGGAGGTGACCTGGCGATCAGGGGAAGGTGACACCCCCATCACACCTCTGCTACTTCAACTGCCAGCAGTTCAAGCCTCAGCCAGCCCTGGTTACCTGAGACTCGGGCAGCCCTGGGTGGCTAGGGGGCTGAGGGGACCGGGGGACTCCAGAGGCAGGCACCCCGGCGGGGCTGAGGGGACTGGGCACCACCATCTTGTGGCTGTGGGCGCTGCCATCTTTGAGGGCAGGCAGTCAATTAGCATATTCCCTCCTTATTGGCTGTGGGTGCCGCCATCTTTGAGGGCGGGGCAGTCAAATAGCATATTCCCTCCTTATTGGCTGTGGGTGCCGCCATCTTTGAGGGCGGGGCAGTCAAATAGCATATTCCCTCCTTATTGGCTGTGGGTGCTGCCATCTTTGAGGGCGGGATAGTCAATTAGCATATTCCCTCCTTATTGGCTGTGGGCACCACCATCTTTGAGGGCGGGGCAGTCAATTAGCATACTCACTCCTTAGTGGCTGTGGGCGCTGCCATCTCTGCTACAGCATGAGGGTCAATTAGTATATTCCCTCTTTATTAGATAGGATATATATATATATATGTAATCTTTTTCTTTTAATTTAATAAATCTTTATTGTTCAGATTATTACAGTTGTTCCTCTTTTTTCCCCCATAGCTCCCCTCCACCCGGTTCCCACCCCACCCTCTGCCCTTACTCCCCCCCCTCCACTGTCCTCATCCATAGGTGTACGATTTTTGTCCAGTCTCTTCCCGCACCCCCACAGCCCTTTCCCCCTGAGAATTGTCAGTCCACTTCCTTTCTATGCCCCTGATTCTATTATATTCACCAGTTTATTCTGTTCATCAGATTCTTTTATTCACTTGATTTTTAGACTCACTTGTTGATAGATATGTATTTGTTGTTCATAATTTTTATCTTTACCTTTTTCTTCTTCTTCCTCTTCTCAAAGAATACCTTTCAGCATTTCATATAATACTGGTTTGGCGGTGATGAACTCCTTTAGCTTTTTCTTGTCTGTGAAGCTCTTTATCTGCCCTTCAATTCTGAATGATAGCTTTCCTGGGTAGAGTAATCTTGGTTGTAGGTTCTTGCTATTCATCACTTTGAATATTTCTTGCCTCTCCCGTCTGGCCTGCATAGTTTCTGTTGAGAAATCTGCTGACAGTTGTATGGGTGCTCCATTGTAGGTAATTAACTGTTTATCTCTTGCTGCTTTTAATATTCTCTCTTTGTCTTTTGCTCTTGGCATTTTAAATATGATGTGTCTTGGTGTGGTCCTCTTTGGATTCCTTTTGTTTGGGGTTCTGTGCACTTCCTGGACTTGTAAGTCTATTTCTTTCACCTGGTGGGGGAAGTTTTCAGTCATTATTTCTTCAAATAGGTTTTCAATATCTTGTTCTCTCTCTTCTTCTGGAACCCCCATAATTCGGATGTTAGTACACTTGAAGTTGTCCCAGAGGCTCCTTATACTATCTTCATATTTTTGGATTCTTTTTTCTTTTTGCTTTTCCGGTTGCGTGTTTTTTGCTTCTTGGTATTTCAAATCTTTGACTTGATTCTTGCGTTCCTCTAGTCTGCTGTTAGATCTCTGTATAATATTTTTTATTTCAGTCAGTGTATGCTTAAGTTCTAGTTGGTCCTTTTTCATATCCTCAAGGGTCTCGCTAAATTTATCGGCCTTTTGTAGAAAATTCTTGAAAAACCTTATAACCGTAGTTTTGAACTCTATATCCAGTCGTTTGCTTTCCTCCATTTCTTTCATTTGTGACCGGTTTCTTTGTCTCCACATTTTGGCTGCTTCCCTGAGTTGATAGAGTGGCTTTTTGTGCTAGGTGTCCTAAAGGGCCCAGTGGCTCAGCCTCTCCAGTTACCTGAGGTGGACACTCTTGGTGCACCCCTTTATGGGCTGTGTGCACAGTCTTGTTGTAGTTAAGCCTTAATTGTTTTTGGTATCACTGGGAGGAATTGACCTCCAGGCCAATTGGCTGTGAGGATCAGCTGTGTCTACGCTGGGAGAACTTCTGTGCTGGAGACACCCTTATGGGAGAAGACTTGCAAAAGCCTCTGTGTTCAGCTTGAATGGGGCGGAGTCTCAGGGCGGAGCAGACAGTATTGCTTTCCCGTCAGCCCTGTCCTAAGAGGCCCCCGAGTCTCAGTGTCCTGCAGTAATCACTGCAAGCAGCTCTGAGAGAAAGCCACCCTGGAGTTCCACCCACTGCCAGACAGTCCAGTTTCTCGCCGAATGAGTCTCGGTCCCCAGAGTTTTGCCCGGAACTGGAGTTCAGTGCAGTCAGGAGCTTTTGTCTCCCTCCCGCTTGAGAAAGCCAGCAGCATACTCAGTTGCCCGCCCTCTCCGCACATGTCTTAGTACCTCTGCCTTCCGCAGTTCCTCTGAGTCTCAGTGTGCTTTTCTCTTTCCTGACAGTCCAGTTTCACTGCGTATAAGTCTGGGTCCCCAGAGTCTCGCCTGGAACTGGAGTTCAGATCAGTCGGGAGCTTTTGTCTCCCTCCTGCTTGAGAAAGCCAGCAGTGTACTCAGTTGCCCGCCCTCTCCATGCGCTCATCTCAGTACCTCTGCCTCCTGCAGCTCCTCTGAGTCTTAGTGTGCTTTTTTCTTTCCTTCTAGTTGTTGAATTTCCACTCAGCCAGCCTTCCTGTGGTTCTGGATGATGTCTGTTTTGTCTTTTAGTTGTAGTTTTGAAATTGTTGTGTGAGGCAGCAGTTTAGGTATTTACCTATGCCACCATCTTGGTTTCTCCCTATATGTAATCTTATATTATTTGTAATAAGAGCTCTGAGAAGTGAATTTTTTTCTTTGCTGATAAACCTGTTTACTAATTTGAGAGATTTCTCAAATTAACTGTTAAAAATTATCACCACAGCCATAACCGGTTTGGCTCAGTGGATAGAGCGTCGGCCTGCGGACTCAAAGGTCCCGGGTTCGATTCCGGTCAAGGGCATATACCTTGGTTGCGGGCACATACCCGGTGGGGAGTGTGCAGGAGGCAGCTGATCGATGTTTCTCTCTCATCGATGTTTCTAACTCTCTATCCCTCTCCCTTCCTCTCTGTAAAAAAAAAAATCAATAAAATATATTAAAAAAAAAATATCGCCACATAAATAATTCTAATTTTATTACCTTGAGTATGTCCATGGAGATGAGACAAGATCTTTAGTATTATGCATATGTATATAAAAAACATATATTTACATTATTACACCATGAGCGAGTCTGGATACTTCAATAATTCAGAGGAAATAATAAACCCTAGATTAAAGAAATAAAATCAAATAAAAAGAATCTTTTCACATTTTGTATATGCACAGAATATTTTGAATACTTAAAGTCTAAATACATTAAGCTAACCAGATGGGTTTTCATATCAATTTATATTTTTGAATATTGATGCTGAATTCAATGGAGAAATAGAGCCATATTACTGAAATAAAATATTGTTATTTATCCCACATAAAAGAGGTTAGTAATCACATGGTAATATATGTTTATGATCATTACATAAAGTTGCTAGATGGCAAATGGTATATCTCTATGGTGTCCTTTATTTCCTTGTTTAATTTTTCAAATATAAATGTACTGCCCATATATGCACATTGATTTTTTTGTATGTTTTTATTAAACTCTAGACTTCTGGAGGACACAGACCATGGCTTTCATCCTTATAGTGAGTCTTATCAGAACGCTTGTCACATAACAAGTGCTAGATAAAAGAGTTGCTCTAATAATTTATATAAAATAATAGACTAAAGAGCAAATGCATTTATTAGAATAAAATATTACAGCAATCATAATTTTTTTCTTTGGTTTTGCCTTTTATGGTTTCAGTTACCAGTGGTCAAGCATTGTCTGAAAAAATAAGTGGAAAATTCTAGAAATAAACAATTCATAGATTTTTTAATTGTGCACCATTCTGTGTACCTCCCTTTACCTTGTCATATAAGCATTTTTATCATCTCACATCATCACAACAAGAATGATGAATACAGCACAATAAGATATTTTGAGAGAAAAACTACATTTACCCCAAATTATTCAAAAAGTAGGTAGTGGAGGAAGGCTTTTAAACAGACCAGGTGGTTCTGAATGATGTGTTCTTTACTGATAAAAAGAGAGGCTTGTCTCATGTCCAGGTATGACTGTCCCCCAATATCTTATTAGAATGACCCCTACATACACATGGAAATGCTGGTCCCTAGGTTCCAGCTCCCAAGAGTTTTCACTCCATTCCTTTCCATTGATTGAGGATTAATTGATTTTTATTACGTGTTCTCTATGTATACTAGCTGAAATGTTTTTAAAATTTATGGGTTTATTTTGGACATGGAAGTGCCTACAATTGAGGTCATTGTAGTCCTAAATGCATGACCCAATATCATCATTGATTCATACAACACCAATATCTATTCATGTATTCCCTTTAATCTCCCACATTTCTTTTTCCTTTCCTTCCCCATAAGAAAGCATCCTAATATATTTTATATATGTGTTGTATAGTATAAGTATCTTATATTGCTTACTTTTTTTCACTCATCAAAATGGGTTTAAGTTCCATCCATTCAGTTGATATATATCAATTCTTTTCCTTCTAACTGTTGCATAGAATTCCATGATATGATTCCACCAATTTTAATAGTTTACTCTCTTTGTTTACCCTCACAGTTCACCATTGCTTGTATCAATGGGGACACAAGCTCCCCATTCCCTTCTATAGCCAATAATCCTGCAATTAATACTGTTAGAACTCTTACTTAAGGATATGTTCCCAGAGGTAGAACATTCAGATAATAGGTATTAACATACTAAACTAGGTGGCAGCCAGGTTTCTGTTGGAAATGTCTGCACCACTTAACAATACCAAGAGCAGAATAACTACAATATATGTGGTTGTTTAGAAAACAAAAGAGTGGTAAACTGATCCACAGAAACTCAAATATCATGGGTAGACTTTGCAAACGCCCCATTACCCAGGCAAGGGGAATGCTTGATTGGACCCTGATACTGCTCCCTGAGAGAAGCATCCATGCCATTGATCTCTTAGCCTGTTGCTTCATCCTCCGAGAGGATTTTTCATATCCATCACCCTACTCAGAAAAATATCTGATTAAGGCGACATTTGGGGGCCAAGGGTCATTTTGGTTCTTATACAGTGGGCTGTATTAAATCATTAAGTCACAAATTTTTATGCTTGGAATTATGGTTCCTTTAGTAGGACAGATCTCTTACAAACTTTGTTGGCTTCTGTATGTTTGATTTCCATCAGCTCCATGTGCAAACATCCATGTCTGCTGTTCTCTATTCAGACATTCTTCCTAGATTTAATATACTTCATTTCCTTACTTCCAGGCTTCTGTTCTCTCCCCACCAAATCATGGGGAACTTGGGCCACTTAGGTAGGAAATCAGCCACATTCTTCCTCTGCTTTTCCTGAGGTGTTCTGTGTAATTGGGATGACCTCCTGGTTGCTAGCAATTCAGTAAAGGGTTTATCAATGGTTGTACAAGTCATATTCTGTGTTTATTCTTTGACTAAAGACCAATTTTAATTTTTTTAATGTCAAAGAACTGATTCATTTTATATTTTAATGTTTGGGATAAAGACACAGTTGCCTTTCTAACTCAAAAGTTCCCTGAATTCATGAACTATACTTTCTTGCTTCAAAACAAATAATTCTTTTCTGAGCTCAGTTTCCTTTATCTCAAGATAATAATTCTTTTCTCTTAATATATTATGAAAGTGCAAATGTACAGCTATTTCTTTAATGTGTATTGTTTTTCCTAATATAGTAAATATGTTTAAGGCACCATCTTTATAAAATTCAGAAATGAGCAAAGAGAAAGAAAGGCATTATTCATTATCACAGTATATATTAGTGTAAAATATTAAATCTTAGTGTATTCTCTTTTAGGAATATTTGTTTATATATGTCTCTGTGTACATACATAGTTAGTGGAAATTAGGATATATATTTGATAGTTTCTATTTTATCTATAATGATAAAAGCATAATATGCCGATTAGACCAGAAGGCCTTCTGGACGAAGCCGGGTCTGCAAGGGAAGCCTGGGTCCTGGGTGCCAGAGGGAAGCTGGTGCCAGCAGCAGGGGGAAGGAAGGCATACTCTTGCACAAATTTTGTGCATCAGTCCTCTAGTATTTTAATAAATTTTTTGAAAAGATGTTGTGAGGAATGCATAATATTGCATTATATTATTGGGTTATCTTATTTCTATAGTAATTTACTCAGCTCTTTCTCCAATATTGGACATTGCATCTGGTCCCAGAGTTATGCTACCATAAATAATGCTTCAATACACATTCTTATGCACAATTTATTATGCACATCTCCAATTATTTTTTAGGATATATTTCTAAAGTGAAATAATTGAGTAAAAGAGTATGGGTATTTTAATGATTTTGATAAATGTTGCCAAATTGCCCTCCAGAAAGTTTCCATACATTTGTATTCTCACAAGCAGCATATTAGAATACCATTTGCATTTCTTTAACTAAAAGTCATGTGTAAGACTGTTAATATTATTCATATTTTAACATATACATATTTAGTAATATATTTATGGACTCAAACAGTTATCATTCTTCCTTTTTCTTATTTTAACTTTATATGGTAAGTATTTCCATATCATGAGATTATATATCTCACTATATTTTTTGTTAATTTCCTTTTTTTTTCACCAAATTAACATGTTTAATTTAATTTTTATGTAACCTATTTATGAATTCTAACATAACACTTTTTCAAAGGTACATTTATTGTATACATGAAATTCGTGGATATATGAAGACTTTTGATATGGATCCTTCCTAGAGTATGGTATATTCTCACATTTATCCAAACTACCTCTTGCCCATCACTTATAATTGTTCCGATATCCTGACATTACACTACATTCCAACCTTCTTTTTATTTTGAACTTTAAATTTCTCCCTGATGGGTATATGTTTCTGTTATAAATCTTTCTTCCTGTTCATCACTCTGCTTTCTAATTCTCAGGTACTTTATTCTTAGGTGTGAAATTGTACATATATTTATGTGGAATGACTAGGAATTTCAACTTGAATCCCCTTATGCCAGGATGCTAGAAACACATTCATATTGCTGTCTCTGTAATAAGAAATACAAGTAAAACCACAACATATATAGGATCTAACTCCTACTGGAGGCTTAATTTATTAGATGATTTGTTAGTGCTTTGCTGAGAGCAGACTTGAGGTAATATTACCTATGGAAGGTAAATTTTTGATAAAGTGAAGGGATGAAACTGAGTGTTTGATATTGGAGGTCTCTTTTGGACATAACTTCCATGTAATATTTTATAGGGCAGAGAATGAAATGAAGAGGAGGAAAATGAAACTTTATCTATAATAATGAAAGCATAATATGCTAATTAGACCAGACAGCTGAATGACCTTCTGGATGTCATTCTGAATGTCCTTCCTGACGAAGCCTTAGTGGTGGGGGCTGAGGCAGAGGCAGTTAGGGGCAATGAGGCAGGCAGGTGAGTGGTTAGGGGTGATCAGGCAGGCAGGCAGAAGCGGTTAGGAGTGATCAGGCAGGCAGGCTAGTTGTTAGGGGTGATGATGCAGGCAGGTGAGTGGTTAGGGTCAATTAGGCAGGCAGGCAAGTGTGGTTAGGGGTGATCAGGCAGACAGGCAGATGAGTGGTTAGGATCCAGCAGTCCGGGAATGCAAGAGCATGCAGGCTGGGCTGAGGGACCCCTTCCCCCTGCCGCTCAGTGCATGAATTTTGTACACCAGGCTTCTAGTCTTTATTTTTATTTATTTATTTATTTATTTTTAATATTTTTTTTTATTGATTTTTTACAGAGAGGAAGGAAGAGTGATAGATAGTCAGAAACATCGATGAGAGAGAAACATCGATCAGCTGCCTCTTGCACACCTCCTACTGGGGATGTGCCTGCAACCAAGTTACATGCCCTTGACCGGAATCGAACCTGGGACCTTTCAGTCCACAGGCTGACGCTCTATCCACTGAGCCAAACCGGTTTTGGCTAGTCTTTAAAATAAAGGAATTGAATGAATGATTCTGGGATGGTTTCTGTTTAAATAGCCTCTTATGAGTATATTATTACAGAGTCAATGATTAACTTCTATTTACTTCAAAGATAGAATTTTTCTATGAGGAACCTCTATTAAGACTGGCCTTGGTGGTTTTGAGGATACAAAAAACAGCTAGATAGATAGGGATGAGGACCATAGGGGGAAAGGAATTAACTTGAGAACCCAACTAGGTGGAGATACTAAGATACCCCAACTGGATGGGGAATAAAAGCCATGAGTGGGAGACATGAGCTTTAAAATCTATGGATGTTGCTAAGACAGGCAGCTTGCAGATAACCAATCCCAAGGCAGTGCGAAATATAACCAATCCCGAGGATGTTGCTAAGGCAAAATTCTTTGAAAGGACCAAAAGGAACTAACAAGCATATAACAAAAAAGTGAACACACTTCTTCTCTCTCCCTGCTGTGCTAGACTCTTAAGTTGATGGCAGGAGATGCACTCCTCAGTGCCCATGTGGCTTATGGCCATGTGGGACTCTACATGTAAAAATTGTATTTATGATATGCAGCTGACTTAAGCATGCTCAGAACATGTACATTAGCCGACAGTTGACAAAATCATCTTGTTGCCACTGCCCAGGATCAGGAAAGAGTGACCTATGGAATATTGCTTGCCTGGGAAAGGATCACAATTCAAAATTTGAAGTTTGTTTATACCGAATGCATATCAAGTACCCACCATCGTAAAGTCAACACATCATAAGTTGAACCATTGTAAGTTCAAACCATCTTTATATGTGTGAGTTTATTCGTGGGCTCCCTTTTTTGTTCCGTTGATTAGTTTTTCTATCTTTTTTCTTTTTTTTTTTTTAGTTATTTCAGAGAGGAGGGTAGAGGGAGAGAGAGATGGAAACATCAATGATGAGAGAGAATCCTCCTTTGGCTGCCTCCTGCACAACCCCCATTGGGGAACGAATCCGTAACCCAGGCATGTGCCCTGACTGGAAATAGAATCGTCTATCTGGTTCATAGATCAACACTCAACCTCTGAGCCATACCAGCTGGGCTAGTTTTTCTATCTTTATGCCAATACTACACTCTGCTACTTATTCTAGCTCTAAAAGACAACCTCATAACCTGGTAGTGCATCTATTCTTTTCTTGGTCTTTTTCCAAGCTATTTTAGCTGTGTTCTTTTTCTTATAAAATGTATAGCACTTTGTTAAATGCCACAAAAATCTCTTGGGATATTTGTTGGCAGTGTTTTCTTGATCACTTATGATGTTCTAGGTCAGTAGGGAAAAATCATACTTTATACTAAGCCTTCTGAACATGGGGTATGTCTCCATTTTCTTAGGTCTTCTCTAATATCCTTTATTACACTGTCATTATTCATTATAAAAATTCTTGCACATTATTTTCTAAATTTATTCCCAACTAAAATATAATTTATTGCTATTATAAATTAAAGTGTATAAACTGTTGTTCTAACATTTGTTGTTGATGTTTGGAATTAAAATTGGCTTTTTAAATTATATCCTGGCCCCGGCTGGCATGCTCAGTTGGTTGGGTGTAGGTCCGTGGAGGGAAGGTTGCCAATTCAGTTCCTGGTCAGGACACATTACTGGGGTTTTGTGCTCCAGTCCCAGTAGGGGGCTTGTAGTAGGTAGCCGATTAATATTTTGCTCTCACATCCATGTTTCTCTCTCTCTCCCTGTCCTTTCCCCTCTCTCTAAAAATTAATTAAAAATAATATCCTGTAAGCTTCTGAACATTCTCAATTATTTATAATAAATTATTACTATGTGTTTGTGTTTCCATGTAGAAAGTCACTTATGACAAATAATTAGTTTTACTTCCCTCTTTCTATTTTCTATTTATTTATATTTAATTTTATTTTCTTATTGGGCTGTGTAAGATTCCAATGAAAATTTTAATAGAAGATAGAGGGTATTATTCTTTATTTTAAGGGAAATGCTTCCAACATTGACCTATTTAAGTTATTGTTTATTAATATTTAAGTTGTATCGGTACAACTTATCAAATTAAAATTTTAATTTTATTCAATGAAAAATCAATTTATTGATTTTATTCTATGTGCAAAGAGATGCTCTAGAGGCCTAAGATAACTTACTAATTTAAATTATGATTAAGCCTCTGAAATAATTGCAACCCATTTGACTCATGGGCTATTTAGAAAGATATTAATGAATTTATAAATATTCATCAGGCAATTTTAATTATATATTATTTATTTTTTTGTTTAAGTATTCTGGTGTTAGAAATTATAGACTAATTATTTTAGTTTTTTGAAAATGTTTGAGACATGCTTTATGACTCAATATGAGTCTACTTTTAAAATGTTCTACGTGCATTTTAAATTATTTTCGAAGTTATTGAGTACAGTCATTTAATTCTCTTACCAATCCAATGAGGGTGTTATTATTATTATTATTCCAATTTTATCACTAGAAAATTAAAACAGAGAAGTTAAATAATTTGCCCAAATTTGCAAAGCTATGAGCAGTAAATATTCTAGAGTTATGTTTTCTTCACTCTAAGCTATGTTGTTTTATTTGTTGTATAATAGTAACACACATTGCATTATAGAATAAAGTACAAATAAAATAAAAATTTTATGTTAAGTTATAAGGAGACTTAGTGGTGAAATGATATATAATCATGTGAGAGAATTTGATTTCCTCCCCTGTGTGACACTAAGGGATATGCTAGGAGTACTAAAGGGAAGTTGCAAAATAAATAAATAAATAAATAAAATCACACTAAAAATACTTCCAAAATACAGAACTTGCCAGAGAAAGAATATTTGTTTCAGAATCATGAGACTCCACTAACTTAAAACTTTCAAATGAGCTGAAGGACTACTAAGTGGTACTATAGAGAATATTGAGAGCAATTATGCTTACAGACCTCATACATCTTAGCCACTAAAAGTAACATCATCTACAGTCAGGAGATTGTATGACTGTGAATACTGGCACATTATTAACACTTCATATTCTTACTGATCCCTTACAATGCCCTTGAAATATTGGTTTTCCTGGAGAAAAACATTTGAGTTGATAGCATTATGGTAGATCATCAAACACTGCATTTTTGTCAAATGCTGAATGCAAGACATATTGTTTTTATGTGCTCTGCTTTTTAGTCAATAATGAAAGCAATAAAAATGATTAAACCTCAGGAAAAATGGAGTCCCTGAAGAAAGATGAAAAACAACACATATCTAAGAAAAGAGCAAGCTGAGGAGAAACATGAGAGAAGCATTAAATATTTAAAACACTAATGTTTAAAGAAATACTAAAATGATTCTTTCTTTTGCTTATCCACCCCTTCCATGATTCATATTGTAACTAGATTTAGAAATAAGGATTCAGTATCTAAAAAGGTTGGCCAACATGTGACAAGGGGCAGATTCAAGGTGAATTATTATGTACCCAAATACCAAGAGAAGATTAAGAAATTATATGCTCTGCCAGTGTGGTTCAGTGGTTCAGGTCAGGGCACATGCTCGGTGTGGGGAGTGCAGGAGGCAGCCAATCAATGATTCTCTCTCATCATTGATGTTTCTCTCTCTCTCTCCCTTTCCCTTCTTCTCTGAAATAAATAAAAAAAAAGAAATTACAGGAAAACCAAACTGTTACTCCTTGAAATAATGAGAAAATCATCTGTAACAGGTCACAAGTAACTATTGACTCTATGTATAACTCGATTAACTTTCTAGCATCCTGTCTGGAAAGGGAACAGGTGAAATTATTCTGTGTGTTTGTGTTTTGGGGGCCAAGATGATTGTGGTGACTGAGACTCAGAGGGTGTTGTAATCCACCCATACTTGAGGAGTGATGGAGGTACAGAATTAATGCATGCACCCTCCACTATTCACCCTGCTCAGTTTTCTCAGATCTGACCAGTTATACCCGCTCAGCTGATCAGGAGATACATGGGATCACTGGCATTGTCCTCAATATTATAGGCAGCCAAGGATCCATTGTCTTAAACAAGATCAGATGATTTCCAAACAGTGGTGCCAAACTATAGCCAAACACACAGCTGGTTTGGATAGCTCAAATGGCCCTCTGGCCAGCAAGCTGTGCAGACTTGACCTAGCCATTTTACCAAGCTCATGTTTCCTGATTGAAATTTGGAGACCACGTGTCATGTTGGGGTGGAATTGTCCTTCACTAAACTTGAGTTCTGAAATAGATGTCATAAACATGACCTTGCATTTTCTCGTTCTTTTACTTTCTAATTATACAGCTTTAAAACTTGCTACCCAGACACTAAAGGAAAGAGAGAGAGCAATAAGGGAACATGAAAAATTATATTGGACAACAATAACTTTACTTTTTAATCTTTTTATTTGTTTAGTGTGTTTAGTTCTGGGGGCAAAGAGATTCCTTGATGGCATTTTCTGGGAGGAGTTAAAAAATGTTACATGGTGATTTTGAAATATGTTTGTATAATGTAAGAGTGTGTCAATACAACTACAAAATATTGAAACTTCACACCCAATCATTAAGGCATATTTTCTTGAGATAGTAAAATAACATTCTCAGCATATTTCCAGTACTCTTTTGGTAAAGAGCTCCCTATGTTATGGAGGATTCTGATAAACTTAAAAACCTCTAGCAGGTTAATAAGAAGGCAGGGACCTAAGGTATAATGAGATTCAGTGGAGGAAGTTAAGGAACTTGAGTTTGGAAACACTAAGTGGTTTCAGATCACTGAGATTTCATTGTGAAGAGGAATACATTTTTGTGTTGGTTCAGAATGTAAACGCTATGACCACTAGGCAGATATTCCAGGAAGCAAGGGTTTGGTTCAACATAAGGAACAACTAAATATTATAACTCGTTGAAAATATGAGTCACCCGAAGCTGAAGTTTAATAGCAACTTGTTGCAATATTTGCAGTTACATTGCTGTGGGTTGGGGGTTGAATACCTTTTTTTACTATCATCCTGTTTATCTCCAATTTCCTGCCATTTTCTGAGGGATGTTTTACAATGAGACTGGAATTAAAGTAGCTAAATCTACTCAAAGTACATCTGGGGAGTAAACAGCTTTTCATTTTCCCTTAAGTCAACACAAAAGTTTTTTAAAAAAATTCTATGATAGCTTTGTTTTAAAACCAGCACTATGTGAAATCACAGACTTGTATTTATTTTCATGAGATAAAGAAGTAAAATTTAATTCTTTCAGAGCCTCATAGAGCTGCAGAAGTCTTTTGACAATTAAGGTAACAATGTAAGCATTGGCTCAGTTCACACACAGAAACATGAAAAGTGCATTAGAGCAAAAATCAGTTTTTGTCTTCTTTGAGGGGGGAAAACTCAACTTGTTGCAATAGTTTTTGCACTGTAGGAGTTAAATTTGAATTTTGAGGGCCGTGAATCGCCATGTTGAAATTAGGACATATTTATGCAGATAAAGAGATCTTATGAAGATTATTGAATATCATGGTTGGTTTTTCATCAGACACTTAGCTAATTGCTCACTACCTGGCAAGTCAGATGAAAAATAATTATTCAATGAGTGATCAGAACAAGTAGAGAATCAAAAGAAATTGGTTTAAACTACAACTTCATCAAAATCTACTGATTAGATTATATTTGGGGAAATAATTAAGTCACTTTGACTTTCATTTCTTACTTTGGAAAATGCACATAAAAATAGTTCCTATTTACAATGAATTCTTATAAATACTAAAAGATAATTTTAAAAAGCATACAGTACTTATTGTTTCATTAATTGTTATTAACTACTTTGAATGATTATATATTTATAAAACAAATCAATATAGACTATAACAAAATTTCCTCATGATATCATTTGAGTACCTACCATATCTGTCAGCTTTCAAATGACTCCAATAATAATAAGAATACGGATAATATTTAGTAGAGAAAATGAGAATAAAAACGAAACGTGCCCTAGCTGGTTTGGTTCAATGGACAATGGATAGAGCGTCGGCCTTTGGACTGAAGGGTCCCAGGTTCGATTCCCGGTCAGGGCACATGCCCAGGTTGCAGGCTCAGTCCCCAGTAGGAGACGTGCAGGAGGCAGCCATCAATGATTCTCTCTCATCATTGATGTTCCTATCTCTTTCTCTCTCTCCCTTCCTCTCTGAAATCAATAAAAATATATATAAGAAACTTTACCTAAGTTTACTTATTCTTTCCTTCTCTCTTTCTTTCTCTCTCTGCTTGAATCTACCAAAAACTGAACTATTGTGTGCATGTATGTGGAGAGAGAGAGAGAAAGAGAAAGAGAAAATGCACTACATTTAAATACACACTGAATGTTTTCTGAGGAAATGCACAATTTTTAAATTACATCCCAAACTTAAACAGACTTACATTTTCACTCTACAAATTATTTTCACAAATTATTTTAATACTTTTAACCTTTGTCTAAAAATTACATATCAAATCTCAGTTCTTTAAAGTTTTCTAAATAAATAACATTTCCCCAATATCTTTTTTTAAAATATATCTTTATTGATTTCAGAGAGGAAGGGAGAGGGAGAGAGAGTTAGAAACATCAATGATGAGAGAGAATCATTGATTGGCTGCCTCCTACAAGCCCCACACAGGGAATAATCCTACAACCCCAACATGTACCCTGACCTGAAATCAAACCTTGAACTCCTGGTTCATAGGTCGATGCTCAACCACTGAGCCAAATTGGCTGGGCATCCCCAAGACCTTTATATCAGTGAACAACAGAGACTTATGGAGAGAACGGATTCACTATCTCCATCAATTAATGTCAAACTATGGAAAAATCATTTCTAATTATATCTTTTTAAGATTATTGGATATCATCCTATATAATAAAGAGGTAATATGAAAATTGACCCTCACACCCTCACAAGATGGCTGCCTATGACCAGGCCAGCAGGGGGGTTAGTGAGGGATGACCAAACGACTGAACAGCAGCCTGCGTGGGGCAGCCAGGCCAGCAGGGCGGGGCAGTTGGGGGCAACCAGGCCAGCAGGGGGGGCAGTTGGGGGTGACCAGGCTGGCAGGGGGGAAGTTAGGGGCAACCAGGCCGGTGGGGGGGGGTGCAGATGGGAGTGACCAGGCCAGTGGAGGGGGGCAGTTGGGGATGATTAGGCTGACGGGGGGCGGGGGACAGTGAGGGGTGACTAGGCTGGAAAGGGGGCAGTTGAGGATGACCAGGCCCACAGGGGGGTCAGTTAGGGGCAACCAAGCTGGCAGAGGGGGGCAGTTGGGGGCAACCAGGCTGGCAGGGGTGGGGGAGCAGTAAGGGGTGACCAGGCCATCAGGGGGGCAGTTAGGAGCAGCCAGGCTGGCACACAGAGGCAGTGAGGGGCAATCAGGCTGGCAGCCAGGTGAGTGATTAGGAGCCAGCTGTCCAGGATTGTGAAAGGGATGTCCGACTGCCGGTTTAGGACCAATTACCGGGATTGAGCCTAAACCGGCAGTCGGACATACCCCAAGGGGGCCTGGATTGGGGAGGGTGCAGGCTGGGCTGAGGGGGATCCCCACCCTCTGTGCATGAATTTCATGCACCGGGCCTCTAGTAATATATAAAATGGCTAGTTAAGACTCACCCATTTCCCATAATATTGAGTTTAAAATCAGTTCATATTTTCTGCTGCAAAAATGGAATAAAAGCTTTATTAAGTATAACTATATTGTATACAACTTTTAATAGGGGAGCACTTTGTAAAGTATTGATTGTGTAACCACTATGCTGTACACCTGAAACTAAAACAAAGTAATATTGAATGTAAACTGTAATTGAAAAATAAAATTTAAAAAATTCATTACACATACAAGTATTCTACTCAAAGGAAAGTTAACAGAAAAACACTTTACATGTACTTTTGCTTATAATGAAGTAATTGAAAACTTTCAATAGTGTTTTAAATCAATCACAAATACTTAATTTGATTTTTTTCAATATTAAGAGCATTCAAGTTAATTCCTTACTGAAAACATGAGCATTAATTGTTTATTTTAATGGAGATATTAGCAACTACATTTCCAGAGTAATTAATGAAAATTATAGTAAAGAGAGAAATTTTATGAAATAACTTAAGTAAATATTAAAGGAACATTTCAGAAACAAGTCTATCACAACTCTGAAGATATGATTCAGGGATAGATTTAATGATTTTTATAATTTCCTCTTTTATTTTAATACTTGATGCTTTGAAAGAGAAGTTGGGCATTGTTGGTGATCTTAGGGTTCAAAAATGTAAGATGAAGTTCTCAGGTATAATGTTGCCTCTGGCAGAACTGAATGAATCATTTCCCAACCTCTGATTGACATTTAAGAGATGAGAGCACATTCAGGGTACTAGAGTTATATGTAAAATCAAAATAGTATTGATATGAAAATGCAGTCATGGTGGAATTTGACATCAAGGCCATGCCTAGAAAAACAAAAATAATTGCACAATAGCCTTGAAAATGCTGTTATTTCTACCATTTTAATAGTTCATTTGACTTTATGTAATAAGAAAGATTATTTAATAATCAAGTAGATCAATATCATATCAAGTTTTTCATCAAATATGATGTTAGTCATGGTATTGTGTAGATCATCTTTATAAAGAAGACCTTTTTTATTTGAGGACGTTTACCTCTAGTCCTAGTTTTCTGATAATTTTATCATAGATATGTTTTTATTTTTCAAATGCTTTTCATGTATCTATTGATATGTTCATGTGAATTTTTCTATTTTAGCCTACTGATATGATAGATTCATTAATTGATTTTTTAAATGTTGAACCAAACTTACACAAATGGTGTAAATTACACTTGGTTGTGGTATATAATTTTTTATACATTGTTGGGTTCAATTTGCTAATATTTTAGTGAAGTGTTTTGCATCAATGTTCATGAGATATATTGGTCAGTTCTAAAGTGGCCTCATAGAATGAGTTAATAAGTAATATCTCTACTTATAACCTCTGAAATAGATTATAGAGAATTGGTATAATTTATTCCTTAAATGTTTGATGAATTTAGCAGTGAACCCATTTGGGCCTGGTGTTTTCTGTTTTATAAGTTTAATTATTGATAAAATGTCTTTAATAGATAAAGGCCTAAACAGATTGTCAACTTTTTCTTGTGTGAGTTATGGCAAATTGTGTCTTTCTAGGAACAGGTCCATTTTATCTAGATTATCAGTTTTGTGGCCATAGAGTTGTTCGTAGTATTTCTTTATCATTCTTTAATATTTATGGGATCTGTAGTGATGGCTCCATTTTATTTTTAATACTAGAGGCCCAGTGCACGAAATTCGTGCATGGGGGGGGGGTTGTCCCTCAGGCCACCCTGCACCCTCTCCAATCTGGGACCCCTCGAGGGATCGGGCCTAAACGGGCAGTCGGACATCCCTCTCACAATCCAGGACTGCTGGCTCCCAACTGCTTGCCTGCCTGCCTTCCTGATTGCCCCTAACCGCTTCTGCCTGCCAGCCTGATCACCCCATAACCACTCCCCTGCCAGCCTGATTGATGCCTAACTGCTCCCCTGCCAGCCTGTTTGCCCCTAACTGCCCTCCCCTGCAGGCCTGGTCACCCCTAACTGCCCTCCTCTGCAGGCCTAGTACCCCCCATCTGCCCTTCCCTGCAGGCCCGGTCGCACCCAACTTCCCTCCTCTGCTGGCCTGGTCACCCCTAACTGCCATCCCCTGCAGGCTTGATCATCCCCAACTGCCCTCCCTTGCAGGCCTGGTCCCTCCCCTGCTGGCCATCTTGTGGCGGCCATCTTGTGTCCACCTGGGGGCAGCCATCTTTGACCACATGGTGGCAGCCATCTTGTGTGTTGGAGTGATGGTCAATTTGCATATTACTCTGTTATTAGATAGGATTTGTAACTTGCCATTTCACTCTTTTTCTCCAAAAAATACTGGGTTATGAGACTGACATTTTTTTTCTTTTAGAATAGTTACTGTTGTATTTCTTAGCCCATCTATTTAATTCTACACATTCCCAAAGGAATAATGATACAATATGATATCTGATAGGGAATAATGTTATTTTTGATGCTATTTTCATTGTTGTCTTTTTAAAACAATCTCTAAAATTCTGATTTGGCATTTCTCTCTCTTGTAAGCAATTATTAAATCAGTCAGAATGGTGGAGACTAACTTCAGTTTGCTTTGTTAAAAAACTCTTTTTAGGTTCCAAAATACTAACCAGAGTTTTTTCAAGTACATTTATATTTATTCATTTTCTATCCAAATATTTTAGCTGTGAAATTAATTCCTCTTATGTCTTACTTGATGATGGCTGATTCCTTTAAAAATTTTAATCCAAATTGGTGAAGATTTTAAGCTTATATAAAAACTGATGAAAGAGAACCAGAAACTTTGATGGTATCTGACCAAATTTTCTCAGTCCATATCATCATAGTCAGATACCATCAAAGTTTCTGGTTCTCTTTCATCAGTTCTTACTTTATCTGTTCTAATATGATTATTTTTATAAATTCTGATAATATTCCTATTTCATTTACATATTCATACATAATTTGTATTACAAATGTTATATTTCATTTTCAAGTTTTTAAAAATATATATTTTATTGATTTTTTTACAGAGAGGAAGGGAGAGGGAGAGAGTTAGAAACATCAATGAGAGAGAAACATCGATCAGCTGCATCCTGCACACCTCCTACTGGGGATGTGCCTGCAACCAAGGTACATGCCCTTGACCGGAATCAAACCTGGGACCTTCCATTCCACAGGCCGACGCTCTATCCACTGAGCCAAACCGGTTAGGGCTCATTTTTAAGTTTTTATTTGAAAGGAATATCTCAGAAATTTGATAAATTAATAAAATTGGCAGAGGAATATCTCAACTTTAGCATCTTCCATCAGAGTGAAATCAAATATAGAAAGAGATAGCAAAAAAGATTAAACTATTATTTCTCTATCCTTATTTTTCCCTTTTTTCATTTGTTTTGGCTTTTTGTATGTTTGTGATATGGAACACTCATTCTAACTTACAGATGCACCTATATGTAATTACAAACAAATCTTATACTTTTTCCATTTTGTTTCTATTCTCTAACTTTTCTTAATAGACATTATGTATTTTATAATTCTACCAAAACAGAGATAGTCATGATTACTACATTTTCTCCCCTCCCATCCACCATAAAATTGCCCTTTGACATAAAGTTCAATTTTAAAAATTTTGTTTTGGGGCTGAGAAATGTGAGTTTAATTCCAGCTGTATGACTTTGGAAAAGCAAACTAATCTTTGAGTCTGTGTTTCTTCATGTATACAAAAACAATATAGTTTGTATCATACTCTCTTCAAATACTCAGAGCAAATAAATGGACTTTAAATATGTAAGGTTGTTAATATAAACGTAGGATTCATATTTTAATTGTAGATGTTCTTTAAGAGGAGAAATTAATAACTACTCTCACTTCTTAATTAAATAGAAAATATACCCAAGATTATCCCAAGAGTACATTAAAAGCAACATTATCTTAAGTATTTTCCTGGCTTTGCCTTGGGTGTTAGTTGTATACAGTAAAGTACTTATGTTCATCAAAAGAGGAGTGCTTTTAAATGAGAATGAAGTAAATGAGACAACAGGGAATTAAAAATGAAAATCATATCATGATGAGACTTAAAATTTTAAGTAACTGATGGGATTTAGAGTGATATCTAAATCTATTAGTCAATTTCTAGGTAAGACATGTACAAGAGGAAGGTCTCCATGAGATGATAGGAAATAGAAAAGAGAGAACCGCCCTTCACAGTCATCTAATCTCCACTGGTACCATTCAATTCTATTTGTTACATCACTTGCTTAATAGCATACTTCACATATTGTAAATATAATACTTTGCACATGTTGATAACTAAATGCAAAAATACACAATTAAACATGATAACCCCCATGTCACCTGACATGCATCTTTGTTTTGCATTGCTATGTCCTCATCATTCTTTCTCAACCCTCCTTGATCACACTCTGAAGTTTGTCCCCATTGTTTTGCTATTTGTCTTCATTTCACTAATTATTAATTAGAATTTCTTATTAATTGTTATGTTTATTGGGTAATATTCAGGCTTCTCAATATATTATAATTACCATAATTGAAGAGGCCATGTTGGTTTTCTTTATTATCTTAAACCCAGTATGTAGGGCAGTATTTGGACTAAGTAAACACTAAATAAATATATGTGGAATAAAAAAAAGTGAATGGTACCTACAAGTTTGGATATTTTAGGCACTATTCATTCACTCATTCATTAAATTAGTACCTATTGATCATTTACTAGGCAGTTGAAATATATCAGTAAATAAGACCTATAAAAAGCCCTACCTTATTGAAGTATAAGTGGAAAGAGACCATAATAATAAGCAATAAATAAATATTTTTATCATATGTTAGAAATCAATAAGTGATTATGGAAAAAATGAAAAGAAGATAAACTAGTGTAATGGGGATTAGAAATTGGGGGCCAGGGCCCAGGGCAGGCTACTATGTTCACCAACAGAAATCCTGGGTTCATTCTTGGGCTTTGCTGCTCAGTAGCTCATGACCTCATTTTCTAAGATAGTTGTGCAAAGTTAGATATTTGAAGATAAATCTGAAGTACTTACAACTCTAATATTCTCTGACGCTATGTCTAAGCTAAGCAACTCTCACAAAGAGGTTAACTCCGTGATATTAATGACCATTGCAATCTACATAAAGTTTGCAATGGTCATTAATACAAATGGGGGTGAACCCTGGCTGTGATAATATCTGAGGAAAACACATGGTATTGTTTGAGATTTAATGCTAACGTTATTCATTACCTAGAATCTCTGCGTATAAAACATAGTTAACTATGTCATAGACTTTCCGCAGTTATTAAAAATAATATAATGGTAAGCACCATCAATATCACTTCGCAGAAACATAAATAACGTAACATTTTATAATGTTACATAATATAACACTAGGTTATATTTATGATGTTATATAATGTCAGGTGTGCTTGGTTTTCTGGAAAACAAAATGTGATATGAAACGTGTTAGATATTCATAGTCTGGGTTTAATGTGCTGGATGTACTGCCTGTCTACACTTTTCCAGGTGGTTCTTCAGACTAAAGCTTAACTACTTAAGGATTTCAAGTATGACGGATGGCTCTTTGAAGTTGACTTTTGTATGTGCATCAGAGAAACACAAGGTGGAACATAAATAAAAACAACTCACAGAAACAAGGTTTAAGATCTGACATTTCTAAGCAGCAGGTTTCTCTGTCCTCAGGGAGATAAACAAAACTATTGAAAACCCCATTAGGTATATTTATAGCCCCGGTTTAATGTCTGGGATGCAAACTAAGATGCCAGACTGCCAGCTACCAACTTTGGGATGGAAGAAAACAGCTTCTTGGAATGAACATTTTCATCCTTTTCTCATCAATATTCCAAAGACATGGCACCTTAATCTTTTATACAGTGCAAGGGGAGCCTTATTTCAAATTACTTTCCATGAAAAATTTTAGTTTTGGTGTGAAAAGTTGTCTGGGGAAAATTCACTAACCTGTTTTCTGTTATACTTACTTATTCTTGGATATGGGGAGAGGGGGTCAGGAAAGCTATGTTCAAAACTCCAGGGCTCTGCAAATGGAAAAGAAACATGTGAATCAATAACTAATCCTGAAGGAAGTGTACCAGTGAGCTGTCTTCGGAAGAATTACAGTTAATGTATGTGAAAGCCAAAGAATATCTGATAAGCTGTTACAAATAATCTTGGCTATAGGGTATCTGAAATACACTTTCACATTTAGTCACAAGGGGTCCAACTGCTGTATGTTACAAACTGAATGTTTGTGTCCTCCCAAAATTCATATGCTGAAACCCTAATCCCCAGTGTGGCTATACTTGGAGTAAAGAAGTAATTAAGATTAAATGAGGTTATCAGGATTAATTCTGTGGGATTAGTGTCTTTACAAGAAGAGGCACCAGATATTTTTTTTTTCTCTTTGTCTTTCTGTCTTTCTCTCTTTGTCTTTTTCTCTATGTCTCTGTCTCTGTCTCTCTCTCTGTCTCTCTCTGTCTCTCTCTCTCTCTCTCTCTCTCTCTCTCTCTCTCTCTCTCTCTGCCTGCCTCTCACTCTCTCCTTGCTCACACAGATAGAGGTGAGCCCACAGTGAGGTGATACCCACCTACAAACCAAAAGAAGAGGTCTAAGGATGAATCTACCTTGCTAGCACATTGGTCTTGGACTTTTGGCCTCTAGAAATGTGGGAAATAAATGTGTTGTTAAGTCACACAGTATGTGATATTGTGTCTGTGTGTGTATGTGTATGTGTGTGTATGTGTGTGTGTATGTGGGTATGTGTGTGCACATCTGTGTGTGTATGTGTATGTATGTGTGTATGTGTGTATGTGTATGTGTGTGTATGTGTGTATGTGTGTGTATGTGTGTGTCTCTGTGTGTATGTGTATGTGTATGTGTGTGTATGTGTGTGTGTGAGTGTGTGTGTTAAAAAGAACCTTTATTATACGTTTATAGTAGCCCCTCCTGTTCTCATGCTTTCTTGCCAGTTGGCTTGGGAGCAGCAGGATCTTTCTGGGCTGGGGCTTTCGGACCCTTTTGAGCTTTTGGAGGCGCTGCCTCTGACCTGCAGGTTTCTGGGCGGGAACCTTCTGGGCTGGAGCCTTCTTGCCTGCAGTGGTCACCTTTTTTGCTGGAACCTTTGTAGTAGCTGCTGCAGCTGCAGCCGCACCATTAGCAGCAGGTGCTTTTTTGGGAGAAGCTTTCAGGAGAGCTGCCTTTTGAAGCTTCCTAACTTCAAACTTGATTATTGGCTCCTCATTTTCTTTGCCTTCATTACTTTGTAATGATCAAAATCTCTCATCTTGGCCTTCTTTTCGCTGGCTTCCATCTGCTTGGCCCACCTTGTGGCTGCCCATTTTGCATTGATATCTGCCTTCTCCGCAGCGTGTCGAACATACTTCTGGCGGGCGCTGTGTGGGAACTTAAGGATGAAGTCAGTGAGCTGCATGCATTTGAAAGGCATAGCCTGTCTCCTTCCTTGAGTGCAAGGTCCATCAACCAAAGGCCTGTTCTGATTGATAACATCTACGATTGCGACCAGCTTCCTGGCATGAGGCCCAAAGGAGACGTAGGCCCCCCAGCCAACCTCCAGGAAGCACCTGAACACCATGCACGACGTAGGGCCCACTGGGCGCCATTCTGCATCCCTGCCCAGGTGGTGGTGCAGCTGCATGGCTCGTGATATTTTATGATGGCAGCCCAAGCAGATGAATAGATGAATAGAGTATCCTATATAATAAAAGGGTAATATGCAAATTGACCAAACGGTGGAATGACCGGTTGCTATGATGCCCACTGACCACCAGGGGGCAGATGCTCAACACAGGAGCTGTCCCCTGGTGGTCAGTGAGCTCTCACAGGGGGAGCGCCGCTCAGCCACAAGCTGGCTGAAGGCTGCCGAGCACTGTGGCAGTGGCGGGAGCCTCTCCCGCCTCCATGGCTGCACTAAGGATGTCCGACTGTGGCTTCGGCTCTCTCCCCACGCTAAACCTTCAGTCGAACATCCTCCGAGGGCTCCCTGACGGCTAAAGGGTGCAGGCTGGGCCTAGGGAACCCCCTCCAAATGCATGAATGCCATGCACCGGGCCTCTAGTATAATATATAGGAAGAGCAATTTGATTTCTATATAGGCAAAACTTTGTAAGCCAGTATTCTACGGTAAAATGTACTGTTTTGAGGGAACAGAGTTCGTTGTTACTGGGGGTTAAGAAAAAGCCTTGAGTGAGTTACTGGTATGAATGGGATTCTGACATCAACTGCATCATGGAATTAAATTGTAAAGTTCTACCCAAAGTTGGGTGAAATTCTCTGATTCTGTGGACTGAATTGGCCAAGTTGAGCAGGAAATACATTTACTTAAAAAAGTGTTACAAGAAAATAGAAAATAAATAGTAAAAGAAATTAAGGAAAAGCAGTGAGTTTCAATGTTGGTGAAAGAGATAGTATTGAAAGGGATCAAGAAGTGACACTGAAATATGAAAAGGAACTATAAGATATTTGTGATACAGGCAGGGTTGCTTGGTTTTCCTTGGTTCACTTAACAACTGACCATAATAAGGGCTAGGGTAAATATGATTACTATTACTTTTATTTTGCTGTGTCATATAAACCTACATTTTTTTTCTGTTTCTTTTCATGTTTTTAAGGGTGAGGGACTCATGTATCTATTCAAAGCTACCCTTTAAGGAAGTGATCAAGTCCCATGTATATAAGCAGATTAACCCCAAATTAGGATTGATTTTAAAATATTTCTAATAATTGTGAAACAGAAGTTATTAATTTTAAAGCTTTTGGTCACTTTAAAGACTGAGTCAGTCAGTAATAGCTTAGATATGCCAGAGCATTGCTACACTTTTTATAAATGTTTTCAAAAATTACTAGAAATTTACCATTATTTTTTCTCTTCCATCCAAATTTCTTTTTTCCAGGATTTACTATTTGCAACCCTTTTCTTTGTGCTGAATTAGTATTTGTCTCAGGAATCCTCTTAATATAGCAAGAGAAACTAGCCCAGAGAATTCTACTACCCTATGGGTTAAATTAACAGGCCAAGAACCTTGAAAAATAAGCAAAATTCACATTCAGACAAAATTTACATATTTATTAGCTTTTGTAGTTTCAACTTTTTATGAGCAAGTTTCCAGTTACTTAAAATTCTTTGCAGCTGTGATGTGACAAGTTAAAAATAAAATATTTGACCTTTTGTTTGGAAAGCTGTGAATAAGAATATACCAAAACAAGACATTCCTCTCCGGAGATGTTTAACAGGCAAAGCTGGTTTGAAAGAATGTTTGGCAAAGGTTTGTACAGTCTGTCTTTGCATTGGCAGAGGCAGGAGTCAGAGAACTGGCTTCTGCAGATTTTATGTGCCAAGCAAGCCTTCAGCAACCAAATGTCAAGTGTGGTGTAGAAAACTATCATGTGTACTTTTCTGTCTAAGAGACTAAAATTTTACGATTTAATTTGTCTATGAGCAAAGCTAACTGTAGTTTTCAAAGTTTGAGTTTTCCCTCTTTGAGATACTCATGATCTGATGCACCAGGACTGTTTCAATCTCCATCTTCAATTTCAGTTTGCAATGTTTATATTCTTGTTTTGCAGCTTTCTCCTTGCTACCATGGATGTTTTTCAAAACACAAGTCCATTGTATAAGAAAGAGTGTGTGTGTGTGTGTGTGTGTGTGTTTGTTTGTTTGTGTTTAAAGTCAGACTCATGTCTATTTTTCCACTCTCTTTTAAAACTACCAGACACTTTTAGTTCTCAGAAAGTGCCAAGATGTCTCTCTCTCTCTCTCTCTTTTTTTTTTTTTTTGCCTTGGACAATATAACTCCCACTTTCATTTAAAATGCCTGCCCCTCTTCACCATGAATAGTTTAGAAAACAGGCTAGAATATTTCGCTCACTTTTCAAATGTTATTTCAGAGGTCCATTTATTTATGTATTGCAGGAATGCTGAACATCTTCCTCCTGCAAGATAAAAGTATTCAAAACAACACCATAACCCCTCCTGAATGTTGTTAAGATTTCTTAATGTAACACCTGTAGCATCTTATTGCATTTATTGTTATTGGCTAGCTCCCTCTCAAAACCAGTGACTCTCAGAGTGAGGGGGCATATATAAACATGTATGCTAATGGGAGGTGATAGAGATGGGGCGGGTCATCAAAATCAAAGGTTTAATTTTCTTTGCCAGCAGGTGTGTGCCTCTAGAGTGAGATCAACCTGAGCCAAGGACAGGTCTTTTTGTCTCTTTGTAACCAGCGCTCAGCAAAGTGCCTGGCAGACAGAAGATGCACTATAAATGTTTATTGCACAAATGAGTGGATACTTACTCATGAGAAGGTTACAAAATTTCCTTAGTGTATGCTAACATTTTATTTTTTTCTTCTTTCCTCTAGCTAAAATTTTAAGTTGTGAGAAGATAAGTGATCTATACATTACTTTTCATGAACATGGAGGATGGGCCCCTGTGTAAATATATTTGTGAAACTATATTTTCTATGTGTGCATCACATGATGCATCTTCATAGACCTATAGAGGCTGAACTCTGAAAGGCTAGAGGCATGATCATTGTACTTATCTTTGGATTTCCCAGCTTTTATTGGAATCTCAAGTTGGTGCTCAATAAACACTTGTTGATTAAATGGATACATTAGTTGATATGTAGTTGGTTGGGAAAAAATTGCGATTTCAATGCTGCCTCAGTTTTCTACAGTTGCTCCTGGGTTAGAGATAACATTCAACCTTGTAAAAACCACTTCTATTATTAATAAAGACTAGAGGCCCGGTGCACGGGGTTGCTCAGCCTGGCCTGAGGGATGGGGCTGAAACCGGCTCTCTGACATCCCCCAAGGGGTCCCAGATTGCAAGAGGGTGCAGGCCATGCCAAGAGACATCCTGGTGCATGATCAGGGCCAGGGAGTGACGTGGGAGGTTGGTTAGCTAGGGAGGGACCATGGGAGGGTTCCAGGGCATGTCTGGTCCATCTCGCTCAGTCCCAATCGGCCGGACCCAGCAGCAAGCTAACCTAATGTTCGGAGCATCTGCCCCCTGGTGGTCAGTGCACATCATAGCGACTGGTCAATCGGTTGACTGTCTACCCCTGGTGGTCAGTGCACGTCATAGTGAGCAGTTGAGTGGCCTTAGCATATCATTAGCATATTATGCTTTGATTGGTTGAACGGTCGACTAGTTGACCAGACACTTAGCATACTAGGCTTTTATTATATAGGATAAAAAAGAAAGTGCACGCGCATGTGCACACACATGTGCACGCGTGCGCACACACACACACACACACACAAATGCACCTTTTGGGATATGCAAAGGTAGAGCCTGGGGTCTAGGTTGTATAGTATAGAGCAGTGGTTGGCAAACTGTGGCTCGCGAGCCACATGCGGCTCGCAAGCTGAGGTTTGCCACTCTGTTGACTAATGAGTTTGCCGACCACTGACCTAGACTCTCGATTCCAATAATTACAGGCTGTTGTTGTTCCTTATGATTAAGCCCCTATCCCAGTGGTCGGCAAACGCATTAGTAAACAGAGTGGCAAAACGCGGCTCACGAGCCGCAGTTTGCCGACCACTGGTATAGACCAAAGGGGAACTAAATTGCTCTGCATATTAAAGTAAAATTACTGCTTTTGTGTGGTCAATGGAATTTTGCTCATCTTTATCTATATAGCCCTGAGCATAGTTTTCTGGCATTTGATGCTTGCTTCGTAAATCCCAGTCGTCTTGAACTAAATGTATTGACTTGAACTGATTTAGGGTCCAACACACAGCAACATTGATCCATTGTATATTTCTAAGTTTATATTTGCATTACCATACATTTCAGCTCCGAAAACACTTTAGCAGAAAGTCTTTACTTAAAAACAAAAGATTGTTTTCCCATCTAGATTGAAATTGTTTGGAAAACCACATAAAAATAGCTTCCTGTCAGTTACCATGGGCCAAACGAGGTTCTAAACAGTTTGTAAACATCATCACATTTCATCTTTGAAGTCACTGTTATTCCATTTTTACAGATAAGGAAATTGAGGCTCACAGGGTTTAAGAAACTGTCACAAAATGGCAGCATTAGGAGATTTGCCCAATTTCATATCATACCGCCTTTCTCCTAGTTTGATAACACCTTGCTGTGCTGGGCAGAAAATAAGGACACACATTTAGTGCCTGGGCATGAAGACATTCTCCCCTGCTATTGAAAATATGCAGTGCCTGTTCTAATTCAGATATGGAGAGAATGGAATGCCAGAAAGGATTTTGAAACCATTTGTGTACATTTAATTTTTGGTCATCAACTGAATATTTGCATTAAATTCTGAATAATAAAAACTCATAACTCTGCTCTGTATATTTTATATTCCTATAGAGTAATTGCCTCTTCCGAATAAAATATGAAGATGTTTCAGAAATTTTGATCACTATTTTTTTTCCAATTAGTCATGCCCCAACAGATGTTTTCAAAATGATAAAACTGGCTTCATCAACCTCATTAACATTAGTGTTTGAGAAATTACTTGCCTTCAATATATCTATGGCTAGAGCACAACTAATTGCTGTATTAGGCAAAATTGCTAGGTACTACAAAAACCCTATTAGCTTTAAGAAAATAGTAAGCAGTGTGTGCAAAACTCTGTCCAGGCATTTTAAGACAAAATTTGGTTCTTTGGGGTATTATTTAATATGAAGTCCATGGTTTTTCTACTCAAAATAACTAAATAACTTAAGTCCTCTATATTATCTTTCTATATATTCCTTTTTCTCCCTCTCTTTCTCTCTCTACTCTCTCTCTGCCCTCTCACATGTGGAAGTTACTTAGTCATCAGTGAATAAGTGCATGTGATATTTTATGTCTTATCTATTCACACACCTACATTCTAAGAATTACAAAATAACACAGCAAACTTAGCTTGGCTGGTTGAAATTAGAGCCCTGCCTTATGACTTAATAAATGATAATTAATTCTAATAAGAGTTTAATCACTTATTAAACATAATAATGTTAAGAGTTTTCTTTCTTGTTTAATCAATACCACCTTGTAAGCAAGCTAATGCTGTCTGCTGAACAATGTACTATCTATAACTGAACAATTTTTAAAAAAATATTTATTGTTGGAAGTATTACAGATGTTTCCTTTTTCTCCCCCATTGACCCCTTCCACAGTGCACACCCTCCCCCAGGCCTTCACAGTACTATTGTCTGTGTACATGGGAATGCACATATGCATTCTTTGGTTCATCTCTTAATACCCCACTCCTGCCTTCCCTCTGAGATTTGTCCTTCTGTTCCATGCTTCTATTCTCTGAATCTATTTTGCTCATCAGTTTATTTTGTTCATTAGATTCCACATACAAGTGAGAACATGTGACACTTATCTTTCTCTGACTGGCATATTCTTAATCAATGATATCATATATGACTATGTTAGATCTATCCGTTGTGAACTTTCTTTCTTTCACTCATTCATGCATTCATTGCAAACATGTTATTGAGATCCAGCAAAGAGGGAGACAGATGAAATCTCTGCCCTGGAATCTAAATGTTCTTCTTGATAATGACATGAATAGGAACAAAACCCTATCTTATCCATTGCTTCTGTCATTCATCCTATCTGCCCAGCTGTTTTACTCACTGAATTAAAACAGACCTCAGCAGGCATTCTTGTTATTTAAATAATCATAAATTGCAAGTTAGCTTACCACAGAAGTTTTAACATGGCCAAAAACAAAACAAATGGGCCACAAAATATTCTATTTGTATCTCAGTAGGCCACATGTACATGTAGAAGTGTGAGGGCATACATTTCATGTCTTGTAAGTATCGTCTGTCAGACTAAATACTTTGAACCAGAAATGCTCTGGCAGTAAGTGTTGCGTCAATAGCTTTCCAAGTAGGATCACACAACAGAAGGCTTATTCGTGGTCTGCTGTTAAGCAATCATTATATCAGCAAATAGATTACCTAGGGACTTATGTTGCACACTGAATAACGTGCAACTAATTTAAACAACTCCACATGTGTCTTTTGTTTGTTTGCTTCAGTTATCTAACTAAAAGAGAAATATTTGAGCTGAATAATCCCAATAATTAAATCAGTGTTATCAATAACCCTTATAATTAGGTAAATGGTTCTTAACTGGGACTATTTTGCTCCCAGGTGAAAGTAGGCAACTTTAAGAGACATGTTTGATTGTCACAGCTGGATAGATTCTAGTGGCCCCTTCTGGGTAGAGACCAAGAATGCTGTTACATACTCTACAATGCACAGGATAGTCCCATCACAACAAAGAAGTCTCTGGCCAAAAATGCCAGTAGCATTGAGGTTGAGATACCTGCTCCAGAGTGTGCAAGGTAAAATTTTCATCTCTAATACAATGTCATTTATTTTTGGATATGGTTGCCAGATTTAAAAAATAAAAATATAGGATGCCAGTTAAATTTGTATTTTCAAATAAAGAATTATTTTTTGTATTAATGTTTCACATGCACTATTTGGAACATATGGGTACTAAAATAGCAGGTTATCTTACCACAGAAGTTTTAACTTGGCCAAAAGCAAAACAAATGGGCCACAAAAGGTTCTATTTGTATCTCAGTGGGCCATGTGTTTATCTGAAATTGAAATTTAACTGTGTCCTGTATTTTATTTTGCACCTCCATTTTCATAAAACAACCAATATTTATAGATATTTGCCCTCATATACCATGGTACAGACATTGCCATTTTATTTGTCTATCAATGCTGCCCTTAACATACCTCAGCCACATGTATGACATAATACAACCTAAGATATGGTTTGGATCAGAAAACAATTGGTGATAAGGAAAATGGTCAATGGGAATTAGCAAAATTGAATAAAATAAAATCAGCCAAGTTTTTCAGAACAAAGAAGCATCTCTAAAATATGTAAAGTTCCCTAAATTATGATGAATGCCATTATAGGAGGGTTTATGGCTGTTTGTGATATGCATATTTTTACTAAATGTACATGATCATGATAAATATATTACAGTGGAATAGCTCCTTCCCAATTAATACATGTATAGTATCTCAGCATATGGATCAAGACTGTGGGGCAGCCTGGCTGGCATGACTCAGTAGCTGAGTGTCGACCTGTGAACCAGGAAGTCACGGTTCTACTTCCGGTCAAGGTACATGCCCAGGTTGTGGGCTCAATCCCAGTAGGGGGCATACAGGAGGCATCTGATCAATGATTCTCTCTCATCATTGATGTTTCTATCTCACTCTCCCTCTCCCTTCCTCTCTGAAATCAATACAAATATATTATTTCAAAAAAGACTGTGGGGCAAACTTGAATCTGACATATCACAGGATCTGATGTAACTAGATGTTATCTATGGGCCAAGGTCTCAGTAGTTGTTTGTAGAAATAGTAATGAGTGATTCTATAGTGAATGTACAGATTCAGTTTGATCTGGCCATCTGCTTGTTAGGTCGCCGAAGGAGGAACACAAGAGGCCAGAGTGGTGAGGGATTATGAATTTATTCGATCATCCGCACACCAGGTGGCTGAGCCTGGTTGGCTCCAGCACCCAGTGAGGGGAGTCAGCAGCTTTTAAAGGACTTTTGGCGGGCTTTTTTCTGGGCGGAGACTTCTTTATGCATACCTGGAGGGGAGATAATGGAATGTGGTCACTGCAAGTGAAATGTGGTCTTTAGCAAAGGGAATGTCCATAGTGAAATGACCTGAAAAGCCAGTTCCCGGGGGAAGGGTATCAACTCAATTGCTCCATCAAACTTAACACTGCTAAGGTCAGGTGGCCTTCAGTTTCAGGAAGAATCAGTCTTATGAATGCCCATATTATCATGCATTTAGATGTTTTCTTGGGATTGATGACTTGAGCCTCCTGATAATGGTCATTGCTGGCATCACAAATGTACAGATGAGTTGATTATCTTGGAAGATTTATTAATCAGATATCCTATTTTATGAAGATTTTACATGCCTTATACAATTGCAGTCAATCTTATAGAATTGGATTGTAGTATTCTAAAAGAATAATGCAGAAATTAGAATTTAATGGAAGGACCTGATACTGGCATTAAATGTATATATATATCAGGGGTCATGTTAGGGAGGGTATTCAGTGCTCATGTGTTTAAAGTTCTGCCTGAAAATAGGCCCTTTGGCTTTTGGAATACAGCCATTACTATGCCCATGTCTTTGTCTTGCCATCACTGCCATGCCACAGAATTCCTTCTTCAAAGTCTAAGTATTAGCAGACTGGTTCATTCTTTTTTTTATTTGTTCTGGTAAATTATAAGCTCCTTGAAGGCAAAGATAATATTTAAGTGTGCTGTGCCTTAATATCTCTTTTAAAAGGCCCAGTGAAACTGAGATATGTCTTGAATAATGAGAATAATTCCAATAATTGGAATTCAAATAGTAGATACCAGTTGAATAGGTGTTTGTGATGACCAAATGCATAAGTAAATTGTGACCTGTACTGAAAACGGTGTGGAAAATAAGCTGATTAAAAATCATGCAAATGATAAAGACTTGAAGGAGAGAAAATTATTTCAGAAGCATCTTGACCATGTTACACAGGATTTTGATTGTCAGAAAGAGGGTTCAATGTGGTTGGACAATAGAGAGCCAAAATAGTTACTGGGAGGAGAAGCCCTGATGTATGGGAGCTTTATGAAAGCTGATCATTGTTTTCTAAATAAGATCAGAAGAGTCAGGAAATATCAGCAAAAAATATCCAAATACTATGAAAGCCATTTGTTATTTATGAAGACAGCATATTATAACATTTAAGAGGTACAAAAATTCCTTGTTCTCTGGTATTAAAATTCTAATTTCTGCATTATTCTTTTAGAATACTACGATCAATTCTACAAGATTGACTGCAATTTATAAGGCATATGAAATCTTCATAAAATACAATAGATATATGATTAATAAATCTTCAAAGATAATCAAAAGAAGACCTGTGGCCTACTTATCTAAGGTCCTGACATACTTCCAAGTTCTCTACATTTTCAAGTATGCAGTTACCCTATATTTCTGACTTATACTCAATTTTTCAAAAATACATACTTTTGCCTCATGGTTAAGAAAAGATTAATGACTACATATTTTACAATGATGCCTATTAAAATTAGGCTTTCATGATGTCAGAAAAGAGGCAAAGCTGAGAAGAGTTTATTCAATTTATGTTTCAAGGCAGTCACATAACTTTAATTTGCTTAGCATAATATTCTGTTGCACAGTTAAGTGCTATTAATGCATGCCATCTCTGTATAATTTGAATTTTTTATTTTCAAATGGACAATCTCACTTATTTGATGTGACAGTCCCCACATACATGTACTTATAACTATTGATCAAAACATTTTTCTCGCCCTAGCCTGTTTGGCTCAGTGGATAGAGCATCAGCCTGCGGACTCAAGGGTCCTGGGTTCGATTCCGGTCAAGGGCATGTGCCTTGGTTGCAGGCACATCTCCAGTAGGAGGTGTGCGGGAGGCAGCTGATCGATGTCTCTCTCTCATCGATGTTTCTGGCTCTCTATCCCTCTCCCTTCCTCTCTGTAAAAAATCAATAAAATATATTTAAAAAAAAACAAAAACAAAAACAAAACATTTTTCTCAATGTTTGCATTGTGCTTTTTGCTGAATGCAATCCTTTGGATAGAGATGTTGATGAATTTTATGAGTTTAATCTTAAATCTCTGAAGTTTTCAGTTGTGTAACGCCATTGAAGAATGCCATATATATAGTTTATCCTTTAACTTGGTGTTTACCTTCACCTCTCTTCAATGCCATTATCAAATTCTACCTGAGCCAAGATACTTTTCCACATCACATTCATCAGAATAAGTTCCTTATTTATTTACATATTACTCCCATAGCACATTGTCTGAATATTTATTACACTGTTTTTGTGAGTCTGATTTATGTTATTAGCAATTTTTAAATAGTTACCTCATCTACTAACTTATGAGTCCCTGTGATATTGGAAGATGAGAGGAAATAGCAGTGAGAAAATATATACCATTGATTTTTAATTTATCACAGTGTCTTACACATCTAACTTGAACATCCTAAGCTATCAATAAATCTTTACTGAATTAAATAAAATGTCTGAAAGCTGGTTTTAATCATTTTTGTTTTGAAAACCAATTATTGATTTTGATAGAAGTCCTGCCATAGATAAGAATTCAAGAAATATTGTATATGGTAGACAGCAAAAGATCAAAGAATAACCCCTGCCACTTGATTTGTGATCTTGTTAAAGTTACTTTAAGGACAAAAATCACTGATATTGGATGCAGCACATTTTTGTTACTTTCTATCTTGATACCTACATGATATTTAAAAATGACTATCTGTATATATTAGTTTTGCCATTTAAAAAATTAGAAAATGAATATCTAATTTTTCTTTCTTCATTGTGTCAACATGAGTACTAAGACAGAAAAAGTGGAAATTCAGAGTACTATAAAAATTGAAGTAATTGTTACTACTCTTTTCCAGTTCATGATCTATGTTGGATTAATAAATACACTCTCTTTGATTTATGCAATTCTTAAGAATATTAATTAAAAATGGTTTTAGAGTGTTTTCTAATTTGTAAATCATGTTTATGTATATTATTTCATTTCTTACAGTAGACTTGGAAGATAACCTTTATCTACACACTGCTAAAACTAGGCTATAAAACAAAATTTTGAAATCATAGATCTGCGTGTGTGTGTGTGTGTGTGTGTGTGTGTGTGTGTGTGTGTGTCTGAGGGAAAGAGAGAGAAATAGAACAATTTGTCTTTTTTCTTTTTTCTAAAAAAAATGACAGTGGCTTATTTTTAAATGTTCTTTATGATTTTTAAACATGGTGTCAAAAATATGGGTGCATAATATCTACATAGAAAAAACTTATCACATCATTGCTATTTCAAGCAAAAAGAAAGAATAAATAGAATGATTCAGTATCTCATAAGATCTATAAGATCCATATATATTGTCTTTGAGAAACAATTAGTGAACAAATATTTTATTCAAGTAACTGAGAGATCTTATATGTGTGAAATGACATCTCTGAGTATCTTCAGAAAGTGGCATCTTTCTAAAAAATGTTAATATTAGTAGTATTCAAAACTGTAGAATAGCCCCAGACAGTGTGGCTAAATGGTTGAGCACCAACCCATAAACCAAGAGGTTGCTGGTTCAATTCCCATTCAGGGCATATGCCCAGGTTGAGGGTTCAATCCCTAGTAGGAGGGGTGCAGGAGGCAGCCAATTGATGATATTTCTCTCTCCCTTCATCTCTCTAAAAATTCAATTAAACATATTTTTTAAATAACTGTAGAATAATTCTAAATCCTTGGGCCTACTTCCTGTGACCTATCATAAACTCAATGAAAAAACTATGCAATGTGGTTAATCATACTCTTTAAATATATATATATATATATATATATATATATATATATATATATATAAGATTTTTTTACAGAGAAGAAGGGAGAGGGATAGAGAGTTAGAAACATCGATGGGAGAGAAACATTGATTAGCTGCCTCCTGCACACCTCCTACTGGGGATGTGCCCGCAACCAAGGTACATGCCCTTGACCAGAGTCGAACCTGGGACCCTTCAGTCTGCCGGCCAACGCTCTATCCACTGAGCCAAACTGGTTAAGGCATTCATACTCTTAAAGTAAGGTTTCCAAAGCCTAAAATCTTACAACTAGCTAGAGTGATTCTTGGTTTTCCAAGATGGCATTGTTAATGGTACTTTGACAAAGATTTTAAACAGTCCAAATAACGTTCTTTATTTATCAGAGCTGATCACTCATTTCATAAAATCCTTATTTTCTGCAATGTTTGATGCTCTTTCCCAACATACTTTGCAAATTAATTATTTAAATTCTCATTCCCTGGCTTCTAGGCTCATGGCAGACTTGAGTCTTGTCTTCTAATTATTTTGGTTATTTCTGTATATTTATCCCTGGCTTAGGAGTACTCATTCTTCAGAACTTCTTTTTCTTGTTTAATCTCTTTTTATCGTATTCTGAACCTATTCCTACACTGCGCTTGTACATGTAACGTGTGCGCAAACAGAACTAGTTTGTCCTCTGTTACTTGAACATCGCTTGTGGTTCTGTGGTCATAATAGCTTCTTCCTAGTTCCGTCACCACTGCCCATCCACATCTGTCAGGGCTTAAGCTCAAATGCCGTCTTCTTTAAAGAATGCTTTTGCACTTCCAATAACTCAGTGCTATCTATCTTCCTAGGAAGCCCTCTGAATCTTTATTTTTCCATTTATCTTTGAATTTATCAAGACCTATGATTTTCAAACTGAAATTTAGGGAGCTGATGGTTTCCTCAGAGATGCTGCAGAAATTGGAGTGTCAGGGAAAGAAGTGGATATAGGTTCAAAGTTTAACACTGAAGTTTGAATTAAAGTCATTATACTTTCATTTTATATATAATGTATTCCTGCATGGCATTTATTTTGAAAACAGTGTTTCTGTCGCTTGAATAACAAATACCTTATTTAATAAGTTTTATGTGTTCATTTACTGTGACTCCATTTATACTGTAAGCTTAAGAGCAGGGGTTATATTATATCAATTTTGCTTCCTACTCCCTCCCCCAGCATCAAATCCAGCCCCTGAGCAGTAAAATAATGGAGTGCTAAATTAGTCTAGCTACTTTGCAGTGTGTCTACCTATCAGGAAAAGCATATTTCTGAGCATGGATCATGATGCATCTAGGAGAGCTGAGCCAGATGAGAAGATCTTTGTTATTCACAGGGAGGGAGTTCACCATGGCAGTGCTCCAGTGAGCATGGTCTCTAGAAGCACTCTGGTCTCCAATCCTGTGTCTGCCACCTATCAGCTAATTATAGAAATGGTACTTTGTCTGTCTGACTTTGCTTATCTGAAAAACAATGGAGGATAATACAAATAGCAACATCCCATAGCTGATGCAAAGAATAAATACAACAAAGCCCAGCAGGTATGGTTCAGTGAACTGAGTGTCATCTCATGCACCAAGAGGTCACAGGTTCAGTTCCTGGTCAGACACATGCCCAGGTTGCAGGTTAAATCCCCAGTAGGGGGCCTGCAGGAGTCAGCCAATCTATGTTTCTCAGCAATGTCTCTCTCTCTCTCTCTCTCTCTCTCTCTCTCTCTCTCTCTCTCTCTCTCTCTCTCTATCTCTTTCTCTAAAAATGAATAAAAACATTAAAAAAAAACACATAAAGCTCTTGGAACAATATCCTGTACATGGTAAGACATATATGTGTTAGCTATTATTTTAATACAGATTTATATAAATATTGTATATATTTATATAGTATATTAGTGTGTCTTTGTCATCTTTGTCTGCCAAGCCTCTGAGTCCTTTCCTTGCTTGAAGAACTCTTGCCTGAGAAGGACCAAAAGCTGACTCGTAACACAAGAGAGCAAGCTTTGTATTTACACATCCGGATCAGGCAGGCATGTAATGTATGTAAGCTTAACCAATTAGATGAGTCTTTCCAGCGCTTTGACACGGGAGCTGATGTTATAAAGAAGAGGAGAATAGAGAATCTCTGTGTGTGTGGTACTGATGACAGAAGTCCTTGCATGTAATATCTAAGGAAAACGGGTAGTTGCAGGGCAGGTTGCAGTGATCAGGCATTAATAGCCTTGGGTGTCATGAATTTATTCCAGTTGTGCTTCTAGTTGCTTGGCTACCTTTTCTTCTCCATCTTCCTCAGCTCCCATTTCTCTAGTCATCCCTATGATAATGGGAACCCCCAAATGTCTACTTAAATAATATGTACATAACCGCTTTATTAAGATACTAGAGGCCTGCTGCACAAAATTCATGCACGAGGAGTGGGGGGTGGCCCCTCAGCCCAGCCTGCACCCTCTCCAATCCAGGACCCCTTGGGGGATGTCCGACTGACGGTTTAGGCCCGATCCCTGGGATCGGGCCTAAACCGTCAGTCGGACATCCTTCTCACAATCCAGGACCGCTGGCTCCTAACTGCTCACCTGCCTGCCTGCTTGATTGCCCCTAACTGCACCCCCTGCCAGCCTGGTCACCTCTAACTGCCTCTGCCTGCTGGCCTAATCACCCCCAACTGCCCCCCCTTGCTGGCCTGGTCGCCCCTTACTGCCCCCCCTGCCGGCCTGGTTGTCCCCAACTTCCCCCCACACCAGCCTGGTTGACCCTCACTGCCCTCCCCCCCTTGCCGGTCTGGTTGCCCCATGCAGCCTGCTGTTCAGTCATTTGGTTGTCCCTCACTAACCCCCCTGCCGGCCTTGTTATCCCATGCAGCCTGCTGTTTGGTTGTTACTGTGAGGGTGCCCTGACCAATTTGCATATTACCTTTTTATTAGTATAGATAATTCACCTACCAGGCAGTTTGCTCCTTTAAAGTATAGTAAGTCCTCATTTAATGTCTTTGATGGGTTCTTGGAAACTCCAACTTTCAGATAAACAACATATACTGAAGCCAGTTTTACCAAAGGCCAAATTTTATAAACGAGAATTAAATTTGTTCAGCATATTTCTGGTCACGAAAACCTCAAAGATCGAAATAAAAATCCAAAACACTTCTAATATAAACACTGAAATACTATGAGCTATACATATGTTTTAGACAGATGAATAAAAACAAGCAAGATAATTATTATCCTACCCGCAATGCAGGCATGTGCCCCTGACCAGAATCAAACCATGACTTCCTGGTTCATAGGCCAAGGCTCAACTTCTGATCCATACCAGCTGGACATGAATTTCTTAATTATTTTATCATCATCTACACACTACAGATAAAGGAAAAACTCAACTTCAAATAAATTCTTCTAAATTTGCCAACCTTTTCTGGAAGGTTGGAGTTTCGCCAGAACATTCTTCTGTGACTTGGATGAGTTGAGAAAGTCTTGCACCACTAACCAATTCACAAAACATCAGTCTATATAAACATACATAGCACTCTGACCCTTCTGCATTCTTTGCACTATTATAACAAAGACATATCTTTTAAAAATGTATTTCAGTTATTTAATGAGTTCATGCATGTTTGTTATATTTTGTTTTATTTCCTTTTTACAAAGAAGTAAAATTAATTTGACCATTGCTTATTATCATATCAACTTTCCTGTAAGTTATTGCCAGAGGAATGTCTAAATATGTAGACTTAATATTAAAGAACCGTTTTAAGGGGGTTAATGTCACATTTGCTTAAAGCATCTTGTTTATATCATAAATCAAGCACTGTGCCATGAATTTTTTACTTTTAAAAATCCACTTAATTTTTATTTTGATTACAGTCCTGTCAATGTTCTTTACTTCCCTGGTCTTTTTTCAAAGTCTGTTAATGTAGTGATGTGGTTTTTAAGTAATTACCATCAGAACCTATTCCATTAGCAGGATCAAGGTGTTCTACCACTATAATTGAATAATGAGTCTTTTCCCAATTTGCAGAAAAAATACCTAATGGAGATAATTTTGTAATGTTATGTTTTTCTTCCAAATGTATTTGTCTTAGAACATTGACTCTTGTTGTATCTTGTTGATCACATATACACTGAGTGGCCAGATTATTATGCGTTCAGAGATCACAATAATCTGGCCACTCAGTGTATATGTAAGATGATATCTGATATGCACAAAACTGAGTGTGTGGAATTTAAAGGTGACTTACATCAGTGTCTCAGTATTCCAGTGGAGTACCACAACTAGCATGTGACATGCAGCTGCTAAACAGATGGATGATTTTGAGCACTACTGATCTAAGTAATAACTTAAAGAAAATAGAAGAAAAATTATAAATGTGGAAAAGAGTAAGTTATCATTTCTGGCTAAAAAATAAAATAAATAAAAATAACCCAAACTTTTTCAGTGCCCTGACCAGGTGACTCAGTTGTTTGCAGCATCATTCCATGCACCAAAAAGTCAGGGTACAGGGCATATACCTCTGGGTTTGATCCCTGGTCAGGGTGCTATGGGAGGAAACTGATCAACATTTCTCTCCCACATCAATGTTTCTCTCTTTCTCCCCCCCCCCCACTTCTCCTCTCTCTCTCTCTCTCTCTCTCTCTCTCTCTCTCTCTCTCTCTCTCTCTCTCTCTCTCTCAAATAAATTAAAAAACAACAACATATCCTCAGATGAGGATTTAATAGAAAACAAACCTCTTTGAGTAATACAAAATGTACTAACCCATGTAGTTCAACTATATTAAATCATCAAGTTTCCTTAATAGATTTCCAGTAGGAAATTGTTCTAGAGATTGCCATCCAAACAGAGTGAATATTAAAACTTTCTTTGTGTTTAAATGCAATCATCCTTGCAATAAACCTTAACACATTTATACAAGTTCATTTACTAGCAGCAATGGCAATACGAAATCTGAAGCTAATTTTATTTGAATGTTTATATAACAAAATAACCAAACCTTGTTTTATAGCCATACTGTTGTTGTAGAAGAGTTTAAACTTTACTTTTAATGATGAGGCTAGGCATCTCTGTTTCCATGTCACAAAATTATGAGAGAGATTGAGAGAGAGAGAGAGAGAGAGAGAGAGAGAGAGAGAATAAAGAGGAGGAGGAGGAGGAGGAGGAAGGAAGGAAAAAGGAAGGAAGGAAGGAAGGAAGGAAGGAAGGAAGGAAGGAAGGAAGGAAGGAAGGAAGGAAATGAGGGAGGGAAAGAAAGAGGTTTACAGAATAACCTATGGGAGGGTGCTGGAATATGAGTTATTATCCCTAGTACATAATGTCTTAATACAGACACATTTTTTTAAGTTTTAAATATTTTCCCATAATTATCTTTATTTTGATCCATTATTGAAGAGACTTTAAGAATATAATGGTATTAATTGCATATTCAAAGATATAATATCCTCCCCACTTTCTGGATGATAAAGGTATATACTTTGAAAAGTACAGCCATCCATGGAAACCTCCTTACAATAGGGAATGCCAACAACATAAAAATATGCATGTACTTGTTTGACGTGAAAAATAAAGGCTTCTTTTCAAATCTAACATAAATGTTTTCATTAAAAGTAAAAATTTTAATTTTGCCATTTATTCAGTTATTTTAAAAATAATTGGAGGTTAAGTTATTCATCTCTCATGAGTATATATTTATGTATATCTTTGCTCAGGCTTTACATAAGCATGGTCAGGTATACCTCCTCTTGCTTGCTGGATTATACAATTTCTTTATGAGTGGATATCTTATCCCACAAAGTCTTATGGGTAAAATGAAGCCATTGGCATGGGCTATAGGTCTATCTTAGAGGAGACTAGTAGTGTTAAACTGATTTCCATATTCAGGGATCTTCCTGTCAACACTGTCCAATCTCTTTTTATTATAGCACTATGTGCAGTATAGGCTGTGCCTCCCTAAGATGTAATATTCTCCTTTATCATGAAGCAACAAGAGCAACCTGGAAAGGGTTGAAATATGCCTAAAAAAATGATGCTGGATTCCAAGAAAAAGCATTCGTGAGGCTACTTGCCAACTCAGAGCTTTAAGAAGACCCAAACCAGTCATCACTGACTTAAAGTTAGCAATTCTTTACTAACTTTCAAACTCCCTGCCTGAAAATCTTAACAGGGACACAATTTCTCATTAATTTAAATGAGAAATACTCTAAAGTGTTTTATGTATATCTAAAAGGTTCAAACAATATTCAAAAATGTAAATAAACTTTCCTCTCTCTCTCTAAAAATCAAAAAAATATATTTTAAAAATGCTGCAAAGGAAGTATCAAACTATCAGATAAAAATGTAAATTGCTTTAAGTATTGCTACTTGATTTTCAGAATATTAATATGATTATTAAAAATTTTTTATATGTAGGGACTTCTCCCTGGTAATTATTTTTATCATTTTCTTTGCTTTCTTTTGTACAGTTTTCTTCAATACTTTCTCAACTTCTTTGGGACTCATACCATAATGGACAAAAGTAAGGATTAATATAAAGGCCCAATTAAATCATGCTCAGATGAGAATTACATGGCAGAGAAAGGCTCATAAGGTGTATTTTGCCAGAGTTGTCTCTCTTAGACCCACCACAATTAGAACAAACAATTAGAAAGTGTGTTTTAAGTACTTGCTGAATATGATTATATTGAGAGACATGTACATAAAATAAATTGTAGAGTTTAAAAACCAATGGATGGCCCGGCCAGTTTGGCTCAGTGGTTGAGCATTGAACCAGGAGGTCAGGGTTTGATTCCGGGTCAGGGTACATGCCCAGTTTGTAGGCTCAATCCCTAGTAAGGGGCGTGCAGGAGGCAGCCAATCATTATTGATGTTTCTATCTCTCTCTCCCTCTCCCTTCCTCTCTGAAATCGATAAAAATATATTTTTAAAAATAAAATAAAAATGAAGGGATTTTTTTTATAGGAAAAATGTTAACCTGTGAGACAGTCTGCAGAGATCTGCCCAACTTTATATTTGGGTAACAGAAAATTAGCATAATTTTCTCAGCCTACCTATAGTCCAGCCCTCAGAAAAATCTAAGTTTTCTCTGCAATGCAGAAGATAGGAAGATATTTATTTTATAAACCAAACAGGGCAAGATCTAATCTTAAAATGCTTGTTCAGATTTTTTTAATTGCAAGGTATTTCTCTGAGCAAATGCATTTATATTGTGGTTGTTTAAGCTTATTACCCATCTTGTAGGTCCAGTATTTGATTAAAAAATTAATGGATGCCACTTCTTGAAGTTTTTAATTAATAGCATGACCACTTCACCCATTTTGACTGCACTTAGAACAGAAAGCTTCTTTGTTGTAGGTTTTTAGCCTTGTCCTATGATTAATTATTATGCCGTAGCAACACAGTAGCAGTTCAATTTAATTAGCTATATGGTTTTAAGGACAGCTGAATCAAAACCTTCATTTTTTCTGCTTGGGATTTATGCCTTTAGAGAGGCAGGCTTTTTCCAGATGAAAATTACTTCTGGTCATTTCAAGAAAAAGAAAATCTAGTAAAACAGGAACATAAAATAGACATAAAACATATAGCAATTTAATCTTAAACTATTGAAATAATGATTGAATGAAGGATAAAACTATAGTATCTTTAGTTAATTGAAGACATTTTTATTATTGAATTGTAATTTGAGCAAAATAGTTTCACTAGTTATGTTAGGTAGAGCCTCCACTGATATTTAAGAGGGTTTGAGAGAGGATAGAAAATACAGGCATTTCAGTATGCTTTTGGAGATAGTTATCATTGAGTACCTTTATTTCTGACTCTATTGTATCATGTATATAGTTACCAAAATAATCCATTGTTCACTGTGGAGCCACTATTTTTCTCAATTCCACAAATTATTAATGGTGATTAAATGATTATATAAAAACATTAACTAGAGGCCTGTTGCATGAAGAGATTCGTGCAATAGGCCTTCCTTCCCTTGGCTTCCAGCACTGGTTTTCCTCTGGCACCCGGGACCCAGGCCTTTACTCCAGCCGGAGTCTTCCGTCTTCATCTTTGCTGCAGACTTCGGCCAGAGTCTGCCATCTTTATCTTCGCTGCAGACTCTGGAGTCTGCAGTCTTCTTCACAGCGGCCTGAGTGCCGCTCCTGTAGATCTCTTCGCCCCCCGCCCTCCCTCGCATAGCAGGCGTCCTGCCCCACCCAGCCACTTGGCACCTGGAGCAGCTGGGCTGCAGCCATCTTTGTCCTTCTAATTTACATATTCCCTCCAGATTGGCTGGTGGGTATAGCAGAGTGATGGTCAATTTGCATGTTTCTCTTTTATTAGTGTAGATGTTTATAGATAACATATAGTAACTATATGCATTTTATACACACATATGTGATCTATATTATGCTATGTATGTAAAATATAAATATTATGATCTATAAACATAAACTTAAGCTTTTATATAATCACTACGGGCCCAGTGCATGAATTCATTCACCTTGAAAGGAACTGTGGGCTGCAAGGCTGCAGTGGGCACAGGGGCTGGTCTCGGCCCATCCTCCTCACCCCCACCTGAGTCTTCCCATCGTAGCCCCCAGTCTCCTGTCTGCCAGCAGCCCCGCTCCTACCATTGTGCTCTCACACACTGACAGCACCAGCCCGCTCGCACCTGCTAATGGTGCAGAGCGATTGGGGCCAGTGCCAGCAGTGGCTTTGAGCAGCGGCTGCTGCCCCAATTGCCCCTCAGGAGCAGGGGGAGGTGGAGAAGCCCTGGTGGGCGATTGGGGCCGGCAGCCAGGTGCCGGCTGCAGGTGCGAGCTCCTGGCAGGACTGCAGTGCATGGGAACAAAGAATTTTTAGTAATCACCAGAGGTTCACCCTGATTACAGTGGCCAGTGCCCCGATGTGATTTGGTACCCCTGCTTACCTGCTCCACCATCCAGCTGCAGCCAATGCCTGCCATGTTCTGTGCTCTGCCACCTGCTGCCGATGCCCATCATATTCTGTGCATTTCCCCTGGTGGTCAGCATACGTTATAGCAACTGGTTGTTCGGTTGTTGGGTTCTTCCACTGTTCGGTCTATTTGCATATTAGGGTTTTATATGCGAGTGTCCCCCCTACGTCCTGCGTGGTTCAGGGTTCAGGTTCAGGGTTCAGGCTCTGGAGGATGCCACATGCAAATGAAAGAGACTAGAAAATACTAATTTGGAAATATTGGGGGCCAGGCGGGAGCCCAACTCAATGGAAAGGACTTCACCCCACTCTGGCCTTGCTATCCCTTTTATTAAGACCAGGCGTCCTCAAACTATGGCCTGCGGGCCACATGCGGCCCGCCAAGGACATTTATCTGGCCCACCAGGTGCCGCTGCCTGTCCTGCTTAGCAGCCAACTCGTCCCGGGCCCGCAGTGCGCATAGGAATTTTTTCATAGTTGTTTTTTTTTAAACTATAGTCCAGCCCTCCAATAGTCTGAGGGACAGTGAACTGGCCCCCTATTTAAAAAGTTTGTTTGAGGACCCCTGATTAAGACTATGGGATACACCCATAGCCTTTAGGCAGGCAATTCCAATAATAGCCAATCAGCAAGAATTTACATAAAACTAAAAGGTGAATGTTGCTTTAGCTACCATTGTTTCAACTAAACAGTGGGTGGTTGGCTCTGACCTTTCAGAGCTTCAAGGTTGACCAGCCTTCCGGGTTCCTTGTCCACACCTCTCTGCTAGTGAAGGCAATGGGTGGCTTCCAACATCTCCCCCTTTTTTTTCCTTAAAAATTCTTGCATCTGCAGACTAGAAATAAACATATGAGAACAAAAATGAGACAAGCAATAGTGGTTATGCAGAGAGGCAAATGAATCAGTCTGTAGTAAGTGGCTTTCTGGGCCAACAGTTTTTTGAGTCCCAATTTCAAAGTCCAGCAGTTCTAATGTGTACATTTCAGCAATGACATTTTAGTTCTGGATGGTAGACAAACGGTGGCAATGCAGGTCCGACCCTCACTGGTTTGGTCCTGGGTGACCTGCAGCGATGCACAGCTGCTGACTGCTAGCATGGCAAGGCATCTTCTGCGTCTTCCATCTCTGGACTGTTTCTCCTCTTGTCTTCATGGCTGGAGCAATCCGGTCAGTTTCTTTTGGGATCCATTGTTGCAGGAATCCACATGGTCTTGGAGTTGTTTTCTGGAAATATACAAACATATTCTTGAACAAAAGTTAATAAAGAATTCTTTTATATAAATTAGACTTGGGATCCATTTTCATTTTCTGCCCAAACAATTTTCCTTTGGCTTGTTTTGACACCATGTGTGTTTTCATGGGTGTCTTACTATTAGCATTTACAAATGAAAATTAATTTTCCAAAGTAAAAAATTTCTTGATGTAATTTACTTACAGGGAATTATTCTTACAGGATATTTTTCCACTATCCCCCCTTTTTTGATTTAAATATTAGGAGGCTTTTAGAAATTTTACAATGCAGTCTTGATAACTTTTAATTTAATTTTTTGCATAAAAATATGACTGCTTTGGATTCATTGTATGTTAAGCAATTTTACTATGAGATGAACTATCAATAACAATTTTAGTTAATACTTCAGGAACAGTTTTTTGTCCAGTACAATTATGTTTTCTTAAATATTCACTTATTTCAATTAGCCAATTCAAATAATTTGAAATCAAGTTTATTTTTTAACGTCATTTGCCCTAGGTTATGGACAATAAATGATATTAATTAGACTTCTTAAATTAGTTTTTTTAAAAATATATTTTATTGATATTTCACAGAGAGGAAGGGAGAGGGATAGAGAGCTAGAAACATCAATGAGAGAGAAACATCGATCAGCTGCCTCCTGCACACCTCCCACTGAGGATGTGCCCGCAACCAAGGTACATGCCCTTGACCGGAATCGAACCCGGGACCTTTCAGTCCACAGGCCAACGCTCTATCCACTGAGCCAAACCGGTTTTGGCTTAAATTAGTTTTTAAATAACTTGACATAAACTTTGTCAGGGAGGCAAAAATACAAATTATTTACTTCAGTTTATGAGGCCAAATATATTGACTTTCAATTACAGTTCTTCAGATGTTTAAAGAAAATCTCTTTATTTCCTTCCAAAATAACTTTCAGACTACAGAGAGTTTCACTTAAGAATCTTTGTCTTTCTTTTTACAAAGCAACCTACAGGGCTGCTGCTTAATGCTGGCAAATATTGCCAGACCACGTCACATGAAACAACTTCTCTTAGGTTATGGTGACCACTAGTATGGATTAGATTTAATATTTTAATAATGATCTTTAGTTTATCCTGTAAATATTAGTGAAAGAGATTTCAAAATTTTTAAACTTCTCCTTCTTATTAAGCTAGAATTTTATTTTTAGAGAGTATCCCCTTTGACTAATTAGCATATACAGAGGGATCATGGGAGGTCTCATTAACTTTCTTAGAAGACTTAATCAAATTGCTTACAAAGACATTGGCTTATGCAAAGGGAGGGTTTGGCCTTTGCTGTTTCAAGATGGCAGCCCCCAAGGGAGCAGCAAGCCATGAGGCCAACATGGCGGCTGCCAAGTCAGGCAGTCCAAAAATGGTGACTGTCTAAACCAGGGGTGGGCAAACTTTTGACTGAAGGGCCACAATGGGTTCTTAAACTGGACCGGAGGGCTGGAACAAAAGCATGGATGGAGTGTTTGTGTGAACTAATATAAATTCAAAGTAAAGGAGCAGAAGGGAGAGCAAGAGAACCCTCCGCTCTTTCGGCTCCGTAGTTTGCCCACAGCTGGTCTAAACTGTTAAAGCTAAAACTACACTGCAGACAAACAGAAATCTCACTAGCTGTTTCTGATGGCTTTATTAGAATTTAATTGTTTATAATTTAAGTAGGTATCTTTAATTAAAAAAACAAAGCAAACTTAGTAAATGTTTACATCTGATTACAAGGCGCAAAAGTGGCCCCACCTTCAGCCTAATTAAAAATGCAGGCGGCTATGGGCTTTTGTCATTTTAACTTTCTGCTGTTGGATTTTAAGAAACATTTTGCCCTCCTTAGAGGCCAAAACTTTCATAACATTTATAAGTAAAATATAGTTATTAATTTTTATTTGATAAAGCTTTCCATGAAATTCCAAGTATATTAGATCCATTAAATTCAAAATATTTCTTTTAAGAAGAGAGAATAAACTTCTTGAAAACATTTCAGGGCCCGTGAAAATGTCTTAAAGTCATCACACAATTATAGCCTTGAAATTTTAACATGGAAAAAACCATCAAACAAATATCTATATATGATTTAAAGATTATATTAATTTTTATAATTATCTTAAGATATCAATTAAATTTTAAACTGGTTTTTGCATTAAAAATTTGGTTGGGATCACAGAATTAATACTTCTTAATTAGACCTATAAACAACATATTTTGAATTCCTAATTATTAGAGAAAACACAACATTTTTTCAAAGATAAATTTTTATACTTTAGGCATTTAATTACCACAACTATATAATTTCTCCCAATTTAATTTGATTTTGAACTTTTAGAGCTGGCAAGTCAAATATTTAGCACTTCTTTGATTAATAACACTTATATTTTTAAGAATAAATTTCAAAAAATACTATCATTAACTTTAAACCAACCACATTTTTTCTCTGCCGAGGGAAGTTGAGTAGAAAGCCTACAGGTATTCAAATGCAAAATTGTCCTTAATGAATGGCTACTGGCGGGAAGCTGATTTCAAACAAGTCACATTTAAATTAGCATACTGGGAGAGTGGGCTTCCATATTGGATTGCCACGTGTCTCCCTTCCCCCACATCCTGCTTGCTCTGGGGGAAGTTTTCAGAAGATCTGGCTGTGTATCTTTTCATGCTTAATAGATAAAGACAGATCTTAAATTTTTTCTTTCTTTTTCACTTTCTAAAGTAATAACTAGCACCCAATTAGGCCAAATTTTGCATTTCCCTGTGAGTTCTTCTATAATTTTTAAACAAAACTTTAAGTAATCTCATTGTGGGAGAGCAGATAGCCCTGCCCTCTCCTGCCACCTTTGAATTTCTCCACATCAGAGGCAGTTTCAGCAGCGGAGTTTCATTTCTTATTACAGATTTTAGATTCCAAATACAAATTAAGATTTTAATTTGAACAAGAAAGCACATTCCTTAAGCATGCAAACCAAAAGTCTATAATAAAGTTTACTTTATAACCTAATTCTGCCCCATTACCTGGCTGAAAAAGACATTTCCACCCTACTTACAGATCTCGACTTCTGTAGCTGATTGTGGGCTTTGTGTGCGGTGAATTTCCCTTACCTATATGGTGATCTTTTCCCCACCTTTTTGGTGTATTCTTCCTTTCTTTGCTCTAGGTGAAAATATCATCCCCTCCAGAGGTCCCACGTCGAAGGCGCCAGTTTGTAGTGAACCCCTTTCATGTCCTGCATTTGGGCTCCAGTTTGTGAGTGCCCCACATTGGGCGCCAGTTGCGAGTGTCCCCCCCCCCCCCCCCGATGTCCCGCGTGGTTCAGGGTTCAGGTTCAGGGTTTAGGCTCTGGAGGAGGCTGCACGCAAATGAAAGATACTAGAAAATATTAATTTGGAAATATTGGGGGCCAGGCGGGAGCCCAACTCAAGGGGAAGGACTTCACCCCACTCTGGCCTTGCTATCCCTTTTATTAAGACTATGGGATACACCCATAGCCTTTAGGCAGGCAATTCCAATAATAGCCAATAAGCAAGAATTTACATAAAACTAAAAGGTGGATGTTGCTTTAGCTACCATTGTTTCAACTAAACAATGGGTGGTTGGCTCTGACCTTTCAGAGCTTCAAGGTTGACCAGCCTTCCGGGTTCCTTGTCCACACCTCTCTGCTAGTGAAGGCAATGGGCGGCTTCCAACATTTATATAGATAGATATTTGATAATCATTCAGTGCTATTGAAATGTTTAAGTTGAGGACTTCTTTGAAAACAAGATGACAGCAATAAGCTCTGGTCTGCTTAAGATTGTTAGGGTTTTGCCAAAACCGGTTTGGCTCAGTGGATAGAGTGTCGGCCTGTGGACTGAAGGGTCCTGGGTTCGATTCCGGTCAAGGGCATGTACATTGGTTACAGGCACATCCCCTGTGGGAGGTGTGCAGGAGGCAGCTGATCGATGTTTCTCTCTCATCGATGTTTCTAGCTCTCTATCCCTCTCCCTTCCTCTCTGTAAAATATCAATAAAATATATTTTAAAAAAAGTTAAAAAAAGATTGTTAGGATTTTAAGTTATTTATAAATATTTAACTTCATATTTAAAGCACATACATAGAAAATCTAGACTAAAATCTTTCATGTTTAACTATTTGAAGGACAACATATAGGGTCTGTGGTGTTTTAGCAATAGAAGTCCTGGTCTAAGACTGTCAGAATTAAGGGTGTTTGTTTCTATGTAGTGTGCCTCATAAGAATTTGATCTTGTTCTGAATTCCACCTTTCAAAAATGCACAGTGAAATCAATTCCTCTGTCATAAAATCGTTAAGCTGAATATAGTAAAAATCTTCCCCCAGTGCTTAATTCAAGTTTATAATGAATTCTTTTTTAGGCAGAAATCTCTCTATTGGATTTGCATAATATTGCTAACCAAGGTGACTCTGATTTTTTTGTACTTGCTCACTTAACGTTATTTGCTCAGTTATTGTTTTTACTGTACATTATTTAGAATATTTTGAAGTCAATTTGTATTCTTAGATGACTTATAAATCAGGATATAGGCAGATTTTAAATGTTTTGTCCTATACCTGATCTTTTCTCTTGCTCTAAAACACATGATTTTATCCTTTCAACATATTCACTTCCCCTTGTCTGTTATTTGCATGGATTTAAAAGCATTTTAGCCTCTTGGCAAATCTCTTTTTATCTTAGTTTTCTCAACCTTAATCTATTTCCTGTACTAAGTCTGTAATTCTGCCTCCACATTCTTTTATTCCCCCATGAACTTATCTCTAATCACAGGCATTTTTTTCCTACATAAAACCTGCTATACCCTGCGTTACTATTCATTCCATGTGGTTCTCACAAATTCCGTAGATCAGCATTGTATTAGCATTCTGGGCAGCACAGATGTATTTTCCCAGCTAACAGCTCTTCCTGTAGGTACCTCAGCCAAATGAGAAAGTCTGTACAAAAGTTTGTGTGATGACTGTCACTGTTAATGATATATTTTTAGTGATTTGCAAATAATATTACCATTTGCATCAGGAATAAAAAAACAATAAAAACATTGGACTAGAATGCAACTATTTCTACCTTTTTTTTTTTTTTTTTTACATGAACCACCTGATTCTAGGTTTTGTGGTTCTCCTCTTCCAAGTTTAAGGTACTGGTTTCACACCTACAGAGAGAGCTCCAGCATCACCATCTGTTTTAAGTAGGTGATTTATTTATTTATTTTAAAAAATATATATTTTACTGATTTTTTACAGAGATGAAGGGAGAGGGATAGAGAGTTAGAAACATCAATGAGAGAGAAACATCTATCAGCTGCCTCCTGCACACCCCCCACTGTGGATGTGCCCGCAATCCAGGTACATGCCCTTGACTGGAATTGAACCTGGGACCCTTCAGTCCACAGGCTTGATGCTCTATCCACTGAGCCAAACCAGTTAGTGCAAGTATGTGACTTAAACCAACAGTCTGAAGACACCCCCAAGTAATTATGGGTCTCATTCTGGCCTCGTTCCCCCATTCTCTCTAAAATAAATAAATAAAATTTAAAAATATTTTAACATGTATCCTGTTAACCTTTATTGGTTGCTATTCCTAATACATATCCCATGTTTTGCCACACTTAATATTTTAATTATTATTTGAATACTGCATCCGTTTACAGAAAAAGTGCTTACCATTGCTCTTATCCCTACTTGAAATATTTTCCTCTTATTTATCTAACTCTCAAATTACCATTTTAAGTACCACTACAAATATTACCTTCTTTACAGGAACAGTTATGAGGTTGTCAATGACGCTCTCCTCTATAATCCCATAGCACTGACTATATGTCTTTAATTTAGCAGAGTCTAATTTCTTTCTAGGTAAGTTTATATTTTTGTCTCTTTCACTAACTTAGAAGCTGCTTCTTGAAATCATTAATATTATTTATTTTTTCTTTGCACACTGACTGCGCAAAACAGTAGGCTACCATGTAGGGAATTGCATTAAAATCCTGTTTCATAGAAGCACATCTGCCCCACAAACCACAGCAATGACACCGATGTGTGATTTAGAAAGGAATGTGTTGCAGTGTTCCTAGGGTTCCCATCAAACCAGGCTGTACCGCCAAAACCGGTTTGGCTCAGTGGATAGAGCGTCAGCCTGCGGACTGAAAGGTCCCAGGTTCGATTCCAGTCAAGGGCATGTACCTTGGTTGCGGGCACGTCCCCAGTAGGGGGTGTGCAGGAGGCAGCTGATCGATGTTTCTCTCTCATCGATGTTTCTAACTCTCTATCCCTCTCCCTTCCTCTCTGTAAAAAATCAATAAAATATATTTAAAAAAAAAAACAAAAACAAACAAACAAACAAAAAAAAAACAGGCTGTATCTGTAATCCCACAGAGGCTGCAGGGCTGTCTACATGGCATGCTCACACGTTCTTGGTCTCACCCGATAGTGGGAGAAATCACATGCTTCCTAAATTTCTGTTTCGTTATCCTCATTAAGGAGGCCAAGCCATGTCAGATACTTTGCTGATGGTTCGCCTGCATTGTCTCTTGCAGCATCAGTTTAGGCAGGTGGTTGCTGATTCTATTTTGGAGGGCGAAAATGAAGAAGCTGAGAGGGGTTAAGCAACTTTCCCAAGAGCTCACAGCAGGGAGATAGAATCTCAGATCGGTGTCTGACCCAGAGTGCTTGTCCTTTCCTCTCCATTACCCTGACGCAGAGAAACAAAACATCCTCTTAGAAAGGGGTAGGCATGAGTGATAAGTCTCTGCTGCCTGCTCTCAGCAACAGAGAGGAGGGCCTGCATGCTCTATTTCTCTATAAGCCTGTGACGTTAGGTGGGTGTTAAAAAGGTTTGCTATTGGCCAACCACTAAGGGGCAGTGATACACAACAATCAGCTCAGTGTGGCTCAGAGCAGTGAGTCATGGCAGCTCCAAGTCCATGGCAAGGAAAAGAATTGAATCCTCTTGGTTTTATTTCTCAGTAGAGAACTGGAGCAGAAACAAAGCAAAACACTTTGTCTCCCCCCAGGACCTAGTTAAACCTTTTCCTAAGACAAACACATCACATACAATTCTCCTCTTCCACTGCTGATGAGAGAGAAATACATTTGAGAACCAACCCTAGCAGCCAGATTACTCTCACACAAAAGTAAGCAGTGGCTTTGTTTCCAGATCTCTCTCTCTCTCTCTCTCTCACCTAAACTCACTGTGCTGTGCTTCTAGAGACAAGCAAGTTAACATCTAGTGTGAAAAAATGTTCTCTTTTTATGGCTGGATCTTTAGATGTTCAATGTCTGAATGCTTGACCTCCAGCAATTAGGGTACTGTAGCTAATGCCCTCCGAGCTCTATCAGCTCCAGATCCTTTGCATAACATCCTCAGATATTGCTTTTCTGCTGGGCCAGATTGGATGTAGGGAAATTGCTATTGTACAAGTTAGGAGGAAAATTCTTGCACTGTAGTTGACATGCTGTATTGATCTCGTACGAAATCCAACCATTGCTGAGACAGATGGGGGAGCTCTGAGACTCTGAATCCCAAAACTGCACCAACTATTGCTGATGCTGCGGCACATGCTGACAATAGCTACAGTCTGAAAAGCAGGCTTTACATGCCTAAAATAAATTGTTTTGATTAGACCTTTAGGAGAGAAAGTCATAAGGTACAGTTTTATTGACTATTTGCCAAACAACACAGACCCATGCACTGTAAGCTTATTTTGCTCGTGTAAGTCAAGCACCGACTAGGCTTTTATTTTCGAAGGTTATGGACTTGGAGTGTAATGTATTATCATTTGCTCTGAATTACGGCCCACGTGGCCTCCAAGGAGGGGGAATTAATTCTCTAGTATTGCTGACCTCTGCGTATATGGTTGTTTGTTTACTAGCTTGTTTCCTTGCAGCAGGCATTTGCTAATTTTGTGTGATAAAGACTGCTTTGATGACTCTGTAATCCTTTAAGGGCTGTGGCCAACAAAGTTCCAAAAGCTGCCACTGGGCTCTAAGGAAACAAATTGTGAAGAGAATAATCATATAACCGGCTATATCAGTAATGCCTCCTCTCCTTTTCAGCTCTTCTTCCCCGAAGCGTATTTTTTTCTCCTGCAGAGAGCTTCCTTTTAATCTTTTGCTGCTTTTCAAAAACAAGACAATTTGGTGCAATCAACCAAACAGAATTTGGACCAATCATTGTAAAATGCAAAATGAGAAGCCAGCATGCTTTTTTTGTTGTTGTTGTGTTTCTCCCTTAAGCTGGACCTGTATTACATTATCCCCTAGAAAGCAATGCATTGTGATGCTCTGTTCCCCACAGAATACATGGAGATCTTTCTTTGTTGCTTAGCCTGCTTGTGTGGGTTTCAGAGTTGGTTACTAGAGATAGGATTGAGCATGAACAAGGTTTGTTATATGTACTACCTGTAATGACTCCATCCTGGTGTGTCTGTTCTGCCTACAGAAAACAAACATCTCGCCAAGAGAGAAAATTATATGCCTGTTTTCCATTCACACCTGTTTAGGAAACTTAAAATTAAGGAACAAAGAAAAAAATATATATTATAGGAACTATTTTATTACAGACACCATATTGAATGATTTATATATTCGACTTCATTTTATATCAAATTTACCAAAAAAATGCAACTAACAAATTTATATTGCTCTACCTATGAACTTTGGTTCATCAATCTTCTGCTATTTACTAATCCTACTACATTCTAACTTTGTGTCAGATTAATTAATCAATTAATATAATGAATGCAGAACATGACTTCCCTCTAGGATTTTATAATCTATTCAGGAGATACGTATCATTGTTCTATTGTTAGCTAGGAACTGCTAAATGTCAAATGGTTATTAAAGCTATGTAATAAGATTCCACTAAGTGCTAGAACTCGTGAGCTGAACAGAACAGTCATTTATTGCATACAACAAATGCCTGTTAAAAACGGCAAGTATTAATTAAAATGGCAGCATCAGTATATGTAGCTAACATTTGACCAAGAGCACTGCATGTTTCATAAACTGCCTTTAATAAGTGCTGACACCACCAGATTCTAAAGTGTGAGATCCCGGGTTTCAAGTTTTAGTAACTCATTTGAATGAGAAGTTGCCTAGCTTTCAATTTATATGCCACACGAGAGCTAACGGTGGAATGGAATCTGCTAGAATTGGTACCTTGGATTTTGGAGTTAGCTCTAAAATATAGGGCTATACATTATAATTTTCAACGTGCAATTTATGTTACCAGACACTCACAAATGCTAATTGCAAAGTACCTGTCACTTCTTTTATGTGGCATGAATACAGTGTTGCTGCAGTTTATACAGTGCATGTTTTTTATAAATCATTATTATTACAACAAAGAAGATTATTATATGAAATTAGCAGACAGTTCTCATACAACAGAAATGGGGAGTGTAATTGTATGGAGTTTGCTTATCTAGACAACGTACTCCACCCAGTTATGTTCTGGGAATGTAAGGCTGTTCGAGCAGCAGGAATTTATAGTTCAACTGCACCGGAAGTTCAGCGCTGTCCCTCTGCTCATAAGCAGCGAGGAGGGCCATAAGCACTGCTCTCTCTCTCCCACTGTGTTTTTGAGAGAAAGTATTGGCACTTACTCTGCAGCAGATTTGATATTCTGTTCTCTGAGGAAATGCTGTCACTGGTATTATTTACTCTCTGAGCAACAAATCCTCATAAATTATAATGGTTCTCCAGACAGCCATTTACAAATTTAATCAGGGATGATTTCCCTGCCTTTTTTCAATTATCCCCACATTATATTCAGTCACTGTAATATACTAAGTCCTGTACCATATTTATTCCAGAAATATGACTACAACAGGCTTCCAATCTAAAAGAAAGAAGATAAATGAAGATACATGTAGCTTACAGGCTTTTAAAAATGCTATTCCTCTTGCCTTAAAGTATGTATATAAGTGCTGTGAGCGATTCTAGGTCACCCTGTCTGCTAAGAAACCCTTTACTGTTTTCCCAATACACACCACCCAAATAACCAATAATCATAGGCTGTTAACATGAACTGGAATCTTAACCCTTCCACACAGACTCTGAAGGCCGACAGACCTGAATTTGTGTTCTGCCTCCACCATTTACCACATACGTGCCCACCAGAATATGTTAGCTTCTCTGGGACTCCATTTCTTGAAATGTAAAATGGAATAACATGACTACATCTCTCCTACAATCATTTTTAGGATTAAATGACATAATGAATATAAATAATATAGAGAAGCCTAGATATAGTCAATAATCAATAAATGATACCTATTATAAATAGCTCACTTCTCCTCTCTCTCTCTTTTTTTTTTAATGAAGCAACTTAACCTGAAATGGTTTAAATAACCATCAAGGATCATATTAGGAATGGGGATAACTTCTGGGCTTGAACATGTGTCTTCCGTTTCCTATCACTTTCCGTTAAACACTTTGGTGCGGTAGTTTATATTATGTAATATGCTCAAATGTAAATAATTCCCTGAGCAGTTTACAGACTGTGTAGTGGAGATCATTTCATTTCAAGTAAGGATGCAGAGGAGTAATGGCCTGTCACCTCTGGATATTGCTCTAGAGATTCCCATGACATTTTCATCTTATCTCAAACTGCTGTTCCATTTGGATGTGGTCCTTTTGGACACTGATGCTGGTTGAAGTTGAGCTGCCTCAAAAATCAATACTCAACAAGACTGAACTGTTATTAAGCTAAGTAAAGGACCCCAGAACAAGGGCCAAGAGTAGGGGTGCCTCAAGAAATTAGAACAAGAACATTTCCAGAGGGAGAACATGAGGAGAGGACCACAGCTGGGAGTTGCATTTTTTTATTCTTCTTATAATAATACTAGAGGCCTGATGCATGAAATTCATGCAAGAGTAGGCCTTCCTTCCCCCGGCTGCCAGCACTGGCTTCCCTCTAGTACCCGGGACCCGGGCTGGAGGGGACCCAGGCTTTCCTCACAGCCCCTGAAGGATGTCCGGTCTAATTAGCATATTACACTTTTATTATTGTAGATGTGGAAGTTAATAATGGGAAATAAGAAAGAAATATATGAACAGGCAGACTGAGAGCTAAGCACACACAACTACATAGATCAACTTCTTTCTAAACCAGTGGTTGGCAAACTGCGGCTTGCAAGCCACATGCGGCTCTTTGGCCCCTTGAGTTTTTAGAAAAGGCCAGCTTAGGAGTACCCTAATTAAGTTAATAACAATGTACCTACCTATATAGTTTAGGTTTAAAAAATTTGGCTCTCAAAAGAAATTTCAATCGTTGTACTGTTGATATTTGGCTCTGTTGACTAATGAGTTTGCCAACTACTGTTCTAAACAAATAGATTAACTACTAGTCAAAATTGCAACAGGCAGATATGGATAATTTAAAAAAAATGATTATAATTTATAGTTTTAGTACTAGTGATCATCCCAAATCATTTGATTTTCAAAATTTAGGAATCCAAATAAGTAAGCCTTTTTAAAGAAATAGCCCCAAATTCAGAAAATATTAAGAATTTAAAAATCAATGTAACAAATATCATTAGTTTTAACAAGCCATAGTATTTTAGAGAATTAATTTGGGAAAACAATAAAATGATTGCATTCTACTCCTGTGCCATGAAATGTGGTTCTGGGATTATAGTTTGACCCAATTTCATTGATTTGGGAAAGAATATAATATCCAACCATTTCCAAAAAAGCAGTTCAAAATATATAAATGTGCAATCATTGAAGCCATTTTTAAATCTATGAAAACTATGTGTTTGCAAGTGAGTATCTGTATATATGAGTTGACGAATACTGCTCGGTATCAAAAGTGGTATATTGAAAGGTACAGTTCATTTACCTCCTTCCAAATATAGGTGTGTTTACAAATCTCAAGAGGTTATTGTTATTACTATTATTTTTTGAATTCCAGTAAATACTACCGATAATCATGTTTACAACAGAATAAAATATGGAACCCTCTGTCTTTAGATTCACTTTTGCCTACAGAAAAAATAGTACCTTTTCTCATGGGTGAGAGTAAGAGAGGAGAATTCACAAGTGTGACTCAGCCCCATCTACTCTCTCTTTCTGATACACCTACTAGAAGAGCATATGTCCTCTCTGCATCACCTTCCTGAAAGCTTTACAGAAGCAGCTTACAGGGGGAAGTCATGTAAGGTCCCAGCCATGCTTGAAACTGGGTGGGCAGGTTCCATTTCAGGGTGTAGTCTGAGCAAGCCCAACTGGCTAACAGACTAAAAGACCATTTTCACCATTTAGGCTTTATCAGTATTCTTGGTGTTCTTTTGGTCTCCATCTGTCAGATCCCTGTTTTTTCTTAATTGATTCCAATTGAGAGGGGGAAAAAAAGGTTCTATTTATTGTTTTCTCTACAAGTTGCAACAATAGTTCACATTTATTGATGTTTCACTTATTTGAATTTTATAAATTTGTATTGCTCATAAACTCCACTGAGTTAGGATTTGGTGTTATAATAGCTTCATTAACTTTTTGTTTGTTTATTTATAAAATAACTATATTTTCCAAAATAAAATAAAAACAGTGAGAATGATGGCTTTGTTTTACGAATTTGCAAATCTTTTTCACAGAGGAGTTTTCTAGAAGATAGATGGATTCTTATGTCGCCTCTGCATTCTGTCAGTTGTGATGTGGTCTTTAGTTAAAGTATATGAAGAAAATCTGGCCTAATGTAAGTATGTAATTAAAAGTGAGGGAGTGTTCAAATAATTGTGGACATTCTTCTTTAATATTGCACCAAAATTTGACAGTGGTAGGTAACTTTTTATTACTTAGATTCAATTGAACATTAATAAAATCTCAAACAATAATTATAGATAGGAGATAAGTGACAAGAAATAGAGAAAAAAATTCAACTCAAATAGCATCTAAATTTATAGGAAGATTTGGAAGCCAGGAGTATAAATTGCCTTTGTATGTGTTTTAATTATGTCCACCTCCAGGAAATCACAGTAATACCAGATTTTTAGTGAAAAGTGTTCCAAGTCTTTCAAGAGTTGAATATTATTGGAGATTTTCCAGTTTTTTCTTATTTTCCTAGAACAGCTTAGAATTATTACCCTGGTAATAACTTAGTCGTATAGACAAAGTGTCTCCTACATAACATTTCTGTGGCAGAATTTATCTGGGTACTGACCAAGTTTCAAAAGATCTTTCATATGTTAACAAATGAATCATCAGGAAGTGAACTGATTTCCCTTACTAATACCCACCAGTTATTGTTCTTTCTCAAGAATATACATTTAAGGTATGTTTTCTGGCTTTTGACATTTTTTTTCACCTTTACGTTATATACAGTACATTTTATTTCACATTTAAATTGAATTTCACTAGGCTCACCCTCAAAAATTAGGAGAAAATGAGAGAGAAAAAAAATGAATTTTCAGATTCCCTTGACTCCCTCTTGTATTTTTTGTCCTTCAAATATAAAGTGGTACATTATCGGTAGGCCAAGTGCTTTGAGTTCATTTCCCATTTATGAAGATCCAAGCATGCAAATATCCCTGTGCTCTCAGAAATGCAGGCTCAATTTAAGCTGTGTCACTGAGGAACAAAGGCAATTAAATTAGCCTTCCCTCTTCTCCGCAATGCCTTTCTCCTGACCATACCACTTGACTGATAATTCGTCTCAAAAGTCATGACAAGAGAGCTCAAGATCAAACTTATGTGGCACTCACCATCATAAGATGCACTTCACCTCTGGAGGGAAGAGTCAGGCTGACTTTCCTCGTTTCCTTTTCACGCTGATGGAAACTTTCCTGAGGAGCCCTGATCTCTCTGTTGACACTGATGTGCCCTCATCCCAAACTTGAACTTTTCTTTCCACTTTAAATGTCATTGGGGTGACCTTTTCTATGGAAGCATAGTGTTTAGAACAAATAAACCTGCCTAATATTACCCTGAATTTACTTTTGCTGATGGTTATCCTTGCCTGTCTTACAATTTTAAACCCAGAAAGGATCTTAGCAACGTGAATTACATGCAGCTGTTTGGTGACTAATGCAGAGGCAGGGCAGACCCTTAATGGGAAAGTTACTTAATTAGAATTGGGGAATAGTGATTTAAGCTATCTAATTAATGGAGTAAACAAGAGGAGGAATATCATTTTAAAATCCAAAGTGCTAATCGTGTACCATCCTAAAACTATATTCTGAGTGCTTGGCACTTAAGAAGGATCAGATTCCAGGTTCTGTGTAGGCTGTTCTAGCCAGCCCATGCCAAAATGCTTCACACACATCTACATTTGTGGATTGATTTACCAAAATTTTTTCTGGTGATTGATTTTTCATTTTTCCTATATATTTGATAAAATTGATTTGTCTCATTTCTTGGTAGTCAGAGTGTACTTGCTTAGCTTCTCTGATGTTTGGGAAACAATGATAAAATGTGGCAAATATAATCAGACCCACCAAGACATACCTTCATTGCAAAACTAGGCAAATGCACAAAGATTAAATATGCATAGTAGTAGTATTCTTGCAGATTTATGCATGAGAAACTGGTTATTTTTATTATATTTTATGTGTTTTTAAAGAATAACAGAAGCAATTTCCTTTGAATGACGATGAAAAACCATCATTAATATTGAGAATCCATATTCATACAATGGAAAAATGTTATTATAATTCTAAGCATTGCTCTGAGTAATGCTGAAATACCTGTCACTATTTTTCAACCTTTCCCGGTCAACTTGTGGAAAATAACAGGAAGAAATGTCAACCTAGAGACACTGTCCATCAGACTATGACTTCGTACAGGCATCTGGTAAATGTATTAGAGCCCCCTGGGGAATCTCTTGGGGCAGTGACACTTTATCTTTTTGCACTTAATGTTAAAGGCAAAATACTCAATGAAATCCATGCAGGTATACCTGTTTCCTTACAAACATGTAAGTTATTTGGGGAATGCTGCAGCTGAAAGCTGAATGAGTAACAGGTATTTAATGATCCTCAAACAATTCTGTGATTCCACAGAATCATACCACCATATTGACCTCTCCTTCCATCCTTGCTCAAAGGGATTGTTTCTAGTGATGCCAGAAACAGCTGACAGTTCTGATAACTGTACATAGATAGAGGAGGAAGGACATAGCTCAATTCTTCTGCCCTGTCTTCTGAAGAGGTCATTCTTTCAAGCAGTAGCTGTAGCCATTACTTCAATTTGGAGGAAATGGGTTTTTCTTTCTTGATTGCACCGTCCTCAGAAATGCCTTTACCTTGTCAATGGGAAAGGTCCACTTGGGGTTCAGTCAGTGCATGAAGGAATTTTTTTCACTCACTGGAGAGTCTTACCTTTCAATAGAACTACTCTCCCATCTCTCTTTCCCCGGGCTCTCTCTAACAGGTGTACTACTTGAAAACCATTAATTACCATTAGTAATGGTATGAGGATTATGATCTAAAGTTTGACTGTAGCCATTTCAAAGTGCAGAGGTTAGTAGTAATGCCACCTTGGTGAGTAAAGGAACACCAAATGAATTAAAATGTTCTCTTGTTAAAGGAAACAAAAGAAAAACCTCCACAACTTCAGGGAGAGTGAGCAACAGTGACTCTCACATGCGGAGAACAGCAGGGAGCTCTCCTACACAAACAAGTGGAAATAATCCTTTCTTGGTCATATTGGGGATGATATTTTTTTTAAGAAATGATTTGGGTCTCTTTGCTGTAGGCTTTCTGGCTCTCAATAGGAATAAAAATGCTTCCCTTGGGAAACCTGGATACCATTAGATAAAGGCTATCTAAATGGCCTGGGGTGCAACTATGACACATTTCCTAATATGTCAGAACAGAATCAGAATTTGATATTCACCTCCAAATGGTACTAATTCAGAAACCCGTTTTCTAATCAACTTGCCTATTTCTATATCTATTTTTATATTTCTTGCCCTTCACCCTAAGTTAAAATCAATTTGACAAGGGTGTTATTTTGGGTTTCTACTACTAGTCCCTCCCTATGCCTTTGTGGTGTTTTTTTTTTTTTTTTTTTTTTTTTTTTTTTAATTCTCATAATCTCAACTGGATATGAGACTAATAGATATATGAGATTGTGCCTTATACATATTGGAATTCAGGAAATGTTGGCTGTTTCTTATAAAAATAGAAATAATATCATTGTGATATTTAATTGTTGCCTCATGATTATAATAGTAGCTTATCTGAGTGTAGATCAAAAGTCAGTGTGCCAGAAGAATTATATCTCTTGCTAGAGTGGCATAGACACTTTAGGCATTCAATGTAAATAATAGTGATGGAAATATTAATGAATGGTAATAGATTACAGTGGCTAAAAGGGAGCAGATATTACCTTTTAAATTTTAAAATTTTATATAATAATAAATAATATGCAACTATTACCTACTTAGGGAAGGAAAAATCCTCCCAATCCTTCTTGCTATTTAAGGAATATTAATTCTAAGGTACAGAGTCATCCAAGGACTGGGAATTCTATCCCTTACTGAAAAATACCTTCCTATAATTTTTATCAGACTAATTCGAAAACAATTCAGCTTTCAAATTGCATTGTCAAGAGGGTAAATTTCTGCACATATATTAAGCTATTGTTACATTCAATTCAATAACCATTCTTTTAAAATGAATAGTTTACTAGACTTGTACCAACTCTCCAATTTTTTTTAAAAAAGTATATAGGTAAACTTTTTCATTTTTATTTATGGGGTCTTGGAAGAAATAATTGCTGAGTTATAAGACTCACAATGGCTATGTTTCAGATTTATATCTATCTTTCAGGATGCAGAACTCTTGCACAGCATGATATACACTTTAGGCATGCATCAAAAAGAATTTCCAAATTGCATATTGGCATGTGGAAAGGGAGGGTGGATTATCAGTGATATTAAAATATTAATTATTCAGTTTTACTGCCATGCGTTATGAATAATGCATCTGACATTCAACAGTAGAACAGCAGTTCCTACCAGAATGCAATACTCTATAAACTTCTATATGAACACCAGGGCATTAACGATATAAGTAATTGGTCCTGGATCTTAGTGTGAAGACTTTGTCTTTATTGGGACTAGTAGCTCAGGCCTGTAGTTTCATATACCCCTGGTACATGCCACCTAGCAGGTGACATGAGATAGAATAAAGTCAAATCTGGCAAAGTGGATTAATTCCACTGGGAAAGAGCTTTGAAATGTGATCTGTGGCAAAAGGGAATTGAGAAAATAAACTTCCTTTCCTTTTTACTTTTTTAGTTTATTTTTTTTCATGTTCTTACTTTTTACCAGTAAGTGTTTTCCAGCTTTTAAGAGGCATCAAAAATCAGATTTTAGTAGCTACTAGCTCATATTCCAAGGCAATTCAGAGCTTGTTCCAAATGCAAGCTCTAGGATCCAGGAAAAGTTATTTTTCTAATAATTTCTTCACCTACAAATGGTGGAAATGATATCTAAACTAATAGGCTGATATGACTAATCAATTAGATAATACTTGACAACAAAATACTTTATATTTATTATTGTTACAGAAGATGTACCTTAGTTTCCATATGGCATGCCAGTTACTAGAAGAACTCCTGAAGTAAAATATTTCTTAAAAATAAGAAAAAAAGACACAATTTGGGATTAAAAATTAACTCATTAAAATTAAATGAGTGAGCCCTGGCCAGTTTGGCTCAGTGGCTAGAGTGTCGGCCTACAGACCAAAGTGTCCCGGGTTCGATTCTGGTCAAGGACACATACCTCGGTTGCAGGCTCCTCCCTGGCCCGGGCCCTTGGTTGGGGGTCCTGCAGGAGGCAACCCATCAATGTGTTTCTCTCACATCAATCTTTCTCTCTGTCTTTCCCTCTCTCTTCGACTCTCTAAAAATCAATGGAAAAATATCCTCGGGTAGAATTTTAAAAAAAAATTAAATGAGTGAATTCAAATTTATTAAAGGCCTATGAGTATATGGTGAAATAAGCATTTTTTTCTGCATTGGCAAGTTGAAAGGCACATCATAAGAAAAATTATTAAGTTTCATGCAAAGATGGCATAAAGCAGTGTATGACTCTCTCCCCAAAACTCAACTCTGGAAAAATTAAAGGCAGGAGTGAAACTTTGATACCCATAACTAACCCATCAAGCAAACAATAACAAGAAAATACAAGTAACCAAGCAACAACACAAGACGTTCACAGGGAGGCACAGTATTTTCTTGGACTAGTGCATTTAGACAGTGCATAGCTGTCTAGAGCCTGCAGAGGGAAGACAGCTTGGAGAAAATGTTTTAGGTTTTGTCACTGCCTTGGGTCATGATAGCCTTATTCCTTCAGAATGAAACCCCACCTATGCTAGTGCCCTTAGGTGATGCCAGAGCTCTGAAAAAGCCTGAGAAATTAAGAAAAACAGGTATAAATTGAATGCCCCTTGAGCATTACTGCTTCAATTCTGACAACATGCTTTTTTTGATGGACTAACAGAAAATAAGAATGATTAAACTGGCTAAAATTCACACACACACATACACACACAAAGGTTCTGACCTTCAATCCATATTAACAGACAATATCTGATAATCTGAATATCTGAGATAATCTGATGTATCTCAGGAGGACAAACAACCTCAAAGAAGTTGACCAACAGAAATACTTGAAGCAGAATTCTTGCAGCAGGCAAACATTCTTTTTTTTTTTTCCAAAATAAAGAACAATATTAGCAATAAAGATAAGTAACTTGAAGTATTATATCTTAAACATATAATGGTTGAAAATTGAAGAGCTCCTAGATGATTTAAGGAAAGGATAGAACTGGAAAATATATACAGAAGCCCAGGACATACAAGAACAAACTTTAAATTATTAGCTTTTTTCCTATATCAATCGTATAGAACTAACTCATACCACAAAGCCCTAATAATAAAAACAGTGCCATTTGGTTGAAGAAAAAATATGTAGATAGAATTGATTAAAGGACTTGGAGGCAGACTGTATATATGGGAACATAAATACCATAAATATGTTACTACAAATCAGAAGGGCAAGACCAGGTTGTTCAATCCATAAAAAGTGGATCACAGTATAAAGAAAACTCAAACTCTATCTCTAAGTGCCACCAGTTAGCTTCTTTAGATCAGTCACCTGAAAGTGACAGGTAAAACAATGAAGTCAGTACAAAATATTCCTGCCGTAGGAAAAAGGAATACTTATGCAAAATTTCTTAACAATAGGCTGTTCAAAAGGTCTAACTGAATTATCTCACAATTAACAACTCTGTGAGTGAAGAGCACTAAAGACAAAATTAGTAGGATATCAGAATGGGAGACAACATTTGCATATCCAAAATTGGCAATGGATAAATAACCATCATTCCCAGAAAAACAAGAGGTCCTGCAAATCAACAAGAAATATCAGCAATTCCAACAGACAAATGAGCAAAGGTTATAAACTATCTTACCTAATAATAGACAAACATGTAAATTGACCGTGCCTCCACTACATCCACAGCCAATCAGGAGTGAGTATACAAATTAACCTGACAAAGATGGCAGATTAACTTGCATATGCAGGTGTGGAGCAGCCAGGCGGGGCAGGACACCTGCTACAAGGGCAGGGGGAGCAGAGGGAGCTACAGTAGCAGTGCTCTGGCCAGGAGTGGGGACTTGGCGGCTCCAGGGTGGCCCAGGAGTGGAGACTTGCAGGCTCCTGGGCGGCCGGGAGTGAAGCCAGGTGAAGGAAGGCCTATTCTTGCATGGATATCGTGCAATGGGCCTCTAGTATTTTATAGAAGATAAATTCTGAAGTGCTAATAAGCATATGAAGGGATGCACAAAGTCATTAGAAATCAGTAATATGCAAATAGGTTATGCCTATTTCTCTGTCAAAACTTTAAATGCTGGACAACTCTTAGTATGTACATGGGCAGAATACACCAACTCTCAAACACTGGTGGTGGCACTACTACAGACTGGAATCTATACTGAATGGCAACCTATTCAGGACACATTCAAAATACTCCTGTGTATATATTTTCTCTTAGCAATTCTGCTCCCAGGAAAACATAATGGAGAATTATTTACACAGTCGGGGGGCATTCATTAGCATTTTCAATACTGTGTTCTGAGTTGTGGTGAAAAAATCACAGGCAATCTGCATGCCCATTACATGGAAAGCAGATGGAGAAATGTAATGGATGCACATCATATAGCAGTTAGAGGCAAGAAATAAGCACACGCAAACAGAGCATGCATGGCTGGCTCTTATACACATAGGTCTGAGGGAAAACAAGGCATAACAAAACCAGGATATACAAAACACAATATACCCCATATAAATACAAAGTACTTGTATATAACCAATATACACTGAGGGGCCAGATTATTATGACCACCTGACATTTGTAGGCAAATTAGCCCTACACTGCACCGTATGGGATATGGAAGCTGAAGGCCTGTTCGAACACCTTTGCTGTCTGCAGTTAAAATGTCTCCAATTTGCACAGGAACACAAGGATTGGACAGTCGAACATTGGAAAAAAGTCATGTGGTCCGATGAATCGCGTTTCCAGTTGCATCATGCAGATGGCAGAATGAGAATTCTGCGGAAACAGCATGAAAGCATGCACCCCACATGTATGAGTACAACCCTTCAAGCTGATGGGGGCAGTGTTATGGTTTGGGGCATGTTTTCCTGGCATGATTTGGGCCCTTTAATTCGTGTGGAACAACGTCTGAATAGCACAACATATCTAAGTATCATTGCTGATCAAGTTTTTCCTATCATATTGATGGTGTATCCCAATGGAGATGGCTTCTTCCAACAAGACAATGTGCCATGCCACGGTGCTTGTATTGTGCAGGAGTGGTTTCAAGAACATGAGGGAGACTTGACCTTGCTTAGGTGGCCCCCACAATCACCAGATCTCAATCCAATTGAGCATTGTGGACGACGTTAAAAGAGCCATCAGGCAGCTGGTTCCACAACATTCAAATCTCACAGAACTGGACAGTGCTATTCATCAGGCATGGTGTCAGATTCCTTACATCACCTTTCAACATCTTGTGGAGTCAATGCCAAGAAGAATTGCCATAGTATTAAAGGCAAAAGGTAGCCCAACGAAGTACTGATGGCGTGGTCATAATAATCTGGCCACTCAGTATATTTTAGAAGAACATAAGCTTTAAAAATGCATAATAAACATATTGGAATTTCATCACTAGGGAGGGATGGAAGACAAATGTCTAGGGAATAAATGAAGGAAGGAGAGAGGCAGGAGGGAGTTGGAAGGGTAGGAGAGAGGAAAGGAGGGAGAAAGAGCGGGAGGGAGGGAGGGAGGGAGGGAGGAAGGTCTGAAGGAAGGAAGGGAGGGAGGGAAGAAGCAAAGGAGGAATGGAAGGAAAGAAAAAAGGGAGGAAGGGCTAACAGAGAGAGGGGAAGGGGAACACCAAAGAGCGTGAGAGAGGAGTTTAATGGGCCAATGATGATAAGCTACCCTGAGTAGTATGATCAATTCAACTCCCTCAGTTTGAAGTATTTTTAAAAAGGGACCAATAATTTGAAGGGAAACATTTTTTTCTCTTCAATGAAAGATTCATTTGCATACAAATACATGTCCTTATTTTATAGGAGCACATCTGAGATGTATCCTCGGGTAAAAAAAGTTAAAACTAGAAAAAGTTGGAATCACACATTTTCTTCCTGAAATCCATGACTCAAAAACTTTGGTATAATGTGTGTGACATCGTGACATCTAATAGCACAGTGTCTGACAAGTAGCAGATGTTCAGTAAGGCATTTGTTAGTTATATCATGAAGCCATCATTGGTTTAAAAGCAAAGGAAAAAGTAGTTATTGCTGCTTTTGGAAAAGATGTAGTAGCTGGGATTAGATGACCTTCCCACTGGAAACAACTAAAAAGATAAGACACTGAATATCAGGAAGCAAATAATGTTTATTCGTTTGTTTTTAATTTCCCCTTTGATTTCCTCTTTGACCCATGGGTTGTTCAAGAGTGTATTGTTTTATTTCTACATGCTTAAGAATTTGCCAGTTTTCTTCCTGTTATTGATGGGTTCATGGGAGTATACATATGTCAAATCTTATAAAATTGTACTTTTAAATGTGTGAGGTACACCTCAATAAACCTGGGTTGTTTTTTTTTTGTTGTTGTTTTTTTTGAGCATATAAATGTACTTGAAGGAAATCGCCTAATAGGGTCAGATTATTCAACCTGAATGTATGCACAGTTAAAACAAACACAACATACAGTGTAGGCTCCTTAAGATACCATTGCAGGTCAATGTCTCCAAAGACTGGTGTCCCCCCTTAGCTTCTCCACTGCAGAGAGCATCAGGCCAGAAAGCTCTGGACTTAAGCTGATTTCCACTTGCCTGTGTACTCTCACTTCCTAAAGCCCTCCAGCCCCAGGTGCAGACTTTGTATTTGAGATATATGAGAATAAGGTTCACTTTCTCCAAGTAAGAAACATCTTAATTTCAACCTAATTATTAAAAAAAACAACAACAACAATCCAGGTTTAATTGCATGGCTATTTTCTATTTGACAGGTAGAAAATTCAACTTCACAGACAGCAGCAAAAATAATCCTAGGAAGTCCTCTTCGTCCTTAACCATCAGAGTGTACTCCTTCCCTCTAAGAAACCAACAGGTTTACTTCACATGTTTTCTCTGAGTTCCCTCTGCCCTGCTGCTTCCCTGCCTCATAAATCTTTGCCAAGGCTGAGAACCATGCCGAGTTTCCACTTGAAATTCTTGATACTTTGCTGGAAAATCTCTACAGATCAGATTAAGGGGCTCCCTTGATTGTCCTAAGCACAGAACTGCGTCCAGACTACCTTTTCCCAGGCTCCTGGTTCTATTTTCAGCCTGAAAGACATTCTTCCTTTGCATTCATGTTTCTCTCCTTCTCTTCCTCCTCCAGAGAACCTGGGCTTATTGCTTCAGTGCAGTTTGGTTTTAGGAAACAAATGCCAAATAAGGAGATTGTCAAGCAGACAACTTCTGATTTTCCTGCCAAAAATACCTCTGTTAAGAAAAAGCTCAGTCTGTTCTCTGTAGGACAGAAGAAAGGAGAGGAAAAGTTACAAAGAAAGTGAAATATATTCACGGCCCAAACATTTCACAAAAACCAAAGTATTTAATTTCCCAACTGTTTAGGTGGCATTTGCAAAAATATTTTCAGTAATCCAATCCAATGAACAAACTTAAGGAAAGCTGTGGTGCCTTATAAAGCATGGTCATACTGTACATGGCAAGCAAGACCAGTAGGACCAGTTTCTACTGTGGCAGGAGGTGAAATAGGCCAGATAACAACTCTCAGGAATGTCTGAGCATTCACATGCATGTGTGAGTCCATGTGTGTGTCTGAGAGAGACAGACAGACAGAAACACAAACTGTGTGGTGCGTGAAATAATATGCTTTAGCTTATATTATCAGTTTTCTCAGGTACTGTACCGCTTCATCCTTATCTTAGCCTTTAAGAGAAAATATTTTAATGATAACCTCTATTTTTTTAAATTAGTCAAGTGACTTGTCAAAAATATGAAATTAATGAGACAGAGGTGACATTTGAAACCAAGTTATTAAATTCTCTCTCCTACTTAATATTAACTATCCTAATGTTATCAACAGATCTGGATTCAGATTCTGGCTTGATGATTTGCATACAAGATGTATTCTTCTTTTCTCTAAAATGGAGATAACCAATTAGGTAACCACCCTGCTTACTACTCATAAGGCAACCATGTCTCCATACACAGACTGGTGAACCGATTCAATTTTGTTAACATGACCAATTCCTTTGCACCCCTTGAATAAATTGTGAAAGTATTTCCAAATCTTTTTGATGGTGTTGATCCTTTAATAAAATTAAGATGTTTTATCTATTAGGTATAATGCCAGGTTTAATAGTAATAGAGTAATTAATTTAATTATAATTGAATTTACAGCTAAGTCCAACTGTGAAAGTCTTTCTGAAAAGAAGATGTTATTGTTAATTTTTTACTTAGAAACACTTGCTTTGTGCAATTCTCAATTAGTAAGCAAGAACCACAAACACAGAGGAAAAAGCTAGTCACACTAAAAGATAGCTGGTGAAACTAATTTAATTGCAGCATAGTAAATTTCTTCCATTTGTCTCTCTAGACTTGCTCTCCACCACCTTCTCCCTCTTCTTTGTTTTAATATCTGACCCAAGTGAACTTCCTAACTAGGACACTGAGCTTCCTCAGGATTGTTTTTTGTTGGGTTTGGTTAATTGGGTCCCAGTTGGAGAAAAGAGGAAGGAGAGTGAGGTCAAGGTCTTTATTCACAAATTTTGTTTTGAGTCTCATTTTGCAGCCTGGGGGAAGAGGTGTTCCTCACACCTCCAATAAGCAATTCTTAAAATACCAGCAGGATGTCTGAGAATTCAATTCAAGAGGGACACTATCTACTTAGCCTCAGATTCCACAGGCTGAGGGCTTAGTCTTCAGCTACAAGTCCCTAACCCAAGCCATTGCCTGTGTTTCTGACCAACTGGCTATAGTCAGAGATTCCCACAATCCCCTCCTCTTGGGTTTGATTACTATGCTAGAGTGGCTCATAGAACTCAGAGAAACATGTGACTTACTAGATCATTGGTTTACCGTAAAAGGATGTAACTCAGGAACAGCCAGATGGACGAGATGCATAGGGCAGGGTATGTGAGAAAGGGAGTGGAGCTTCAATTCCCTCTCCAGGCATATCACTCTCCCCAAATCTCCACTTGTTCACCAACCAAGAAGCTCCCTGAACACTATTCTTTGGGGTTTTTATGAAGGCTCCATCACATAGGCATGGTAGATTAAGTTATCATCCCTGGAGGTCAGTGGGTGGGACTAAAAGTTCCAAAACTCTGATCACCTGGTCAGGTCCTCTGACAACCTGCCCCATCTTTAAGTGCCTTCATAACCTTCAAACTTGGGAGTGATAACGGTCCTACTGATAATAGTCAAAAATCTTGCACTATCCCTTTTTTTCTGTTTTCTAAACCCATCCACATCTTTGTGATTAATTTACTTATAAATAAACCTTCAAATTAGCTAAATTTGAGTGTGCCATCTGCTTCTTGTTTGGACACTGATTGATACAAATTATTATATAAGCTTCCAGAAATTTGCATATGAAACCTTATATCTATACATATGGACCTTTTATTTCTTTTCCTGCACAATTAGTGCATTTTTTAGACACCTTGTTGTTTTATCAATTAATGGCATATCTTGTAGATTTTTCCGTGTTAGCACAACAGAGATTTACCATGTTAAAATAAACTAACCTTAAAAGAATGTAAAATTTGGTAGGCTATCCAATGAAAAGTAAGTATTAAATATAATGGAAATGCTATGGCCACAAAAAAAGAGCTTAATCCACGCACTTTTTTTTTTTTTTTAATTTTCTACAACTTCAGAATCTACTGAATGAGAATTTAATGTCACCCCAGGATTGAATATTATTCGCATTTTTTTGAAGAGAGTCATTCTTTTCTTTTAATCCCTTGTGCCAGCGATTTCCTTCAAAGTAAATTCTTTCACAGCTCCTTAATAAAATGGAGCACATTTACCACCTTAGTAGTAAAGACTATCACCTGAAAGTTAAAAATATATCAAGGAGGAGTGTAATTGTTGGTGGGCCTCATTACCACTGGGATGAAAGTTGACATGGATCAAATAAACACATTTTACACTTTAAACTCACACAATGTTACCTGTCAATTATATTTCAAAAATAAATTTAAATACAAAAAGTGTTTTTGATAGCTCATATTAGAGTCTAAGTAAACACTACTGATATCACTGATTTTCTGTAGACTAGTTTATCCTTGAACAGATTTAGAAACATTTGGGGAGTGGGGAAATGAGACTGTCATTTGTCTCTGAGAATGAGTTAGCAGGGTGTGTGTTTCCTTGGTTCAACTTTCAGGCATTTGCAATCATTATCTTCCTCATGTTGCTACCCTCCACTTATGTTACCTAGCTTCATGAGACTTCCGAATAAACCCTCCCACAAGTTCTCAGTTTCTTGACATTTTCTTAACTCCCATTGATATATTTATGATCAGAATATTCTAATAAAATGATTGGAATGTCTTTCCAATTACATAAATATTCTGGAGAAGTGTTAAATAACATTAACAAAGGAAATAAACTATCTTGAAATCTAAAATGAATAACATAACTCTGAGCAAAGATTATATTTTCACAGAAAGTAAAACCATATGGCCAAGTGAGAACCACTTTTTCTTATTTACATCATCTCATTATTAAATGTTCCATCTGCTATTGTCTGGGAAACGGAAACTACATTATGTATAAACAGATTCAATCTATTATTCATTTATTAAAAATGACAAAACAGGACAGTTGTTTATTTCCAACCCCCCACCCCCCCCACCCTCCATAAAAAGCATACAATGTTCTCTATGACAGTTCTTTTCTTTGTGGATTACATCAGTTTTTGGCTAGAAAGTGAGTTCTCTCTGCCCTGAAGGAGTCTTTTGGCTGACAATTATCCCTTTCTCAGCATTTATTTCAGCACTAAGATTCAGGAGTCCTGTGGAGCCTATCTCTATGTTCATAAAATTCTTTTTATCATTTTAAAGCTATGTTAGTCTTCTTAACTCCAAAGAAAAATGGGCATTCTCTGTGCATCTCAGTCTTAAAGAATTTTATTATTAAGAACACTGATTTCCTCCAGCAGCACATTAAAATACTGGGTATAGCCTTCCTAAGACTGGAAGTGACTATATAGTAGAAATGGCCATACAGTAGAAATGGCCATAATATGTTATGAAACGGTTTTAGCAACCTATGCAACTATTGAAAAAAACTTAAATCTTTAAGATAAAAATACACATTGGTGTAATATACACAATATTTCTACCAGAGATCCCAATGTATTTCAGTGTTCACACACAGTAAATAAAATATAGTTAAACTATATATCTTAAATCCGACCTAAGCTTATGATGGTGTGATAAGCATAACAATGCTGCCCCTCCAAAAAATATGTCCACACCTAATCTATGGAACCTGTGAGTATGTTAATATGAGTATTCATATTAACAAGTTATGCAGGTTACAGACATTGAGAAGGGGAGATTATCTGGGTAAATCCAGGTGGAGCTAATCCTATCTAATGAAAGAGTAATATGGAGTTCTCCAGTTCTGGGGGTGGCCACTGAAAGCAGGACCTGCTTGGCTATCACCCACAGAGATCCAGGGGCGGTCAAGCGGGCCCCGCAGACAGCAGAGAACCAGGGGGAGTGGACTAAGCCATCAGTATGACATCCCCTGAGGGCTCCTGGATTGGAGAGGGTGCAGGTCAGGCTGAGGTATCCTCTCCCCACACCTTGTGCATGAATTTCGTGCACTGGGCCTCTAGTGTATTTATAAAAGCAGAAGAGGGAGAAAGAAGAGTTGAATCAGAGAGATGCAGCAGAAAAGAGATACAGGAAAGATTCAAAGCCAGGGAAGGACTGGACTGCCAGTAATTGCTTTGAAATGGAGGAGAGAAACCAGCAAGAATTTGAGAAAGACCCCCAGGAGACATCCAACAAAGAAATGGGACTTTATTCCTACTACTGCATGGAGATCCATGCTGCCAGCAACCTGAATGTACCATGAAAATGATTTTGACCTTGTAGGACTGAAATAGAAAACCCAAGTCTACTGTCCTACATACTACCATGAGATAAAAATCTGGTGTTACTTAGCTACTGAGTTTGTGTTAATTTGCTAAGACAGAAACAGAAAACTAGTGCAGTAGGTGAGCTTTGCTTGTGATAGTTTTGATGACCCAGATTATTTTCAATCACCTGATCATTAGCACTTTAAATCATTTTATTTTATTTTTATAACTGTATCTATTTTCAACAGGCAAAAGGAGGCCACGAATTAAGATGTGTCACTACCCAGTTAAGGCAAAAACTTGTTGGGTGGATAACACACAATTGAGTGGTCTTCCAAACTATATATTAAAACCTGTTTTTAAGAATTTTTAAATGACTTTTTAGAAAGAGGAAGAGGGAGAGAGAGGGAAATATCCATGTGAGAACTCAACATTGATTGGCTGCATCCTATATGCCCGGTATCAGAGATCCAGCCTGTAACCCCGGCATGTGCCCTGACTGAGAATCAAACTGGCAACCTTTCAGTGCACGGGATGGTGCCAAACCAACTGAGCCATACCTGCCAGGGCTAAAATTCTTCTTAGTTCATCTACATGGTTTCCTAAAGAGCTAAGAGGTTAATATAGCCCCTTTGCCCTTGTTGTTTGTTCTAGAATAGATTGCTATGTATTAAAATGTGGCTAATTTAAGGCCCTTGTGCCTCTGACCTTGGCTGTTGCATCATGGGGTAGAGAGCTGCTTGAAGTTTTGTGAGAACCATTAGGGAAGCTGAAGCACAAACAGCAGAGCCAGAGATGGAGAGAGCCTAAGGCATTTGAGTCTATTCTTCTAATTATCCCTCAGGCGCTTTTCTAAACTTGATATGGAATAATAAATTACCTTTTTTTAAAGCTAGACAGAAATATGCTTTTGTCAGTTATAAATGAAAAGAATTAATATTCAGTACTGCATTTTTTCTGTTGATTCCATAACACATGATCACAAACTTAGTGGCATAAAATAACACAAATTTATTCTCTTACTAGGGGCCCAGTACACGAATTCGTGCACCTCGAAAGGAACTGTGGGCCGCGAGGCTGCAGTGGGCACAGGGTGGGTCTTGGCCTAATCTCTGCGCCCCCGCCTGGCCCCTCCCTCCACGTCCCCCCTGCCCAGGTTCCTTGTCTGCCAGCAGCCCCGCTCCTGCCGCTGCCATGCTCTGATGGTGCTGACCCCATTCACACCAGCTGATGGCGTGGAGTGTTGGGGCCGGTGCCAGCAGCGGGTGTGAGCAGGGCTAACGCCGTCAGCGGGTGCAAGTGGCGGCTGCTGCCCCGATCACCCTTTAGGAGCAGAGGGAGGTGGAGAAGCCCTCAAGGGTCATCGAGGACAGCAGCCACTGCTCATACCCACTACAGCACCGAGTGATTGGGACTGGTGCCAGGCATCGACAGCAGGTGTGAAAGGGGATGGCATTGGCAGTGGTGTGAGGGGCAGCTCCTGTGCTGGCAGCGGGTGCGAGTGAAGCCATTGCTGGCACTGGGTGCGAGAGGCGGCTGTTGGCCCTGATTGCCCCTCAGGACCAGGGGGAGGTGGAAAAACCCTGAGGGGTGATTGGGGCCAGCAGCCATCACTAGTACCCATGGATGGCGCCGAGCAATTGGGGCCAGCGCTGGGCGCCAGCAGCAGGTGCAAGCGGTGACTCCGGTGCCAGCAGTGGGTGCAAGTGGGGCTGGCACCGGAAGCAGGTGCAAGTGCCCAGTGGGACCACAGAGCGTGGGTGCAAAGAATTTTCAGTAACTACCAGAGACTCTCACCGATGACAGCGACTGGTGCCCCGCCTTGGTCTGGAACCCCCGCTCACCTGCTCCATCATCCCACCAGAGCCGACACCTGCCATGTTCTGCACGTGCACCCTGGTGGTCAGTGCACATCATAGCGACCAGTTGTTCAGTTGTTCCACCATTCAGTCTATTTGCATATTAGGCTTTTATTATATAGATGGCTCTTTTGGTCAGATGTCTGACAGAGGTCTCACTGGGCTAAAATCAAGGCCTAACTACTTTTCCAGAGGTTTTAGGGAAGAGTCTGTTCCATATATTTTTCAGCTACTTCAGGACATCCTCATATCTCTACCTTCAAAGGCCAGCAGAATTGTACCTTCCTATGACTTTCTTCCATGATCACAACACTCTCCAACTCTTCTCTCTCCCTCTTCCACCTTTGAAGTCCTTTGTAATTACAGTGAGCCTCCAAAATAATCCAGAATAAACTATTTCAGGGTCAGCTGATTAGTAAAGTTAATACCATCTGCAACTTAAACCCCCCTTTTGCCATATAACCCAACATTCATATGTTCTGGGGATTAGGACATGAATATCCTTGTGGGTCACATGTATGCCTGTTGTAGGCACTAAGGGCCCTGTCAGGGCCCATGGCAGGTTTGTTCCTAAGTATTACACATTGGCATATTTATTACTTTTGATTAATATTACTTGACAAGAAGCAGCCAATGCAAGAGGAACACTCTGACTTCTCTGTCCCCCTGAAAGAAGGAAATAAATATAATCTGTAGAAGGTCCACTTCTTGCTCCAAGGGGACTGAAGGAGACACCCTTATCACTAGAGTTAAAGAATCCAGAACCAGAAAACCTGTATAAACAAATCTAGTTATTTATCTACTAATTTACTGCCTAAGCCCAAACTTTGTTTAGATACTTTGCTAATCAGCATCCAAACCCAAGTTTCTTTGCTCTGTCCATTTTCCCCAAATTTATTGTTTGTCTAAAAATTATAAAAAGCTGTCTGGTTTAATCTTTCTCTGAGCATGATTTATGATCACCTGTGTGCCTGCAATGAATTGGTTTTTCTCTTGTTAATCCAGTCTTGTGTCCATTTTATTATTAGTCTAGCTGTAAGAACTCAAGGGGAATAAAGGGGGGAATTTTATTTTCCCCAACAGCTAATAGAGTAATGGTCAAGAGAACTGGCTTTGAAGTACAGAAAAATAGGACTCATATCTTGCTTCTTTCTCACTGTATCACCTTGGGCATGTTTTAGTGGATTCTGATCCTCAGCTTTCCCAACTGTGAAATACAAGCAATAGTAGCTACCTCATACGAGAGTTTTAAACATTAAATTAAATAAAGTGTTTAGAAAAGTGCTAGCACATTAGAAATGTGAGAAATGATAATTATAGGTGTTGGACAAGAGAGGAAAATATCACCAGAATTCTGGCTTAGAGTAGAGAAAGCCTGGGACCATGGTGATTAGAAAGAAAAGATTGTTCTAACTCCTTAGTATTTGTAGTTCTAAAGAAAAGGGACAAGAGCAAGAGAAGCACTCTTTCTTCACCAACCTTATCATTTAAGAATGTTATCAGGTGAGTGCTTCTAGGCCTCGCAGTTTTTTGGTAAGTTAAGTTGTCACAGAGGAAGATTGGAAAGAAAAAAAGAAAGAAAGAAAACTGCTAGTAGAAGTGAGAATTGATTTAGAGGATATTTGGTAGTGTCTAATGAAGTTGAAAAATGTACATATTCTATCTGTTAGTTTTCTAAGGCTAACATAACAAAACACCACAAACCGAGTGGCTTAAACAATCTATACTAATAAAAGGGTAATATGCTAATTAGACCAGGAGACCTTCCAGGAGACCTTCTGGACATCCTTCCTGATAAAGCCATGGTGGCAGGGCTGAGGCAGAGGCAGTTAGGGGTGATCAGGCCAGGAGGGGAGGGCAGTTGGGGTGAGCAGGCTGGCAGGGGGAGCAGCTGGGAGCAAGAAGGCCAGCAGGCAGAGTGGTTAGGGGTGATCAAGCAGGCAGGCAAGTGAGTGGTTAGGAGCCAGTGGTCCTGGATTGTGAGAGGGATGTCTGACTAAACTGGCAGTTGGACATCCCCCGAGGGGTCCCAGATTGGAGAGGGTGAAGGCCGGGCTGAGGGACAACCCCCCCCCCCCCCGCCATGTGCACAGATTTCGTGCACTGGTCCACTAGTTGAAATATATTGGCTCACAGATTTGGAAGCTAGAAGTCCAAGGTCAAGTGTTTTCAAGGTTAGTTTCTTCTGAGGGTTGTGCAGAAGAATCTGTTCTGTGCCTCTCCCCCAGCTTCAGGTGGTTTATAGACACTTTTTAGTGTTTCTTGTTTTATAGCAGCAGCATCCTTATCTCAGCTTTCATCTTCCCATAATGTTCCCTCTGTGTGTGACTGTTCCAAATTTACCTTTTCTTTCTGTTTGTTTGTTAATCCTCACCTGAGGATATTTTTCCCATTGAATTTTAGGGAGAGTGGAGGAGAGAGGGAAAGACAGAGAGAAATATCAATGTGAGAGAAACACATTGATTGCTTATCTCCTGCACAAGCCCTGACCAGGGCCTGGGCCAGGGAGGAGCCTGCAACCGAGGTCTGTGTCCTTGACTAGAATCAAAGCTGGGACGCTTTGATCTGCAGGCTGACACTCTGGCCACTGAGCCAACCAGCTAGGGCCCAAATTTGCCTTTTTTATAAAGACACCAATCATATTAGATTAGGGTCTTCCCTAATGACTTCATCTTAATTGATTTCTCTCTAAAGACCCTATCTCTAAATAAGGACACACATTGAGGTACTTGGAGTTGGGAATTAAACATATGCATTTTGGAGGGATACAGTTAAATCCATTAAGGTCCTATGAAATAAATTCCCTTTTAGAAATATACTAAAAAAATGTATGACATAATTGTAATAGAATATAGGCATAACAATATGCATTGCTACATTGCTTTTATAGTAAACTATTGGGGAAAGCTGTTCATCAGTATGGTCATGGATAATTATTGTTAAGTTTATTTGCACCATATACTATCACACAGCACATAAGATTATCCAATGTTTCTGTTATCATCATAATTAGCTCGTTAATAAAGAAAAGAAAGCAAAGGGAAGGCCAGACATTGTAAGCATGCATCTGGGCAGCGTCACCAGGAAGCTACAGCTTCATGCTCTCTGGGGAATCATGGGTCCTTTCCCTGCAGATCACTGGGGGAAGGAATTGATCAAAGAGGGAGATGGACACATGTGCAGTGAAGTTGGGGTGATATAGGGAAGGTGCTTGCCTGTCAGTCTAGCCTGGGGAAAAAGATTATTGGCTAGGAGGGTGGAGCCACTGCAAGCAAAGGAAATCTTGAGGGGCTAACATCCCCAGACAATGAGTCCCCCCTCCTTTTCCTCTCAAGCTCTCTCTCATTTGCTGTCACTTGCTCTCTCTTGCTCCATAGCCCACACTCACACCATCTCTCCAACATATGTGGCCTTAAGCAGCCACTTGGCCCATGGCCATGCAAACCCCACACGCAATGGACTGCAGCTAGGAATACAAGCTAAGCTAGCCAGATGCTGGACTGGACTGTGCTTTAACATGGAGCAGAGACTCTGGGCAGTGGCTTAACCCTGGCCTGCTGAAGACAAGATTAGACTTTTTTTCCACGACAGGCCAGACAGAGATGGGACCTTGGAGGGGAACTCCCTTAAGTTTACATCCTCAATAAAGCTTTTCATGAAACTCCAGTCTCCCATGAGGGCCTCAGGAAATGGTTTTCTCATGGCACCCCAACAACTCCACTTCCACAATAACATTTTTCAATGACTTGTACATGTTTCAATGTAGATAGATCACCAAAACAATTTTTATAGGAAAAATTGAGTTATGGTAAGAGAGCTTTGATGTGATTTTTTTAATCATTAAAAGAAATAGCATGCATTTTTTATGAAACAACTTTTTTTAAAGTGATGAAGTAACAAAAAATTAAATTTATGAATATTAAACTGGGTCGGGATAGTAATGAGATAAACAAATACTGCTCTTTTACCTGCAATGCCTGCCTATTTGCTTTAAAAGGTCTAATTCATTTTTAAAATTTATACTGGGAATTCCAAATATTGGTAATTCTAGTAATGGTTATATTATTTAGTTACTTTTCTGAATTTTTAAAGAAAATGCTATAGGAGAAGAAAAAATTACATCAATAACTCTCAACTTGGAATTGGGTGAATGTTTCTAAATGGGCATGGAACCCTTGGATAAGCCAAAGCAAATGAGCAGGCTCTTAATACCATTACTTCTATCTTAAAGGGAACAGATGTTTGTGAAAGCACTAGGTGGGCACATTTGCATTTTATTTTGCATAAATATACATATAGATTTTCTTAATTTGCATATTACTTTAAAGGAGTTTAACACCAAGTATGTAAGGTAAAATAAAAAGGTACAATTTTAACAACTAAATTACATGTTTAATGTTTAAATCCAAAATTAAACACAATTTTAGAAGCATCCCAACCAAATAGTATTTTGAGGGATGATATGGCACTATTTCTCTCTTGTAAAATCTAACTGGGAAGAAGTAAAAAAAAAGAACAAGTTATTTGGGGGAAGTTAGGAGGAGGTACAGTGTAAGTGGTTGAACACATGGTGTTAGAACTCCCATCTAACTGGGTGCTTAACCCATCTGTTTTATCATCTATAAAAAAGAACTTGCCCTACCTGGTTTGGCTCAGTAGATAGAGCGTTGGCCTGAGGACTGAAGGGGCCCCGGTTCAATTCTGGTCAAGAGCACATGCCCAGGTTTTGGGCTTGATTTCCAGTGTGGGGCGTGCAGGAGGCAGCCAATCAATGATTCTCTCTCATCATTAATGCTTCTAGCTCTCTCTCTACCTTCCTCTCTGAAATCAATAAAAATATATTTAAAAAAGAACTCATAACAATGTATACATTTTAAAGCTATGGACAGTCCTGTAAATTTACATTAAAATGTATACATTGTTATGAGTTCTTTGACACAATAGATTGTGTCAAGAATCTGGCACATAACGAGTGTGGTTTTTTTTAAATTAGATGTTGATGTATTCAGTTATTTTTCTGATAAACCAGTGTATCATCTTCTGGACTGTGGCATGCAATTGACTAAGGACTATCTTGAAAACTGTCAAATACAAGATAAGTGGATGTAGGACAGCAAAGAATTTACTCAAATGGACTATTGCAATAGGAGGAGGAGGACTATTACAACAAGGAGAACACTCATGGGATATAAGGTCTAAGGTTGTAGGTAGAAGGACTCCTCTTGTATAGGTTGGAATAAAATAAATCAACAAGAAATGGGTTTGAGGTGTGTAATGAACAGTGAGAAAGGTCTGGTAATTGATCTAGTAATGTTTTTCCCTGAAGGCAGTCAATTTTGAGAAGAGCCCTTGAAAGAGGAACTGTTTTTAATTCCAATTCTTTCTTAAATTCAGGAGTGAGTCAAGGTCCAAGAACCTGTGGGGAGGGGAGAAGACTGACTAAAATTTGGCTAAATTAAGTTAGAGGATGTTTTGTCTAGACTGGTCAGGTCATATAAAGTAAAGGAGTGAAATAATCAAAATGACATATAGCAGAAGCTAATTAAACCAAATATGGGTATAATTGATTGCAATTTGGAAAAAGCGTTTTCTAAAAAGTAGGTTCATATGTCCTTTCTTAAAAGCAAACAAAATTTAATTAACATAGATTTGCTCCTTAGCAAATAGCACTGGTTTTATATTCCATTAAAGGTGTTAAAATGAAAAGAAAAATGAAGGTAATTTGTTTCTTACATGTTGGTTCCAAAATTATTGGCTCAACATTTATTTTAGTAGAGACTTGGTAAAGATGCATTGTTGTTATTTCATTCTAATTCATGCCACTTTAAACCTTACTCTCTATGTCAGACCATTTGTGTCTGAATACTAGGTTTCCACTGATATGTTTTATCTTATAAGTAATACAATATTGTTAATGGAGGGGAGAGGTCCTGGTCTCCCCCAATTGCTAGTGGGGATGGATTTCTTAAGATATCCCAAGAAAAAGAATTTTCTGAGACACACATGGGAGGATAAGACATAGTAGAAAGCTTTCTTTTTTGTGGAATTATACCCCTGGGTCTCCAAAGTCTTATTTCCCTTTGTCCTGCCATAAAAGAAGTGGAGTGGGGACTTCAGTAGAGCTAAAATCAGAACCAGTATTCAGAATTTCCATTTCACATTTGGACATAGTCCAATACAGCATCAGGCTAACTCAGTTTGTGTTTCCCTGCTGCAGTCCATCAGTCCATTGCCTGTGGAGTCCTCAAGTCCACATGGCTATGGAGGAAACACTAGTGAATGCAATGTAGCCAAGAGCTAGCTAAGAGCAACAAGAGAAAGCATTCCTTTGCTTAGGGGATTATGTATTCCCAGCTTTTCACAGGCTTGCAGTGGCCACACCCACTCATAGTCAATTATCTTTGTTCCCAGGTTCGATTGACAGGCAAGTACCTTCTCAACTTTACTACCCATGTACTATCTTCTCTTTGTTTGATCCCTTCCCCCACTGCTTAGGCCAGTGGTTCCCTGGGGGATGCAAAGTTGCAACTTTCTGGTGAAGCTGCCCAAATGACATGCCTCTAAGGCCTGGTCTTCCCTTTGCTCCTTTCCTATTATTAATGAACTAGGGGCCAGTGCACAAATTCATGCATCTTGAAAGGAACTGTGGGCCGAAAGGCTGCAGTGGGCACAGGGGCGGGTCTTGGCCCATCCTCCATTCCCCGCCTGGCCCCTCCTACCACGGCCCCAGGTCCCCTGTCTGCCGGCAGCCCGGCTCCTGCTGCCGCCACTCCCATGCACTGACTGTGCTGGCCCCGCTCGCACCCGCTGATGGTGCGGAGCGATTTGGGCCAGCGCCAGCAGTGAGTGCGAGTGGTGTCTCCAGTGCCAACTGCAGGTGCAAGTGGGGCCAGCACCGGCAGCGGGTGTGAGAAGCAGCTGCCAGCCCTGATTGCCCCTCAGGAGCAGGGGGAGGTGGAGAAGCCCTGAGGGGTGATCGGGGCCTGCAGCCACTGCTCGCACCCATTGATGGTGTCGAGTGATCAAGACCAGCGCCAGGTGCTGGCTGTGGGTGTGAGTGGAGGCTCTGGCGCCAGCAGGGGTTGTGAGCAGAGCCAGCACTGGCAGCAGGTGTGAGCGCCGGGTGGGACCGTGGCATATGGGAGCAAAGAATTTTCAGTAACCTCCAGAGCCTCACCTCCATGACAACTAGCAGCGCCCCACCTTGGTCTGGCACCCCCGCTCACCTGGTCCACCATCCCGCTGCGGCCGACGCCCACCATGTTCTGTGCTCTGCTGCCAATGCCCACCATGCTCCATGTGCACCCCTTAGTGGTCATCGCATGTCATAGCTACCTGTTGTTCGGTTGTTCCACCATTTGGTCTATTTGCATATTAGGGTTTTTTATGTATAGATAGCTAATTACAATGATATCAGTATCATCACTTCTTCAATGTGGCTTTCTAGACAGCTGGGAGGAGAAAGAAAGCTGGTTTGGAAAAAGGCTTTGTTTAAATATAGAGATTTAGTTAAGACAGTAGTAAATATCAGCATAGTTATAGAAGCATAACTAAGGTCAATGGAGCTAAAATTATGTTTTAAAATTTGAACATTTTTTTTCAATTATGCTTTACACTCAATATTATTAGTTTCAGGTGTGTAACATAGTGGTTAGTCAATCATATACTTTACTACAAAGTGTTCCCCTGATATTTTCAATACCCAACTGGCACCACACATAATTATTTCAATATTATTGACTATATTTCCTATGCTATATTTTACATCCCCATGACTATTTTGTAACTACCAATCTGTTCTTCTCAATCCGTTTATTTATTTATTTATTTTTTACCCAGGTCTCCAATCCCTTTCCCATCTGGCAGCCAGCAGTTTGTTCTCTGTACCTATGAGTCTATTTCTGTTTTGTTTGTTCATTTATATTGCTCTTTAGATTCCACATATAAGTGAAATCAAATGGTATTTCTCTTTCTCTGACTGAATTATTTCCCTTAGCATAATACCCTCTTGGTCCATCTATGTCATTGCAGTAGTAAGATTTCATCCCTTTTTTATGGCTAAGTGGATAGAAGAGCTGTGGTACATGTATACAGTGGAGCTAAATGAATTCATTTGGGGATGTTCTCCTGTCTTTCCCTTTCAAGCATGAACTGAAAATATTTAATTCAGTGGCTGTATTTTATTTTTCTTTCAAGTTTATTTTCACTATAAAATATTGTTAAATATTAGTGAAAATAATCACTGATGTATTAGCCAGAGAGATTATTGAATTTTATAAAACATGTAAATACACTCAATGCCAATGAAATGTCCTAGTACAGTGGTCGGCAAACTCATTAGTCAACAGAGCCAAATATCAACAGTACAACGATTGAAATTTCTTTTGAGAGCCAAATTTTTTTTTTTTTAAATTTAAATGAGCAGACATGTTGCTTCTTTTTTTTTTTTTTTAAATATATTTTATTGATTTTTTACAGAGGGAAAGGAGAGGGATAGAGAGCTAGAAACATTGATGAGAGAGAAACATCAATCAGCTGCCTCCTGCACACCTCCCACTGGGGATGTGCCCGCAACCAAGGTACATGCCCTTGACCGGAATCGAACCCGGGACCCTTCAGTCCGCAGGCCGACGCTCTATCCACTGAGCCAAACCGGTTTTGGCGAGAGCCAAATTTTTTAAACTTAAACTTCTTCTAACGCCACTTCTTCAAAACAGACTCGCCCAGGCCGTGGTATTTTGTGGAAGAGCCACACTCAAGGGGCCAAAGAGCCGCATGTGGCTTGCAAGCTGCAGTTTGCGGACCACGGTCCTAGTATGAACAAAATAGGATATAATCATTAATTCTCCTATTATAAAACATATCTAAGAGATTATAAAACTCTAAAAAAGAGTATACAAAGAGGAATAAAAAACACAAGTAATATAGATATATACAGAGAGTTTCTTTTAGAAAAAAATTCAGAAATGAATTTCTAATTAGCTCCCTTTTTTATCTTGACTTTGACTTCCGAAATCCTAGCTCTTTATTATTCACCTGTCCTATATCTTCATTACTAGTTCAGAATAAACCTATGTGGTTATGTAATATTTCACAAGGTAAGATACTGGCCCTTAATGTATGGTTGTACATAACTATTATATCACATTTGAATCCCAATTGTGGGATTGCCAACATTTTATGATGAAAGAATTATGAAACATAGCCCTCCCTTTTTCTATTTTAATGACTTTATTTCACTAGTAATCTTGATTTTTCATTTGTCAATTGATTGATTTGTTTCAAATCAAAGAGAAAGTAGTTGGTAGCACTAGCAGAATAAAAGCAAATGAACCCTAGGAAATAAACGCATGTGAAACCAGTTCCAATAAGAAAGGGAAGTGCTTTTGGAGTGCTGTGCATGCTTTAGAGTTTTTGTGTTGCATTATCTGGGTTGTGTGCTTTGACTCCATTTTGCCGTGTTTTCTGATGCTGCCTTTTTATATATTAGAGTTTCAGACTCAGGTGGTTTTCCCTGGGGAAGTGAAATGATTTGACTGCTTCAGTCCCCACATTTGTATAGCAAACCATTCAGAAGAAGAAATGTTTCTCTTCCTCTCGCCATCAAATATAATTCCTGGACATGGAGATGAATGTTTTATAGTGGGTCCACCTGTCAACCATTGTATTGAGATGGAGAAACGCAGATTAGATTGGTACCTTAGTGCCATCCCTGAAATAATCATGGGGACTAATGAATGGGTATATGCCATTGGTCTGATTCATCAGGATTTACTGTAGAGCAGGATCTGGAGTGAGATACAAGCTGTGCAAATGAACATTAGTAGGGGGTGGGTGTGGTGGTGGTGGAAGTGTTAGCCCCAGGCCCTAGACAATTCCCAGCATCTGCATTGGAACTTCTCTTTACTATTCTCTACTGAACCTTCTTGTATTCAGTACTTATCATCATATATTTCTAAGCTTTTTCTGTGGAAACTAATAAGCTGCGTTGGCATGTGTCAACTAAGAGATTTTGGTAGGTTCCCAGATGTATCACTTCTGAATAATTCTCCAGTTCTCAGTGAACACTGACTGGGTGTCCAGTATTTTACCGTCTGGTGTCTGTATCTAGCCCCAATCTAATCTCCTTCTTTCTGAGACATGTACCCTCTATTCTCAGCACGCTGCTTCAAAGTGATTCCTGCTCTTGTTTGCTATAGTGCATGAGTGCAGTAATGCCCCCAGGTGTTCAGAATTCTTCTTAGTCCCACCTTGGGTAGCCCCTTCCCAGAGTGACTTAGAGTTTACCATGGTATTTGATTTGGCTAATGGGCAACAGACAATATGATGCAAGCGGAAACTTAAAAAGTGCTTGCACATCAGGATTTGCTCTCTTGTTGCTCCTAAAACCCTGCTGCCGCCATGTGAATAAGCCCGGGCCAGACTGCCGGATGACGAGAGGCATGCGGTGACTCAGCTGCCTCCATGGCCCCAGCTGACAGCCTGCCAATCAGCAGACCTTTGAACGCGACAGTAGATAATGTAGTAGTGAGCTGACCTGCCAGGGAAACACATGCAGAAGCAAGCCAAGCAGGCATCATGACTCAAATCGCAGAGAAGGGACTGGAATTGGTTATTACTGATCCATGAGCAAATGACTTATAAAGGAAAAGGAGTGTAAGGGGGATGCTCCATTTCTGGGTCACGGTGATATTGTGAACCCTGAGAAAGAAGCCCTGGTGGCTAACTGGGCTCAAAGGAAAAAAAAATAAATAAAATAAAAAAGAGCACAGCAGCCATTTCTACATGGGGAACTCTCATGCAAATCTCCCTTCAGGAAGAGGCCTGAACTGAACTACCAGCCTCTGCACTGAACTGCCCGCCTGCACTGTGTTTCTGCCCTCTGAGCCAGCCCTTAGAAAGGAGTCCCTGGGCTCCTGTTTCAACCAATAGGACTGAGGCTTTTCTCATCCCACTGGAGCTCGGCAGATATGATCAACCCGAGTGGCACTATTCTAATCAATCAGGACAGTGCCTTTTGGACCAATCAAACTGTGAGAACTTGAAGTCCTCATTTGCATGAGGACAGGCCAATTAGGGAGCAGAGCCAGGATTTCTGTCCATACAGGAGCCCACATTCCTTCCCTTTTCACTGATGACTGCATCTCCTTGGCTGAGCTGAAACCCCCGAGCAGAGTAGACTAGTGTAGTGCAGAGCAGAACTGTCTAGCTAGAGAGGGACCTGGACCCAGGGCTGCTTCACAGCCTTGCTGTTTTCACTGCCATGCTATATTCCCATTGAGCTGTTGTGCACGGAATAATGTTTCCTTCTTCACTGCACTGCAAATTGAGGATTCCTGTTGGCATTGAATAGGCACCAATGACTGTGGGTTGACAATACAGAGGAGTTTATACAAGGACTGGGGAAGGAAGTAGCTGACCTCAGTCGCATTGAACTGAATTGGTATTGGCTAGAAAATATATAGCTCCTTAATGAAAGGAGTACTGAGTAAATGAGTTACTTATCCTTATAGTTGCTCATACTTTTGAAGTTGAATTTTTAATGTGTAGGGTATACTCCAGAGCAACATTATCTCAAGGTAAAGATATTAATAAAATAGAATGTCTAAAGAGATCTGGTCATATTTCAATTAGACTCACAATCTATATCTATATCTATATCTATATCTATATCTATATCTATATCTATCTATATCATCTAATCTATATCTATATCTATTTGGCTCCTGTAAATAGGGGGCCATGCTTTCAACCCTTTAGAGGACAATAGATGAGCAGTGGTTTCTTGCTAATGGACTATTGCATCAGTGAATACATTAGGAATAGTAAGGTAGATATAGCATGCTAATGTATAGATGGGTTTTATCGAATGCAACCTGCAATATATTTTAAGTTTGTGCTTAAAATTCTAAAGTAGGCCTTTCTAAAACTTAAATATGTAGGACGTATTGCATGGATCCCTGTTATGAAATTGTGTCTTCAAAATTCACATGCTGAAGCTTTAACCCCAATGTTAAGACTATTTAGAGAGAATGCATTTAGGGAGGTACATAAGGTCTATGGGGTTCATAAAGGTAAGGCCCTAATCAAATAAGACTGGTATCCTGAGGAGAAGAGAAAAAAACAGCAGAGATCTCTCTCTTTCCACATGAGCCCAAAGGAAAGGCCATGTGAGGACACAGCAAGAAGGCAGCCATCTGCCATCCAAGGAGAGAAGTCTCAACAGACGCCAACCCTGCTGGTACCTTGGTCTTGGATTCCCAGTCTCCAGAACTGTGAGGAAATTAATTTCTGTGGTTGAAGCCACACAGTCTGTGGTTTGTTGTTATGGCAGCCTGGGCCGAGTAATGCACTCCATTCAGATAAACTGGATCTTTATGCTTTCCTCATCATGGGTTCTTGCTTTTTGCTCATTCCATCTTACTTTGTTGTTATGAGGAACTGAATGATGCTTGTCTTCCTGGAACCTAATTAGAGTTTGTGAATAATTTTAATTAGATCTTTTAACAAAATATTGAACAATAAAAATTAATTATCACCAAACCCTGTAAAAATGATAATTAAAATTTTACTTATCCTTCAATAATATCTGTTTAAAATAAACTAAATGATAAATATTATCTTTTTAAACTTCATGTACATTCTGAACATTTGTATCGGGACCTAGAAAAATGAAAGACATTGAAATGAAGAGAAGTTTCTATGTGAGGTACATTAGGTCTACATGGTTATGTTATGCATGTACTTGAAAATTAATATCATCGCACAGGAGAAAAAAACACTGGGACCCTAAGTTAAACTGTAAACTGTGGATGATTATGACTTATTAGTGTAGGTTCATCAATTATAACAAATGTACCACTCTGGTGAGAGGTGGGATGTGCACTATGCATGTGTGGAGACAGAGGGCCTATGGGAAATATCTGTACCTTCTCGGATACTGTATTGTGAATCTAAACCTGCACTATAAAATAAAGATACATATTTTTAACCTGGACATTTCACAAAAGCAATTAACAGTATCTGATAATGACAGTAGTATACATTGATAATGTTAAGCTTTTATGGATCATGCCATAAGGCATGGGTGGGGAAACAATAAGTAGTACATTTATTACCATATAAATGAGTAGATGAGCTATTATATCAAAGCTGTTTTGTCATTTTGTTCATTCCAAAACAAGTATTAAGCACCATGGAAATGAGGCTTTCTGTATCAAAAATGTAAATGTCTGAGGGTCTGATCAGATCTTACTGGGAAAGAAGTTGAAATGGGTTAAAAAATGATTTCCTGCTCAGAGAGATTAGAAATGTTCTGAATAATGAGAATGGTATATAATCTGAATGAAGGACAGAAATTTAGGAGACAAAGGGATAGTTGACTCATAAATCAGTGTGGAAAGGGGCCTCCAGGAGCAGAAAGAATCTGTGCACTGTCCAGTGTGTCAGGACAACAAATGAGACAGGGGAAATTTATGGTTAAAGAGGCTTTCTCTTCAGAGGAGAGAAGTTATATTTACTAGAAGAAAAAGAGTAAGACTCTGCATATGTTTTTGGGTTATTGGACAATAGGAATTGGGTAGAGATCTGATAAAAGCAACACAACTATTTCCATTCCAAGGCTCTGAGAAAACCTTGACAAGAAATGCCTATCCTATTGGGAAGCAATGTTTCCTGTCTGGAGTAAATTTTTCTCTTCTATACTTTCATAACATCCTGCGTATAAATTCTCATAGATTCTACCACATTGCATTGGAACATATTTTTCAAATACATATGTCTGATTGGGTCAAATTCCTCTAACTACTAATTGATTAGGGTTTATCTCATTGTCTTTTCACATACACCTAGTGGGTGCTCAATTAATGTTTATAAAGTAAACTGTAAATTGATCCTGTGATTAACTAAAAAGCTATTTCCCCCCAATGGATGTGGTATAGAGAAATGGTACTTTGATAGGAATTTTTTTTTCTTCAACCAAATACATTTTAATTGATTTCAGAGAGGAAGGGATAGGGAGGGAGAGAGAGACAGACACATCAATGATGAGAGAGAATCATTGATTAGCTGCCTCCTGCTCTCCTCACACTGGAGATCCAGCCAGCAATCTGGGCATGTGCCCTAACCAGGAATTGAACTGTGACCTCCTGGTTCATAGGTCGATGCTCAACCACTGAGCCATGCCGGCCGGGCTATATTGGATTTTTAAACTTTAGATTTAAATAATGTAAACATCTGAAATCCAAAATAATACTAAACAAATGTGAGCAATCTTTGTTCTTCTTTAAAATATTTTTAGCTATTATATTTTAGACCTTTATACTTATTACTTTATTTATTAATCCAAAATTTTTGATATTTAAATTCTGAATAAACTTCATCACTAACAATTAATGAAAGTATTGGCTTTTGCATATATACTTGCCTATAAACAAATATAATTCTCTACTTGTATTCTGGTTTGTAGCACTTACTATCCTGTTGTTAATATATTGAGTGAATCATCAACTAGCTTTAGTATTTAAATGTCAGGCTCAAGTACTTTGATCATATTAATTATTTTTTTAAAATCCCAGATCATGTAATTTGTATTGCTTCCAATTTGCTCTGAGATGCAAACAATCTCACTTATTTTTCATAATTTAAAGTATAAATAAATGGAAAATACATAATATGAATATATAAAATTGAAGTAATTTGTTAGTACATCAAATTAAATAAATTATATTAAGAAATGGCTTCCACTATGAAACTGAATATGCCATATAAAATGATTTACAATGTTTTTATTACTTTAGGAAATATTTATTTATTTATTTGTTGTTGTTGTTAATCCACACCTGAGGATATTTTCTCCATTGACTTTTAGTGAGAGTGGAAGGGAAGGGGAGAGACAGAGGGAGAGAAACATCAATGTGAACGAGACACATCAATTGGTTGCCTCCCATACCAACCCTGACCAGGGCCAAGGATAAACCTGAAAACAAGGTACGTGCCTTTGACTGGAATCTAATCGTTCAGTCCATGGGCCGACGCTCCAACCACTGAGCCAAACACAGTTGGAGATTTTCAAATGTACTAAAGGAAGGTGAAGATATTTTATTGCTGAAATAATACTGTTATGGTATTGCTTTGGCTGAAAGAGAAATTATTGCATGAGCCAGGCATGTATTGCCTGGATTCACACAGTTTTAGGAAAGGTTTTAAGAAAGAAAGAACACACACTCGCATGCACATGTGTAGGTGTGTGCGTGCGCACACAGACACACACACATGCACATACACACAGATATTTTAAAGAATTTTTAATTGGAATATTTTCTTTTGTATTATAGCATTTTTCTTTCAGTATAGAAAAAGTAAATTTTTAAGGAAAAGATCTGGTTTCTATTAATTAATTCTCACTATATTACTTTGCCAGGAGCATGATACATAAAAGGAATACATAACATGGATTTGAAAAACAAACCATCAAATCTATATAGATTTTTAAAAATATATTTTTATTTATTTCAGAGAAGAAGGGAGGGATAGATAGAAACATCAGTGATGAGAGAGAATCATTGATCAGCTGCGTCCTGCATGCCCCACACTGGGGATCGAGCTTGCAACCCAGGCATATGCCTCAACTGGGAATCGAACCGTAAACTCCTGTTCATAGATCCAGGCTCAACCACTGAGCCTCTCTGCCAGGGCTCTATAGACTTTGAAGAGGATATAGATACATGTTCCTTTATCTCTCACTTAATAAATAAGCCAAATAATATGCTCCATCTAGTAGCTTCTGTTAAAAAAACAGAAAAGAAAACTCACCACTCTTTAAACCAGCTTCTTCAAATCATTAAATGTTCTAGGTTTTTATAGAATAGTGAAATCTGTTTCCCCTTTTTATTTAAAAAGAATCTTCAAATATGTATAATTTGCTAGTATAATTTATTTAGTATAATTGTGAATTATGTTAAAGATCTATTTAAAAAATGTTCAATATAAAAAAATTTCAGGCAATAGAGCAAGTCCTCTAATATTATCGCTTCTGATTACATAATGCAGTGGTCGGCAAACTGTGGCTTGCGAGCCACATGTGGCTCTTTGGCCCCTTGAGTGTGGCTCTTCCACAAAATACCACGGCCTGGGCGAGTCTATTTTGAAAAAGTGGAGTTAAAAGAAGTTTAAGTTTAAAAAATTTGGCTCTCAAAAGAAATTTCAATCGTTGTACTGTTGATATTTGGCTCTGTTGACTAATGAGTTTGCTGACCACTGACATAATGTGTTGCGGGGAGGAGTGTGTGTATTAATTGAAACAAAACATACAGATATAGGAGGAGAAGGCCAGCTGGGCACCCTTTCACCATATTATTACCTCACATACTTTCTCCTTAGAGTTAACCACATTCTACATTGTTGGTTTATTATTCAATCTGTCATAACTTATTTATTCATAGAAATATTTGCTTAATGTCTATTCTAGATACTGCATAAAAACAGAGTATAGCATTTGCAAAATATACAAAAATAACAAATTTATGTATTCATAAAAATGCATCATGTTGTTTTCATGGTTTTGAGATATTTAAATGACAGAAACTTATATATTTATATTATATTTTCACAACTTAAAAATTTACTAAAGTTTTTGAGATAAATCATTAAAACATGTAACTATAGATAATTCATTTAATAGGCTATATAGAATGTCAATGTAAGAACAGATCACATGTAAACTTAACTGATACAATTTACTACATGTATTCACATATTATATAGGCCAGCTTTTCTGTTCATGATTTGTTTCTTTTGTTATGAAAGCCATGCTCTAATGAGCATTCTTAAACATGTCCGTATAGACATGTAAATTATGTAAATTGAGTTTTGCTAGTAAATATATCTAGGAGAGGAACTGCTGATTTAAGGATATATATACATATAATCTTCCACTCATCTTCAGATCTACTGTAAGGCCATTCTTATTAGTCTTTTCAAGGAAAATATTTGTCCTAAAATTAATTAACATATGTAGAATCTTAGGATAATGCTAAATTATTTGTAAGTTTTATCTGACAAGGTAGGTGATGTTAGTATATTCACTTTGGTAACTTGATAAGAACAAAGCTTAGAAACTGTTCTGTGGGGACACACTAGAATCCCATTGTCAGTATGAAGATTATTTTAAGATGAACACATTTGCTATTTAACTGATGCAGAAAAAAAAGGCTTTTCAGAGCTTTCCTTATCCGACTAGAAGCATCAACTTCTGGAAATGAGGCTGACAAAAGTTCCCTCTCCAGGGGGGTCTACTCCTAGGAGGAACCACCAGATTAAATCTACCATAAGCACTTCTGCAAGGAGTTGTATGCCCCCAACGAAAATGGAAAGTCCGCATACCTGTGTAGATAAGCATTACCACAAACCTTCTTAACTAAAAACCCCATTTCTCTTGCCTGAAGAAACCACAGCTTGGAGAGCAATGCTTAGCTAGTCAGTTTTTAACATATATTTTTAAGCCTCAATTCTGGTGCTGTCTTTGTTTATTTCCACTTGCAACTTTTGTTATTTTATTATATTGTATACTAGAGGCCTGGTGTATGAAATTCGTGCACTGGGGCGGTGTCCCTCAGCCCAGCCTGCACCCTCTCCAATCTGGAACCCCTTGGGGGATAACTGGCAGTCAGACATCCCTCTCACAATCTGGGACTGCTGGCTCCCGACTGCTCGCCTACCTGCCTTCCTGATTGCCCCTAACCGCTTCTGCCTGCCAGCCTGATTGCCCCCTAACCATTCTCCTGCCAGCCTGTTCATTCCTAACTGCCCTCCCCTGCCAGCCTGGCCCCCCCCAAACTGCCCTCCCCTGCAGGCCTGGTCACCCCTAACTGCCCTCCCCTGCTGGCCATCTTATGGCAGCCATCTTGTGATGACATGGGTGCGGCCATCTTGTGACCACATAGGGGTGGCTATCTTGTGCGAGGGTGTGATGGTCAATTTGCATATTACCTCTTTATTATATAGGATTTTCTTATAAGTAACCTTAAGTTTTTCCTAAAACTAGATAGAAGTAGGAAACTAATAAATTAAGCAATTACATATATGCATGTGTGTGTATATGTAATATTCATATGAAATATAAATCTACCCTTTCCCTTCCTTACCTCTAAAGGGACCATTTCTGTCATGGAGCACCACACTACCCATAAATACATAAGGACTAGATGAGATTATATTCTATCCAATACTGTTATTATCTATTTTATTAATCCTGTATTAGGATAGGTATCATAATAGTGATCAGGGATTCTTGGCTGCTAGTCAGATGAAATAACATCTAAAATATGTAGGCTGATTTCTAGCTCTGCTGAGAACAATGACTCTTTGAAATTTTTTATTTTTAGATTTCAGAGGCTACTTGCTATAACATTTCAAAGATGTTTTTCATGGTTTTGAAATTAAATTGTTTACTAATCTGAATATATTTAAAATGAATTTTCAGCTTTAAACCTACTCCTTAGACAATATAAGTCCATATTATGATTAAATAAAAAGGCAAATGATTATGAAAATAAAACTGTTAATTATATATACATACTGGCAGTTTTTTTTAATTATACAACTGGTGAAACCAGAGGAACTGTTTGATCTTCTTCCCTGTTGTAGAGAAATTTCAAGAATCAAAACGAGGGACTGTCTTTGCAAAACAAAGACCTGATTACATATTTAGTCAATAAATACAGAGTAGCTGGTTGCATGTTATATTTTGTTCATTTATTTCCCCAGCTGCATTTACAAGGTTTCCTTTGAAACTGCAGTAAAAGGAGATGTTCTCTCAGTAGAGATAGAGAAAAAGAGTGTTTTCTTTTTTCCATAGTGGTCCAGCCCTATAGCATGAGACGGACAAGCAGGCTCTGCATTGCCAGGAGATGAGGGCGCGAAGGGAAGTGTCCTATGGTGGAGGTTATATTCTCCTTCTAGAGGTTTTCATCTGAGAGGATCTGGCCTGGATGTGCAGAGGGCACCCTGTGGGAGGTCTAAAGGCAGGAGTTGATAGGAAATATGCAAATCAGAGAAAAAGAGGAAGGAATACTATGGCCTTCAAATTGTTGCCCTTCTCAGGGATTCTATTCTTTGCCTCCTTACATACATTTCTTTTCACTTTTTCAAGGCATTTCTACCAGAAAATCAGCTGTGCCAGAGCACATGGATCTAATCAGGAAAAGCCTAGCCTAGGACAGGACCGCACACCAGCTCCTACAGTCATTAGTCACCAGAAGGGAGCTTCTATCTGTCACCCTCGCCTCAACTGGGCTTCAGTAGTGGAGTATTTATATTTCTGAAGAAGCATCGGAGGTGGCTCGTTTGCAGCAGAGTGAACTGTGCTTGGACATTGTGCTAGAAAATCTACTGCTTTTCTGCTATTGGCTAATTTAAAGTTGCCCTCTCAGCTCTCAAAAACTTCTGCCATTTGAAGGTGGACTAGGGAAAAAGAGGGTCACTTTACCAAACTGACTTTAGTCCCACCACGAATCTGTAGTTTCTGTATGAAATATTGAGGTTCAGCATTGAAGTCTAGTTTGCCCTGTACAAAAGACCTGGGAAATGATCCCATAGTGACTTCCAGAAAGACAGAAATGAGCCCAGCACACTTCTCTGTGGTTTGGTGGTGGTGGTGGGGGGGCGGGGGGGGGGGGCGGGTAGTCGGTGCCAACAAATAAGGTCTTCACACACACATACAATAAAAAAAAAAAGGTTGAACATGTTAGCAGCTTGTTTGACAAAACAAAAAACAAAACCCATGAATTAAGCTAAGCAAACTCTAAGTAGATGCACACCAACATATACACACATACAAACACATTTTCCTAATTAGAGAGATTTTAGTGGTGGTTTAATACACATCTACCAGCATATTTCCTTTATTTCCTTATTATGATTTAGATTCAGGATAAAATTTTCAGTGTGACTAAAAAAATAAATATGTGTACATCCCCAAATTAATATAACATGGACAGAATCTTAGCCGAATATTTTCAATATTATCCAAAAATATGAGAAAGTAATAATTATAAGAATCTTTTATTTCCAGTTCTTTGTTGTTTCTTTTTCTTGTCCCCCTCCCCTTTGGATAGAAGACTTACTCTTTTTTGATACTATAGGTTTTATAAGGAAAATCGTACATATGTGTTAAAGTTGAATAAAAAGTATTTGGATAATATGCTCTTAGATTTTTATATTCACACAGTCACATATTCAATTCTATATTGGATTGACATAATGGTTCATTTGTAAAATTTAAAAGATTTAGGGTTGCATCACATTTTTTTAAAATAGCTAGTACATTTAAATTGATTTTTTGGAACAAAAACCATTCTATCATAGAGGCTTGTGAAGTTTGGATCTGAGATTTCAAATAAATCATTTTTCTCCATTTTTGTGAGAATCAAAGACTTTCATTGTAATTCAAATGATAATGACAAAGGTAACTGAAGGATTTTATTTTTTTACTTTGTAGGGAGTGCTCTCTTTGTTACCACAGCCTTAAAGATCTCTCTTTCTATAAATCTGATTATTTAGATTATTTGCCTTAAATCTAAGAGGCCTAACCATTTAGAACTTAAAACTCCTGCATCAGTCTGACTTGCTGTTACTCTGAGATGAGTCAACAGGTCAGACACTATCTCACTGGGAGAGAAAAAAGATCATGTCTGAGTATCTAGAATAACAATTCTAAGTATGGACAGGTCTGAATCATTCAACATTTCACTGACGGCCAAGCGACACGTGCTGGGCAGGCTCAGCCTCTCAGCTGGAACCTTAGCTCTGTGGGAAGATGTGGCAATGCAGCTTTTTTTTCTTTATTTATATACATATTTTTCAATCATCATGTATCCTCCTTATACCATCTTCCAACTCCACCCAGCACTCTCTATCCCCACAATCACCACACTGTTGCCCGTATCCATGAGTTCTTTCTCTCTCTCTCCTTTTTTTTAAATTTTTTTTATTAAGGTATTATATGTGTACCTATCTTACCATTGTCCCCCCCCACCCCACTCCCATACATGCCCTCACCCCCCAATGTTTTGCATCCGTTGGTTACTCTTATATGCATGCATATAAGTCCTTCAGTTGATCTATTATTTCCCCCAACTCTCCCTAACCTTCCCGCTGTAATTTGGCAAAGCCTTAGTTGGTATGGCTCAGTGGATAGAGCCTCGGCCTGTGGACCAAAGGGTCCCAGGTTCGATTCCGATCAAGGGCATGTCGTACCTCAGCTGCAGGCTCCTCCTCCGCCCCAGTCCTGGATGAGGCAACCAATCGATGTGTCTCTCTCACATCGATGTTTATCTCCTTTTTTTTTTTTTAAGATTTGTTAAAGATAAATGCCATATCACTTTTTGAGAATAAATGGAATTTCTAGCTCAGACCTTTCAAAATCTTAAATGCATCACTTTCTTTTTCTTAACTATTTAGTTCTCTTCAACAAAAGTCACTGTAACCCACCTTTCCATTTGTTTTTAATAGTTCTTTACAAAAATGCAAATTACATTTGCATTTTTGTAAAGAACTATTAAAAACAAATGGAAAGGAGATTGGTTTAAACAAAAATTTTATATACAATATGTAAAAGAACTACATAAAATAAATAATACAATATCTTATATTTATAGCTCCCCACTAAGACAATAGATAAAGTACTAAAGACACAGTCAACAATATATTGCTATTTCCAATGTCTCTGGTAATATTACCAGAGACACCTTATTAGCTACCTTATTGGCTACCTTTTACACCATTGTCATAAGCATCTCTAAAGTTATATTTCAGTACTGCTTCCTGTCCCAGGTACCTATGGGGCACAATTAAGGAACACTGATATTCACAGAAAAGAAGAGTCTGACAAAATCAATAACACACTTGGATTCTTTAGATGGTCCAAGAAAACAGGATGCTGTGTATATATGTAGTTAATTTGGGTATGTCTTTGTCAATCATAACTTCTCTAGCACTATCTCTGGAATCCTTCTAAGTTGAGACTTAGTTTAGTGACAGTGATGAAAGTATATGTAACTGAAGAATGTATACACAAGGTAAACCCAAACTCTTAAAAACCAAACTAGTAGGTTCAAAAGATTAATAAAAATGATAAATCTCATGGGTGATTATTGTTATGCTTTAATATTCTCTTATATTTGTAGAAATCAAAAAAGGCTGATTCTAATTATGTTGGGCATATATTTATGTTTTTTGTTTCAAATACAGGGACCAATCAGTGGCTAATACCTAAAAGAGATAAAATACTAACAGAACAAGCTTTTCATGTAACATGCTAATTTTGTTTTAACTAAAATATGGCTCATTAATGGATTTTCATGAACTACATTTCTTAGATGTCATTGCAAATTTAAACTACCTATACTAAGTTTAAGTATAGAAATATCAGATATACCCAATTTATTTAACATGTTTTTGTGTATATCTGGCACAGTAAGAGACATTGGGTACATAGCAATAAACAAAATATAAATGGTTCTTTAACATTTACTTGAATTAATTGTCACTTTACTAATAAAAGAAGGAATCAAGCTCAAAAAGCTTAAATAATTTTACAAACATTTTCTGGCTGATAAGTAGTGTATCAGACTTTGTAATCACTCTCTGAAATGTAAAGAAATGCTTGCTCATCTTTTAGATCTCTTACACACTTTTTTTTTCTTTACTCTTTAGCAGAAAGTCCCAGTAATATATTCCATGCTGACCTAGAAATACTTAGGTATTTAGTAGAATTTTAATAAGTTAATATGCAAAAATGATTCACAGATATAGGGTATGAAGGGATTGCATTAAATCTGGTCCAATTCACTTCCATCACATATGCAAAACTTTCAATAGTCCCAAATCCTAAAATAATTATCATTGTTAAGGCTTTGGCAAGCCTTTTAGTTGCAGGTTTCTAGTACTTAGTCAAACTTGAGAAAAAAAATTTAGTTATTCTGAACAAATTTTCTCTGGATACAACTGAAATCCATTATCCCTTGAATTAAAGTTGAGAAAGATTGATTAAATCCTATTAAAATATTATTCATCTCTCTAGAGCCAGATAAGTTTCATCTCTGACCACTCCAAATGTCAGTAATCTATTTTTTAAACTCTGAATATTTATAGTATTTCTTAAAAGTTTATATTACACAGATAGAATAGTATGGATTGGATCTTATTTTACATTTATCATTAGAGTTTCATGAACTTAAATTTCATAAATTGTGAACTTATTAAGGTTTTGTATTTTTTGTATACATCTTTATTTAATTGCATATTACTCAGAGGTAATGTTTTCTTTGGATGGTTTCTAAAATGGATTATATAGAGGCTGAAATCCAGAATTATATTAATTTCTCATTTTTCTATTTTGGCTTTAGGCTAAGGTCTGCTATAGCCAATGGTTAATGAGAAAATCTTGGAGGCAATGCCTAATTCTAACTAATGAGCTCAAGTACAGCTATTCTCTGTATCTGCCTTGAATTAATACCATTCAATTTCATATACTAGACATATACATTTCCAAAATCAGTGTTCTGTCTCAGAGTGGCACCTGGCATCATTATAACTATTTGGTAAGTACCATTTTTGTACATTACAGCAATTAGGCAATAATCAAGAGATAATACATGGTAGAAAACTTTAATTGCCATAACAGCAGAAATACATGATTTTGGAAAGAAAAAATGCATACTTTTGCATTGATTAAAAAAAGACTTCATGTAGGAGCTATGAGGCAGGCCTTGAAGAATAAGTAGGGCTTGGATAATAGTGAGAGATCTCTTGTACAGGAAATACTTGTGATTGCCATTCACTAGTAGGGGCAAGATTATACTCTTTCATCTCCATTAGTCATTTAATCAGTATAACACCATCCTACACCTGGAAAGTTACTCTATAGTACATGCGGAGGGGCAGTGATGTACAAGAAAGCATAGACAGCAAGCCAAATAATTATTTTGTTCCTGATTTTGTTTCTAATTAGACATAGATGTTTGTTAAAGTTGTGCGGACTCTTCAAGATTCAGTTTCCACATCTGCAAAATATATAAGATGATGTACTATTCATTAACCTCCCACCAGAACAAATATTCAATATGTATGATTTTTTTAAAAAAAAAGCAATTATATTCTCTGCTTCTCTTTTCTTTTTAATATAACTTGGTATTTTAATCTCTGAGACTTTCTCATTTCTCTTTTCATATGTCTCTATATAAGCCCAAATTTAGCAATGTTTGGTATTTACTCCACTCTATTCCAATTTGACTCATTGAGATTGAGTGAACAGGATATATATAAAAAGAGCAAAAGGGTCCAGCTGGTGTTGCTCAGTGGTTGAGCATGTATGAACCAGGAGATCAAGGGTGGATTCCGGGTCAGGGCATATACCCAGGTTGCGGCTGAATCCCCAGTGTGGGGCATGCAGGAGGCAGCTAATCAATGATTCTCTCTTATTATTGTTGTTTCTATCTCTCTCTCCCTCTCCGTTTCTCTCTGAAATCAATAAAGATGTACATATTTTAAAGTAGGATAAACTAAAGTCATCTTCTGGGTGATTGTGATGCACAGATAAGTTTGAGAACCCCTTGGTCTATAGGACTGATTTGGATACTGAATTTTCTATATGTGATTTTTGTGTGGTGTGTGTGTTTATTTGTTTTGTTTTGTCATTTTACTTATAATTCCACTCAATATGGGCCTCAAACAAGCTCCATTTGTTCTATTCCTGATGTTCTTCCCTGTACAAAGACCCGGTAAGTCCTTTGAGGTGTGTGCCATGAATGCCTTTTACGTGTTTTCCTGGCCCAGCATAGTGCTGGTAGAGAACTGTTCACTAAGTCCTCAGTGAAGTGAAAGCCAGCTGCCACACCCACAAGCTGAAGCTGGTTTTGCAGGCGGCTTCGTGCAGACAGTCTGACCTGGACAGAGCCCTGTTTTCTGGCTGAAGCTGAATGCCAATGTGAAGACCTCTAAGCTCCTTGAACCAGAGATGGCTCCCATTTATCCAGAGACATATTGTTCCAGTTAAGGTTATCTAAGCCAGGCTCCGGTTCTCTCTATTGCTATTATACAGCAAGTGTACAAGAGAGGAGAGAAAATACATCCGATATATCGAAATGTTGCTAGTCAGTATCAGTTCTCAGAAACAGTTCCATGGAGAATAAGCTATGAGTGTTTGAGTAAGGGTCCTGACTCAGCAGCTGCTGCATTTTATTCATCAGGCTTATTCCTGGAGCCCCTTGGAGTTGACTGGATATCATTTAAGTTATCACAGGGAAAAAATAATAGTTCAGGTCAATCCCACCCTTATTCTGAAGTACCCAAATGAGTATGGACTTGGATCTCACCCAGAACTTGTTCATTTTTCTAACTCACTTTGGCCATGGAAAACCTGGGTCATGTGAAAACCAAAGAAAGCTGCTTTTGGTATAGATGGTTCATCGACAATTGTGCGTACCTTCTAATCTAAATAAAAATCAAAACCTGTGCTTACATCATGCTTTCTTCTTATTTATCAACCGTGAAACAGACTTAACTTGGTAATCCAGCCAACTATAATTTGTTAAGGTTTTCCTATGTGTGTCCCACTGTTTCAGCAATTTTCATCTGTTTAATTTACCTGATGACCTAGTCAGAAATGTCCAGTTACTGACTGATGGGAAACTGAGGCTCAGAGAGGTTGAATAATTTCCAACAGGTCCCACAGTTAGTAAAGAACCAGAAGAGAATTTAAATTTACATCGTTTGTGCAGAGAACTCGATTTCTTAGCAATATCTCAGACCCTATGTGAACATTTTTTCTTCGGAAATTTTAATACCTGCAGCCTCAGGGATCTCAATGATTTTTTTAAACTGAAAACTATTTTTTGGTGAAAACCTTTGTGTTTTTTATTCTGGGCAATTTTATTTAGTGTTCCTCTACTGATCAGGTCGCCTGTGAATTTTCTATTTGCTTCTCGGGCCAGGGGAGAGCAGGCTATTTGCTAACCTGGTTATGCACTTCACACATTGACCTTTTAGTGTCCTTCTGCTCTTGGTGGCTGGAGATCGTCCTCTTCCCACCTGCTTTTGTTTGTCCTCTCAGAACTACTGTTTGCATTTAATTTTAAAATGTCTCCGATTTTCTGCTCTAGTTTTCAAAAATTTTTCATACCATTTTTTATACCTTTCATACAATTCATATAAAAAAAACTTATTCTAGAACATGAGAGACGATACCAACCAGAGTGAACTCGGGGAAGAGAAAAAAAGAGGGAAACATTAAAGTGGACAAAAGTGTCAAAAAATTGAAGTACAAGAAATACCGAGTTTAAACAAGATTTTAGATCTAAACATTTCTTAAAGGAAATAAGCTGAAAGTGAGCAAACTAACCCAGTAGAGAGTTGGGAGCAGCAATTGCATGGATAAAGTTCGTATAGATTTGCCATTAAGTCCTAGAAACCTAAACTGTGGATCAAACTGTTGCCACATAAGTAGGAGGAAAACATCTGAATTGACTTTTCTGTTGAAATGAGATAACAAGCACATATGCACAGACACAGGCACCTTTATTTTTATTTCTTATGATTCTATGAAATGGGAATTTGACCTAAATATTTCTGCCAAATTTATTACGCAGGGGGTGGACTCCTGGTCAGAGAAGATGCAGTATGAGAAGTGTTTGTTTTTGTTTACTGAGGTTGTTGTAAATGACAGGGCTAATTCCTTTCTCAGAGTGGGCTAAACCAGAACAAAACAGAAACATCTGTTTTGGATTTTTCATTTTTCAGTTTAGTATCTTCCTTTGCTTTTATCCTATTCATCCAGGATTCCAATGACTTCATTTTGTTCCTTTTTACAAAATTTTCTAGGCCTTTATTAGGAACAGCAAAAGCCCCTTTAAAGCATATGTTAATAAATGTTTGTTATTTAGTTTTTTTATATATTAAAATATATTACTTAGTCTATATGATTGTGTATGGAATTTGTTATGCACTTGTAGGGTTAGGATATAATATCTTTGGGCTGACCTCTACTAGGCATTGTATATTTGTCATGTAGTTTAATTAACACAACAATCCCCTACCATAGATATTGTTGTAGAAGTCCTCAGTCCTTTGAAATACTTCTCAAACTACCTACAATGAGTGCTGAAGATTCATATTGAGATTTTGGTCACTCTGGTTTCAAAGTTGGAATGTTTTAACGGTATATTTAGGTTATGTAAAATCTGCAGCTTACTTTGGGGAGTGTACTGTAAGAAAAAATAATTCAAGATTATAAATGACAGTTAATTATGAAAGTATTTATTTAGAATAAGATCAAAAAGCAAAACTGGCACATTTTCAAAAGCTGTGCTAAGACATCATTTAAAAATGTAGAAAATATTATTTTTAATTAAGTGACTCATATACCTCCTACATTTTTTTGGCTTCATACTCTTTTGTAAAGACTTTTATTACCCTATAATGGAAAGATAACTCAGTCTTTTTACTATCAAAATTGATCATTTGTTTCTTTATTAAGATTTTTCCAAAGTTTTTAAGCTTTACTCATTATTGGTATATTAGTCTGCTAGGGCTGCAATAACAAAAGATTGCAGACAGGAATTTGTTTTTTCACCTTGTGGGCAGCTGTAAGTTCAAGATCAAGGCGTTGGCAAGTTTAATTTCTCCTTGGCTTGCAGATGGCCGCCTTCTACCAAAAATGCCTTCGCATGGCATTTTCTCTGTATGCACACACTCTTGGTATGTCATCCTCTTCTTAAAGGAAATGAGTCCTATTGAATTAGCAGTCAACCATTATAAACTCATTTAATCCTGCTTTCCTCCTTAAAGGCCCAATTTTCAATTATTTTTAACACTGAGGGGTAGGTTTCAACCTGTGAATTTTGGGGGGACCCAGTTGAGTCCATAACAACTGATATTGTCATGCAAATATTTCAGATTGTTGTCAAAATTGAAAAATTCTTCAAGTTTCTTGCATATATGCAAAGTATACTAGTACAAAGATACTTCTGTGATAAGACTGCTAGGAATTTGTACTCTTTGAAAACAGGAATTCTGATAAATTATATTACCATAATTTTAATCAGAAAAGCAAAATAATTGATGGTATAGTCATAGTTACATGCAGCGCATTATCAGTTAGACCAGCCGTGGGCAAGCTATGGCCCGCGGGCGCGGAGCCGAAAGAGCGGAGGGTTCTCTTGCTCTCCCCTCTGCTCCTTCACCAGCAGCAGTGTTAACATGGCAACGTCGGGAAACACGGCCGCAGCTCCTTCTTCTGAGTGGGCGGATTTATATCCGCCCATTCAGTAGAAGGAACAACCTCTCAATCTTCCAGAGGCTCCTTGTAATGCCCGCGGACGCGTCCCCCGACATCACCCTGGGAATGCGTAGACACGTTATCGTGGTGATGTAGGGAGACACGCCCCTGGAGAGCACAGTATCAGAGCATTAGCTAAAAAGGAGACCAACAACACTGTTCCCACTGAAGCTGATGTTTTAAAGACCAAAAACCTTTCAACCCAGTCTACATTGCCATCTATATCTACGTCCCGGGCATAATTTGGAAGTTGCACTAAAGAAAATGTTTAATTTACTGTTTACACATTTTGTTCTTTTCTATTTGTTTTAGTTTTAAATTATTTTATTATATTTAAGTTTAATTTGAAAGGCTTTTGTACCTTTCCTTTGTTAGGCAATTTTATTTTGCCTTTGCCATCTTCAATATAAGGTATGTTATTGTGCTATGATTCCTCCATTTTTTGAAGTTTCAAATTATAATAATTAGTGTTTACATTCTTCTTGTTAAAATGTTTGAAATGAATAAAACTATTGAAATAAAAAAAAAAAAACCGTACCCTTTTATGTAATGATGTTTACTTTGAATTTATATTAGTTCACACAAACACTCCATCCATGCTTTTGTTCTGGCCCTCCGGTCCAGTTTAAGAACCCATTGTGGCCCTCGAGTCAAAAAGTTTGCCCACCCCTGAGTTAGACTATAGATAGAAAGATGCGTATAACTTCTGCTTTCTACCCTACCAGTTCCCTACCCTACCAGTTTCCAAGATGTCGCTGTTTGGTTTTTCATTTTTCACTGAGCATAGTCCCCTTGAGATTTACCCATGTTATTGTGTATGCCAATAATTTATTTATTTTAATATCTGAGAATATTCTATGACACAGATGTACCAGAGTTTGTTTAACTGATCAACTATCAAAAGAAATTTGTGGTGTATCCAGGTTGGGGCTATTTGCAATCTGAGCATTATGAACACTTGTGTGTAGATTTTTAAGTAAACATAATTTTATTTACTCTGATATGAATAGTCAAGATTGCAATAGCTGGATGATGTGGCAGTTTCAGATTTAATGTTATAAGAAAATGCCAAAGTTTTTTCAGAGTGGCTGTCCTATTTTATATTCCCACCAATAATAAAGACTTGATTAAATTTCTCTACACCTTCACCAGTATTTGGTGTTGTCACTTTTTTATTTTAGCTATTCTAATAGATCGGTAGTAATATCTCACTGTGGTTTAATTTGCATTTCCCTAATGGCTAAAGATACTGAAATTATATTTATGTGTTTGTTATATGTATAGTCTGTTCAGTGAAATTTTAGTTTATGTCTGTGGTCCATTTTCTAATTGTATTTTTTTTCCTAGTGTTAAATTTTGAGTGTTTTAAACTTGTTATTTTTTTCTCTCTCTCTCTAACCAAGCTCTTTTGAAGAAAAAAATATTTAATATTGATGAAGTCCACTTTAGCAATTTCTTCTTGTATAGATCATGAATGCATGTGATGTCAAATTTAAGAACTCTTTGTTTAGCTCTAGATTTTGAGGGTTTTTTCCTATGTAATTTTTCTAAAATATAATAGCTTTATATTTAAGACTGTGATCTATGTATTGATCCCTATGCCAATACTGCATTATCTTGATTACTGTAGCTATTTATTAGTAGTAGGACTTAATATCTTATAGAGTGATTCTTCCATTTTCAAGATTGTATTATTTATTAGGACCTACGCCACTCCATATAAAGTTTCAGATAAGCTTGTCTATGTCTTCATAAAAACTTAGGAATTGCATTAAACTTATTAATCATTTTGGGAAGAATTGACATCTTTACTGTGTTGAATCACATGTGTTGTGATTTGCCTAATTTTTCACTGGTTTTTACAATTAGAAAATGTTTTCACAAAGGTAGGAGTTTGACTTTTTACAGTAAATTGATCTTCAGTAGAAAAATATATGCAAATGTATGCATAAGGAAATTATCTCTGGAATACAATTTTGACAGTTTTCTATGGACAGATGTTCTCATTTTAGAATTTGGCTTGTTTAAATGAAAGTGATAATGGGCAATAAGATCATCTACATCTAACATGAAGATCATGTAGTTCTTCAGCTCAAAAATATCCTCCATTTATATTTCACAAAACACTTTGTGTTCTAACAGTGCTATCTAAGTTTGCTTGAACTATTGTAATTACCAACTTTCTTGTTCTTCCGTCTTGCTTTGTTTAATTGTGTCTAAAAAAATATTCTGGCTATACCCATAGTTCTATTGAAATTTGTTGTATTTGTTAGAATCATCATTTTCCTGCATGTAGCTGCAGTACAGGCAACTTTATATACAATGCTTCACATTTTTCTGCCAAAAATGACCCTTCATTTATCAAATTGCAGTTGATGTTCCTCAATCGGTGGAAGAGCAATATATGGCATATCCTGAGATGGGCATGTGCCCTCAACTGATCAAATCTGATGGAAGAAAAATACTTCAAATGCTTGGGGAGAGTTCGATCTATCTTTCTTTCTGTCTTTCTCTTTTATTCTTTCCTACGGAACAAGAGACTGAGTTGTCTCTGTTGGTTCAGTGGAAGCCTTCTTGTGACACTACAATAAAAGATGGCACAATAAGGAAGGAACCTAGAAATATGATGTGATCAATAAACCCTGAACGTGTGACTTTCTATTCTTTGTGATGTGAAATTATAAATTTCCTAATTTTTAAGCCAGTTCCAGACAGATTTCTATAACTTTTTAGCAATGAACTCTAAAGAGTAAAAATTCTTAAATGTCATTGAGGAACAGATAAATATCCTAATAGTGTAAAGATAGACAATGAAAACAAAATTATACTTTAGTTGTGAAAACTAAGTATTAGGAAACATCAAGTAAAATAGTCATATGTTTTAGATAAGTTAAATTATTTGTTTACCAAATTTAAATGTAGACATAATGAACCAAGATTTCAATTTATAAACAAAAAGAAAAATTTTGAAAATTCATTCAATTTACATTTCAGTGAAAATGAACATAGTTTACAAATTAGTAGCTCACAAAAAAAAGAAAAAAATAGTCAAAAATTGTATTAGAAAACTGGTCAACATCACTGTTATTTAGAGGAATGAAAATTAAAACCATAAAAAACTGCCTTTTTTTTTCTAACCTATTATCAACTACTTTAAAGGTAGCATTCATTGATTTTAAGTGTATGAGAGAAAAGCACACATATACATTTTTAGTAGAAGTATATATTGGAGCAAACTTTGGGGAAAATAATATACCAGGTTCTACTAAAAGAAAATCTTGCTACAAAACACAAAAACACTTGCAGATTATGATATTTATACCACCATATTTATTGAAGCAACTTATCCAAATGGAAATAACCTGAATGTCAAATGATATGGAATTGTTAAATAAATTACTCTACATCTATAGGTAGAACAAAAATGCAGCAAATACATCAATTTGTTATGTATATATTGCCCTAGAATTATGGCTACAACACATTATTCAGGAGTGAAAAATTCTATTTTTATAAAAAAGAAAAATGAAATGTATGTGTTTGTGTATATTTCTATCTCTCTATCTCTAGCTCTATATGTCTATCCATATCCGTATCTATATCCAAATCTATCTTTGTACAGTTGATAAACACAGTTTGAAAGCTGAAACCCAAACTGCTAACACTGCCTAGCAAACCTCTAGGTAGATGGCAATGAAAGGAGGGGGAAAGGTAAGACTGTTGACAGGAAACTTACAAATATCTGTATTCTTTGAATTGTTACAAACATGCATTACTTTTGTAATAAAATATAACAAAGATTTTTTTTAAAAAAAAACCTTAAGCAATAGCAACAAAAGACATTGCTATTGAGTGAATCATATCTATTGAGGCACAAATTATTAATTTCAAATGTGTAGAAGTTTGACTGCAGGCACATAGCAAAGAGAAAGGATTTATACATCTTTTCATGTAAAATTAATCATGTAGTATAATGTGTAGTCTTTTTACTTTAAAGGAAGGTATCACAATGTGCTACTTTATTACTATTCCATTTTAATTGCTATATTTCTATGTACTTTATTGTGAATATTTTTGCTTTTACATTTTTGACCCTTGGGAAAGTCATTATGAAGTAGGGTTCCTTTTCATCGAGTAGAAAATGTTACAAATCAAATGGATAAATTATGAGCACAATGAGATATAACTCAAACTCTTAAATTTTCTAATATTTTTCTCTCTATCATGGTGAAATCAAGTGAATACTCAGAAAGTTAGTGTGAAATGAATAAATGAAAGAAAAATCTGATTTTTTCTTAGAACTTTAGGGGAAACTCTCACTTCAGTTAATACATTAGAGAAGTCAGGAAGCAAATTATTTCTTTAAGGTTACAACAAAATGTTACCTAGGGCCTATGAAACACTATGTTATCTTATAAAAATTAAATAGTGAGTATGACTTACAAGATTAGTAGTACTCAGATCCTAGAATAAAAAACATTAGAATCCTATATAATATCCTATATAATAAAAGCCTAATATGCTAAGTGTTTGGTTGTCTAGTCGTCCGTTCAACCAATCAAAGCGTAATATGCTAATGATATGTTAAGGCTGCTCAACTACTCGCTCTGATGTGCACTGACCACCAGGGGGCAGATGCTCTGACCAGTATGTTAGTTTGCTGCTGGGGTCCAGCCCATCGGGGACTGAGCAAGAGGGGCCGAACATGCCTTGGAGCCCTCCTGCAGTCCCTCCCTGGCTTGCCAACCTCCCCCATCCCTCCCTGGCCCCGATCATGCACTGGAGGATCCCTCAGCCATTAGTATCTATATTATAAAAGGCCAGTGTCCATAACGCCAGAATACCGAACAACCAAATGACTGGTCACCAGGAGGTGAATGGAGCACATCTTGGTCCCTCCCCCCAGCCTGCGAGCTGCTCGCAGTGCTGGGACGGAGCTTGTGGCTTGGTCTCTTCCCTGTGGCCCACAAGCTCCGATTACAGCAAGCTGGCAGCTGGTGGGTGGGCGAGGCATGCGCAGGTGGGCAGGGCTGCAAGCCTGACAGGGTAGCAGGTGGGTGGGTGGGGCGTGAGCACAGCTGGGTGGCATGTGGGTGGGCGGGGCCATGCTATTTCGTGTGCTGGCCTATAGTTATATTATAAAAATAACTAGAGGCCCGGTGCACGAAATTCATGCACAGGGGGGTGTCCCTCAGCCCAGCCTGCACCGTCTCCAATCTGGGACCCCTCGAGGGATGTCCAACTGCCTGTTTAGTCACAATCCCTCTCACAATCCAGGACTGCTGGCTCCCAACTGCTCACCTGCCTGCCTTCCTGATTGCCCCTAACCGCTTCTGCCTGCCAGCCTGATCACCCCCTAACCACTCCCCTGCCAGCCTAATTGATGCCTTACTGCTCCCCTGCCAGCCTGTTTGCCCCTAACTGCCCTCCCCTGCAGGCCTGGTCACCCCTAACTGCCCTCCCCTGCAGGCTTGATCACCACCAACTGCCCTCCCTTGCAGGCCTGGTCCTTCCCAACTGCCCTCCGCTGCTGGCCATCTTGTGGTGGCCATCTTGTGTCCACATGGGGGTAGGATCTTTGACCACATGGGGGCAGCTATCTTGTGTGTTGGAGTGATGGTCAATTTGCATATTACTCTTTTATTAGATAGGATAACTATGTGGAAAGCTCTTATCCCAGGCCTTCTTATTTCCTTATTATGTTTGTCCTTCAAGACTCTGCAGAGCCCAGCTGGCATAGCTCAGTGGTTGAGCATCTACCTATAAACCAGGAGGTCACAGTTCAATTCCCAGTCAGGGCACATGCCTGGGTTGCAGGCTCAGTCCTCAGTGTGGGGTGCACAATAGGCAGCCAATCAATGATTCTGTCTCATCATTGATGTTTCTTTCTCTCCCTCTCCCTTCCTCTCTGAAATTAATAAAAATAGATTTTTAAATAAAAGACCCTGCAGAAATATAATATTCTGTAAAGCTTCTCTTATCCACCAGTCTAGTGAATTATGCTTAGGTTTCATTCTCCTGTTGTATGTGATAAGACACAAGATTTGTGTCTCCTTTTTGAAGTCATCATCTGACCTGGCATCTCACCTACTGAACTGTGAAAGCTTGATTGCAATAATCCTATCACTAATCTTGGTAACTCCAAGATCAAGCAAAGTACCTGGCTCATATTAGGTACTGGACAAATGTCTTCAGAATTTAGTGAATTGATATATATGATACTGGACACTACAGATTTAGTAAAGGCAGTTAGGGAACTGAATGGGATATCTTCAACTAAATGTGATGATTCATTTTTCCTTGGGAATCTATTCCCAAACATTTAGTCTACAGCATTGATGCTATGGTGAAAAGAGATTGTCTCATATCTATTTTTCTCTCTTCAATCATCTATTAGTCCATTTCCTCCCTTATTTATGTTTCATGAGAAAAAAATATATTCCATCTGCAACTCTCATTTTTATATCATCAGCTCTATCTCCATGTCACTCATACTCAGTTTTCTTCTCTTAATAGAGGATGACATGTTCTTATTCCTATCAAATGTGATCTGCTTAACTTGCTTAGGATATCATGCACAACTGTTTTCTCATTAGGATGATTATCTTAGCCTCTATTATGGATAATTAAATTTCCCCCCTTTACTGGATGATGCCTGTATTAGCTTCCTATTGCTACTACAAAAATTTCTACAATTGTAATGTCTTAAACAACGTAAGTTTATTATATAACAATTCTGGACATCCAGAAGTTCAACTTTAAATTTCTTCAACTCAACTCTTGAAGACAAATTAACATTTTTTGTATGACTAGATTTGCACTTAGAATAATATCCTTCAACAGTTAAGGTTAGCACTACCTGACATTTCAGCTTAATTTAAAATTTTGGAAAGACTTAAGTCTTCTGACCATTCAGATTATACAATGTGCATACTTCTTTTTAATAGATGTTCAAACTGTCAGGGAAAAAAAATCATGCCTGATTATCCATGTGCTAAAGTCATAATGAGAACTCCTACAGTTAACAAGGCCAAGAGTAAAAAGCTGAAGTTTAAATTGTTACCAGTACATAGTGATCAGTCTACTGGGCAAAGAATATATGTAACTGAATCTTGTCAAGTAAAGACTTTCTCAGTGTTCTAATCATGGAATTTCTAGGGAAAAAAAAATTTTAATTTGTGCCTTTTCATATCCTACTTTGAAAAAATGTTGAACAGGGTGGGGGTTAGAGTTGATGAATTTAAAGATATTTGAAATAACAGGAAAACAGTAAAATAATCAAAACAGAGATATACTTTATAAAGAACTAGTGGCCCAGTGCATGAAATTCATGAATGGAGGGGGCAGTTCCCTCAGCCCAGCCTTCACCCTCTCCAATCGGGGACCCCTTGGGGGATGTCCGACTGCTGGTTTAGGCCCAATCGGAATTGGGCCTAAACCAGCAGTTGGACATCCCTTTCGCAATCTGGGACCGCTGGCTCCTAACCGTTCACCTGCCTGCCTGCCTCATCACCCCTAACTGCCTCTGCCTGCCTGATCACCCCTAACTGCCCTCCCTTGCCGGCCTGATCTCACCCCCAACTGCCCTCCCCTGCCATCCTGGTTACCCCCAACTTCCTTCCCCTGCCGGCCTGGTTTCACCCCCAAAAGCCCTCCCCTGCTGGCCTGATCTTGCCCCCAACTGTCCTTCCCTCATGGTCTGATCTCACCCCCAACTGCCCTCCCCTGCTGGCCTGATCTCGCCCCAACTGCCTTCTTCTGCTGGCCAATGTGGTTCTAATTGGTCAGTTTCTATGCCAGTCAGCATCAAAAGCTCTGGCTCCTAGGCAGCCACTGCCTCCTCACAGTTGACCCAGATTTGGTTCTGATTGGCCAGTTTCTATGCCAGTCAGCATCTCTGGGCCTATCAACAGGGCCTGATCAGAAAGGCAGGGCTGATCAGCAGCCCAATGGAGGCTGGAAGAGAAATGGAGGCAGGGCTGCTGGCCAGGCTTGGAGGGAAAGAGAGAGGCAAGTGTTGGTCAAAAGCTGCCTCAGATGCTACAGATCAGCCCCTGCTTCTCTCTTCAGGTCTCTTTTCAGGCCTGATTCACAGCCCCCTCAGCAGTCACTGCTGGGTCACTGGGCCTGCAGCCTCAGTAGTCAGCGCTGGGTCCCCCTGGCAACCCAGCGCTGACTGCATGACTGATTTCCAGATTGGTGTTCTGATTGGCCAGTTTCTATGCCAGTCAGTGTCTCTGAGCCCACCCAGACTCTCCACATCAGAAAGGTGGGGCTGGTCAGCAGCCCTGGTGGAGGCCTGGAGAGAAATGGATGGGGCTGCTGGTCAGGCTCGGAGGGAAAGAGAGTCAAGTGCTGGTAAAAAGCTGCCTCAGATGCTACAGATCAGCCCCTGCTTCTCTCTTCAGGTCTCTTTCCCGGCCTGATTCAAAGCCCCCTCAGCAGTCACTGCTGGGTCACCAGGCCAGCAGCCTCAGTAGTCAGTGCTGGGTCGCCATGGCAACCCAGTCTGACTTCCGGATGGTCAGCCTTTGGTTTTGATTGGTCGTTACACCCTGGCTCTTTATTATAGATACTTTTGATTCAATAGGACGAATAGCTTAATATTGTAACTGTATAAACACATGCAAGAGCTGTGGGTTTATCCTTTCTAAGGGCTACTGGTCTATGCAGTGCTCCTCAAAGTATGATCCATTGACATCTAGGACTCTCAAGGCCTTTAAAAGGGTATGCAATGTGATATCAAAACTGTTTTCATAATAGCACTAAGATATTATTTGTCTTCGTCACTGTGTTGACATTTACTCTAATGATGCAGTAACAACTAGTAGGTAGGACTTGCATGTCCTTAGCACATGTTAGAGTAGCGGCAAAAAAAAAACACACACACACAAAAAAAAAACAACACAGAACTGTACTGGCGGTCATTATACTCTTCACTGCCCCACCCCTGCAGAAGCACATTCTGGCAGGTACACTGTGCACAAACACACATCCCATTACACTTAAGAATTTTATTTTTTAAGAAGTACAGGTTATTTTATAAAACCTCAACCTGTAAGGTATTCTATCTGATGAAATGGGAAATGCATATAAAGCATTTCTTCTAATGGCCAGAATACATTGTTTATTCAATAAAATATGCTCTCTGATTGTATTGCAAACTATATTAGCCACTCTTTTTAAGGAACAGCATTTTTGGAAAACACAGTGATGGATAAAATATGGCTATTCAGCTTTGAGTATTTGGCAGATTTTTTTTTAAAATAAATGAACACAATGAGCCTTTGGCTTCAAAACAACAACAACAAAAAAGAACTGACAGTATTTGTTGCTGAGTAGAAAAATCTCAGTCTTCCTGTGTTTCTCCTTTACTCTCACACTGCTACCACCCAACACTTCTGACACCAAGTCTATGTGGGGCTTTTCCACACCAAGTGATAATACTCTGTGACACTCCTTGGGTATTCTACAATTTAACTCAGTGCTGACAGTATCCCACAGGTGAAGGGCTCAGTCCCAGGAGACTCTGTCTCAGTTATGTTCTCCAGATTACTCACAACTTCTACTTGACTTGGCTACACATCAGAGGTTCCCATGTCCTCTTCCCCTTAGATTGATTGTATGATGGAAAGACTCACACAGAATTCAGAGATACACTTACTTATGTTTACCAGTTTATTAAATAATAAAGGATGTTACAATGGACACATATGAACAGCCAGATGAAGAGAAACATAGACTGAGGTCTGGAGATCCCAAGCACAGGAGATTGTATTCCCATGGTGTTGGGAAGCATCATGTTTTGGGTATATAGCTGTGTTCACCAAAATAGAAGCTCCCCAACCCCAAAGTTATTGGTTTTTTTATGGAGGTTTTATCCTATAGGCATGATCAATTATTAACTCCATTTTCAGCCCCCTCTCCTCTCTGGAGAATGGGGGAGGGCAGCTAAAAACTCCAAGCTTCTAATCATGGTTTGGTCTTTCTGATGACCAACCCCAACCAAGAGCCATCTAGGAGCCCACCCAGACTCTCCACATTTGAACAAAAAATAATCCTATTACTCAGGAAATTATAAGGAAGATGGCAGTCCTGTGTCAGGAACCCTGGTCAAAATATAAGAACAGAAGATTCTCCTAGTGCTCTTATCACTTAGGAAACCACAAAGATTTTAAGAGCATTGTGCTGGGAACTGGGGTCAAAATGACAAAATGTGAGAGGCAAAGATTCCTCAAACACCCCTAATTTACAAGGTTTTAGGAATCCAGTGTCAGAAACCAGGGGCAGAGACCAATGTGTATATTTCTTATTCTTTCACAGTTGCCAATGGTAACATTCAAGATTTGAAGCAATCATTAGAATTTTGTCGACTTGTATTTGCCAATCTGAACATAACAGCTTCCTAAAACTTATTTATTTTTTCCGGTCATTTATTATTATGAATAATTTCAGTACTGTATAATAAAAAATGTATTCTTTTGGCAGATCTATATAAGTCACTGACCAATGACATTATAAATGCATGCATACTTACATATGCATTTAAGTTTAAAACAATGGATTTTAATGTCACGTGGTATAAGACATTTTTTTAATATGGTTTCAGATTCCACATTGCAAGTGTTAAAAAATAAGACAGCAGGCTCAAAATGGAGTCACTTATGCTAAAACCCAATTCATCAAACCAAGACTTAATTACAGTTTCAACCCTACCAGAAAGGTAATCTTAAACCAATCAGAAATCACCTGATTAGCACTACTTAGGTATCTGGCTGATAGACCCTGCCCTCTCATAAAGGGAAGTAACCTTGAAATAACCAGCCCACCTTTTTGCCTTGTGAGGCAACAGTTTTGCAACTTCCTTGTTCTCCCTCTCTTCTGCCTATAAATCTTTCTTTTCCTACAGCTCCTCAGACCTTATTTCTGTCTGCTGGATTGGATGCCATCTGATTTGAATTAACTTTTGTTCAAGTAAATTTTAAATTTTTTAAATATTACTTTTTCTTTTTAGCAAAAGTAACTTTAAGAACATATCGTTGATTAGTTTTGGTGTAGTATCAAGGAATATCCACAATAACTCAAAAATGCTATTATAATATCCCTTTATTTTCAAAATACTTACTATGTGAGGCTTTATTTTCTTTATATACTTCAACTCAAATGACATTTCACTTTATATTAAAAACGGGTGCAGATATAAGAACCTAGCTTTCTCTTCTTGAGCCAGGAAAAAACAAAACGGTTCCACTCTTCTCAGTTATTTTTCATTGGAAAGTAGAGTTATATTTTATAAAACACATACTATTACATTCATATCTAGTAGCTTGATTAGAAGTATTTGTAAATAATAGGTAAATATGTATTTTTAAACTTTACATTAAAAAATTATGATTCAATCAGTTTTAATTTCTAATCTGGTAAATACCAATGATTACAAAAAAAGTTTTTGGGTGACTCAAAAACTTTAAAGAATGTAAATAGTTACAGAGAACAAAATGCTTGAAAATACTTATCTAGAGCAGTCATTTGAAAACTCCTTTAAAGTTTGATGCTTTTTCTCCCAAACACAGTCTTCCTTGAGATTCCAACAAATAAAAGAAATAGTGTGGAGCTGCTCTGTAGGAAGTGAGACAATCATAGCAGCTAAATGGCCCTCATAATTACACATATAAATACATATGTATATATAATGACTGGGCCTGCCAGCCTGATCACCCCCTAACCACTCCCCTGGCAGCCTGATTGATGCCTAACTGCTCCCCTGCCAGCCTGTTGGCCCCTAACTGCCCTCCCCTGAAGGCCTGGTCACCCCTAATTGCCCTCCCCTGCAGGCCTGGTCCCCCCAACTAGTCTCCCCTACAGGCCAGGTCACCCCTAACTGCCCTCCCCAGCAGGCTTGATCGCCCCCAACTGCCCTCCTTGCAGGTCTTGTCCCACCCAACTGCCCTCCCTTGCAGGCCTGGTTCCTCCCAACTGCCCTCACCTGCTGGCCATCTTGTGGCTGCCATCTTGTGTCCACATGGGGGCAGCCATCTTTGACCACATGGGGGCAGCCATCTCGTGTGTTGGAGTGATGGTCAATCTGCATATTACTCTTTTATAAGATAGGATAGAGGACTGGTGCATGGGTGGGGGCCAGCTGGTTTGCCCTGAAGGGTGTCCGGATCAGGGTGGGGGTTCCCTTGGGGCGTGGGGCGGCCTGGGCGAGGGGCCTGTGGTGGTTTGCAGGCCGGTGACCCAAGCAGAGGCCCTGGTATCTGGAATTTATTTATCTTATGCAATTGAAACTTTGTAGCCTGGAGTGGAGCCAAGCCTTTTGCTCGCTCTCTGGTGGCAGCCATTTTTGTTGGGATTTATGTATCTTCTATAATTGAAACTTTGTAGCCTTAAGCGGAGGCCAAAGCAGGCCAGGGCTGCAGAAGCTTGGCTTCCTCCATTGCCAGGGAAACCCAAGCCTCCCTCCTGCTCTCTGTGGCTGCAGCCATTTTGGTTGGGTTTATTTGCATATTCCCTCCTGATTGGCTGATGAGTGTGACTGGTGGGCGTGGCTTGTGGGTGTAGCAGAGATAGGATAAAATAGAAACATACTGGCCCAGGGGTGGGGAGCCTTTTTGCTGCCAAGGGCAATTTGGATATTTATAACATAATTCACAGGCCTTACAAAATGATCAACTTAAAAATTAGCTTGCTATATTTGGTCAAACACTTAATTAACTCACTCCTAATGGCTTGGCAGGGCCAGACTGAATGATTTCATGGGCCTTATGTAGCCCTTGGGCCAGACATTCCCCATCCCTGGCACATGAATGTATCTCATACACCATTGTTGGAAAATGGTTAATTAAACTGAGTTGACAGCGGGGCTAATACATGTACATTCACATGGATTATGTAAAATAATACGTATGTGGTGTGCATTTTATTTCTGGACAATAGTGATGTTAGGATTCACTGTGAATATGAAAAGGCAATTATTTCACATCAGCTGGATTGCAAATGGTTCAAGTAAGTTGCATATAGGCAGAACGAAGCTGTCTGAGCACAGACAAGGAATTGATGCAGGATTTACATAATTACTTTATCAAACACACACATGGCATACTTTCACTTAGTGAAAAATTAGTAATTTAAAAGGATGTGACTCGGTAAAATGATCTATTATGAAACAATATAAAATTCTTACTGTCAACACAATGCTAATCTTTTAATATAATCAACTTTTTTGGGAGGGTGGGAATTCAATGTTTTATTTTAATAGCCTAGATTTTTGAGTTTTTTATCTATCACATGCCAGTTTCTCATCACAGGATTGCCAGTGCATGGGTTCTAACAATGAATTATAAAGAATGCATACAGAGACATGTAACCAGGTGCTGTCTTGTACGATGTGGCTTCGAGGCTTGCTGTTGGCTCATAGAGGATTTTGCTCTGCTGATATGAAGGCAGGTTGCTCTAGGTCGAATTTTAACAAGTTTCATTTTGGCTAACGGATATGTTCTCATTCTCTAGGGCTTTCTTCTCTGCACAGCATTTTCCATAGAATGTGAGTGTGAGTGTGTGTGTATGTGTGTGTAGCTATAAAATGCTCCTCTTCTATAATGCCGAGTATTCGATAAGCAAGGTCACTTTTAAAAGCAGTCCCTTTAGTATTGATAAAGCTGTCTCCTCTGGCTTGTTTCTCTCAAAATACTGGCTAATGGATGGCTACAGGTGATTTTAAAGTAGGAGCATTAGTCAGAGATTAGAGCATCACAACCTCCCTTACCTGTGCAAGCCGGTGCCAGTCTGATGTGTGATGGATGGCTGTGAATAACATTAAGAGCATCTTTCTCACTGTATGCAGTGTCTTTGACCACATGGGAAATAAAATCAATATATGAGGTATATGGTGTGTAGCATGGGTCTATTAGAAAACTTGTTGACCCAGTAGTTTTAAATGCTCTCCATGTAACAGATGCCACAAAGCAATACTAATAGTATACTTTTCTAGTCTTCAGAATGGCAGCCAGGTGGCTGGTAGAACGGTGTAGTCTGAGGTTGGGTGGGAAGAAAACTCAGCTAGTTCACTCTTTAGAGGAGCCATTTAGGAAGATTTATTCCTAACGGGGTGCTATTGGTTAAATTGTGCCTCCTACCCCTCCCAAAAAAAAAAAAAAAACCCAACTATATATCAAAGTTCTGTCTACCAGTGCCTCAGAATGTGACCTTATTTGGAAATGAGTTCATTTCAGATATAAGTCTAAAATTAGAATGACTGGAGTAGGATGGGCCCCTAATCCAAAATGACTGGTGTTCTTATATAAGACACGAGACTGCCATACGATGGTCCAGACTCCACAGGAGGAGCGGGATGTAAAGAGACACAGAGAATCCATGTGAACGTTCAGGCAGAGATCGAAGTGATGCATCTCCCAGCCAGGGAAGCATGGAACGAATTCTCCCTCAGAACCTTCAGAAGGGGCAAGCCCTGCTGACAGCTGGATCTCTCACTTCTAGCCTCAGGGACCAGGAGAGAATGCGTTTCTCTTGTTTTAAGCCCCCAGCTTGCTCCAGAAACTCTAGACATGGGGATTCTGAAATAGTTGTTGTGGAAAGGAGAAATGGGTCGATGGATTAAAATAACCTTTCAGTTATGATACCAATATAATCTTTTTGTGTGGATGAGCAGAGGGAATCATATGGAGACATTTGCTTTCAAAGAGCTCACAGTATAATCTGGATTAAAAATCACAGGTATTGATCATTTTTCACTTTTACTTACATATATTGACATATCATTTATATATGAAAATATGATGCAACCAAGCATCAAGATCCTATGTCATCTGCAAGTTCATGAGTGATATACTATATAGTCTTCCTCAACAGAGGAGAGAGATAAGTGATATAAAAAATAACCAAAATTAACTTTAAATGGATGGTCACCAGGCCTTTGGCAACATAAAGCAGAGTAAAGGTGTGACCTTCCATTATTTAGAAATTATAGATAATGAGAAATGTATTCCTTTTTCACAGGTATGGGTAATCTCACCTCTGCTTTCTCCAGCAGTCATCAGCCAGCACTGGGGCTAGGGTGGAAAAAAGTCCCTGCTAGCAGAACACTGTCTTCATCCATTAAGCTTGCCATTTATTTATTTTATTTTATTTTATTTTTTAAAATATATTTTTATTTATTTCAGAGAGGAAGGGAGAGGGAGAAAGAGAAACATTAATGATGAGAGGGAATCATTGATTGGCTGTGCCCTGCATGCCTCATCCCTACTGGGGATTGAGCCTGCGACCTGAGCATGTGACTTGACCAGGAATCACCCCCTGAATTCCTAGTTCATAGGTTGATGCTCAACCACTGACCCACACAGCCTGGGCATACGGGCCATTTTCTGAAATGATGGGGCACATCTTTGAGGGAATGGAGAAAAATGGGAAAACATTCAGAAATCAGAAGTTTATTTTCACTGGAAAATATCAAAGAATCTGCAGAAGTAGAGCATTACTTATGACTTGAGGGAAAGCTTTGATTTTGTCACTAGCATGGTGCTTGACTTGTAGAAATTATTTGAATGAATAAAATAATTAGTTCTTAGATTTAATTAATCTTTTATTAAATAAGGCTGTAGGTTTTTGTTTTGTAATTTAATTTTTCTAATGGCTGTCTAAAAGGATGGCATTTATTGTGAATAATTACTTTAATTGCCAGTGCTTTCTATGTTCTCTAACTCAGGATCAGCTTTGAATTTAATTTTATTTTCAGCACTTTGATGAAGGAAATTTCATAGTGTCCTAGGAATATGGTATTGATATTTTTAAAAAATACTGCACAATCTTACAGAAAATATGAACATCCCATTCTAAAGGATCTTACATTTTAAATATTAGAAAATATCCCATATAATAAAAGCATAATATGCAAATTGACCAATCTGGGGGGGGCGGGGCCAGCGAGCAGGTGGTGCCAGGCCAGCCAAGGCACATGCCAACAGGCAGAGGGAGGGGTTGGTGATGGGGTGGGGGGGCGGCAGAGCCCTGTGGTGGAACAATGGGGGCCTGCGCCATCCCCTGATTGCCTGCCTGGTCGCCTCACACAGAGGAAGGCCACCTGCCACCACGGCGGGGTGATTTGGAGCAGGGAAGGCCACTCTCCATCCCCAGATCGGCCGCCAAGGTTGCCTCCTGCAGTGGGAGGCCACCAGCAGTGGTGGCGCAATGGGGAATGGGGTCGGCCACTTGCCACCTGACCCATCTCCTGATTGGCCCTCCAGTCACCTCCAGCAGAGGGAGGCCAGACTGTGGACATCTGGACATCATTTGGACATCCCCTGAGGGCTCACAGACTGTGAGAGGGTGCAGACCAGGCTGAGGGACCCCTCAGAGTACATGAATTTTCGTGCACCGGGCCTCTAGTCCTAGAATAAAACCTTTAGCTATAGATGGGCAGACACTTTGAAGATCACCCAGTTCATTCCTTTAACATCCTAGATATGTGAACAGACCATAAAGAGGAGTACATGCAAACTGTTGATTTTCCACAATGTGGTAGGCAATGATTCAGGAAATTTACTCATAAGATTCCCAGTGATCCTTAATACAAATTACATGATTGACAATTTATAAATGTATGAACTGAAATTCAGAGAAGTTAAGTGATATGTAAAGGGCATGCAGAAAGTGATGGCAAATTAAACCCAGAGTTTCCTGTTTCTTTATACTATGATCATTAAAAACATTTCTTTTAAAATTTGTAAGTAAAACAATCAAACTGTTCAACAAAGCAGTTGGACATCCCTCTCACAATCCAGGACTACTGGCTCCCAACCCTTCTCCTGCCTGCCTGCCTGATTGCCCCTAACTGCTTCTGCCTGCCAGCCTGATCACCCCATAACCACTCCCCTGCCAGCCTGATCGATGCTTCAATCTATATGCCTTTTTATTACTGTGCTTCTATCTATATGCCTTCTTATTAATATTTAAATAGTTTCAAGCATAAGAACTATTTTGTTTTTATTTTTCTGCATTTCCTTTTTATTGATATGCTATAATTTTTTCTGCCTATACATGCTTCTGGTTCATTTTATTTCCAAAATAATACCAAAACCCTAAGAACTCATTTTGTAACATTGAAATAACCTATAGTATTTGGAGTTTATATGTAATTTCTAAGAAAAAATATAATTCTTAATCCTATTACTTATCCTATATAATGAAGATGTAATATGCAAATTGACCATCACTCCAACACACAAGATGGACACCCCCATGTGGTCAAGATGGCTGCCCCCATGTAGACACAAGATGGCCGCCACAAGATGGCCAGCAGGGGAGAGCAGTTGTGGGCGATCAGGCCTGCAGGGGAGGACAGTTGGTAGGGACCAGGCCTGCAAGGGAGGGCAGTTGGGGGTGACCAGGCCTGCTGGTGAGGATAGTGAGGCATGACTGGGCTGGCAGAGGAGGGCAGTTGTGGGCGATCAGGCCTGCAGGGGAGGGCAGTTAGGGGCAATCTGGCTGGCAGGGGAGCAGTTAGGCATCGATCAGACTGGCAGGGGAGTGGATAGAGGGTGATCAGGCTGGCAGGCAGAAGCAGTTAGTGCAATCAGGCTGGCAGGCAGGAGAAGGGTTGGGAGCCAGCAGTCCTGGATTGTGAGAGGGATGTCCGACTGCCCTTGAGGGGCCCCAGATTGGAGAGGGTGCAGGCTCCTGGGCTGAGGGACACCCCCCCCATGCACGAATTTTGTGCACCGGGCCTCTAGTTATATATAATTTTTATAGCTTTCATTTACCCAGTAAATCGTTTTCTTTTTATTTTGGATTTTATCTATTGAGCACTTAAGATTTTTCTAACAACATTATGTGTGCCAATTGCCGTGTTATTATTTTCCATCACTTATCATATAAGGTGATTCTTACAATTATCTTATGAGATATGCATTATTTTTTTATATTTATATCTCAAATTGAGATGTGATGTGATAAACAGCATTTGAGTGTAACTGCATAATATCAAAACCCATTGTATCACCTACTCTAAAAAACCTCCTTCTTTAATGATCTCTGTCAATCAAATATCTATGCTGGCTTTGAGAGTTCCAGGGATCACTGAGAATTTATACATACAGTTATCTATGCCTCAATCATTGAGGTCCACCAAAAAAAAAAATCTAAATTATCTGAAACATAAATTCCGGTAGTAATTTTAGATTATACTTCTATGGTAATACTAACCCTATTTTGTTTAACTAGGAGACATTCTTGAAGTTGATGTCTGAGGGGAAGGTCCACTGTGCTCCTGACATATGAACTAGCAGCAGCGTGTGCAAGGCATATTTGTAACTGACAGTGCCTATGGCTCCATTTAGGTCTGATTCATCGGTCATGTCATCTTTTGAAAGTACTAGAAATAGTTGCAAAGCTAGAGTGCCTTTTAAGGTGTCCTTTCACACTTCCATATGGTTATTGTACATCCATCAATACAGATGACAAAGGAAATGTCATCTGAGATGAGTGAATGGATGCCAAGATGCTCAAAGTTCTATTGTCTCAGGTGAAGGGGCAAATGTACAGCTGTGGGAGATAGAAACTTCCGATTCTCTATCTTTGGTAGTCACAAATCATGCACATTATCTTTCTAGATTTGTAGGAAAGAAGACCATCAACTACCAATAACATGGCATATATATCCATACCCTGAAGTTAGTCCATATCAGTCTTCGTCTTTTTATGATTGATGCTCTCTGTCTAATAAATGTCAGTTTCTTAGAAGTATTAAGCCACAGTGGGCTCCCAGGACCAACATAGGTCCCAAAGAAGGCCATGTTTAGAAATACATGGAAAAGATGTCTGAATTCTGTATGTGATGTTGTAACAGAGTTGGTAGAATGGAAATAGTGGGCTGGTTAGGAGTCATGCTTGGGTCAAACCAACTCCAGTAGAACAAGAATAAAAAATAACAACACTCTAGGCTATTTGATGTCAAAAACCTAATAAACAATCTCTAAAGCAGTTAAAAATAAGATTACATAAAAGAATAGAGGTGACAGAGGAAAAATACATTGAAAAGTTATAGTTTCTAGTTATTGAGTAAAATGTACAGAAAGCCCACTGAGCTAAGGGAAGAATTTAGATAACTAAAGACTTTTTAATTTAATTGCTTATTTTTTGGAGGTAGTCAAGAATTCAGAATTCAGGTCCCCCATTAGATCTTATGAATTTGAGTTATTAGGGATGATGTCTGGAAATATTGACTTGAAGCAAGCTCATAGTTGGTTCTTACTGAGATAGACCAATCACAGGGTGCATGTCTCAAGCTTTCCCTGCCTAATTATTCTCTCCTGCCCCCGTCTTTTTTCTCTGTCCTAGAACCTGTTAATTTAAGAAACATCCAAATCTATAGAGAACTTTTCTGAGAGTTTATTTGATCCAAACTGATGACACAGTCCTAGGAGCAAGATCTCAAATGCTCCAAAGAAAAGAGTTTTGCTGCTCTTTTATGCATTTGAAATCAAGGAGAGAATATAAGACGATTACATGGAGGTGGGAGAATGCAAAGTAGGGATTGGGTTACAGGATAGTTACTTTTACTAGGAAGTTATATGCCTGGGGTGTGACTAACCATATTACCTGCCCAGTTTGGGAATTTATGATCAGATCACCCTGCAAGGTTACTTTCCATATGAACTTTTTTTATTCATCTGCAAACCCACCCTCTTCTCTATTCCACAGTGCCCATAGAAGTAATTGAATTCTTCTCTAGGTCTATAGTGAAATAAGAGAAGTCCCAGAGATTTGCAAATGAAGTCATCTGATGATAAATATACATAAATATAAAACACACAATTTGTATTAAAAGAAAAGAAATTGCCTTTATAGAAGATATATATGGATTATCTCTTCACATCATGATCATGTAAAACACTGGAGATTAAGAGATAGGATGTTGGCAAGTAGGATGTTGGCAAGTAGCATTAGTAGGAGATGAGTTAAATATCTGAGTAACATGGAAGTTAAACTTCCACATTGGAGTAAAAAATGGTTAACAGATAGAAGGTAAAATGAATAAAGTCTAAGAGGTTTGAATTTCAGTAAGTTGAGATTTAGAAACAAGATTTGCAATTAATTTGTAAACAAGTTTTATTTTGATTAATGGGGTTCAAGTTAAAGCCTTTGGATGGAATCTAACAATACCTACTGGCATTACAAAAAGTTCTGTTGGTGCTGCTATTCTAAAAGCTTTAGCACTAAGACTGACCAGGAAAAATAGACTCAATAAATATAAAGTGGACTAAATCTTTTTAAGTGAACCTACCTTGACCTAACTTATTTTAACCTTAAAATTTCACAATAATTACAAGTTCATTCCTCATGATCATTTGCTGCCATTTAAAAGTGATACATGATGACAAAGTCTAAATATTTATATGCTTTCAACCTCTTTACTGATGTTACAGTAGGAAAGAAAAGAGACTTTAAATTATCTTTAATAATAAAAGCATAATATGCTAATTAGACCGGACAGCCGAATGACTTTCCAGATGTCATTCCGGATGTCCTTCTGGATGAAGCTGCGATGGTGGGGGCCAAGGCAGAGTCTGTTAGGGGTGATCAGGCAGGCAGGCAAGCAGTTAGGGGCAATGAGGCAGGCAGGCAGAGGTGGTTAGGGGCAATCAGGCAGGCAGACAGGTGAGCAGTTAGGAGCCAACCATCCTGGATTGTGAGAGGGATGTCTGACTGCCGGTTTAGGCCTGATCCCACAGGGATCTCTGAGGGATCGGGCCTAAACCTGCAGTCGGACATCCCCTGAAGGGTCCCAGATTGTGAGAGGGTGCAGGCCAAGTTGGGGAATCCTCCATCCACTCCCCCCTGCCCTCGTGCACAAATTTCGTGCACTGGGCCTCTAGTATAGACATAAGATGAAATCTTAGTCATTCACAGGGTAGTGTGACTTTGGGGAAGTCAAATTCCTAAGGCTGTTTTCTCATTTGTAAAATGGTTATCATGATACGTATCCCATGATAGTGACATTATGAAGTGATGAGTCCACATTAGGCACTGAAAATTGCTGGTATTATGTTAATTTTTATTTATGATTTTTTAGATTATTCTAAACTGGTTTGCAGCAACAGAGGGTAATTAATTAAATGTATATAATATATAAGTTCAGAAGTCCTTTTTTGTGCTATCTCTAACCAGGTACGTACATTTTCTAAGGAGCACTAGGTGATAATGTATATATGTCAGATAATTTCTATTAATTAATGTTAGATGACTTGGGAATTATAAGTAGCAGCTTTACATTATAGAAACAAAACATTATTTAAAAACAAATCAATTTGGTCTTTGGCACAAATGACCTGCTCAATATTTTAAGGCACTCCTGGAGAATGCATTTTTAAACAGATTTCTGTTACAAATGTCTCTCCAACACACTAGCTTTACACAGACGTATGCCACCTTTACATTCAAAAATCAATGCACTTCCCTATGGTTTCACTAATAGAATATCTTTAGTAGTAATGTGAATAGGCTTTCACAGAGATGTAATATCCAAGCATTTCAACAGAGCAGAAAAATATTCCCTAAGACTTATTGTTTCATTTAGCATTTACACTTGCATCTATTAAGAGCATGCTAATATTTTTTATTAGTTAACATTGTAAAGGTCAATATTATTTCTCCCATTTCCAAGAGAAATTATTTAAGTCCAGAGAAATGATTTAATTCCAGCCATGCAAATAAGAAAGCAGTGATTTGTGAGTTCTATCTTCAGCTTTAAAGGTATTGTTAGATTATTATACTTAAATTGCCAACCAAATATTTTCTTCATTCTCACAAGAGAATGGGGGGGTGGGAGTGGCAAAAGCACCCCACGTGACTCAGTGGTTGAGCATTGACCTATGAACCAGGAGTCACGGTTAGATTACTAGTCAGAGCATATGCTGGGTTGCAGGCTTGATCCCCAGTGTGGGGTGTGCAGGAGGCAGCCAATCAATGATTCTCTCTCATCATTGGTCTCTCTCTCTCCACCTCCTCCTCTTCCTCCTCTTCCTCCTCCTCTTTTTCCTCCTCCTCCTCTTCCTCCTCTCCCTCTCCTTCTTTCTCTTCCTTTCTCTCTGAAATCAATAAAAAGGTATATATTTTTTAAAAGACAAAAGCTCACACTTATAGCTCCTCCTTTTATAGTGTCTATTAAAGAGAAATAAAATAAAAAACTAGAACCAAAACTATTGAACATGCTATATCATATCTTCTTTAGATCTATTTCCTCTTATCATACAGACCATGCATAAGATATTATATATATTCAGTAGAAAATTAAGAAGCAGGAAGAGAAACAGGAAAATAGAATGGTTGACTGAACTATAGACTAAAATGTGCATGTTGCTTTTACACCTTTTAAAGAAATTAAATTACTTTTTACTTTGAATTTAAGCAAAATCTATTTTTTAAAAGAAAAATGCAAAATATGCTCCTGATAAGGAGTTAAAAAGTGATTGTTCTAAGACTGGTATTGCTAGAGGACCATACTCAAATGTAAAATTTCGACAAAGGCAATAATCCCAACAAATACTTCCTGATTAAATAAATAATTAATGGATTTAGAAGAATGGAAGCTGGCTACCGACCTAGAAGCAACTAGCAGAATCTCTGCAACTGTTCAACACTTGTGGCAGCAGTGTAGTCTTCTCTTATCTAAAATTATTTAAAATCACTCATACTTTGATCACATACAGGGAGTCAGAATAGGATGAGGTTAATAGGCAAGGGAAATGAAGATATATATAAATTGAGTTAATATATGTAAAAGCATGTTAAAAAACAACATTATGATAATTGTGTTTACTTTTTGCCACAATCTTATTTATTTAAGTATTCACTATTCGTCTTACAAGTGTTTGGCTCTCATTAGGGGCACTAGGAACCTGCAGTGAAACTCTATCAGTATGAGTGGTGTGGTCCTGAATAAGTGAGGAGGTCTTGGAAACCAAATTACCACCATGCTTTTCATGTTAGTATGCAGAATTCCTTCTTTGTATATTTATTTTTGATCTCCTAAGATGTGGAGATTGGTAGTTCTTCTTCCCACTCTCACATCACCCAGAGAAGTTTTGGAGTAGAATAGAAAAAAAGGGGTGAGAAAGCAAAATGGTCTCACTGCCCTCACAGAATAACCCACAGACTCTTAGGCAAATCAATGAATGCACTGGAATTTTCATTTCTCCTTTTGTCATATAGAAATAATGACACCTTCCTTGGTGCCTCAAATAGGATTTTTTTTTAATTAATAAAAATTGAAAAAAGAGACCAATATTCAAGCTTCATATCTGACATCAAAGAAAATAAATGGCAGACTCAGCTGGAGCACATGAAGTCCAGTAGCCTTCAACCCAGGGATATTGAAGGTATTTACCTTTCTGGATATTTTGCTTTTACTTCAGTAAGAGGTAAATAAATAAATTAAAAAATATATATATATATATATATATATAATATATGTATGTATATATATTACATATATTTCTAATAAATATATGTATTTATATCCCTAATATATGTTTATATTTCTAATATATACATATATTCCTAACACATATACTATATATACATATATATATATATATATATATATGTATATATATATTCCTAATAAATTTAGTGATAAAATTTCTTAATTTCAACAAAGCTGTTAAATAACAGCTTTGCTAAAGGTCAATGTATTGACTTGGTGTCAAATCTGCTAATATTTGGAGATAAATATGGAAAAAAAACAGGAGCAAAAAAGTAAACAAAAATTATTTTATGCTAAGTGTTTTTTACTAAACTTAAAAGGAAGCTATTGAATGCTTTTAAGCAGGGAATTGGTAATCAGATTTTCTTGTGTCAATTGGAGAGAAAATTACAAAGGAAGAAGTGTAAGAGTCAGGAGTATGTTTCACTGATCCCTTGAGAGATAATGGTGGTTTCATGTAGGTCACTGGCAAGGAACCTGGAGAGAAGAAAGTAATAATTAAAAGATAGGGAAGAGAAAGATTGGACAGTCCTTATTGATTGGTTGGCTGTGGGAAGTAAAGGTGAAGAAAAAGTCAAGAATAATGGTCAAGGTTCTTGTGTGGGTCACTGGTAGAACTTTTCATGGATGGGAACAAGAGCAAGATTAGTTCTGGAAGGAGGTGTAATTGTTACAGGATTCCAGGGCAGGAGGAATGGGGAAACTGAGACAGGAAAGTTATAACAAGGCCAAAGAGTGTGAGCAATTTGCAGCTGGCTTATAATTAACAAGCCTTTATCTCCGGATCCAAGCAGAGAAGCCTGCAGTCTCAAGGCTCGGCAAGATAAAGTTCCCAGGTGTTTCTCATGAATTCTGGGAAGGCCACCAGGAAGTAAAAATAGGGGCCTTGAGAATTAATCTGTGCCAAAATATTTAGCAGAGGAATTTTGAAGCCTATAGACAGGAGGGTATATAATGCCTCAGACCCCCACCCAACTTGCTGTTCAGATTAGCTGAGAGCCTGTCTGTGCTTCATAAGCCAGATGTATAGGTTTGCTTGCTTTGCTTTTTCAATAAAGGTTCATGCTGTAATTGCTTTAATAAATTGGCTTTTCACAATGCAGTCAAGGTCTCACGTATAAATTCACTTATATGAGAAGACAAGGATCGAGGTTGAAAATAGCCCTCTCCCACTGGCTCAGGCGGCTGTCCTGCCAGGTAACACCTCTGTGGTGTTGGTGAGAGGTGTCTATAACATAATTAATGCATTCAGTTTTGGACTTTCATATGTTGAGGTAATAGAAGATCAAGTGAAGTTGTCTTGCATAGATGTCTGTGTCTGAATATACATGTTTGAATATATGAATAATATACATATAGAATACATACAGGTATATGTATATTTGTATGTGTGTGTGTGTTAAGAATAAGAGAGAGATGTGGACTAGATATATAGAACTGGGAGTGATAATTATATGAAGAATTTGATTGTGTATTATGAATGTGTCTTGATCAAGGTGTTAGCTACACCATAAATGAAAAATAAAATATGGATATGTGTTTTGCTCTCATGATTCTACCATATCACTTAGGATGAGAGTGTATAGTAAGAGAATATGACTAGGAGCAGAATTATGGGAAGGTCAGAATTTTGATATTATCAGCAAGAAAGCAATAGGAAGTTGCCTGGTATATTCTTCTTACTTTACTTTGTGTATTTTTCACTTTCTATCTGAATTTAAAGTAATTATCTCATCATTCTTTTATGTTGAAAGTTCAGAGATCTTATTAATTTACTAGAGGCCCGGTGCATGAATATTCATACTCCGGGGGGTGGGGGCGGGGGCGCGCTCAGCTGGCCTGCGCCCTCTCGCAGCCCGGGAGCCCTCAGGGATGTCCACCTGACAGCTTAGGCCTGCTCCCCAGGGGATTGGGCCTAAGTTGGCAGTCAGACATCCCTCTGGCAGTCGGACATCCTTAGTGCTGCCAAGGGGGCGGAAGAGGCTCCTGAGCAGAGCTCCCCCTTTGGGAGTGCACCGACCACCAGGGGGCAGCTCCTGCATTGAGAGTCTGCCCCCTGGTGGTCAGTGTGTGCCATAGCAAATGGTCATTCCCAGTTGTCCCGCCATTAGGGTCAATTTGCATTTTACCCTTTTATTATATAGGATTATTGTGTTGTTGTTTTTTTATTACTCATCCATTCTTTTTGTTTTCCTTCAACAAGCATAATTAAGTATCTCTAAGTTTCATTTTAGGATTTATACTAGGTGCCAAGGATGCAGAGGTGACTGAAACATTCTCTGAAGTGGGAACATGCTCAGTTCTTCCTCTGTTGAAATTGTATAATCTGTAGCATTTTTTTCTGTCACCTTACGGATTTTGGCAGCAGGAAATAATTGATCATATACAGGTGATATTTAACTGTTGGGAGTAATGACAATGGACAGGGACATTTCTGAAGGAGAAAGAGATCTAAGATGCCCATTACCATTCAACCTTATTTCTGATGCTCCTCCTCCTGGGCTGGCAAATGGCGGGATTGCTCTCCCTCACTCTCCATGCAGTGAGGCAGCACTCTGTGAGGTATTCAGCTGTTACCCACAGTTTGACAAGCCCTCTTCCTTAGTCAGCAGTGTTCCACATAGTGGAGCCCCGTCATCTTGGATCCCCAAGTGAAGAAAATAGGAATTCTTCCCTACTGACTCAGGATGAATATGTAGCATGAGGAAAGTAAGCCTTGATTGCTTTAAACTTTACAGTGTGTGGAGGTTGTTTGCTGAAATAGGAGCATTTGCTAGTCTATCCTGATGGAAATAGAAACAAACTACAAATTAAATCAACAAAGGTCAACTCCCAAATGGACTTTTACTCTGAAATTTTGACGGGTGATTCCTCTGCTTATGACATGGGTAAAGAGGAGGGTAAAATAAGGTAAAGAGGGCCATGGGGGTAGAAACCTTCCTCCTTTTTACATATCTTTATTGATTTCAGAGAGGCAGAGAGAGAGAGAGAAAGAGAAACATTAATGATGAGAGAGAATCATTGATTGGCTGCTTCCTGCACGCCCCTTCCTGGGGATTGAGCCTGCAACCCCCACAAGTGCCCTTGACCAGAATTGAACCCAGGACCCTTCAGTCCACAGGCCCATGCTCTATCCACTGAGCCAAACCCATTAGGGCTCTTCCTGCTTTTTTTATCCAATAAGTCTTTATTGTTCAGATGATTACAGTTGTTCCTCTTTTTTTCTCCCCATAGCTCCCCTCCACCCAGTTCCCATCCCACCCCATGCCCTTACCCCCCCATTGTTCTAGTCCATAGGTATTCAAATTTGTCCAGTCTCTTCCCCGCACCCCTTACACACCCTTCCTCCCTTTCTATTCCACTGATTCTATTATGTTGACAAGTTTATTCTGTTCATCAGATTTTTTTTTCACTTGATTTTTAGATTCACTTGTTGATAGATATGTATTTGTTGTTGCTTTGTTGTTCATAATTTTTATCTTTACTTTTTCCCTTTTTCCTCTTCTTAAAGAATAGCCTTCAGCATCCTATCTAATAAAAAAGTGATATGCAAATTGACTATACCTCTGCTATACCCACAAGGCAGGCCCATCTGCCAATCAGGTGCAAGTATGCAAATTAACCCAACCAAGATGGCTACGGCCATGGAGAGAGCAGGAGGCTTGGGTTTCCCTGGCAATGGAGGAAGCCAAGCTTTCTGCACACCCTGGCTGGCCTAGGCTCCACTCAAGGCTGCAAAGTTTCAATTATAGAAGATAAATAAATTCTAAAAATGGCTGCAGCCACAGAGTAAGCAGGAGGCTTGGCTCTGCTCAAGGCTAAAAAGTTTCAATTATAGAAGAAAAAAAATCCCAGATACCAAGGCTTCCACTTGGATTACCGGGGGGGGGGCGGGGGGGCAGCCAGCAAACCACCACAGGCTCCTCACCCAGGCCACCCCACACGCATAGGGAACCCCCACCCTGATCCAAGACACCCTTCAGGGCAAATCAGCCGGTCCCCACCCGTGCATCAGGCCTCTATCCTACCTAATAAAATAGTAATATGCAAATTGACCATCACTCCAACACACAAGATGGCTGCCCCCATGTGGACACAAGATGGCTGCCACAAGATGGCCAGCAGGGGAGGGCAGTTGGGAGGGACCAGGCCTACAAGGGAGGGCATTTGTGGGAGATCAGGCCTGCAGGGGAGGGCATTTAGGGGCAAACATGCTGGCAGGGGAGCAGTAAGGCATCAATCAGGCTGAAAGGGGAGTTGTTAGGGGGTGATCAGGCTGGCAGGCAGAAGCGGTTAGGGGCAATCAGGCAGGCAGGCAGGCAAGCAGTTGGGAGCCAGCAGTCCTGGATTGTGAGATGGATGTCTGACTGCCCGTTTAGGCCCGATCCCAGTAGGATCCTGGTAGGATCGGGCCTAAATGGGCAGTCAGACATCCCTCGAGGGGTCCCAGATTAGAGAGGGTGCAGGCTGGGCTGAGGGACACAACCCCCCATGCATGAATTTTGTGCACCAGGCCTCTAGTCCTATCTAATAAAAGACTAATATGCAAATTGACCATACCTCCACTACACCCACAAGCCATGCCCACCAGCCAATCAGGAGTGAGTATGCAAATTAACCCAACCATGATGGCTGCAGCCATAGAGCTGCAGCAAGCAGGAGGCTTGGATTTCCCCAGCAATGGAGGAAGCCAAGCTTCCCTGCTGCTCTGGCTGGCCCAGGACATACCCTCAAGGCTACAAAGTTTCAATTATAGAAAATAAATAAACCCCAGATACCAGGGCCTCTGCTTTGGTCTCTGGGGAGTGTGGCCGGCCTGCAAACCACCACAGGCCCCTTGCCCTGGCCGCCCCACACCCCAAGGGAATCTCCACCCTGATCCAGGACACCCTTCAGGGCAAACCAGCTGGCCCCAACTCGTGCACCAGACCACTATCCTATCTAATAAAAGAGTAATATGCAAATTGACCATCACTCCAACACAAGATGGCTGCCCCCATGTGGTCAAAGATGGATGCCCCCATATGGACAAGATGACCATGACAAGCTGGCCAGCAGGGAAGGGCAGTTGGGGGGCACCACGCATGCAGGGGAAAGCAGTTAGGGGTGATCAGGCCTTCAGGGGAGGGCAGTTAGGGGTGACCAGGCCTGCAGGGGAGGGCAGTTAGGGGCAATCAGGCTGGCAGGGGAGCAGTTAGGCATCAATCAGGCTGGCAGGGGAGTGATTAGGGGGTGATCAGGCTGGCAGGCAGAAGCAGTTAGGGGCAATCAGGAAGGCAAGCAGGCAAGCAGTTGGGAGCCAGCAGTCCTGGATTGTGAGAGGGATGTCCGACTGCCCTTGAGGGACCCCAGATTGGAAAGGGTGCAGGCTATGCTGAGGGACACACCCCCCCCCCTGTGCACTAATTTCATGCACAGGGCCTCTAGTTTCATTTAATACTGGTTTGGTGGTAATGAACTTCTTTAGCTTGTTCTTATCTGTGAAGCTCTTTATCTGACTTTCAATTCTAAATGATAGCTTTGCTGGGAAGAGTAATCTTGGTTGTAGGTTCTTGCTATTCATCATTTTGAGTATTTCTTGCCACCCCCTTCTGGCCTGCATAGTTGCTGTTGATAAATCAGCTGACAGTCGTATGGGTGCTCCCTTGTAGGTAACTAACTGTTTTTCTCTTGCTGCTTTTAATATTCTCTCTTTGTCTTTTGCTCTTGAAATTTTAATTATGATGTGTCTTGGTGTGGTCCTCTTTGGATTCCTCTTGTATTCTGTTCTCTGTGCTTCCTGGACTTGTAAGTCTATTTCTTTCACCAGGTTGGGGAAGTTTTCTGTCATTATTTCTTCAAATAGGTTTTCAATATCTTGCTCTCTCTCTTCTTCTGGCACCCCTATAATTTGGATGTTGGTACGCTTGAAGTTGTCCCAGAGGCTCCTTGCACTATCTTCATATTTTTGAATTCTTTTTTCTTTTTGCTTTTCTGGTTGGGTGTTTTTTGCTTCTTTGTATTTCAAATCTTTGACTTGATTCTTGGGATTCTCTAGTCTGCTGTTGGATCTCTGTATATTATTTTTTTTTTATTTCAGTCACTGTATGCTTAATTTCTAATTTTTTTTTTCATATCCTTGAGGATCTCACTAAATTTCTCAGAGGTTTCTAGAAGATTCTTGAGTAACCTTATAACTGTGGTTTTGAACTCTATATCCTGTAGTTTGCTTTCCTCCATTTCTTTCATTTGTGACATGTTTGTTTATTTCCACATTTTGGCTGCTTCCCTGTGTTGATAGGGTGGCTTTGTGTGCTATGTGTCCTCTAGGGCCCAGTGGCTCAGCCTCCACAGTCACCTGAGGTGGACCCTCTTGGTGCACCCCTTTGTGGGTTGTATGCACAGTCTTGTTGTAGTTAAGCCTTGGTTGCTGTTGGTATCACTGGGAGGAATTGACCTCCAGGCCAATTGGCTGTAAGGACCAGTTGTGTCTACAATGGGAGAACTTCCGTGCTGGAGTCACCCTTATGAGGCAGGACTTGCTTCAGTGGGGCTTTGGCATTCACTGAGTCTGCCCCCTGAGTGTGTCCCTTGTGGATCTGAAGAGTTGTAGTCTGGTGTGGTCTCACTTTGAGCACTGGGTTCACTGGCTTTTGGATCTCCAAGGAGGTGCTATGTCAACCCCTGCCTGAGTCCACACAGCAGGAGCTACAGAGAGATCTGCAGTTTCCTCTTCTTAGTTTGGGGTTTGGAGGTGCCCAGATGAGGCACAGCTGTGAAGCAATGCAGGCTGCTGATGAGCCTTAGGCTGTCTTTTGGAAGCTCTGGTATTCTTTGACCCAGCTGCAGTTTGTAAGGTTAGGTTACAAAAGGCCAGGCCATTCATATGCAAGCGCCTCTGTGCACAGCTTGGGTGGGGTTGTAAATTGTGCTGGGTGTGGTCTCAGGGAATCACTGGGCAGAGCAAACTGCAATGGCTGCCAGCCTGCTCTGCCCTGGATAGATCCCTGCGTCTCTGTGTCCTGTGGCCCTGTGCAGGAACAATGAATGCTGCGACCACCTCTGAGAGAAAGCAGTCCTCATGTTCTGGCCCGATACCAGTCTAGTTACTCCCCGTATGAATCTGGGTCCCCAGAGTTTCACCTGGTACTGGAATTCAGAGCAGTTATGAACTTGTATCTCCCTCCCGATTGAAAAAGACCACAGCGTACTCAGTTGCCAGCCCATTTCCACCGCCACGCCTCCATACCTTCGCACTTCCGCACCTCTGCACCTCCTACCAGTCTAGATGCACTTTTCTCTTTGCTTCTTGTTGTGGAACTTCCTCTCCGCCAGCCTCCTCGTGGTTCTGGATGACACCCGTTTTTTCTTTTAGTTGTAGTTTTGATGTGGTTGTGTGAGACAGCAGGTTCAGGTGTTTACATATGCCACCATCTTGGTTCCTCCCGCTCTTCCTGCTTTTGATATGCTACCCCTTTGACTTCAGAGATATGCCATGTGCTCCACAGCCCTTGTGTATTGAACTAATCTGATTTGCGACATAATGAGACTTGAGGACACTACATTGAGATGTTTGAGGACTCATTTCTTCGGTGTTATCCAGAGACAGAAATGCACTGAAGAACTAATCAAAAAAAATTTTTTTCTGATTAATTATTTGAAACATTGAGAAAGAAAAAGAAAATAGTCCTTGGAAAGGTTTTCCCCTATATGCACTATTTCAACCAGTGGCTACATGTTCTGACAAACAAAAATACATTATACTCATTTTTAATTCACAAATTTGAAGGCTGAATACCAAATGTTTGACACTTTTGCTGTGATATCTTGACAATTCCACATTTGTTTGACTCTGGGATAAACTATCAGTCAAAAGTTCCCTTGAGAACTAGATAACATCAGTGGAAGCTTGTTTATTTCACCAGCTTTTTGATACATAATAACTTTCCTGTTTCAACCTGCCGGCCAATTCACCTCAATGCGCTTGGCAGTGTCAATATTGCCTTTGCACATATTATAATAAACAAACAGTATCCTCAATAGCAAGTGATGCAGAGATGCTTAAAAAGGAGCAGCAAGTACAGAAACATTGAAGCTGCACTCATTACCTCTAAACCAAGGGGATGTAAGCAGCTCAGATTTCAGGGACATTATAAGGAGTCTGGATGGCTCCTGAGAATAGTGGATGAAAAGTTCAGAGTTTTATTTTATAAACTGTTAGCATCCTCTAGACTATTGGAGGGCTGGAAAGAATACTACCGACATCTAAGTGTAGCTCAGAATGACAATAGTGTCAATATTAAAGAATCCTGCTCTAGACCAAGCTTCTCCTTTTACATAAACTGTATCAAGTCTTATTCATCCATGTAAAATATTTACTAAATGCCCACTATTGTCCTTGGGCCTGTGCTGAGTGTATGGACTACAATAAAGAAACAAAACTGTCCAAATCCTGCCACCAGGAGATTTGGGGTCAGAGAAGAAAGAAAGAGATGCTATGACCCAGAGAAATTCTTTCAGCAGAAACATCAAATAAAAATCATTAGATTTTTGAAGGCTGGAATTTTCCTCTGTTCATGTTTATATCCCCTACTCATCCCACAAGGTCTGGCATCCAATAGCTTAATAAATATTAAGTGAAAGAATAAATAAAAGAACCCTAAACCTAGTCAGGTGGCTTAGTTGGTTGGAGCATTGTCCATACACCAAAAGGCTGTGGTTTCAATTCCCAGTCAGGGCACACACCTAGGTTTCTAATTTGATGCCCTACTGGGGTGTGTGCATGGGAGATAACTGATCGATATTTCTCTCTCAAATTAATAAAACATATTCTCAGATGATAAATATCACATGATCTCACTCATTTGTGGAATATAATGAACAACCTAAACTGATGAACAAAAATATATCCAGAGACATAGAAGCATTGAACAGTCCTTCAAACCTCAGAGGGAAGGCAGGGGAGGGTGGGAAAGGGTTGGGGTAAGATATCAGCCAAAGGACTTATATGCATGCATATAAGCATAACCAATGGACACAGACAGTGGGGGGATGAGGGCTTCTGCTGGGGGGTGCGAGTGGGTGGGGAGAGGTTAATGGGGGAAAAGGAGATATATGTAATACTTTCAACAATGAAGAATTAAAAAATAATATTGGGGGAAAAGGAAATTTGGTTTGGAAAAAAGAAAATTGTTAAAAAAGATAAATGTGAGATATTGTGCATAGTGTTTAGTTGAAGCCTATAAAACCAATATATGTATATGTTAAAGTCAGGTTTTCAATGTGAAGGTTTGCATTTTTATAGTCCAGATGTTAGGCCTGTCCAGTGGGACCTGGCCTAAACTGGCAGTCGGACATCTCTCTCACAATCTGGGACTGCTGGCTCCCAACCACACGCCTGCCTGCCTGCCTGATTGCCCCTAACCCCTGCCAGCCTGATCGACGCCTAACTGCTTCCCTGCCAGCTCGATTGCCCCTAACTGCCCTCTCCTGCAGGCCTGGTCCCCCCCAACTGCCCTCCCCTGCAGGCCTGATTGTCCCCAACTGCCCTTCCTTGCAGGCCTGATCCCTCCCAACTGCCCTCCCCTGCTGGCCTGATTGCCCACAACTGCCCTCCCCTGCTGGCCATCTTGTGATGGCCATCTTGTATCCACATGGGGGTGGACATCTTGTGTGTTGGAGTGATGGTCAATTTGCATATTACCTCTTTATTATATAGGATTTCTTAGACATTATTAACCATAGAGTGAATCAGGATAATATTTTAAGGATTATGCTTTCTTGCATTTAAATTCTAGGTAATACATTTTCTTGTATTAATAAATATTGTTAGGAGTTTTAAAAAAGGGTTCAAAAAAATAAAAAAATGCAAAGTGTAATAATTCAACCATTTTTGTATTGAACATTAATGGTTTCCAAGCACATCTCTAAGTGTTGGGCTACTGGAGTTAAAAGGAAAATTCCCTCATCTCATGGAACTTATGTTCTAAAAAAAAGAAAGTTAAAATCCAACTAAGTCAAATGCAGGTATATATATTTAGTGCACTTAGCAGAGAATACTAAGTGTACCCGTTAATAATGCATATTTTTTTCAATAGATGGAGTTACACATATGTTGATATATATGTGATTTGATATGTATGCTATTTTGTTGTATTGACCATAAGCTTCAAAATTTCATATGTCAAATTTGCTGAAGGTGTTAACATCATAGATATTTTTACTCTTAAAAATGTCAAATTTCGTGCCAAAAAAAAAAGGGCATTTGCGGGAAGTTTTAATTCATTACTTTATCTTGAGGGGAAAATTATCGTATACTTCAGGAAGCTTATGGTGAGCATGCTCCATCTCAAGATACTTGTGAATCCTGGTTTAAACACTTCAAAAGTATAATGATTTTGATGTGAAAGACAAAGAACGTCCAGGTCAACCAAAAAAGTTTGAAGACCAACAATTACATGCAATATTGGATGAAGATGTGTGTCAAACTCAAAAACAACTTGCAGAAAGAATAAATGTTGCTCAGCAAACAATTTCCGATCATTTACAAGTAATGGGAAAGATTTTAAAGGAAGGAAAATGGGTGCCACATCAACTGAACAAAATACAAATAGAAAACCAAAAAGTTATCAGTAAAATGTTGCTTCAATGGCATGAAAGAGTCTTTTTTGCATCGAATTGTGACTGGCGATGAAAAGTGGATTTATTTTGAGAATCCCAAATGCACAAATCATGGGTTGATCCAGGTCAACCATCAACATCAACTGCAAGGCCAAATCGCTTTGGAACAAAGACAATGCTCTGCATTTGGTGGGATCAGGAAGGTGTGGTGTATTATGAGCTTCTAAAACCAGGTGAAACCATTAATACTGATCGCTACTGATAACAAATAATCAATTTGAACCATGCTTTGATTATGAAACTACCAGAATGTGCCAGAAGACACGGCAAAGTAATTTTGCTTCAGGATAAGGCACCACCACACACTTCAAAACCAGTTAAAGACACATTAAAAGATCTTGCCTGGGAAGTATTAACACACCCGCCATATTCACCAGACCTTGCTCCTTGTTCTGATCAATGTCACACACACTTTCTGAGCAGCACTTCAAAACGTACAAAGAAGTGGAAAATTGGGTCTCTGGATGGTTTGCCTCAAAACAAGAAAAGTTCTATTGGGACAGTATCCGCAAATTACCTAAAGATGGGGTAAATGTGTAGCTAGCAATGGATGTTACTTTGAATAAAGCACTTTTGATGTTTCTCTTGAAATTATCGTGTTTTCTTTGATTACAAAATCCGCATTATTAACCGGTACACCTAGTAAGAGCTAAAGAAGGAAAAAAGAGAGGTTATTTGCCTAAAGGATTATTTTGTAGTGAACATGTCCACTAAAAATTGCCTGGAATCTGCAGGAAAATTGTCAAGAAAAAATTTTATAATTAAAGGAATGTTTAAGCTTCAGATAGAAAAATAAATAAAGAATGATGGTAGGGACTTTTAGGGTGAAAGCAGGGTTAAACTGGAAAACAGTGTTGTCAGGAAAGAACTCACTGAGAAAGTTAACATCTGAACAGAAGCCAGGAGAGGTTGAACCATGAAGATATGAGGGTGGGGGGGGGGGGTGGATATTCCAGGAAGAAGGAATGATGAGTGATAGACAAGTTAGCTCACCTACCTGGAGTGGAGTAACAGGAACAGACCAGGAAGTGTTTTTTTGAGATAGACAGACAGTTCATTGTGAAAAGTTTGGTGTTCATGCATACTAAACTGGGAGCTGTTGGCGGGTTTCTGTGAGTGAGTGACAGATGTGATCCTGCTGTGACAGACTCTCTCTGACTACTGTGTTAGACAGTCCTAGGCAGTGGGGCTGGTGGCGGGGGGAGGGGAGAAGTGAGACCATGGGAGGCAACCTCCACAATCCAGTGAATGATGATTTTGACTTAGACTGGAGTGGTCGGTGGGAGATCATGAGAAGTGTCCGTACCTTTTGATCATGTATAAGAAAGAGTGAAGAGAAGGTGCAAGTGGACTGAATGTGAAATCTGAGAGGAGAGGGCAATGAAACTTAAGGCTTGGTCCTGAGCAATGGAAGATTTGGAGTTCCCATTTAGTGAGTGGTGGAGACTGTTGGAGGAGCAGGTAGAGCTGGGTATGGAGGGTAATATTGGGAACCTGAGCTTAGGTTATTTATTTTATATTAAGTCATTATACAGGAGAGCAATATGACTTAAAAGCCATCTGGAGACATGGAGCATGCAGACTGGCAGGCTTGTCACAGCAGGTTATCTAGAGCTTGTATGCTTCATAATTCCCCCTATCTCTTACTCATTGGACCCCAACTATCTCTTCTGCATTCTTTTTAGAATAGACTAATTCTCACATATGTTTCTGATTGTGCCTTTTTGCATCTCTCAACATTGAGTTCTGGCACCGGTTTCAAGCAATGTAATAATATGATTACTTCAAGTTGGTCACACGGCAAGGTTATCCATACCGATGAAGCCATGAATAAAATGCCGCAGAGCACCTGACAATGTGTGTTCTCTAACAAAAGCTCTGGGGTTCAGTAATTTGGGGATAAAATAATCTGACAGCTAGAACACTGTATTCTTGTAAAATCACAAAGAATTAAAAACCTTTTCTCCCTTAACATCTTAAAACATCTCTAATAGCAAAATTAATTATCTCATGGGTGTAGAAATGTCTGTCAATTAAGAGGAACTTATTATTATGCAGATAAGAAATGATATAAATTGAATATAAACAATTATATGTTCATGTGCAACTTTGAAAAGAATTTACAAAAGAGACAGTTTTTATGTTCATTCCCACTGTGTCTGAGGTTATATTTGTACCTGTTCTAATGTCTTCTGTTTGCTTTGCTTTTGTATTTATTATTATTATTATTATTATTATTATTTGGTTTTCTTTTGTCAGGGCTATGGGGGTACTCAGGGAAAACTGCAGTTTAAGAAGAAATCCTTTAAAACCTTTGAGTGTATCTTCATCCACAGGAAATTGATAAAATCAGTGTCTGTTTTGCAACTTGTATTTTGCTTAATGGTCTCCTGTTCTGCATGATGTTGAGGGTTAACGGATTTGTGCACAATTTGTATAATTTCCACTCTTGATATTTGCTGGCCCTCTTGCTGGGTCAGCCAAAGGCTGCATTCCGCCTTCATAGTGTCTGCTGTCCCGTGCTGGTGGTGGGCATGATTGCACCTCCCAGTCCACGTGGTCAGAATGGCTGTGGAAGGAAGGGGGAGAGGAATTAGCTTCACATGTTGCACTCACACAGCTTGTCCTCTGCGGCCTGTAGAAGTAAAGTGTACTGTCTTGCACGCTTTGTTGAATTATTGGCTCTCTCTTCTATTCCTCCATCTCATGTTTCACAAGCATAAAGCTGACCTGTGTGTTAGGACCTTTAATGACAGTTAGATCATCATGAAGAAATATGGGGAGAGCAGATGAGATTTCCTAGAGGTTTACTATGTGGAAATATGTGTCAAAAGCAGCTTAGGGATGAGCATTACATGACACAGTAGAGCTTTAAAAGTGTCTTAGAAACCACAGCATTATGCCTGGACACTGTGGGTCAATATGAGTTTTCTTCTGAGTACCTGCCCCTGCGAAGGTCTTGTAGGAAGCCTCATTTATACCCCTGGGCAGGGAAGGACAAATGGGGGTATTTGTAAGGTAGTAAAGATTCTGCAAAGTATAAACCTACCTTAGTGCTGAGATTGGAGAACCTTAAAGCTATTCCTCTTATTTTTCGCCTGCTCTCATTTTAAGATAGTAGGGCTCTGTCCTTGCAGGGTGGTCATTTATTTTTAGGACAATTTTTCAGTAACACATTTGGGGCTGTAAGCTACCTCCTCAGACCTTCTGGCTGATACATCTTCCTGTTTAGAGCTGAATCTGCTACATCCTGGATGTTGTGAGGAATCATGAATGAGGAGGAGAGGAGGAGGAGGAGGAGGAGGAGGAAGAGGGGGAAGAGAGAGATATATATTCAGAGAGACATAGAGACAGTATGTGTTGGGAAATTTCTTTGGAAGAAAGAGTGTACAGGTTATAAAAAGGCAGCAAGTGTGTGTACGATCTGTATACACAGTTGAGTGCCCAAGTCATACTTTGATAACAAATTAGAGGCTGGGATTTCCCCTGACAAGGTCAAATCTTTATTTTATGTTCTGTTCAGGGCTCTGGGAGATCTAATAGTGTGACAGGGACACAGTACATGACAGACAGTGGAATTCAGGTCCATTCACTAGGTATGTTAGTCTGTATGCCTGAGCATCTAGAAGCAGCAGAAGACTTCTGCTTTTCCAGCTTTTCCAGCGAAGCATTGTAATCACAGTGCAGGGGGAGGCTAAGAAAGGGAAACCAAGGTGATGAGATGCTTGGCCATCGACATTCAAACCAAAGGAAAATCTTCAAGTGCAATAGGAGATTGTGTCCACATAGCGCTTTTTGTTATGGTCCATCTTCACACTGTCAGTGCTGACTAATTTCCGGTCATCACTCCCAGGTACTGACGATATAGGATTGGAAAGTGTAAAGGTGGGATGAAATGAGCGCTGGGTGAGAAAGATAATTTATGCATAAACTCTCAAAAAGTATCATTTTGATCCCTGGCTTGTTATATTTGATGCTGATGGGCAGACAAATAAATATCCCTGATTCTCATACATGGGAACTTCATAATAGTTTGAGGAGACAATTAGAATATGGAATGGGTCATAAATGTATTTAACATTCTTCCATGATTAAGTTACATTTTCACTAAAGATGTCTTAAGTCCTATCCAGTTAAGCTTAGTTGGTTAGAGCATTATCCCCATATACTAAGGTTGTGGGTTTGATCTCCAGTCAGGGCACATGTAAGAATCAGCCAGTGGATGCAAAAATAAGTGGAACAATAAATTGATGTTTATTTCTTTCTCTTTCCCTCCCTCTCTCTAAAATTAATTAAAAAAAAAAGATGTCTTAAAATCATTAGAAAACTGGGACTTATCCCTTTTTTTATGTACTATCTCAGTACATACATTCTACAGTGAACCTCTTCTATAGAATTAAAAAGTTCCAAACCAGTCATGTCATAGATCCATTCATATTGTCACCAATGGGTTTAGCTACCTCAAAACAGAGAAAGCAATATTTTGAACCAAAATGTATTTATCTTCTAACCCACCACTAGCTGGCACACATGGCATCTGGCACATGTAGTCACACAATATAGATCCAAAATACAAGAATACACACATGTTTAATGGTGTTTACAGTGTTTGTAACACGTATGCTTGTTATGGGATGAAGCTTATCTGTTGTCAGTGTGAACATCGCAAAACTGCTTCCTGTATTTCCCGGAAACACCTATACAATGACAATGCCACTTTCATAAATCTTGAATCCCGAACTTCAATTCATGGTGCATTGAATCTACCCAGTCAAATTAAAAATTTCAGTATTCACATCAAACATTAGGTAGATGTATTGCTTTACACATTCATGACAGCTTAAATAAAATATGTTTAAAGTGCTTTTTTTTTAAAAAAAAATACATATGTTTTTATTGATTTCAGAGAGAGGAAGAGGTAGTGAGAGAAGGATAGAAACATCAGAGATGAGAGAGAATCATCGATCGGCTGCCTCCTGCCACAGCGGATTGAGCCTGTAACCCTGGCACATGCCCTGGCCAGGAATCAAACCATGACCTCCTGGTTCATAGGTTTATGCTCAACCATTGAGCCATGCTGGCTGGGCTGCTTAAAGTACTTTTAAATGTTTTACTATTAATTTACTGTTGTTATGAAAGTAAAATGGTGATTTATATTTTATTTGATGGGACACATAGTTTGAATTTGGAGACAACCTAATCAGAAATGAAAGCCACGGCTAGCTCACAAATGCACAGTGCCTTTTGTAGAAGCACCATTCACAATTCCAGGCCAGAGAACCAGTTGTCACAGACCTGGCCTCTGGTGAGTTGTTGGCTGTGTGAGAAGGATTTACTGCAATTACTCATGCTGTGATTTAGATTAAGCCACTGCCAGCTTCAGTTCTCAAACACTTATGATCGTTCTCATTCAGGTTTACTTAAAAGAGTCCCTTGAACTTCAGACTGTGTGTTGGAAAATCATAGCAGCCCATTTACTGTACATGATGCATAATGTAAACCCTAACATAACCTTCACCAAACGGCACACATGCAAACTGAAGTTATTTTGCTGTTGAAGTTTTAGTAAACACCTGTTCTTGGTTGACTTAGGTAATGTTGGGTTTAGAAAGAACCACTGTATATATTAAAAGCAGGTAGAACCATCCAGAGTGGCTCAGTAGTTCGATTCCTGGTCAGGGCACATGCCAGGGTTGGCATGCAGGAGGCAGCCGATCGATGATTCTCTCTCATCGTTGATGTTTCTAACTCTTCCTCCCTTCCTCTCCGAAAGCAATAAAAATATATTTTTAAAAAGCAGGGAAGTCTAAATATTTATATTATCACACATCTCATGGTAACATAATTTCGTTCTAAGTTTGTATTTTTAAAGAATTCTCCTGTGATTTGAGCCCCTTCAGCAAAAATAAATAAACAAACAAACAACTATAAATAATTTTATAAATTTTGGGGGGTTCATTGTTAGAAGCTACCCATTGTCTTCACTCTCAGAGAAGTGTAAACAAGGAGCCCAGAATGCTGGTGAACCTTAAGCCCTGGCAAGGGCCAGAGCTATGCACTGATTGTTTAAATGAGACAATGGTAGCTCAAGCAATTTCCTGACCAAATAGTCTCAGAGTAAATCTTTATTAATATTTACTGGCCTTTAAGATAGGCAGTCTGTTACCAGAATTGCCTGCCTGACTAAGGGCTATCTGTGTATCCAAAATTGAATAAAAGGTTGGCAAGGCCTGGGCACCAGTGGAGTCTTTCCCCTTGTGTTGGAATCTCTGCCTGGCCCCCCAATTTCCAAATTATTGTTTCTTGTCTCCTCTCTGTCATTTGTGTATGGCCCTTCTCCAGATCCCGAACCCCGAACCACGCAGGATGTGGGTCACACTGTTCATCAGTAGTTCTCTCTCTCAAACTCTGCTGTCAGAAGCCATGTGCTTTTGGAATTCCCTCCTCTCCTGTTTCAGTACCTCTGGGTTTGTGAGCAGCCTGGGTAATCAGTGCCCCCAAGCACACCCATGCTCTGTCCCTAATTGGCTGTTTTTTACTTTCTGCCTCAGAAATGAAGCCCATGCACTCCACCAACATCACCTATGTCGCCATTGTGACCAACACTGTACTGAAGCCCTCCATAGGACAAAGCGTCTAACTTTTGCCATTAAGGTGAGTAGTGAACTGCTGTCCTGTGGTGTACTCTGTAGTGTCGACCCCAAATTTTCACTTAAGCTCCATGGAACTCACAAATATGTTACGCATAAAGATTGTTTAGTTTGTAGGCTATGGCATGAGTGGATAGGGGCTTGATTGAATGAAAAGACAGCAAAAGGTGCTATGTTCTGTTCTTGTATAGATTATGTGCTTAGGAGTCTAGGGCTAGCCTATGACTTCTTTGCCCACTAGAATGCAAACTTGCAAGCTTTGCAATGGCATGGGTAAGTCTATTCCTCCTGTGGAGGCAGGAAAAGGGGAGGGACAGCATGATCTTATAGGAGAGAAAGCAGATGATTGAAAACAACATTGGAGGTTAGGATGAAGAGTTTTGACTTTCTTTTTAGTGAAACTGAAAATTATTGAATTGTTTTAGGTAGAGAAATGATTGTATATATTTTATAATTTTAAATATCTGGTGGTGGCTATGTGAAGATTAGATTGCAAAAAATTTAGAAGAAATATGAGATCTAGTTACAAAGCTGTAACTCTTCATGAAGGGGATAGTATATGATTGCTGTAGTGTGATGATGGAGACAGAGAAAAACACATGGAATTGGGATACAATGTGGAGGCATGTCAATAGAAACTGATGGGTGGTATGTGGTGAATGAAGAAAGAGAGGACATGACAGAATGAAATTCTCCCTCTTGCTGACTCTGTCTCATTCAAGTCTTCATTGTGCCATGGCCTTCAGACTAATAGCTCCTGCATTAGACATAATTCACTAGAGGAATTCAGCTTGCGGCTTAAGTTTTTACAAAAACTGTCCCTCCAATTTTTTCCTTCCTTTGACATAAAACAGGGGTGGGCAAACTTTTTGACTCGAGGGCCACAATGGGTTCTTAAACTGGACTGGAGGGCCGGAACAAAAGCATGGATGGAGTGTTTGTGTGAACTAATATAAATTCAAAGTAAAGGAGTGGAGGGGAGAGCAAGAGAACCGGATAGAACAGCCGGATCCGGCCCGTGGGCCGTAGTTTGCCCAAGGCTGACATAAAAGAAGCTTGAACTCTGTCCTTTCTTGAAATAGATTTGAGGAATGGCTAGGGCCCTCATTTCTTGAATGACACCTTCTCCATCTATAAAACTTTCCTTATGCCACACTCTGACGTTATGACTTTTGGCATCTCAGCGTGTTGGGCACACGAGCTTTGGACCTGTAACAAGGACTTGGTGACTGTCTGCTCTCGGAGCATCTCCTGTAGAATAAAAAGGATCATTAGGATTCCAGGTAGGGCTCTCCGTTTTGTTTACATCTCCAGTAGAAAGAAATGCTTGTCAAATCTCTGTGTTTAGGATACTTGCTTTTAAAGAAACTGCTGACAATTATAAAGCACCAAATCATGAAAAAGTTTTACATTTTCCCCAAAATCCTCCTATCTAATAAAAGAGAAACATGCAAATTGACCGTACCTCCACTATGCTACCAGCCAATAGGAGTGAGTATGCAAATCAACACAACCAAGATGGCAAGGTCCATAGTGGCCAGGTGGTGCTGGCACTGCCAGGGCAGATCGGAGACACAAACCCACAGGGCGGTTGGCACCCAGCAGTCCCAAGCCCTGCCATGGCCGCACTGTGGCTGTGGGGGGCTGGATCGGAGACACAAACCCGCAGGCCTGGCACCCAGTAGCCCCAAGGCCTGGGGCCGAGGCGCTGGGGCTGCTGCGGAGGTCCGGGGGGCAGTGGAGACACAAACCCACAAGAAACCTGTGGAAAGTGAGATAAACTATCATAACTTTATCTCCCTTTCCACAAGATGAGAAAACTGCCCCTGGTTTATGTAGTGATGTGGCCCACACCTTTCCACAAGCACAGGGTATCTTATGACCACTCCCAGGAAGGTCTGGTCAGAATACCATCTCCAGGGAATAACGCTGCTGTGGCAAATCATCTAAGGGAGGAAACAAGCTTTTGTTGGGTTTATTCTGAAGGTCAGAGAACATGCCACCCAACATATGCTGTGTTGTTATATTGATGATCTTGAGCTGCAGATGCTTGAAAAACAGCAAATGCATGCGCAAAGGCTTTCACTGAAGTCTCCTGATCTGCCTAAGATCGGACCCCCCAAAAGGAGCTCAAATGTCATAGGTCCCCTTCACGGGAGAAGTGTCATCAGGCAAAGAAGACTGACTCCTGTCACAGGACAGGAGAGTAGAAGTTGACATCACATACAAACTTTGTTACAAACTATTTCCCCCCACCCCCATTCATCTTTCCTAAAAATCATTTACTCTCCTCGAAGAGGCCTACATCTCCCGTCCCCTTTCCTTAGGAAGAAGATATTTAAATCTGCATTCTAAGCCATGCTGGGGAGTTACTCATTTTTCCCTGGATTCTCCCACATATACACGAGGTACACATGTTAATGAACTTTTGTTTTTCTCTTGGTGATCTGTCTTTCATTACAAGGGCCTCCACTAAGAACTCAGAAAGGTAGAGGAAAACTACTTTTCCTCCTCCATAATTCTATCTTGGGAAATCAAGTCCCCAGCTGAACAATGAGGTTGGCTTAAGTACCAAGCAGTCTTGGCTGATGCTGACGGGAGGGAAGCTTCTAGGGAGAAATCAATGATATTGGGATCAAAGTGGGACGGAGGGCACACGCATGGTTGCTGGTGGGAGTTTAAAGTGGTTCAACATTTTTGGAGGGTGATTTGGCAAATTCAATAGAAATGTTCAAGGCACAGCTGCTGAGATAAAGCACAAGCACATAAGCCCTGGTCAGAACCCAGGATGTTACTGCGGGCTCCTTTTCCACGATAGGAAAACCTGGGAACAACCTGCATTTTTAGGACAAGGTGGCATCTATACTAATAAAAGGGTAATATGCTAATTAGACTGAACATCTTCTGGACGACCTTCCAGATGTCCTTCCGGACATCCTTCCCGACAAAGCCATGTTGGTGGGGCCAAGGCAGAGGAGGTTAGAGATAATCAGGCAGGCAGGGGAGAGCAGTTAGGGGGATCAGGCCAGCAGGGGAGAGCAGTTAGGGTGAACAGGCTGTCAGGGGAGAGCAGTTAGAGGGATCAGGCTGGCAGGCAGGTGAGTGGTGAGGAGCCAGAGGTCCTGAGGGGTCCCAGATTGGAGAGAGTGCAGGCTGAGCTGAGGGGACCCCCTTCCCGTGCATGAATTTTGTGCACTGGGCCTCTAGTATAATATATAATGCTTTCCGTATATTGTCATAATGTTTATTTTTGCAGTGTTTCTTTTTTTAAAAATATAAAAAATGTATTTTGCCTCCTTGAAAGTTAAATTGTTACTTATACCTCTATCTCCATTATTGTTTACGTTCTCTCTTTCTGCTCTCCTTCCTCAGACTTTATTCTCAACTGGTTTTTACTTGCACTTCTAGTCTGGTGGCACATCAACCTTTGTAGTCCACTCCCTTCATTAGCTCATTTCTCTCCTGCTTTTTCCCCACATGCCACAGAGTTTGCCTTTTTGTCCTTTCCATCTTGTTTTCACATTCTTACCAGATTGGGAAATACTTCTCTCAATTAAATACTCTGCTAACATAATAGGTTTTGAGTTTAGTCCAATTTAAAGGAAGTGACACAAGGAAGTCCACCTAATTATCTCTATTCTAGGGAAAAAAAAGAGTTTGCAAGTATTTAGAGAAAAGTCAGTTTGCTCCCTAATTTCGTGAGGCGGCCCAAGATAATTTCTAGTCTGATAAGTTACAGAGTAGTGTAGGTGGGAGAAAGGGTGAAATACTGCACAGTATTGCATTCACACCCATTGTTATTGTATTGCTTTCTCTTCTGTCTCTACACTATCACATATATTAAGCTTAAGTGTAAATGCTAAAATCAAATAACGATGATTGTTTACAGTATCTATGCCCTTCTTTTTTCTCCAGCTATTTTAGTGAACTATTTGTGTCTCTCTTATAGATATGAATTTATTCCTGCATTTATTCTTCTGTTATCATGAATTTAGAAAACAGAAAATGAAGACAGTCCGTAGAGAAAGAATTGCTTTAAACACACGCGCACGCACACGCATGCAAACACACACCACATCACAGCACTGTATGAAATGCATCTTTTTCCCATATAAAACACCTCCCTAAAATGTATTTCTTTACTCATCAATATTTTATTGAATCCCTGCTATGAGAGGAACTGTACTGGGTGCTAATGATTCAAAGCTGGATAAGGCTGTTTGTATTGGTTCTCGGAGTGAAGTTGTTTAAAAAGCCAGTTGCTACTCCCACTATGCCCTTTGCAGTTTGGGGGGCGTGAAGACACATTCGGGCCCTTGAACCTCTCTCTTTGTGAGTTTCTCAATAGACTCCCACGTCCAGAACCGCACGTGTAGATTCCCTCCCCACACTGTCAAAGGGAACAGGCTGGGCTTCATATCTAACAAGATCCTAGATGTTCATTATCCTTTGAAGCCCGGCTCACTGAGCACTTTTCACAATGAAGTTCTTTCACTTATCTTTTGCCATCTGAGCCAGATAAAAGTTTCCTGCACACTCAATGCCTTTATAGGAGCAGTGCCCAAAGGGAATCATTATGCAAATAGCCGCCAGTGTATTTTTTTTCCCATTTCTGACAAATACTGTCACCAAGGATTATGGGATATATTATCTAAAAATGTATCTCCCTCCCAACATGTAACTCAGCTTTGGAAGATGACAGGGCGTACCCTCACATTGGATAGTTGTCTAACATTGAGGACAATGATAATCTATTCTTTTCAAAACGGTCACAATCAAAAAGGGGTAGAACCCATTATCTTGGTGTTCTAGTATTTAATGGCTGCTTTCAAAGGAGGCTTTCCATTCACTTTAATTAAACATTGAATAGAAATGGAAGGCAGAAAATATATATTTTTAATTGAATTTGAGTTATTTCCCCCAAAGAGAGCAGTGTGGGTCTCTCACAGGGTGGGTCTGGCCCTCTAGAGTTCTATCTGTCTTCCTTGCTTTTCAGAGTAACTGCTGACCTGTTAGGACCACGCCAGGGAAAATCCTTTGGGAGTTTTACATTTCCAGATCACTCTCTCCTTTGTGTGCGACCGCACTAAATGCAGGATTTATTCTTTGTTCGGCTTGTACAGGAAGACATGCTTCCGCTGCTCATTCTTCCTCTCATTTGGAGCATCAAAAAAAATGCGAGGCCAGTGTCTTCACAGGTCAGGCTGCCCTCACATACCTCGGAGGGATGTAATTGGAGAGCCTCTTGCCCGGAGGAAGTGCAGTTTTTACCTTCTGACCTAGGATCTTTGTACAGGTTTTTTAAGTTTTCCCAGCTCGCACTGTTCTCATATTTTCCAGCTTCTGTCAATTCATTAAATGCCGATTTAGATTTTTATGGCAACATTCGTCTCAGATGACACTTACAGTAAAGTTCATCATTAAACCTTATAATTTTTAGTGCTGTATGTAATTGATGGTTCCATTTTAAATCAAATCCACCCTAATAAATTGTCTTAAGACTTTGCAGATACATCATGTAGTTAGCTTTTTCTTGAGGCGTCATTTATAAAGACAGGATATGACTTTATGCCTGAGGAATATATTTTACTGAGAGCACAACAATGCATTGATGGATTCGTCGTAAATTATCGCAAAAGAAGAGTATCTCAGAAGAATGGTAACACATATAATGACCTACATCCATATACAATGGCACAAGGATCATTTTGGAAGCATAACAGATATTCAGGATAAATAATTGAGAAAAAAAATGTCTGCTTAACTTGAACGGTATCATTAGTTGCTATGTGAAAAGTCTTTCAGACTCTGGGTCTAATTTACCTTTTGTGTCTAAGCTCAAATTCTGAAGCAGATTTTTTTCTTATGCATATTATACCACAGTTCTACTAAGGGACTCATTATTTCACCTCTACAGGACTATATTTTCATGACTGTTCATCTATCCTTCGTTTTTTACCCCATGCTCAAATATCCTTTAAATTATTGTTCAAATCAGCCATGCAAGGTAAAAACATGATTATGAATCCCCAACGCTTCTTGAAGTATTCCAGTGGCTTTTCATCACTTGCACGATAAGACCTATGCACTTTTAGCAAGACAAAATAGAATCCTTCATAATTGGTATTACTTTTCTCCTCCAAATCACTATTCCCCATAATATGGATTTTAATACTTCAATAATATTATTTTGTGTCTTACCTCATTATTTTATGTATCTAATTTTTCCATAAATACCTAATGTACACCCACTCTGTATTGGGTGAGCACACTTGGACCTGGTCCCTGACCTTGTGGTGTTTACAGTCTGATGGGGAGACAGATATTAATCAAATACTCACATAAGGAAATATAACATGGCAATATAAAGTGACATAAGAGAGGGGTACACAGTGGTATTCATACCTGCCATGAAGGAATTTGATCAAGTCAGAGAAATCAAAGAAAGCTTCCATGAGGAGGAATTTCTCAGGAAAGATCTGAAGGACATAGATGCTTTATTTGTGAGGAGAGAAAGGGAAGAACATTATAAACAGAAAGAACATCTATTTTCTTCCAGGATTGTTTTTATTTACTTGACCTTTTACCTTTGCTTTTCCTTTATCCACATCTCTACTCAGACCTGATTCAACATGAACACCCCTAGAAAACTCCCCTTCTTTCTTATCAAATATGTAAGCTTCCTTTTATTCCTCCCAAAATAGCACATTATCCACATTATACTATTATTTCTTTATTGAAATGAAGGAAGAGGAGGGGAAGGAAGGGAAGAAGAGACAGAACTAATATTGATACTTTTGCTTTCTATTAAAAATCTGCCTACTCATTAAGGTCAAGTTTTTAAAAATCTAACTTGCTTCATTCTGGATTTTCTAGGTCAGGTATGTTTCTTCTGACTTTAAATTCCAAGTATTTAGACTGTTTTTACAGTTTACTTCATTCTGCTTTGTGCCCTTTCTTATTTTATTGGATCTACTCAACTCCAAATTACTTCAGTATCCTTGAGGACAGGTCTCGTGTATTGCAGGATGTCTAGCAGCATCCCTGGTCTCTACCTCCTATAGGGCAGAAGCACCCTCCTCTCCCCAACCAGTTGTAGCAACCAAAACCTGTCTAGATTTTTTTTTTTTTTTTTTTGCTGAATGTCCCTGGCTGAGAACCTCTCCTTTTCACTATCAAAGAGGCCTGGTTTCCTCACATATACTAGTAAACTAGGAACTCAAAGGATTTCCATGAGGCTTTAAAGTTCATAGAACACCTACAAGTCTGATACAAAGTAGATGCTCAATATATGGCCTGTATCTTTCCTAGTGAGACATGTTATCCTACTGTTCTTTTAGGCCCAATAACCACATTGCTCCACTTTAAGAAATTATTTTTAAAGACTTGGAAGTTTTAAATGTTGGTGGTGGTGGGAGGTGGGAGAGTGGGGAATATCAAATTAGCTCCTCAAGCTTTATTCTTGTGTAATTATGAATTCAATTTTTTTTCCCCAAAAGTATGACCTTGCACTTCCCCTTATTATCTGTCATATTTCTACCCACTCACACTGATAGTGAGATTTTGAAATGGATCCTAGTTGACTAGATAGTTCAGCATGTGAGAGAGCTTAGAATCATTGGTGAGCCATATTTGCATTCTCTTTCTTTTGGATCATTAATAAAATGTTAAATAAGATAAAACATCTACCCAAGCATTAATTGAAATTCCTAAACAAGTTGTGGCTCAGAAACTTGTGTGATATTGCTGCAATCAACAATTGATTCCCTCTGATGACATTAGTATATAATGCCTCAAGTAACTCCTGCAATTATCTACTATTAAGGCAAATATTTCACCTGCAATATGTTTTATTAAAAGAGTATTTTCCAATCTGTGAATTAAGTAATTCCCTAATCTTAAACCAATGCACCCTATTTTGTTCTACAACTTTTACTTAAAACTGCATAATAATTGCTTGACAAGATATGTACCCTTTTTATCATCCTGAAATGTGTATGTATTATTTCTCAATTTCTTTAGTTAAAAACTTACATGATTTATTTTAGATTTCTAAAATCTTTCTTCATAATATCAGTGCAAAATTAGTGGTATAGTTTTCTATTCTTTTGAAACCCCACAATCAGTGTTTGTGGCATCTATATTTCACTTATAAATAGTTCTTATATATTGATTTTGTATGAAAATTTTAAAGCAGATGCCCCAAATTGGTGGCAAATATAAAACATTTAGATAGATGTTAGAGTATGTTCCACAAATTAATAATTATAGAATAATTCAAAATGCTTGCAAGCCTGGACAGTGTGGCTCAATGGTTGAGTGCCAAACCATGAACCAGGAAGTCACAGTTGGATTCTGGGCCAGGGCACATGCCTGGGTTGTGGGCTCCATCCCCAGTGTGGGGAGTGCAGGAGGCAGCTGATCAATGATTCTCTCTCATCATTGATATTTCTAGCTCTCTCTCCCTCTCCCGTCCTCTCTCTATAAGAAATAAATAAATGCATGTAAGTAAGAGTTTTTACTTTTATCCCAGAAATGTAGCACTTTTAATTTGTGTGCTAATAGTTTGCATTCATTCATATATATAATTAGATATTTTCAGGTATCCTGTCTAATAAAAGAGTAATATGCAAATTAACCATCACTCCTCTACACCCACAAACCACATCCACCAGCCAATCAGGAGTAAGTATGCAAATTAACACCAACCAAGATGGCTGCATCAACGGAGTGAGCAGGAGGATTGGGTTTCCCTGGCAATGGAGGAAGCCAAGCTTTCCACACACCTTGGTGGGCCCAGGCCTCCACTCAAGGCTACAAAGTTTCAATTATAGAAGATAAATAAATCCCAACAAAAATGGGGGCAGCCACGGAGCTGGAGAGAGCAGGAAGCTTGAGTTGCCCCCAAAGATGGAGGAAGCCAAGCTTTGGCAGCCCTGGCCTGACTCGGCCTCCACTCAAGGCTACAAAGTTTCAATTATAGAAGATAAATAAATCCCAACAAAAATGGCTGCAGCCATGGAGCGAGCAGGAAGTTGGCTCCGCTCCAGGCTACAAAGTTTCAATTATAGAAGATAAATAAATCACAGATACCAGGGCCTCTGCTTGGGTCACTGGGTGGCATGGCCGGCCTGCAAACCACCACAGGCCCCTCGCCCAACTGCCTCACACCCCAAGAAAACCCCCACTCTGATCTGGGACACCTTTCAGGTCAAACCAGCTGGCCCCCACCTATGCACCAGGCCTCTATCCTCCTATCTAATAAAAGAGTAATATGCAAATTGACTGTCACTCCAACACACAAGATGGCTGCCCCTATGTGGTCAAAGATGGCTGCCCCCATGTGGACACAAGATGGCAGCCACAAGATGGCCAGCAGGGAGGGCAGTTGGGAGGGACCAGGCCTGCAAGGGAGGGCAGTTGTGGGAGATCAGGCCAGCAGGGGAGGGCAGTTGGGAGGGACCAGGCCAGCATAGGAGGGAAGTTGGGGGCAACCGGGCCTGCAAGGAAGAGCAGTTCGGTGGGACCCAGGCCTGCAGGGGAGAGCAGTTGGGGGGACCAGGCCTGCAGTGGAGGGCAGTTAGGGGCAAACAAACTGGCAGGGGAGCAATTAGGCATCAGACAGGCTGGCAGGGGAATGGTTAGGGGATGATCAGGCTGGCAGGCAGAAGCCATTAGGGGCAATCAGGAAGGCAGGCAGGTGAGCAGTTGGGAGCCAGCAGTCCTGGATTGTGAGAGGGATGTCCGACTGCATGTTTAGGATCCAGAAGGATCGGGCCTAAACAGGCAGTCAGACATCCCTTGAGGTGTCCCAGATTGGAGAGGGTGTAGGCTGGGCTGAGGGACAACCCCCGCCCCCCCGTGCACAAATTTCGTGCACAGTGCATAAAAATTCATACACTGGAGAGGGGGGTCCCTCAGCCTGGCCTGCCCCCTCTCACAGTCTGGGAGCCCTCAGGGGCAGGAGGCAACCCAGAGATCAGGGGAAGGCGACGCCCTATCACACCTCTGCTGCTGGCATTGCCAGCAGTGCAAGCCTTGGCCAGCCCTGGTTACCTGAGCCTTGGGCGTCCTGGGCAGCTGGGCAGCCACCACCCAAGGCTTGCCTGCACCTTGGCTGGCCCTGGGTGGCTGGGCACCCGCCACCTGAGGCTTGCCTGTGCCTCGGGAGTCAGCTGGGCAGCTGCCACCCGAGGCTTGCCTGTGCCTCAGGCCAGCCCTGGACAGGTGGGGGGCTGAGGGGAGTGGGGGAATCCAGAGGCAGGTGTGCAGAGCAACCTTGCTGTGCCTGCCGCCCTGGCGGGGCTGAGGGGACTGGGCGCCGCCATCATGTGGCTTTGGGCACCACCATCTTTGAGCGTATGGCAGTCAATTAGCATATTCCCTCCTTATTGGCTGTGGGTGCCGCCATCTTTGCGATGGCATGAGGGTCAATTAGCATATTCCCTCTTTATTAGATAGGATGTTTTCTAATTTGCTTCCGGACTGCACATCAAAATAAAATAATAATTAAGATCAAGACAAATTCAAGTAAAGATATAATAAAGAAAAAAAAAGAAAGAAAGACAAAAGCATATAAGTCTTCAGCTGGGAAAAATATTCCACATGATTCAGCTTCTATCCACTCATTAGCAAATGAAACTGCAAAGAGTGTAAAAGAATTATTTTTAAATGGTTACAGATCTACTTGATGGTTGCTACTTAGATGTTGTCTTGGTAGTTTTGATTTATAATTCAGTGACATTTGTAATCCACCATTAATTCAAAGAATTTTGGAGGTGCCTACAAGTTTTCTAATCTAAGTCTCTCCTCTCCTCAGAAGCTTGGTAAAGAGCAAAGAACGTCTCTCTCTCTGAAGATGCAGAGTGTATCTCTCTATTCATTCAACATATCTTCCATATACTTCAAGTCTTTTTAAAAATTCTGCCACTGCCTTTAATTTCGTTTTCTAGTTCAATATAAGACTATTCTTTTTTTTTATAAATATATTTTTATTGATTTTAGAGAGAAAGGAACAGGGAGAGAGAGATAGAAGCATTAATGATGAGAGAGAATCATTGATTGGCTGCCTCCTGCACGCCCCCTGCTGGGGATCAAGCCAGCAACCCAGGCATGTACCCTTGACCAGAATCAAACCCAGACCCTTTGGTCCTCAGGCTGACACTACCCACTGAGTTAAACTGGCTAGGGCTATAAGACTATTCTTAAAATGTTGAAAACAGTCATCAGAATAGATCTCAAAGTTTTCCAGTTGCTTCATATACACCAATTTAAATAATTCAGTTAGATAATTTCTTATAAGAATATTCTAATTTTCTATTATTCCTTTTTCCCCTCCAAAAGGACCATACCTGAAATTGAACACAAAATTTCAGACATGGTCAAACATTTGAGGCATTGCTACTTTTATTGTAAACATTGTAGTTGTATTTATGAAGCCAGCCTGAAATTTTATTAACTTGGAGAAAAGTCAATTCAAATTAAATTAACTAATTTAATAATATTAATAGGGATTCTAATCTACATTAGTTATGCACTAAGTGTGGAAGTTAAAAGATGAGTAAGACATAAATCTTGCTTTCAGATATACAGTAGATTAACAAATTAAGTGAAAACTAATCAGGAGGAGGAGGAGAATAATTCTTATTGGAAATTGGAGCAAGAATAAGGATTTAACAATCTGCTCTAAATTTTTGCAGACAAATGTGATTTGTCGAGAAGAATAAGTGAAAGCTATTCTATGTTATGAAAATCCTATCTAATAAAAGAGTAATATGCAAATTGACCATCACTCCAACACACAAGATGGCTGCCCGCAAGTGGTCAAAGATGGCTGCCCCCATGTGGACACAAGATGGTCAGCAGGGGAGGGCAATTGGCAGAGACCAGGCCTGCAAGGGAGGGCAGTTGGGGGCGATCAAGCCTGCAGGGGAGGGCAGTTAGGAGTGACGAGGCTGGCAGAGGAGGGCAGTTGAGGGTGACTGGTCCTGCAGGGAAGGGCAGTTTGGGGGGACCCAGGCCTGCAAGGGAGAGCAGTTAGGGGGGACCAGGCCTGCAGGGGAGGGCAGTTAGGGGCAAACATGCTGACAGGGGAGCAGTTAAGCATCAATCAGGCTGTCAGGGGAGTGGTTAGTGGGTGATCAGGCTGGCAGGCAGAAGCGGTTAGGGGCAATCAGGAAGGCAGGTAGGTGAGCAGTTGGGAGCCAGCAGTCCTGGATTGTGAGAGGGATGTCCGACTGCCCGTTTAGGCCCGATCCTGGTAGGGTCTGGTCTGTCCTAAATGGGAGGCCAACTGCAAGTTGTAAAAAAGGCACCAATGTAGTGTGTGTTGGTCTCTGAGATAAGGCCACACTCTGACTTTAGCCGTGTGTGCACAAAGTCAATTTGCATATCCCTCGAGCGGTCCCAGATTGGAGAAGCTGCAGGCTGGGCTAAGGGACACCCACCCCGCCCGTGTATGAATTTTGTGCACCGGGCCTCTAGTAAAGCATATAAAAGGAAAGAATGCTATATGTGAATGATTCATTTTGTGGAACTGTACATAGTTATCTATTTTCAAGTCATATATTATAAGGGGATATAATAGTAGGAAAATAATGAAAGATTTTGTTTATGCCCTAGCTGGTTTGGTTCAGTGGATAGAGCATCAGCCTGCAGACTGAAGGGTCCTGGGTTCAATTCCGGTCAAGGGCACATGGCTGGATTGCAGGCTCAATTACCAGTAGGGGGCATGCAGAGGGCAGCTGATCAATGATTCTCATCTTGATGTTTCTATGTTTCTATCTCTCCTTTCCTCTCTGAAATAAATTATATATATATATATATATATATATATATATATATATATATGTATATATATATATATAATACACACACACACACACATATATATATATATATATATATATATATATATATATAAATAATTTGTTTAAAATGTGTGTACATTTAGAGATCTTTCCATTGAAAGTGTCAGAAAATGCAATCCTGGCTCATAAGAAAAATCATTGGTGGTTCATGAGTTTATCTAGCTTGAGGTGTATTTTATCAAGGGCTCTCATAAATCTATCAGGATCTGATCTCTATACTTCTCAGTTGTACTCTCCTTTATGCTATACTGGAACCTATTTGATAGCATGATGGCTAACAAACAGTCCAACCCTACATCTTTCCAGTAAACCCCATATGAAGGAAATTCTCTCTGATTCAGAAATTTGAACAAAAATCTGGGCACTGACTCTCCTTGACCCACACTGGCTTAAAGTCCACTTTCTGGACCAAGTACAATATGTGTGGAATAGAATGTACTGCTTTAACCAAGTCTGAATCACATACCCATATCCACAGAGAGAGAAGGAATGGGATAGTGCCATACTCACCTAGAACATAGAAATCAAAGGTTGGGATGCATTTATCTACTCCACCCCCAACCCCAACATCAAGTTTCTGATGGCCAAAGAAAGTGCAGCTAATGAAGCAAGGAGAGAAGAAATGTGTATTGTGAGATATACTTTTTCTAGCATTATGCCAAAGTAATCTCTGTTGTGTGAGCAACTATTTATTCAGTAATTATAGGGTAGGCATTACCCATTACGTATAATCCTCAGAAGTTCTCTGTAAGGGTATAGTTTTATTGTCATTATATATTGGACAAAAATTAAATCTGTGGAAGTGTATATGAGGAGTGGTGAAATTTGATCCATACAGTTTTTAAACTAAAATTGATACCTTTTCTATACATTACAATCTTTTCATATTATTATTATAATTGCATTTATTTAAAGTAATATTTAGCCCTAACTGGTTTGGCTCAGTGGATAGAGGGTCGGCCTGCATACTGAAGGGTCCCAGGTTCGATTCCGGTCAAGGGCATGTACCTTGGTTGCGGGCACATCCCCAATAGGGGGTGTGCAGGAGGCAGCTGATTGATGTTTCCCTCTCATCGATGTTTCTAACTCTCTATCCCTCTCCCTTCCTTTCTGTAAAAAATCAATAAAATATATTTAAAAATAAATAAATAAAATAAAGTAATATTTAGCTCTACTTTCAAAGGAATGGTCTAGACCTGTGGTCGGCAAACTGCAGCTCGCGAGCCACATGTGGCTCATTGGCCCCTTGAGTGTGGCTCTTCCACAAAATACCACGGCCTGGGTGAGTCTATTTTGAAGAAGTGGCATTAGAAGAAGTTTAAGTTTAAAAAATTTGGCTTTCAAAAGAAATTTCAATCGTTGTACTGTTGATATTTGGCTCTGTTGACTAATGAGTTTGCTGACCACTGGTCTAGACCAATGTTTATCAACTTTGGTTGCACATTGAACTCACCTGAGAAGCTTTAAAAAGAGTTCTGGCCTGGCCAGCAGTGGCTCAGAAGTTGAGTATCAACCTATGAACCAGAAGATCACGGTTTGATTCTCAGTCAGGGAACATGCCCGTGATGTGGGCTTAATCCCCAGTGTGGAGTGTGCAGGAGGCAGCCGACCCATGATTCTCTTTCATCATTGATGTTTCTATGTTTCTATGTCTCACCCTCTCCCTTCCTCTCTGAAATATATATATATATATATATATATATATATATATATATATATATATATGTATATACACACACACACACACACACACATACATATTACTGAGTTCTGGTTTTTACCTTTAGAGACAGTGATTTGAATTGGTATTTGTAAGGCCCGTACATTAGGATTTCTAGACCTGCTCATGTGATCAAGTGTGTGACAAAGTTCAAGGACCACTAGTAAAATGAACAAAAGGGAGTCTGACATAGGAATCTCACTGTATTTTGCATCTTGGATTTATGTGATTCTATATTAATTGTAAAAAAATGAAAGTATGGAAGTCAGATAGGGACCATATCTACTTCTCTGATCCTGTTTATTAGTCTTTCAAATGGTTCTAATACACCACTACCATTATGAAATTTGCATTCATTTTTTTGCAGGTTATTTAGTAAGCAAAGGTGAATTATATGGGGAATTATATAATGGTCATTGTCATACAGCCATTTCTCTTTCTGAGCCTTAGAACTGTTCCCTCTCTCTTCCAAAAATGTGACAGTTGCCTGAGATAATCCTGGAAGGAAGAGGAAACAGAGATGATGACTCCTTTCTTTCCTCTATGCTTTCCTCAGCCGTGTCACTCACATCCTCCTCTCTCCTGCATACATGTCCTGCATGCAGAGACCAGGACATGTGTGTATGTCTGTCTTCTCAGCATTCCCATGAACTCTCTAGTAGGTTTCACCTATTCTACCATAGAATTCCTGGCTCCTTTGTAGAAGCTGATTCTGAGAAAGGAGAGATAGTCTAAAAACACCTAAAATCTGAACAGATGTGACATTGTATTTCTCACATATATTAAAAGGCAGAGGAATATAGACAAATATAGTAATGCGAAATCTAGTTGTTAAGGAGCTTAGCAATGCAATAAAGTTAGTCTTGGTGATCAGTACACATTTTTTCATCATGTGTAGTGTATTGTAAAAGACTCCTTGAGTATGTGCCTAAAAGCCACTTAAATTGTTGTTAAAGAAAAAAAAATAGAGCTTGGTTAAAAATGAGCCAGTTTTATTCTCAGAGCAGTGTCATCCTTCACTAGGATAGCATTTCAGAATATGTTCTTTGGGTGTATTAAAATGTATGATACTATATGGTATATTAAATGATATTCATAGCCTCATATAAATTCTTATAATAAACTACAATAAATGCTAAAGTGTAATGCATTTCCTTTTTTCCCTGTAGATGCTATTTTCACAAAGAATTCATTCAAATCTTTTTTAAGGTGTATAGGCTCTCTTGAAATATTTAGTAGAGGGTGTCACTTCTTTCTGAGTCTGATAAAAGTAAGACTTTTCTTTAGTCTTTTACACATAAAAGAAGCAATAACACTCACATCATTCTCACCCTTAGAAGAGTGTTATCAAAATGAGAAACCCTTGCTTCTCTAATCAAACTTAGTCGGCTGACCCTGAAAACAATGTCAACCGCATGCAGTATTTGAATATCATAAAAACATTTCCTTAGATTGTAATTATTTTCACTCTCCAGATCAAAGACTGTGTGGTCTAATTTACAAAGAAATACCTCCAACTTTTTAAACATCACATATCCATTGAAAGTATGTAAGGAAATGCAAGTGAAAATGCATGGTTTAAAGTACAATGCAGAGAATGCCAGGTTCTTTAGAGGAGTTTCTACATGTGACTAACAGGTATGATTTGAGATTCTTAACATAGATGAGGACCTGGGCCAAGAACCAAAGACCCAGGAAGGGCTTTGGGGGCTACGTAAGGGTATTTACTTGTTACTTTATGAATAAAGGGAAGCATTGGAATTTTTTAAAGCAGAAGTTATTTATATCTTAAAAGATCATTCTATTATCTTGATAGATGGTATCTTAGAGAGAAGCTCATATGAAAATAAAATTTTCTAGTAGAATGGCTTAGACCTTCCGAAAACACTGACCTCTCAAAACAGATTATGTGATTGTTTATTTTATTAAATAGTTCTATAGAAAACATTCCCAAGTATTCTCAGCAATGCTAATATTCAGCAACTTCAACCTATGGAGTCTACATGGGGAAAAACCAGTGGGGTATAGTGGAAATGCATATCCAAAATTATTTTAAATATTTAAAATGCATTAAAATGAGTTTTATGTATTTAAAGTTACCTTCCCAAATTGGGAGTGATAAAGCCATCTACTTCCTTGAACACAGATTGCTCGTTGATTGTCTCCCGGAATCAGGTACAAATAAGGCACACTTTATTTGATAGGAGAGAGGAAGTCCATGTAATGCTCCCAGGAAACACACTGTCAAGGCTGGGGGTTGTCAGATGAGAAGGACGAGCTCATTTCCAGCTATTGGATCTTGCAAGAGAAGTGCCAACCACAGCACTGGCCCAAGTTCCATGATGAACTGTTCACACAATTGTAAAGGGCCCTCATAGGGGAAATAACCTAGAAAGAAGTGGTAAATTAACTCAGTTATCCTCCACATATGTTGTCCTTTATATGTGCCTGATTATGAGTTGGTTTCAGAGTATAAAGAAACAAAAGACAAAGAAATAATGATCATGGAACTTACATCAAGAAGGGAAGCTCACAATCTTCTTTTCTAAAATAATAATTAATATCAGGCCCAGTTGACATTGTATACCCAGCTAATGTAAGCACTTTTTCATCTTTAAAGAAACAAAGTCCTGGAAATATATATATATATATATATATATATATATATATATACACACACACACACATACATGTATATATATATATATTTTAAGTTGAATACATACAATGGAAAAATATTTCTAGCAACAGATGATGAATAGGAGATATGCCTTTCTTCTTTTGACCCATTATATATAACAATAAAGTGATTTTTAAAGAGGGCTTAACACTACAAAGACAGAGAGGATGTAGGTGTGTATATTGTCAAAGAACAATTGCACCAGACAGGGTTAAAGAGGCAAGGATGACTTTATTCATTAAAGACTATTGTAATAAGGGGGAGAGTTTGAACTCAACTCCACTGAAAGAAAAGTGGGAGAGTTTTTAAGCCCTGAGGTGAGCTAGTGAACAATGACTGGACAATGTTAATGAGAGGTTGATCAACCTCATTATACCATCTGGGCTTGCTAATTGGCACTTATTGAAATTAGGCTTCTATCTTTCTTCCCAGAGAGGCTGAAAGATAGGGACTGTATCTCCTTTGAATACATTTCAAATAGATGGCCCCAGGTTCTTGGTAAAAACATTCTGGTTTCTGAAACTAGTGAGAGGCTGGGAGAAGATTTACATCTCAGAGGAGCAGAGAACGAATTTAAAACTGCAAGTTTTCTAAGCAAATGTTATAAGAAAGGAAAGGTCAGGGACCTGTAGTCAAGAGAAGACCATCTCAAGTTTAGTTAAGCTGAGAGGAGAGTTAAAGGTCATATTGGTTAATATATGCATGTGTAGTGTGTGTGTGTGTGTGTGTGTGTGTGTGTGTTTATATCAAAATGAAGCAAGGTCATTGTAAGAAAGGAGTTTATAATCCGATCTTATAAGTAAAATAGGATGTACAAAACCTAGATCACTAATTAGCAAACCAAGTCTGGCATTATATAATAAAGAAAGGAAAGTAAGGCATAATGGATTCAATACCTGCTTTGAAATGGGAGTTCATTACATGAAAGGGTAAATTCACATCTTTGGTTCTCAGTTTTTCTCTGTAAAACACAATAGTTTGTTTTCCTTGCATAGTGTTTGCAGGAATTCAGTAATGTATTTTATATATAATGTCTAGAACAGTGCCTGCTCAAAGAAAAAAATAAACCAACTCAGTAAATAGTTGTTAATGTTAATTAGAATATGACTTCACTAGGAAGTCATGATGACACTTGGAAAAATACTCAAATGCATAGAGTTACAGTATATTTGGGGAATCCCAAATAAATTAATTAAATAGAATAGAGGAGAAACAAGTGTGGGGTCCACGAGATAGGTATCTGAAAAGATAAGACAGAACACAACCGATGAAGGGTAGAATATTCTGAACTTCGGAAATTATATACTTAATCATGTGGGTGCTAGAGATTTGGGGGGGGATTAAAACAAGAGAATGGCATAATGAGGTTCATATTTTAAAAAGAACTCTATGGTGTAGCTTAGAGGGTGAGGGTACCAAAAATAAAGACTTCAACAGTGCTTTGGAACATAGCAGGCAATTGACAAAATCTGTTAAATGGACAAATGCATGAGGCCATTATGTGGTAATAACCTATTCATTAAAAAGTTGTTCTGAGCCCAGTAGGTGACAGAATTATTAAAAGAGGTTAAGAACAGCATCAGGAATGAGTTCCAGACTCATCCTTAAGACATTTATACTTGTGACTATTTAGAAAGGACTACAGTAAAATTATGGGGGTAAGTTTTCTTCCACTTGTAAAAGCTGGAGTGATGGAGATAAATCGGAGAAATATTATGGCAAATATTCAAAACACGTAGTCCACATGTTTACCTGACTAAACCACAATCCAATTTTGGCCAGTTCTTTCTCCCCCTTGGAAAGAAATAATTGTTTGAGGGAAGTGGGAGGGCATTGAGAGTCCAGTGTAATGTATTTTTAAATGGAACTATTAACTGTTAAGCATGTAACAATTACAAGTTTTCAATATGACTTTACTTTCTTGCAATAAAGTGGTCATATAAACCAAAGCAAATACAAAAAAAAAGGTGTTGTAAGAGAAGCAAGTTAGTCTATACTCTTTTCCCACATCATTTGTTAAGTTTTGCCATGTCATGACCTTGGACCAAATGATGTTTCTGGTGAAGCCTATTAGAAGGTTAATGCAGACACTCATATCATATATTTATACATTTTTAAAAAGTCAGTAACACCTGTATGCATGGTAATAGCAAGGAATGTGAAATAATAAAAAAAGATAAGCAGAGAATCTTCAAAGTGAGAGTTCTGGCATTTTTTTGTGAAGGTAAAACAAGCAAGTGGCGTTTGAGGGAGTCTTTCCTATGCCCTTATGGAGCACAATGCTAAAACTGGAAGATAGGGGCCATGTTCTGTGTCACACTTAGTACCCATTGGTTCACAGCAAGTTTATTCATATTCTGCATTGCAAAGCTTCAGGATGTGAATTAGTGCAATTAGGAAAAGATTGTGACAGGAGTCCAAGAGCACTTAAGCCATATATATATATATATATATATATATATATATATATATATATATATATATATATGGTTAAGTGACCATCGCATCCGAAACAACTGAATGGAAGACCGAACAGGCTGTGTGGGGCGACCAGGCCAGCAGGGCATTAGTGAGGGTGACCAAACGACTGAGCAGCAGGCTGTATGGGGCTACCAGGCCCGCAGGGGGGGCAGTTGGGGGCAACCATGCCGGCAGGGGGTGCAGCAAGGGGTGACCAGGCCAGCGGGGGGGCAGTTGGGGGCAACTATGCCGGCAGGAGGGGGCAGTTGGGGGTGACCAGGCCAGCGGGGAAGGGGGGCAGTTAGGGGTGATCAGGCAGGCAGGCAGGTGAACAGTTAGGAGCCAGTGGTCCCAGATTATGAGAGGGATGTCCGACTGCCAGTTTAGGCCCTATCCCATGTAGAGAGAGATAGAAACATCAATGATGAGAGAGAATGATTGGCTGCCTCCTACATGCCCCCTACTGGGGCTTGAGCCGGCAACCTGGGCATGTGCCCTTGACCAGAATCGAACCTGGACTCTTCAGTCCGCAGGCCGATGCTCTATCCACTGAGCCAAAGTGGCTAGGGCTTAAGGTACATATTGAAAACAGTTAGCTAGAGGGGAAAAAGGATTCTGAGGAATGAGATAATGAGATGCAGACATCTGGATAATGTTGATTGGCAGTTCACTGGCTCTTCTCTTGCACTAACTAGCCATCCAGTGGCTGTCTTTATTCTTTCTTGACATGTCGATGAATGCAGTGTGGCAATTCCGAGGGGGTGGGGGTCTAGCAAAAAAAAACTGGGAGAGTACTAAAAATTCTAGGATTTAGATAATTGATAGACTGTGGCATGGAAGCCATACCAATCAAAGTCCCAGCAAGGCACACGTGGCCTACTCCCATGAGCATAAGCAAAGGTGAGTTTTATGAAGGAACTTTAGAAACAGGTAAGGATATAATCATGGAAAACCACAGGGTTGCGCAAGCCTCCTCCTCTTAGCATTAGAGCTGTACTCACCTCTACATCCCAAAACACACAACTTAGAATGCATATCAGAACTTAGAAGGAGAGAATCATGTAAAGCATTTTTTTTTCTGATACCATCTGTGATAGGATTGCTAGACAAAATACATATAGTATTTGTGACACATTATGCTAAGCATTTTTTCATTATTTTTCTGAAGTTCAAAATTAGCTGGTAGACTATAATTTTAGCTGCTGAATCTGGCAACCATATCTTTGGGGAAGAACCATGTTTTTATATATGATTGTTTATTTTGTTTTGTTTTTAATTCTTTACAAACATATTTTTTTTTTTGTAAAATACGGTACAATAAAAATACTAGTAAAGTAAAATAAAAAAAGAGAGCATGCAAGATCTACCTTTTAAAATTGAAACCTAACAGATAAAAAATTTCTCTGTAGAATTCTAATAAAAATGTCCATTGATGCTTGTCATCCACATTGGAAATGGACCACACTTTGAGTGGCAGGAAGGAGAAAAGGGAACTCTGGAAGGGTTGTTCCCACACTAGGCTATGCTTAGAAATTTCATAAGAAAATGGTTAAAAACACAAAGGCCTGGTCCTCGTGACCTACAAATTGTGATTGGATAGGTTCAGCCTAGACAGCAAGAGTCTATTGTTAGTGTGGGTCCTAGATATTTAAATCTGAGCATCTTGAACCATTGTCTGATCACAAGATGTCTCACAGCTGAAAATAGGTTTATGCTATTTTGACATGTGCTTTGCTTATGCGTGCAACTACCTAGTGGTGAACGGCATTTTTCCTGTCATAGTGCTTAGTGACTCTCTCAATATTCAGCCCATCAATATCTGCACGTGGGCATTCAAACTGAATATGTCTGAATATGAACTTCAACCTTCCCCCACCAATATTCAAAACAAAACAACTGTTTGTGATGACCCACGTCCCATGTGGTCCAGGGTTTGGGCTCTGGAGAAGAGCTGCACGCAAATGACAGAGACGAGACAAGAAATAAAAATTTGGAAATTGGGGGGCCAGGTGGGAGACCAACGCAAGAAGAAGGATTCCGCTTGTGCTCAGGCCTTGCCATACTTTTATTCAGTTTGGGATACACCTATAGCCCTTAGGCAGGCAATTTCCAGTAACAGACAATCTTATCAGTAAGGATTTACATGACTATCTGCTCTGGAAGTTGCTTCAGCTACCATTGTCTCAGCTAAACAGTCAGTGCATAGCTCTGACCTGTGCCAGGGCTCAAGGGTCACCAGCATTCCAGGCTCCTTGTCCACACTTCTCTGCTAGTGAAGACTATAGGCAGCTTCCCACAACTGTTGTTCTGCATTTAGTTGGCTGGTACCACTAGCCCCGCATTTGTCAAAGCCAAAATCACTTCAGGCTCCTGGCTCTGTATCCTTTACCTAATTTCTAAGCTTCGTCAGTAACCAAGTTCAACTTGGACTTAGGCAAGCCCCACTGAGTGAATAGTTACAAGGTGGCAATTTAACCATGAAAATGCTTCTAGTCTTGTAAGTATTCTTCACTACTCATAGGATAAAGATCAAACAAATGTAGTTTCCAAACTTTCTTTCAAACTTTGTGTTGCCATAGCACTCTCATTATAGTACACTCAATAGTTTTCTTTAGATCAACTTATCACTATAAATTTAAATATTTATTTCAGCCTCACAATATGCATTACAAACATCAGTAAGAGTTTATATATTTTTTCTTTAAGTTACATTAAAATAAATATACATTTAAAATACTGTTTTGGATACCTCCTACAATTACTTAGTAACTGTAAGCATGAGAAGAAAAGTCAATTTAATGCTTTGCCTTTTATTTCTTCTCAAAGTTATCTCTTTTCCTTCTGTACACCCATTGCATCATAGTGTCTGTCCTACTAAACGATCTACAATTCCCTTGTGATGCCAGGTTATTGTATACCTGAAACTTTTGCTCAAGTTGTTGTCTCCCATGGGCTTACCTATCTCATGGACACTGACTCATTTTTGAAGACTCTGTGTCTCAATTCTATGCTGTAGCATATTAGGCTTTTATTATATAGGTTTCACTTCTCACCTTGCTTTGCCCCCTTTTTAAACAATGGCCCTTTTCCATAGTAATGTGGTATTTGTGACATGTACAGAGAGGTCTATTTTGTCTGTTATTACAGGCACCGGAAGTTACAGCAGTTAAGACATTTGAATCTAGATTCAGAGTGTGGTTTCAATTTCCAACTTTGACAGTTACTAGCTGTGTGGCATAGAGTGGTTACTTAAATTCTCTGGTGCTTAATTTCATCATCTGCAAAATGGGGGTGTAACTTGTTTCATATGTTATATTAATTAATGCAATGAGTTTACCATAGTACCAAGTTTACAAAAATCCATCAGTATAACTAATAACCATAACAATTATAATAATTACTAGAGGCCCGGTGCACGAAATTTGTGCGTGGATATGGTCTGTAGGCCTGGCCTACGATCAGGGCCATCTTCCCTAGCTGCTGGCAGCCGGCCCTCCCCCTGCCACCACCCACCCCTGGTTCCCCATTCACCATTGAGTGATCGGAGCCTGCCAGCCAGGGGGAGGGACCGAGAGGTTGCTGTTCCTGCCCACTCACTGCTCCGTCCCCGCTGCAGGTCGCCCTCTGTGTGTGGGGCAACCGGCAGGGTGGGGGCCTTGGCCTGGCGCCTTTGGCATCCCCTGCCACCCACCCCTTGTTTCCCATTCACCATCGGGCCATGGGAGCCTGCTGGCCGGGAAAAAGGACTGTGAGGTGGTCAGTGCACTTCATAGTGACTGGTCAAGTGGTCATTCTGGTTATTCCACCATTAGGGTCAATTTACATATTACATTTTATTATATAGGATTATCATTAACTAATATAACACTGTAATCTACCTAGAGACTGTGTTTTGCACATTTCTTATTGAATATCCAAAATCTTTCTAAAATTTAATAGGTGCTTAGCTCATGTTTATTTGAAGAACAAATTAATGGTCTCTTCAGTTAACATTTTGATAGAATAAATTAATAATAGTCAGTACTTCTTGTGTATTTTTATATTTATAGCTATGTAAATATCTACCCTTCTTGAAATATAATATTTGGACTTGCAATAAAAGTATGTTCAAATGAATCTCCAAGTTCCTAAAGATAATTTATTCAACTTTGAATTGGATTAGTATTTAGTTATTGAAGGAGCTTAAATTTGAGATCAAGGTACTAATTTCCAGAGATTAGGGTGTTTTTATTTCCAGTTAAATAATATCAGATAACTGAATAAAAAATATGAGTTACTTTAACCAGTGAAATATCTGTTCCTCAATGATTCAGATTGGTTACTTAAATAAAATCGTGCATATACCTATGTACCAGATTAAACCTGTGTTTTGTTTTTCACTTAGAGGTACAGGAAAATATGTTTGATCAGATTCAGCTGTGAGCTTTTCTATTTTTGTTGTAGGTCTTTATCACTGTTAAATCAATTCAGATTGGTGTATTATGTGTTGAAATTTTCACTCTACTTACTATTTGAGTTCAAATGGTCATAACATCCTAATAACCTGGTGCGTGTTCCACAATTGGCCCTGTCATCCTGAACTATTGAAGGTCAATTGCAAAACAATAAATAAATAAATGCAATTACCCGTGGGTGGCATAAGTGCAGCTTTAATTACTTTAAAGCAAGTGTGTTAGAGCCAACAATACAACTCATTGTTTGATAAATACACAAGAAAAACAAAAGCTCTCATTCTGTCTTTTTATAAATTTACTAGAGGCCCGGTGCATGAATTCGTGCACAAGTGGGGTCCCATGGCCTGGCCGGTGATAGGGGCCGATTGGGGCCTGTCTCGCCCAGTCCTGATCAGGGACAATCGGGGCTGGCTGGCTATGGGAGGTTGGCTATGGGAGTGCACTGACCACCAGGGGGAAGCTCCTGCATTGAGCGTCTGCCCCCTGGTGGTCAGTGCATGGTCATAGCTACTGGTCTTTCGGGTGACCGGTCATAATGGTTGCTTAGGCTTTTATATACATAGATGAGGTTATAATAATGGAAGACCTTAGTCATACATAGCCTGCTATAATGGAGTTGTGTCATCCTAGGAGTAACTACATGATGCTATCAATAAGTCAATGGAAATAAAATGTAGTTCTTCAACCTGGTTACCTTGCTGTGAGACAACAATAAGATGTAACAGGAACCTTGATGAATGTATCTTATAAATTCTGATTCTGAATGCCAGAGTTATTCAGTCTGTACAAATATAGTTATATTAATGAAGTAGAAATGTAATGCATTTGCTTTAATGAAAATAGATGAGCTGTTATGGTATCACTCAGTTTAGTTGATATGTATTTACTTTTGTTGTTACTAACCCATTGCACCAAATTCCCCACATCTGATGATGATGATGTAATATGTGCCATATTAAGAGAAGGATGGTCAAATAAGCAACCTATCAAGAATGCTGCTTACTATCTGTTTTAAAGGCTGAATTATATTCCATGGCATATATTTATTCATTCAGTTGTGGTGAACATTTCTAAAATAGTCTTTCATAAGATCAAATATTATAAGGATGATTACCAGAGGTTAGAGGGAGGGAGAAATGGAGAGATAGCAATCAGCAAGCATGACGTTTTAAACAGTGAAGATAAACTATAGATCTGCTATATCTATAAACTGTAGTACAGCATTGTAGCTACAGTAGTTCCCCCTTATCTGCTCTTTTGCTTTCTGTGATTTCATTTACCAGCATTCAACCATGGTTGGAAAATGCCAAATGAAAAATTTCAGAAATAATTCACAATTTTTAAATTGTGGGCCATTCTGAGTAATATGATGAAACCTGGTGCCATCCTGCTCAGTTAGCCAGGGATGTGAATCATTATTTTGTGCAACATATCCATGCTGTACAAGCTACCCATTTTTTAGTCACTTTGTAGCTATCTCAGTTATCAGATTGGCTATTAGAGAGAGATATACACACATTTACATAACTTTTATTACAGTATATTGTTATAATTATTCTATTTTATTAGTTCTCTCTATATATATGTGTACATATAAATATATATACATATATATAAAATATACTGTATATCCTATATAATAAAAGCCTAATATGCTAAGTGTCTGGTCATCCATTCAGCCAATCGAAGCATAATATCGTGATGATATGCTAAGGCTGCTCAACCACTTGCTATGATGTGCACTGACCACCAGGGGGCAGACGCTCTGACTGGAAAGTTAGCTTGCTGTTGGAGTCCAGCTGTTCGGGACTGAATGAGACAGGCCAGACATGCCCTGGAGCCCTCCTGTGGTCCCTCTTGGGCTAGAAAACTTCCCGCATCCCTCCCAAGCCCTGATTATGCAGTGGTGGGGTCCCTTGGCTTGGCCTGTACCCTCTCGCAATCCAGGATCCCTCGGGGTATGTCAGAGAGCCAGTTTTGACCTGATCCCACAGGCCGAGGGACCTCACTGGTGCACAAATTTGTGCACCAGGTCTCTAGTGTATTTGTGTGTGTGTATGTGTGTATATATATATATATATATTTTTTTTTTTTTTTCTCCCCAATACCCACAATAGATGCCTGAAAGTACGGATAGTACCACACACTATATATACTATGTTTTTTCTTGAACATGCATATCTATGACAAAGTTTAAACTACTCTTGAACTTCGGGCTATTAAGTAAAATGAGGGTCCCTTGAACACAGCACTGCAATACTGCCACAGCCAATCTGATAACCTCAACATCTACTGAGTGACTAAGAGGTGGGAACATCTGCAGTAAAAGTTAATTAACCTAGAGTTATAAAAACTAGACTTTTACATATATTTTAAATTTATTTTCTATTTCTGTATGTCTTAAAGAATTCATTTATTTTAATTTTTATGCTATAATTTAACTCATCATAAAATACTTAGACATGTAAAATATTGTATTCATATAGAATAGACAACAATATACATTTACATTTTTCCAGAAAAGTGGTAATGTTCACACCCTTTATCATAAAATAGTTGAAAAAATAACTGTGAACATCCCACAGAACATCACAGAATATGGATCAATTGCATTGATCCATTATGTTGAATTGGCTGAAGGAGCCTGAGATGGCTGGCTTGCATTCAGGAAGCTTTACTAAGAAATGTGTGCTTGAATGGGTAAAAGATAAACCAGGTAAAAATTCAGAGACCTGCCTCATCCATAAAAGAGTTATAATTGTAGCTGTCAGGTATATGTCAGGACAGGTCCCCAAAGTCACATTATTCATCTTCTCTTCTCATGAAGAACAAAACACAACTCCTGCCAGCTTTCAATGGGGTGCGGAGTAGAAAAAATCTTTGTAATGCAGCCCTGGCTGGATAGCTCAGCTGTTTGGAGTATAGTCTTGTATATCAAAAGGTTGTGGGTTCAATTCCTGGTCAGGGCACATGCCTAGGTTGTGGGTTTGAACTTCAGTCATGTATAGCAGCCAACTGATAGGTGTTTCTCTCTTCCTTTGATGTTTCTCTCTCTTCCTTCCTCTCTCTAAAATCAATAAACATATTCTTGGGTGGGGATTAAAAAAAATGTGATGCAGCTAACTCTTGCCATTAAATATAATAAATCTGGTATAGCCTATGGTGTTGGAATTTTTCATGGTACAAAAAATGTTGTGGAATTTGTGGCAAGACCCAGTGGGGAAATTTCAATGAAGACTACTAGAGTTTGGGAACAAGATTGTGCCATCCAAGGCAGGTAATTATCTTCATTTTCAAAAACAACTTTTGGCAGATGACTGGATCCTAGTAGAGACAGAATGCATAGGAAACCAAGTCACCAGGAAATTAGAATTTCTCATCTATAATATAGTAGACGTTATATGCTAATTAGACTGGACGTCCTTCTGGATGAAGCCGGGCCTGAGAGGAAAGCCCTGGTCCTGGGTGCCTGTGGGCGGCTGGAGGGAAGCCAGCCTGGGTCCCGGTGCCAGAGGGAAGCCGGTGCCGGCAGCCGGGGGAAGGAAGCCTTACACTTGCATGAATTTCGTGCACCGGGCCTCTAGTTGTAATATAATAGACCTAATGTGGTAGATAGAATAATGCCTCCCCTCCCCCCATCCAAAGATGTCCACACCTGAACTCCAGAATCATGCTACCTTATATGGAAAAAGGTGCCTCGCATATATGGTTTATGATGGAATTTGAGATTGGGAGATTATCCTGGATTATCCAAGTGGGCTCAGTCTAATCACATGAGTTCTTAAAAGTGGAGAACCTTGCCCTGCTGTAGCCAGAAAGATGTGAAGATGGAAGAATAGTCAGTGAGATCAGTGCTGTTGCATGAATATGGAGGAAGGGGGCCAGGAGCCGGGGGGGATGCAGGCAACCTGTGGAAGCTGTGCCAGATAGGGTAACAGAATCTCCCCCCCAGAGCTTCCAGATAGGGACACAGCTCTGCTGACACCTTGATTCTAGCCCAGTGAGACCTTTATCAGGCTGTAAAATAATAAATGTGGCCAAAACCGGTTTGGCTCAGTGGATAGAGCGTCAGCCTGCGGACTGAAAGGTCCCAGGTTCAATTCCGGTCAAGGGCATGTAACTTGGTTGCAGGCACATCCCCAGTAGGAGGTGTGCAAGAGGCAACTGATCGATGTTTCTCTCTCATCGATGTTTCTGACTATCTATCCCTCTTCCTTCCTCTCTGTAAAAAATCAATAAAATATATTTAAAAAAAATAATAAATGTGCGTTGTTTCATGCTACTAAGTTTGGAGTAATTTGTTATGACGGCAGTGGAAAAGAAATACAGATTTTGCTACTACAAGTGGGGTGTTACTGTAATGCATACCTAAACATGTGGAAGTTATCTCAGAATTGGGGAGTAAGCAGAGGCTGAAAACTTTTTAGGTGATGCTATGAGCTGAATTGTGTGCCCACAGAATTCATGTCAGGGTCCTCACTCACAGTACCTCAGATTGTAACTGTATTTAGAGATATAATCTGTAAAGTGGTAATTAAGTTGCTGTGAGGCCATTAGGGTGGGCCCTAATTCTATATGACTGTTGACCTTATAAAGAGAGGATATTTGGAAGCTGACAGGTACAGAGGGAAGATCAGGTAAATACATCATCTGCAAGCTGAGGAGAGGTTTCAGGGAAAACCAATCTTGCCAACACCTTGGTCTCAGACTCAGCCTCCAGAATTATGAGCAAATTAATTTCTGTTGCTTAAACCACCCAGTACATGGTACTTTGTTTATGCATCACTGGAAAACTAATACACTAGCAATGAAATACCCTGATTTTAGTAGAATCTATTTCAATTCTTTCAAAATGTACTTTTTTTCTTCTGTTTTCGAGCTGGCAGATACATTGGCCACAACTTTCTCTTCTTGTTTGCCTTGAGTTGCAGTTCGAAAAGTGGTCCTAAATATTAATTCTTATTCTTAGAACCAGAAGTAAACTCCTGTTTATTACTTTACTGGAGTCCTGGTGCAGGAATTCATGCACCAGTGGGGTCCCTCGGCTTGGCCTGCATGATTGGGCCGAAACTGGCTCTCCAACACCCACTGGGGGGTTCTGGATTGCGAGAGGCCACAGGACAGGCCGAGGGACCCCACCGGTGCTCGATTGGGGCTGGGGAGGGACGCGGGAGGTTGGCCAGCCAGGGAGGGGTCTTGGGAGGGCTTCAGGGCGTTTCCTGCTCATCTTGCTCAGTCCCAATCAGTCAGACCCCAGCAGCAAGCTAACCTACTAGTCAGAGTATCTCCCCCCTGGTGGTTAGTGCACATCATAGCAACTGGTCAACTGTCTGACCCCTAGTGGTCAGTGCATGTCATAGGGAGCGGTTGAGCGGACTTAGCAAATCATTATCATAATATGCTTTGATTGGTTGAACGAACAACCAGACACTTAGCATACTAGTATTAGGCTTTTATTATATAGGATCATTACTTATTTCACTTAGAACATGGCTTTTTGAAATAGTAAGGGAAAGAGATAAATAGGGAAATATGAAAACAACATGGAAAATGTGAAATGATTATTGTGGTGAATTACTTGTTAGTCAACAAATAATGTATCAGCCCTATACAACTCAAGCAAGGGTACAAGCAATGATGGAATTACACTTTATTGAACTTAGACAATTTAAAGAAATTGTACATTAATTAGATTTTAATATATGAATACTTATAATGGATGTGTGTGTGTGTGTGTGTGTGTGTGTGTGTGTATGTATCAGAATCATAAGATAGTTCTATAAAGACTAGAGGCCCGGTGCATGAAATTCGTGCACAAGGGTGTGTGTCTCTCAGCCCAGCCTGCACCCTCTCCAATCTGGGACCCCTCGAGGGATGTCTGACTGCCCGGATTGGGCCTAAACAGGCAGTCGGACATCCCTTTCACAATCCAGGACTGCTGGCTCCCAACTGCTCACCTGCCTGCCTTCCTGATTGCCCCTAACTGCTTCTGCCTGCCAGCCTGATCACCCCCTAACCACTCCCCTGACAGCCTGATTGATGCCTAGCTGCTCCCCTGCCAGCCTGTTTGCCTCTAATTGCCCTCCCCTGCAGGCCTGGTCCCCCCCAACTGCTCTCCTCTGCAGGCCTGGGTCCCTCCTAACTGCCCTCCCCTGCAGGCCTGGTTGCCCGCAACTTCCCTCCTCTGCCGGCCTCGTCACCCCTAACTGCTCTCCCCTACAGGCTTGATTGCCCCCAACTGCCCTCCCTTGTAGGCCTGGTCCCTCCCAATTACCCTCCCCTGCTGGCCTGATCACCCACAACTGCCCTCCCTTGCAGGCCTGGTCCCTCCCAATTGCCCTCCCCTGCTGGCCATCTTGTGGCGGCCATCTTGTGTCCACATGGGGGCATCCATCTTTAACCACATGGGGGCATCCATCTTGTGTATTAGAGTGATGGACAATTTGCATATTACTCTTTTATTAGATAGGATAGAGGTCTGGTGCACGGGTTGGGGCCAGCTGGTTTGCCCTGAAGGGTGTCACAGATCAGGGTGGTGGTTCCCTTGGGGTGTGGGGAGGCCTGGGCGAGGGGCCTGTTGTGGTTTGCAGGCCGACCACACGCCCCCTGCAGTGACCCAAGCGGAGGCCCTGGTATCTGAGATTTATTTATCTTCTACAATTGAAACTTTGTAGCCATAAGCGGAGGCCTGGGCTGGCTAGGGTGTGCAGAAAGCTTGGCTTCCTCCATTGCTGGAGAAACCCAAGCCTCTTGCTCACTTCGTAGCTGCAGCCATCTTGGCTGGGTTAATTTGCATACTCGCTCCTGATTGGCTGATGATCGTGGCCTGTGGGTGTAGCGGAGAAATGGTTAAGTTGCATATTACTCTTTTATTAGGTAGGATAATGTACTAAGGGAATCAAATGGGAGTTTAAATAAAATGTTGGGTCCTGAAAATACACTGAAGCAATGGGATCTTTAAAGATGACCTCTTTTATTTTTATTAATTTTTACAAACTTATTTAATATTTAAATGATGCACCCCAGCCATGCCTTCCTCATCTTTCTAAATTTCATTTTTGAGTCCCATTTAGAACTAGTCAGACTGTCTCTTTGCTTGTGAATCATGAATCATAACCACATAAAGCTCTCAGTCTAGTACACAAAGGCTTGTTCTATATAGACTTGCTCATGTGAGAAGTAGCTCAATCACACAGCAATTTTCCTATGGAACATGCATTTAACAACTCTTAAATCATAAGGTCTTATTTGAAACCCTCACCATAGTGCTCATAATAAATGAGATATCTTTTCCTATTTGCAGTCACAGAAGCCTCCTATTGCCTCAAAGTTCCCATTGCTTTTGGTGGTCACTGTCACCACTTAGGTACCTGTGTGCCCTAAGAATTTTGTGTGCAATACACAATCTGCATGTCAATTTAAGGTATCTCAAACATATCTTTCAAATTTGATGAAAATATGCCAGCTGGGTTTTTGTTCCTTTTTGTTAATTTTTTTTAGGTATGACTATAGTAAATCAAGAAATTTTATTTTTATCTACTTTCAACATTTATCACAAAATTTCATTCTAAGTGTACTATTTGATGACCAAAATCTACATTAGAAAACCTGACTCAGAGTTTTTGGTAGTATATTCTGTATTGTGTTATCTGTGGGTGAATTATTGGATAACTGGGATGGAAGAACCATTACAATTTATTTATATAATTTACTCATCCTCAAATAAGACAAAATAAAATTGCACAGAATCAAAGGATGTCAAACTTATCTTTAAATGTCGCTAAGAATCAATAATCCTATCTAATAAAAGAGTAATATGCAAATTGACTGTCACTCCAAGACACAAGATGGCTGCCCGCATGTGGACACAAGATGGCTGCCACAAGTTGGCCTGCAAGGGAGGGCAGTTGTGGACAGTTAGAGGTGACCAGACCAGCAAGGGAGGGCAGTAGGGGGGACGCAGGCCTTCAGGAGAGGGTAGTTGGGGGGGAACAGGTCAGCAGGGTAGGGCATTGGGGGGGACCAGGACTGTAGGGGCGTGCATTTGGGGGGGAAGACCTGCAGGAGAGAGCAGTTGGGGGGGACCAGGCCTGCAGGGAGGGCAGTTGGGGGTGATCAGGCCAGCAGGGAGGGCAGTTAGGGGTGACCAGGCTAGCAGGAGAGGGAAGTTAGGGGTGACTAGGCCAGCAGGGGAGGGCAGTTGGGGGCGACCAGACTGGCAGGGGAGGGCAGTTGGGTGTGACCTGGCCAGCAGGAGAGGACAGTTAGGGGCAATCAGGCCAGTCGGGGAGCAGTTAGGCATTGATCAGGCTGGCAGGAGAGTGGTTAGGGGGTGATCAGGCTGGCTGGCAGAATAAGTTAGGGGCAATCAGGCAGAGGCAGGTGAGTGGGTGGGAGCCAGCAGTCCTGGATTGTGAGAGGGATGTCCAACTGCCTGTTTAGGCCTGATCCCATAAACGGGCAGTCAGACATCCCTCAAGGGGTCCTAGATTGGAGAGGGTGCAGGCTGGGCTGGGGGACACCCTGCCCCCTGTGCATGAATTTCATGCACCGGGCCTCTAGTTCTTTTTAGGATTAACCATGAGAGCTATATAAAAGTGACATATAAAAGTGTTTCATTGGATACAGTAAATCAAGATATTTTGTTCTTGATTGTGATTTAATCTTTTGTATGCCATAAGTGTCTATAGACATATAAGGATGGTTTCCATTTTGGATACTTGACAGTTAACTTGTTAAAAAATTAATTTCTTTGTGGATAGGCAAGTGATTGCATTTGTAAATGGTAAATGTATTCAACTTAATTGCTCCCAGTAGGAAAAATTTGCTTCTACCTTTTTAGGTTCTGTAGCTGGTCTAACAATAAAAATGATATCACCAGATTAACAGGAGAAAAACAACTTTAATCATGTACATATGGGAGCCCCACAAGACAATGAATGAGAAAAGGGCGTCGGGCATCCCAAGGGAAGGAATGGGGTAGGGGCCTGACTTTCAAAGGGAGGAGGGCAATTCACAGGACAATAAGCAAAGCAGATGGTGGGTAATCGGATGTTTGACCTGCCATACAGACAGGTCTTTCAGATAAAAAGTTATCTTTGGTAATAGCTCTCTTTCTGGTCCAGGCCCCCTATTTAAATTCTTTAGGTAGTTGAGGGTGAGGTAAAAGTCTTTCTTGAGTCAGCTCCATCTTGATTGGCTTCATCTCAAATAAACCACCTGCCACATGAGCACATTTTGAGGAGGCTTGTTCTGAACTCCTTGAATTGCAATTGGCATTGGTGATGTTGTTTAACGGATTATAAATCCGTTATAATAAAAGGCTAATATGCAAATCTACCAAACAGCAGAACGATCGGTCGCTATGATGCACATTGACCACCAGGGGCAGATGCTCAATACAGGAGGAGTGCCACTCAGCCAGAAGCTGGGCTCATGGCTGGCTAGCGCAGCGGAGGTGGTGGGAGCCTCTCCCGCCTCTGCAGCAGTGCTAAGGATGTCTGACTGCTGGCTTAGCAGGCCTAACCCATCAGTCAGACATCCCCTGAGGGCTCCCAGACTACAAGAGTGCGCAGGCCAGGCTGAGGGACACCCCCAGGTCACACATTTTGTGCACCAGGCCTCTAGTTTTATATAAGCCCTTACTATTTTATAAGCTACCTAGGATGCAGTTACTCCTAACAAATTGTGTGATACCTTGTCATCTCTTTAGATTGGACAAAAAAGATGAAGTTTAGTTTAAAGTTTAAGTAACGTGACTTCCAGATCTTGTCTTTCGTTGTTAAGATCTTATCCTTCGTAGAAGGAAAAACAAAAGATAACTGTATCATTGATTCTCTTAATTAAAATTTTTCTCCACTAAATACCTTTTAACAAGAGAAATACAATAACAATTACAGTCGTTCACAAAGGATTAGAGAATGGTAAAAGGGTGAGCTAGAAAACGCCTGTTTTTAATCTTCCAGAGAGAAACTGCAGTCTTTCATTTCTGTTGTACTACAGTATAAGAAATCAATGATAAGCACATTTCTCTTTGGAATAACTTTATAACCTCCTCTCAAAAAAAGTCTCTATTCTCAGCATGCCTCCCACAGTTCACTGACTTTGAACTAGTCTTGTCCGATCCTCAACCCCACCAGCTTCTTTCAGCTATCTCTGATGGGGGAGTCCCCTGAGACTTCTTTACTGAGGTACTGCCAGTTGCTCTTCTCATAATAAAGATGACTTTTTAGAGGCCAGCTGTGTTACTCATCAAATGAAGTTCAGGGCTTAGTTATTTTCTTTATTAACATTTTGAAGGTCATATCAGTTTACTAGTGTGTATATATATATATATATATATATATATATATATATATATATAATATTACCAAATGATTGCTTCTTTTATCCCTGTGTTTCATTACTTAAGAATTCTTATGTAATTATGTCTTATCCCCTTTTATTATTTTGCAAATTAGAAAATGTCTCCTTTAAGGGATAGCAGTAATTTTAGTCATGGCTGCAATTACTAACACAGTGGGCTTCTTCATTATATAATTTGTCATTTAAAAAAAAAATAAAATAAAGTACAAAATATCTGATGAGGATGCATTTTCCCTGCCACTACAATATAGATTTCCAGGCCATTTTCTGTTTTGTCTTTCTAAAGATTAATTAAGTTAGTAGATCTATATTGAGTTCCTACTGTGTGCCCAACGCTATATAGTGAACTTAAGTGGCAATAAGAACTAAGAAAAATCATAAATCTTGGTATGCACCTATTAAAGGGAAGAAAAGAAGTAAATTTAAAAATAGGTTTACTACATAGTATGGTAGGAGATAAGGCATGCTATTGAAATTAAAGCATTATAAGGAGACTATGGAGTACATGAGGGGATTTTCTTATTTATTTATTTATCCTTACCAGAGGATATGTTTTTCTTGAATTTTTTTTTTGAGAGAAAGAGGAAGGGAGAGAGAAATATCCATGTAAGAGAGAAACATCAATTGGTTGCCTCCCGTATAAACCCCAACTGGATATGTGCCCTGTTCAGGAATCAAACCTGCTACTCTTTGTTGTATGGGAGGATGCTCCAACCAACTGAGCCACCCTTTATTTATTTATTTATTTATTTACTTTCAAGAAATCATGATATAACTGACGGAAAGATGACATTTTGCATGGTGTTTCAAACAGAGGGAGCAAGCAGAGGTCATACACTCACACAGGAGGATAACTGACATATTTCAGAAATGGCTCTGAGGATGGGGTGGGGAATGAAGACAGTGCCTGTGATGACTTCAGAGTTCTGACTGAAACCTGGATTGCACAGAGCTTCTGTTCTTTTTAAAATATATTTTTATTTGTTTGAGAGAGAAAGGAAGGGAGAGGGAGAGAGAGATAGAGACATGGATGAGAGAGAAACATCTATTGGCTGCCTCCAGCACAACCCCTACTGGGAAGCGATCCCACAACCCAGGCATATGCCCTGACCAGGAATTGAACTGGCAACCTTCATAAATCCACGCTCAACCATTGAGCCATACCGGCCAGTTTTACTCTGAATGAGATGAGGAGCTGGTGGAAGGTATCTAGCACAGCAGTGACTTCATTGCACTGACATGTTGGAAGGATCACATTGGCCACTGTATTTAAAAGAAATCTGAGGGAATAAGAATGGAAGTGGGTTAGAATACTGTTATAGTAACCTGGTGCCTTAGAGAAGGTTTTGGAGTGGGAGAAGTGGTAGGACCTGTTTAGTTCTATGTATATTTTCAAGTAAAGTCCATTTATCTGGCCTGCCCAATGGGGATTGTAAATGAAATGTTTCAAGGATAAGTCAAGTTGACGTCATTCTTACGAATGGACTAGAATGATGGAGTACAATAGTGGGGAAGAATGTGTGTGAGTGGAGCAGGTTCCAGAGGAATAACCCACAGTTCTGTTTTGCACATTTCACATTTGAAAGATGTTTCAAGTAGAGATGTCGCATACACGGTTATATGTAGTTTTATGGAGTAGAGTGGAGAAGTCTGGACTAGAGATCTAAATTTGGAATCTATTATTACATGGATGATAATTGAAATTGTGAACCAGAAGAAACCACTGACAAGAAGAAGAGTGCAAAAAATCTGAAAGATGGCTTGGCCAGTGTGGCTTGGCTGAGCGTCTGGAGGTCATGGTTTGATTCCCTGTCAGGGCACATGTCAGGGTTGCAGGCTTGATCCTCCTCGAGGACATGCAGGAGGCAGCCAAGTGACGGTTCTCTCTCATAATTGATGTTTCTCTCTCTCTCCCTCTCCCTTTCTCTCTGAAGTCAAGAAAGATAAAACAAAATTCAAAAGATGATTCTTAGGTCACTCCAAATTTAAGAATTTGGTGAGACGGGCTTAACAAAATAGGCAAAGTAGGAGCAGTGTCAAAGAAAACAAATGGGAAGTGTGAGGTTTACAGCCAAGCGAAGAAAACAATTCCAGAATGAGGAAGTTGTTAATTTTGTAAATGATGATCTGTCAAATAAGATCATGACTAAAAGCTGGTCATTGAGTGAAACAGCATGAAGGTCAATATGACCTTAAAAAGAACACTTGATGTACCCCTTTAATTTCAATCCTCCTTTTTGCATCATAATATTATTTATTCTTCTCCATAATTAAACATTTTATTGCATATGTATATATGAATAAATATGGTACACTATTGTTTTTCATGTATTCAAATTATATAAATAAGATAGTCTTTCATAATCTAGTCATTTTGTTTTGACTGAACAAATTATATATATATATATATATACATATATATATGTTCATATATATTTATTTCATATATGTGTATATATGAAATGAATATATGTGATTCTAGTTCATTCATTCAAGTCAGAAACAGATAAAGGAAGGCACATATGATATTCCACATTGTGTTTTTTATACTTAAAATGAATATAAGCCCCAACCAGTTTGGCTCAGTGGATAGAGCGTCAGCCTGCGAACTCAAGGGTCCCAGGTTCGATTCCGGTCAAGGGCATGTACCTTGGTTGTAGGCACATACCCGGAGGGGAGTGTGCAGGAGGCAGCTGATCGATGTTTCTCTCTCATCGATGTTTCTAACTCTCTATCCCTCTCCCTTCCTCTCTGTAAAAAAATCAATAAAATATATTAAAAAAATAAATAAAATGAATATGAATATGGTTTTAATTTTTAGTGCTCCAAACAATGTTGTTATTAGCATTTTATGTACATCCTTCTATATATAGGTAAGAATATTATTTAGGCCCTAACTGGTTTGTCTCAGTGGATAGAGCATCAGCCTATGGACTGAAAGGTCCCAGGTTCAATTCCAGACAAGGGCATGTACCTTGGTTGTGGGCACATCCCCAGTAGGGAGTGTGCAGGAGGCAGCTGATCAATGTTTCTCTCTCATCGATGTTTCTAACTCTCTATCCCTCTCCTTTCCTCTCTGTAAAAAAATCAATAAAATATATTTTAAAAAAGAATATTATTTAGGGGTGGAAATGCTAGCTCAAGCATTTATACATCTTCAACTTTATTAGACAGTTTTTTTCCCCTTGTCTTACTACAGTGGCTAGGGTCTTTTTACAATGTTGAAATCATGGCACTGAGCATTCATGATTGCTCATGACTTTACTTCATCCTATCTAATAAAAGAGTAATATGCAAATTGACTGTACCTCCGCTACACCCACAAGCCTTGCCCACCAGCCAATCAGGAGCAAGTATGCAAATTAACCCAACCAAGATGGCTGCGGCCACAGAGGGAGGAGGCTTGGGTTTCCTTGGAAATGGATGAAGCCAAGCTGTCCACCTGCCCTGGCCTGCCTTGGCCTCCACTTAAGGCTACAAAGTTTCAATTATAGAAGATAAATAAATCCCAACAAAAATGGCTGCGGCACAGAGCGAGCAGGAGGCTTGGCTCCACTCAAGGCTATAAAGTTTCAATTATAGAAGATAAATAAATCCCAGATACCAGGGCCTCTGCTTAGGTTGCCGGGGGAAGTGGCTGGCCTGCAAAGCACCACAGGCCCCTCACCCAGGCTGCCCCACACCCCAAGGGAACCCCACCCTTTTCCGGGACACCCTTCAGGGCAAACCAGCCGGCCTCCACCCATGCACCAGGCCTCTATCCTATCTAATCATCCTATCTATTAAAAGAATAATAGGCAAATTGACTGTCACTCCAACACACAAGATGGCTGCCCCCATGTGGTCAAAGATGACTGGCCCCATGTGAACACAAGATGGCCACCACAAGATGGCCAGCAGGGAAGGGCAGTTGGGAGGGACCAGGTCTGCAAGGGAGGGCAGTTGTGGGTGATCAGGCCTGCAGGGGAGGGCAGTTGGGGGCAAACAGGCTGGCAGGGGAGCAGTTAAACATCAATCAGTCTGGCAGGGGAGTGGTTAGGGAGTGATCAGGTTGGCAGGCAAAAACCGTTAGGGGCAATCAGGAAGGCTGGCAGGCGAGCATTTGGGAGCCAGCAGTCCTGGATTGTGAGAGGGATGTCCGACTGCCCGTTTAGGCCTGATCCCTAGGATCAGGCCTAAATGGCCAGTCGGACATCCCTCGAGGGGTCCCAGATTGGAGAGGGTGCAGTCGGACATCCCTCGAAGTGTCCTAGATTGGAGAGGGTGCAGGTTGGGCTGAGGGACAGCCCCCCACCCCCACTGTGCACAAATTTCATGCACCAGGCCTCTAGTGTCTATTAATCATTAAAGTATATATTGAACATATATGTATTTCTTTATTCTGTCACCTGATATGGACTAGAATCAATGATGCCCCAGTAGGAATAAGCAAACACAGTGCCCAGATTTTGATTTCTAAGACCATTCTGCAATAAATAGAACCAGGGCCTTTTGAAGGAATGCCTGAATTTAGGGCCAGGGCATTGAAATTTACCACATGAGTATGGAATATCTTTTAATGTCAGAAAGGGAGGAAGTACTCAAAAATCCAAAACCCTCACAATGATGAAATGTGTGAAAGAAACACAGGAGTCCACTGAAAAAGCTCCCAAGGGTCAAAGATCTTTGAGCAACAAAGTAATGAAGTATTAAATCATAAGCCGAAGCATAAAATAAATATCTAGGAGCCCATACTGATGTAAATAAATGATTTAATATATAAATGGGAGAAAAGAAACAAATCTCCCATGCAAAAAAATGACAAAAGCTTTATGTAAACATTCTACCCTCAAGAAGGAAGAACATAGTGTCCCCTTATTAAGTGGAGGCTGTTCTGGTGACTTCCTTCCCCAAAATACAGTATTGGGGGAATAAAGTAACTTACAGTGGGAAAACCTCACAAAACCTTCCTTTGCAAGATGATCAAAGTTAGCATTACTAGTGCTAGTGTTGGTAGTATGTAATCTTGATATGATACAATGAAAACAGGGCTTTATGACAGTGGTCTTCATCCCCCAAACATAAAACCCAGTCAATTATGAGAAAAAACATAGGCCAGATTCCAATAAATGTATAGACTACTAAATATCTGACCAATATTCTTCAAAGCTGTTAAGCTTATCAAAATCAAAGAAATTCTGACAAAATGTCACAGGTCACAGTCAACAGAACTTAAGGAGACAGGATGACTAATACAGTGAGAGAGAGAGAGAGAGAGAGAGAGAGAGAGAGAGAGAGAGAGAGAGAGAGAGACATCAATGTGAGAGCAAAACATCAATTGGCTGCCTTCTGCACACTCCCTACCCTACCCAGGATTGAGGCCCACACCTTGAGCATGTGCCCTGACTGGGAATTGAAACAGCAACCATTCCATGCATGCCCAACCAACTGAGGCACATCAGGCACTAACATAGTATTCTGAATGGGATCTTATAATAAATAAAAAAGGTCATTAGGTAACTATTAATGATATTTGAATTAAGAACAAACTTTAGTTAGTAAACATTGCATTGGAGTTCTCCAGAGAAACAGAACCAATAGTAGACAGATTGATAGATGTTAGATAGATAATTAGATAGATAGATTGATATAGATAATAGATAGATGACAGATCGATAGATGATAGATAATTGGAGTTGGCTCACATGATTATGGAGCCCCAGAAGTCCCATGAACTGCCCTCTGAAAGCTGGAGAAGCAGGAAAACTGGAGAAGCAGAAGTGGAATAATTTGGCCTGAGACTAATGGCCTGAGAAACTGGGTTCAGGGAAGGTGATGGTACAAATACTGGTCTGAGTCTGAAAGCCAGAGAACCAGAATTTTCATATATGAGAGCAGGCAAATAGATATTTCAGCTGAAGCAGACAGAGAATTTGCCCTTCTTTCACCTTTTCGTTATAATGGGGCGCTCCACAGATTGGATGATGCCCAGCCACAGGAATGAGGTTGTTTTATTTGTTTGTTTGATTTTTTACTCAGTCCACTTACTCAAATGTTAATCTCTTCCACTTCCAGGGACACCCTTCACAGACACCGGAAATTTATGTTTTATCAGCTATTTGGGCATCTCTTAGCCCAGTCAAATTGACATGTAAAGTTAAGCATTACAACAATATAATAATATTGGTTCATTAATTGTATAATATGCCATACTCATGTAAGATATTAGTAGTCCAGAAAACTCGGTGGTACTCTCAGTACTAGTTTCATAATTTTTCTGACGGTCTAAAACGAAAAAAAATTTAAAATATATTTTTATTGATTTCAGAGAGGAAGCGAGACAGAGAGAGAGATAGAAACATTAGTGATGAGAGAAAATTATTGACCGGCTGCCTCCTGCATGCCCCACACTGTGGATCCAGCCCACAATCCCGGCATGTGCCCTGGACCGGAATCGAATCTGGGACCCTTCAGTCAGTAGGCCAATGCTCTATCTACTGAGTCAAACCAGCCAGGACTAAAATGAAAATTTTATTTAATATGTTTATTACAAGTTTTTACCAGGACATTTAAACATATTATACAATTTCCTCCTACTATTGTTTTGCTAAAACTTTTAAAACATGAATGTGTGATGGTAGTTATTATATACTTTTCTTATATACTAATATAGTCATTCAATTTTCCCCTTCATTATGATAACATGAGAAATCACATAATAGATTTTTTTTATATTACAGCATCTTCATTAGTCAGGATATTATAGAATAGGCTGCAGTAAACAAACAAAAAACAAATCTCAGTGACTTAAAAATCAAAGGTTTATATTTCTCTTGAACTGCATGCTTAGCTTAGCTGAGCACTGTGATCCATGTCATCCTCACACAAGGGGACCCAAGGTAACCAACCTCTACCTTCTGGATGCCACCTGTGAAAACAGAAGGAGGAGATGAGATCAAATGCACAGGAAGATATTTTATAAAGAATACTAGAGGCTCAGTGCACAAAATTCATGCATAGGTAGGGTCCCTAGGCCTGGCCAGCGATCAGGGCCGATCGGGGCCTTCCAGCTGCCGGCCTGGGCCTTCCTTCATTCCGCACCACCCCTGGTGGTCAGCATACATCATAGCAAGCGATCAAACTCCCAGTCTTCTGGTCGAACTCCCAAGGGGACACTTTGCATATTAGCCATATATATATATATATATATATATATATATATATATATATATATATATATATATTTGTGTTGTTGTTGTTGGAAAATCTAATTTATAGTGTTAGGTGCCTTTAGACTTTTTAACCTCGGAAAAAGAGAAGTGATAGTTACTTAGGAGAGAGGAACAGGTCTAGGGTTTTTGGGTGTTGTTAATGTTTTGTATCTTGCTTTGATTTGTAGTTGCATAGTGTGCCCACTTTTTGATATTCAGGTTTTACACTTACTGATTTACCCTTTTATATTTGTCTTATACACCATAAAAAAAGTTTACTGTAAAAATAAAGTCCATTACTATTTTTCAATTAGCAACCCTCTCCCCATCTCCAAAAATGAACACATAGTAAACATTAGTATTCACCAAATTTGATTTTGGAGATAAGTGATTTATCTGTGTTAACCTATTAATTTCAGGTTTGCAAACTGATAATAATGAGATATTTTAATTGAGGAAGAGTTTCAATTATCTAGATGTCTACTTATTATTGCTATTTGATTTGGGTTCTTGTATGTCAGGAGGTCAGCTGAGCTGGAGAGAGAACTGAGCTGCAGGGTGTCAGAGTAGGCATTAAACCAACCAGCCCAAAACAAAGTAGCAAGCCTTTAATCCCTTGCTACCGTAGCAGAAGCAAGAGACTAAAACAAATTCCATTTTCCCACCCCATGAAACAGCAGGCTGCTGGTGATGAGGGAACTGAACATAAGGTCCTGGTCGTTTTTGAACTCTGGGGTCTGTCTCCTATGATTAGAGCTTTTTTGTGTCCTATCCAAAAAGTATTTTTTAAGCCCAATGTTGTGAAAAAAAGTTACTTTTATTTTCATATAGAACTTTTATTTTTTAAAAATATATTTTTATTGATTTCTTAGAGGAAGGGAGAAGGAGAGAGAGATAGAAACATCAATGATAACAGAGAATCATTGATCAGCTTCCTCCTGCACACCCCACACTGGGGATTGAGCCCACAACCCAGTTATGTGCCCTGATCAGGAATCAAACCATGACCTCCTGGGTCATAGGTCGATGCTCAGCCACTGAGCCATGCCAGCTGGGTTTCATATAGAACTGTTTCTAAGTCTGTTGAAATTTGTAAAATTGAGATATATATTACCTTGGTCTGTTTGACTATGGTAAACCTATATGAGTTTCTTTCATATTTATCTTCTTTTGGGATTGCTAGTCTTCTTGGATCTGTGAGTTTATAGTTTTCACCAAATTTGGGAAATTTGAAAGTGAATATTTCTTTAAAATGTTCCTTTGCTGTCTCCCTTCTTCACTTTGGGGAACCCAACTGCATGTACATCACACTCTGGGTAATGGGGTATCTATTTCTTTTCATATTTTTCTGTTTGCCTCAGCTTGAATAATTTCTATTAATATGCACTCAAGTTGACTCATTATTCTGCTATTAAATACTAGTCTATCCTGTGATATTTTCATTTCAGATTTTCTATATTTGAATTTTTGAGAATTCATTAGAATTTATAGTCTTATTTTTTTAAACCAGGATTTTCCATTTATTTTTCTCAATTGTATTTTTCCTTCAAATCCTTGAACATACTTATAATATTTATTTTAAAGTCGTTTTCTGCTATTCCAATGTCGGCGTCACCTTGGAGTATGTTTCTATTAGCTCTGTTATTTTTTTGGTGGAAGAACACATGTTTCTGTTTATCTTGCCTATGGAAAACATGTTTCTGTCTTCTCATTCTAGTAATTATGACTCTTTGCAATACTGCAAGATGCCTGGATTATTTTTCTTCTTTTAAAGTATTGTGTTTTGTTCTGGAAGGTAGTTAAATAAATGATTGGTCACTCTGAGCCTTTATTTTAGTCCTTTTATTTTTTTAAGGTGGATCTATTTCAGTATTTTGCTTACTTCAAATCTGTGTTTTTACGTTGAAGGCACAGCCTTTCTGGAACCCCAGTTGCATACTTGGAGTACTCAGAAGCGTCTCCATTTTAGCCAGGCTGTGCTGTCATATTTCCCAGCACTAAACAGCCTCTAGTGTCTTCTTCAGTTATTAATCCTCAGCAGCCACTCTCTTCCAGGCCTTGAGGTCTCACCCTGAGCAAGTTTCTCCTCGAAATAATCATTTTTAAAAAGTTTCTTTTCTATACAGCTCTCCTTCCTCCTCTCCTGCCTCACCAGATCTATTCCATCTCAGAATCTCTGAACTCCTATTTCTGTGTGCTTTATTCACTGAGAATGCAGCTTCTTGCTTAGGTTCTTCCTCTCCGTGCTGTGGTCTAAAAACATCTCCTAGGCAGGAAGTCAGGGAGAATGCAGAGCTCCTACAGGGGTGTTTCTCTTCTTTCTCAGCTGCCGATTGCTTAAAAACAATGGGATATATATATAATATATATATATATATATATATATATATATATATATAATATATATATATATATATAAAATATATATATATATATATTTTTTCTTTTTGTGCATCCTTATTTGCTAAGGCTGCATAAGTCTGATACAGTAACTGTTATGGCTAGAAATGAAAATTCTAAATATATTTCTATCTAGCTAAACAAAACTTGAGGTAACTGGTTTGCTATACTTTCCACAAAGCAATACTTCTTAGCAAAGTGCATTCCATCTTATCTTACTTTAAAGGAGAATTTAGCTGATTTACTTGAATTTGGTGGAATCTGGTCTAGAATAGTACCATGGAGAAAACAATTTAAATATTCACTTGGATTTTTGGCTGATGAAACATCATTATCATCATCATCATTATCACCACTACCACCACCATCTGAGCTAACATTAAATATTTTTCCATGTACTGTATTTTTAAACTTACTCAATACTCATGACAACCTTATGATTCAACAATATTTTATGTGAAGAGATTTAGGTAAAAAGAGAGTAAGTGATTTGCCTAAAGTTACACATAGAGGATGTGTTTGAACCAGGGACTTAACAGAATAGCCCTAGTTCACACTCTTGATTAGTGTATTTTACCACCTCAAAAGACCAGCCACTTCTCTTGTGATCTCAACAAAAATGCTTTTCTTCATGTTCTGCTATTCCACTCCATTCCATTCTACTGCCTCACAAAATAGGATTAAACTGCAGCATGTAGAAACACGGTCTGAGTTACAATTATAGATAGGAGGACTTCTAGGAGCAATGATAATTTCCTGGAAATACAATCTTACTAGAGGCCCGTTGCATGAAGAGATTCATGCAATAGGCCTTCCTTCCCTTGGCTTCCAGCACCGGTTTTCCTCCAGCACCTGGGACCCAGGCCTTTGCTCCGGCCCGGGCTGGAGTCTGCCATCTTCGTCTTCGCTGCAGACGCTGGAGTCTGCAGTCTTGTCTTCGCTGTGGCACTCCGCTCACATAGATCCCTTTGTCCCCTGCCCTCCCTCTCATAGCAGGCGTCCTGCCCCGCCTGGCCACTCCGGCCTGGAGCAGCTGCACTGCTGTCATCTTTGGCCTCCTAATTTGCATACTCACTCTGATTGGCTGTGGGCGTAGGGGCGGTATGGTCAATTTACATGTTTGTCTATTATTAGGTAAGATAATCAGGTTTTTAAATTTTAGTCTTAGCTGTACTCCCACCTCAAACTCCACATTTAAGAGATAAATAGCATTTGCATTTCAGAACTCAATTTTGATGTCACTTCTGTGAAGACTTTGCTAAATAATCTTTCCCATCTACCCCCTCTTCTGCGTGTTGGATGGAGTATTTACCCCGGTCCTCATGATACAAGCCTGTAAATGTCTCTTTACTTACCTACTTATGACTACTTTCAGGAAAACAGTCCTACAAAAACACCTAATTAACTTTTAGCTAAAAATAGGCTTTTTTCCCTCTTCTACCATGTCCTTTTCTACTAGTATAGTAGATCTCACCTAGTAAACTGTTTAGGTTGCCTCAGGAAATAAAACCTGTCAAGAACATTATTGAGACATCCGGAAGGTTGGAAGGATCTTCTCTGTCAAAACAGATGACAACTAATTATACTCCAGAAACTAGGAACCCCTGGGGAAGAAGTAAGTCTGAGTGTGGCGAGATAAGATTGTTTGAGGCTATTTTTGATGGAGGGAGTATTTATGAGTTGTATTAATAATAGATGAACCAATGTTGTAGCTCTAAAATATGAAAACTTTCCTATTTGACCACTAAGAAGTCGCTTGCTTGGCAACAAAAATACAAATAAAATAAGTGTTAAATAATAAATTTCTTCTTTAAAATAAAGTTTTCATGGTATTCTTTAATATTCATAAAATTGCTAGCAAAGGTTTTTAAAGCTTTACAGTATGGCATTCTAGGAGAGATGAAGGAATATGTTTTACTTAGCTTAAGAGATTCTTTCTGATTTCTTTTTATAATTACTATGCTTTTTAAGGTCTAACATTGTTTTTTTCTTCCTAGTCTCTATTAAGCAGTTAATATTATTTCTAGGCTGGTGGTGTTGCTCAGTGGTTGAGCGTTGACCTATTAGCCAGGAGGTCATTGGTTTGATTCCCAGTGATGACACAAGCCTGGGTTACAGGCTTACTCACCAGTAGGTGGTGTGCAGGAGGCAGCTGATTGATGTCTCTCTCATGGATGTTTCTATCTCACTATCCCTCTCCCTTCCTATTTCTCTAAAATCAATAATAACATATTGAAATATTATTTATAATAAAATACCACTATTAGTTTATCCTCCTAACAACTAATATTTAATAATTAGGTAATGATCCTTGAGATTTTGTTCCCTTTTTAAAAAACATATTTTTTTATTGACTTCAGAGTGGAAGGGAGAGGGAGAGAGAGTTAGAAACATCAATGAGAATCATTGATAGTTTGCTTCCTGTATGCCCCCTGCTGGGGATTGAGCTCACAACCCAGGCATGTGCCCTTGACCTGAAGCGAACCCAGGACCCTTCAGTCTACAGGCCGACACTCTATCCACTGAGCCAAATCAGCTAGGGCTTTATTCCCTTTCTTGACAAGGAAGGGGCTTCCTGGTTTCTTTCTTGTGTCTGCATGAAGCTTTCTTTTGAGTGAGTCTGTAGATTGAGGGAGTGCACTGGTGAAGTATCACTGGGGTACTTTAAGGGGCATCAGGTAAACTTTCACACTCTGAAGTCTCAGCAGAGCTTGGTGCCACATGCCTACACTTCTACCACGTGTATTAATCAGTGTCCCTTTGTTTCAGTTGTTATTTGCAACACTGAACCTGTGCATATGTGGGCAGAGGGCTAACAATTGTTGTGAGTGACTTTATTAGATCCCTTGTCACTAGAACTTGAGGTATGTGCACAATAGATGGTAGAGGAGATATAGGTGGAAGAGTAAAAGATATATTTTGTTTTCTCATTTACCAATCCTATATGTAAAACAAAAAAAGAGGGGCAAAATTGATAGAAGATGATAGATAGATGATAGATAACTAACTTCCTATTTAATAGGTTAACTTACTTCATGTGTATAATTTCAACAACAATTTTCACTATCAAGAGAGATAGCAGCCCTAACTGGTTTGGCTCAGTGGATAGAGCATTGGCCTGCGGACTGAAGGGTCCCAGGTTCGATTCCAGTCAAGGGCATGTACCTTGGTTGCGGGCACATCCCCAGTAGGAGGTGTGCAGGAGGCAGCTGATCGATGTTTCTCATTGATGTTCCTAACTCTCTATACCCCTCCCTTTCTCTCTGTAAAAAATCAATAAAATATATTAAAAAAAAGAGAGAGGTAGCACGATGGCTGGGTAGCTCAGTTGGTTAGAGTGTCATCCTGATATGCCAAGGTTGGGGTTCAATTTCAAGTTAGGGCACATACAAGACACAGCCATTAATGCATAAGTAAGTGGAAAACTCTCTCTCTCCCTCTCTCTCTCTCTCTCTCACCAATCAATATTTTTTTAAAAAGGTAGCAAAGTTAGAGAAAAGAAGACAATCCCTTGATTAATTTTCTCTGTGTTAATTAACTATGGTTTCTACTGTTGCAGTTGAATAGCAGTGACACACAGTAATGGAAAACTGCTTTGGAAACTCAGTAAGCAAATAGAGAAAATATACTTAGCATAGGGATGGGTTTCGAATTTTAGAATTTCAAACAGATTTTTAAATATATACAAATCCTGTCTATTTTTCTAAGTAATTTGAGAATTGTTGCACTAATTAGCTCAAATGTGATCAAAGCAAAATATTAGTCCAATGAAAGTAATAGGAAAGTGTCAAATTCTAGGATAGTGAGGACAATAGATAAGAGAAGTCAGAAAATTTGACTGTGAGCTTCTTCACAAACTAAGAGGTGCAAAAAAAGTTAGTTATTCAGGAAGACACTTTTTGTTATTCAAGACACTTGAATTAAAAAGTTATTCAAGCTACTTTTTGCATAACTCCAGGCCCTGGGCTCATTTACTTAAGGGCATACTTATTCCAAGAGATTGAGCTCTCTATTGCATGTTGCTCTTGATAGCAGCTGTGCAGAAAAATTCAAGAGTTTCTCTATAAGGGCATGTTGAATTTATTTTATGAAATCCAAAGCATCAATTTAACTGTCATAACATAAAAGTAGGTTCATGGGACTCAGAATAATGATCTCCATTTCCAGATAGCTTCAGTAATAAAAGGGAGAAGTCATGGAAAATCTAGAAAGATATTTCAGAACTTAATGCCTACTGGTTCCTGGTGGATAACCTGGGGTATCTGAATAAAAGGAGCTGGTTATGATAAGAATTAACACCTATGTGCTATTTAATATGTGTAAGGAAGTCACATAATTTCAGAGAGGAAGAAAGGGGGAGAGAGAGATAGAAACAACAATGATGAGAGAGAATCATTGATCAGCTGCCTCCTGCACACCCCACACTGGGGATCGAGTCTGAAACCTGGGCATGCCCCCAGACCAGGAATTGAACTGTGACCTCCTTGTTCATGGGTAGATGCTCAACCACTTGAGCCACTTCAGCCAGGCTGCACGGAAGTCTTATTAGCAAATTTAACAACAACAAAAAATTATATATATATATATGACATTCAGTTAAATTTGAATTTCAGGCAAACAATGACTTTTTTTTTTCTACTTTAACTATGTCCCATGCGATATTTGAGATAAACTTTGGCAGTATTTAGAACAACTTATAGCAAAAATTATTTTTATCTGAAATTAAAAATTAAGTGGGCATTCTATATTTTATCTGGAAACCCTATTTAGCACATTAAATATTAATTTATTTGATTCTTAAAATAACCTGTCCTTATAGGTATTTTCACTTTCATTTTATTTGACAGATAATAAAACCAAGGCAGAAAGAGGTTAAGTAACTTTTCCAAGTTCCTGCAGGTAGTGAGCAGTGGATCTGAAGCTCCCAGCCATATGCTCCAGAGGCCATGACCCTGACTTCTCCTCCAATAGCCTCTGCATTCACCCTTGGGTGTGGTGGGACCATATTTAACTGGAGCAAAATGGAGAAGTAGGAGGCAGCAGGACCTTGAGTAATATAGTAAATGTAGTAACCACCCCACCTCCCCTTTTAGTCTTTCTGTCACCCTGTTGCCACGTGATATTTCTAAATTTTATATATGTTCATGTCACTTAATGTTACAGATTCCTTGGTGGCTCTTACACCTTGTAGGGTAGAATTATGCCTTCACATAATTGCTAAGGCTTCATAATTTGACCCCTGCCCATCTTTATTACTTCATCTCTCCTCTACCTCATTTATTACCCTACTTTTATGTATATACACAAATGTGTTGTGCCTCAGGAATAATGAGTTACTTTCAAGGACATCCAGTGGATTATCTGGAAAGTAAGTGGCCTCAGCATAGATCTGTTCAATGGATGAACAGACACACTTCCATCTCACCAGGCATTGCACACACCATTACACCGTTTTCTCTGTGTTATTCTCTTTGGCAAATCCTCACCCTCTTTCCCTCTCTTCCTGGGCGGTTATACTTGGCTTTACAAGCCAGAAACTTCCATACTCAGTCTCTGCTAATTACTCAAGAAAGGCAGGTTTAGATTTACTTTCCTAGGCAATCTAAAGTAGTTTAATTTTTATATTAAAATTTAAGCAATATGAAAACAAACAATAAATTAATTTCAAAGCTTTATTACCCAGTCAGTGCTTTTTATTACATTATAATCTCTCAAAAATATCTGTTGATTGACTCATCCACTAACTGCTTGTTATCTGTAAATGGCCTCTTAAACAAGGAGTTAGTGAAAAAACTGCATATTTGCAGAAAGTAATTCCTAATAAAAATTTTGAGATGTTTATATTGTGTGTATCCAGATACAATGTCCTGAAAACATTTAATCCATCATCAATACTTTATTTTAAAAGTTTCACTGAATTTTATGCTGAATGTTAAGCTGAGCAAAGTTTAAAATATAATATATAGTTAGTAACTGCTCAATAAATTATAGTTGATTATTATATTCCCAAAGTGAGAACTTTAATGTAATATACATGTGAATATTATACTCAGTCTCCCAGATGTGATATTTACTACCCCTTTATCTAGTCTTGATGAACAGAAAGAAACAAGTAAAGGAAATAAATTGATATAGTTTTTCAATGGGCTGCATGGTGATGTTATTGTTGATTTAGTTCTTATAGTAGTTCTTTCACTTCCTCCTCACTTTCTTCTTCTCCTCTTCCACCTCCCAGTTGGTAGCAGAGAATTGGAGAATCATTGGTGTAGAAAAATAACACACATTTGGTATCAGAAAACACCAAAGAAGATTATAAAAGTTACATATAATATATCCTGCAATAAAAATAAGTTTTAAGATTTAGCAAATTATGGAACATATTTTACTACCAAATTCCATATTATCAATCACAAATTTCAACATAAATGAGTCTGACAACACTAAATTTTACCTAACAACCCTAAATATAAAGCACATGCCCAACTGCCTTAAGCCACACCTTTACATCAGTCTTGCCTGCTGGTGCACATACATGCGGCTTACTGTAATGTCGCCCTGTGTTGGCAGGAGAGAAAAAGAAAGTTTGTGGATTAAGAGTTAAGTAAACAGCATAAACATATCAATTGTAGATACTCAGCTTTAAAAAATACCTATTTATCCTGAGGTGTTAATACTAAGTTTTCTTGTCTCCAACTAGCAAATGCTTGAGACTTAACATTATGTATACATCAATTGCTTGGAACGTAACAATTATGTTTTTATGGAAGAATATTCTACAAGATTGTTAGTTACTCAGGCCGTATCATAAAAGACTATTTGACCCATAATGTAGTTGAACTACTTGTTAAAATACCTTTCGGATTCCTTAGAACTCAGGACACATTCGTTAGAACTCAGGACAAAGTGGACACATTTGATTCTTTCTTCTGTGCTGCTGCCGAGGGCGGCTCAGGGGCTTCTACTACTGAGCCCGCTCCCATTCCACCCTAGAGAAGATTTTGACCTCCTTCTGGACTTGCTGTGTGTGTATTATGGGCTTTGTCAGTTTACTGTTAGTGTCTTAAGGTTGCTCTCTGTTCCACAGAGAAGAAATTTTCATCTGATTCTTCTTTTTAATGACCTCCTGTTTTTATCCCCTGACTTATAATTTGCCTTTAAGCTCTCTCTGCTGATTATTGACTGCATTTTTTTCAAGTATTTACTTAGATGGTGGTAAGGGATTGAGGATGAAGAAGAGGAAAAGGAGGAGGAAGAAGGAAAAAGAGAACGCTCACAGCACTTTCATTTAAAAAGAAAAAATTATTTACCTCCCTAACCGGTTTGGCTCAGTGATTAAGAGCGTCGGCCTGTGGACTGAAAGGTCCCAGGTTCGATTCCGGTCAAGGGCATGTACCTTGGTTGTGGGCACATCCTCAGTAGGGGGTGTGCAAGAGGCAGCTGATCAATATTTCTCTCTGATCGATGTTTCTAACTCTCTATCCCTCACCCTTCCTCTCTGCAAAAAAATCAATAAAATATATTTAAAAATTATTTACCAAAGGAATTATAACTTTTTAATGTTTTATTGATTTTTTTTTTTGAGAGAGAGAGAGGAAGGGAGAGGGATCGAGAGATGGAAACATTGATGAGAGAAACATCATCAATCAGCTGCCTTCTGCACGTCCCCCCCCCCCCGCCCGCCCCCGCCCCGCGCCTGTACTGGGGTTGGAGCTGCAAACCGGGCATGTGCCCTGACTGGGAATCCAACTAGTGACCTATTGGTTCATGGGTGAATGCTCAACCACTGAGCCACACCAGCTGAGCACAACTGCCATTCTTGAACATGGGTACCAAAGACTGTTCTAAACACTGCTCTCTGTGCATTACAAGTAGCATTGATTCTTACATCAGCCCTGTGAGTGAGAGGTCCTATTTTGCAGAAGAGGGATATGAATCACAGAAGATTACCCAAGTTTGCATAATCTGATGAATGGTGGAGGCAGGATTTAAACTCACTTTTGTTTTCTGACTTCGAAGTACCTGTTTTGGTTCATAATGCTATGACTTGGACCAGAAATCCCATAGGTAGAGTAATTGAGGACTAAAATATCTTAGCATAGCCAAGCAATTAGTTAAAGTGAACAGAACCAGATAATTCAATTTAAAATGTCTTGCATAAAAACAGATCTGTAAAATAAACCAAAGGAACATAAAAATGCCTTTCTAGGTCTCAGATTTTTACCATTTTTTGTTTCTTATAATACTTACATCAACATTTTATAAGATCATTATGTAATCTGGAGAAAGGAAACTCCAAAAGATTATTTTTTTTTAAAAAAAGGTAGTAAGTAAAAAGAAAAAAAAAGGCAGTAAGTGGTAAATCAGATTCTCAAATGTGTGTCCTCCAACCCTGAGGCTATTACTTTTTCGATATGCTTTTTTCCTAAATACTATTATGTCAGAAATATTTCATATTTTGCTTGTTTAATAAGAGTTTTTAAATTGATCTATTTTCCAGATTAATTACTTAAAAATTATGTTATTCTGTAAGATACTTCTGCTAATCCAACACATTGCAAAACACTGCAAAGCTTTCTAAGTCATAGTTAGTGCATCAGCTATTTTATAGTGCTTGTCACATTGTGGAAACCTCAAAACAACAATAGCAGAGACACTAGAAAATTGGAAAAATTTATAACTGGCATGTTTTGAATAATTACTGTGGCCAGTGGCTATGCTCAGACTTTTACATGAATATTCCTATCTAATCCAGCAAACTAAAAGTGATAAAAACTGCATGGCTGGCTTTCCTGAACAAACTTATTGCAGAGGTCTTTTGCATTTACTAGTTTGTTACAGGATTCTTTTTCTCCCTAGTTTCAGACAACTTGTGTAAAACAAATGAAACGTTACAAAAAAAAAACAACAAAAATATGGAAGCACAATAATGCAAATGATAAAAAATAAACAGGAAAATAACAGAATAAATGGAACATTACTACAGATGACTTTCTCATTGGAACAAAAGGGAAGAGGGAAGTTTACCTCATTTCTCCATTATTCACTCATGAAATGAAAGTTATAAACTTCTGAGAAATGTCATGGGCATTTTCAAATTGTCCAAACTCCCATCCTATAGTATGCTAATGCCATAGTCACCTCTTTCAAACCTCATAAAACATAGTTCAATGTTATGGCCAAGATCAGAAAGGGAATGAGAACTACTCAATGTTCCCATTCCCTGCCAGGAGTCCCACCAAAGGGCTTGCTAAAGTGGAATATAAACTCTTCCATCTTCACTCCTTGCTATGGAATCTTTAATGCACACTCTCTTTTTCAATGCTTTTCTCAACATTAATTGTCATTGCTTTTAATTTGCATATATCAGTGTTTTGGGTGGAGAGATGCACATAATTGGTTGGCAAGTTTAGATCAATGCCAAGTTTAGAACAATGACAGGTTCGAGGTTGGTCGCAGTGGCAGAAAACCCCAGCAACAGGAGCTCTGAGCACAGATAAAGCACAGAATCTTATTCAGAGTGTGTTTCAGTGTTTCCACACATAGGTATTTAGTTTCTACACTTCATTCTGCTACCAAGACTTTGCAAAAACTGTTTCTTGCTTGGAACACTATTTCTTACTTGATTAACTCCTACTTGCTCTGTGTTGACTTCTTTCAGAAAGTGTTCCTTGGCCCTTTGCACCTTGAACAGGGGCCCCTTCTTTGCATTTCCATGGGGCCCTAAGCATATATCATCAGTGAATGTCTCCTAAGCTGAAGGACATTCTTGTTTATGTAACTTCCCAGTTCTCTGGTTTGCCGTACCTTGCATAGTGCCTGGAAAAACATAGTTTCAGCAAATAGAGTTGTTGGATGTTGCTCAGTGTCCATGATGGACAGGGCTGGCCCTATCAGAAAACTTCCCACTGACTTCCTGCACTCTGCCATGCTGCTCAAAGAAGCCTGGGGTCCCACCCGTGCTGCTGAGGGCCTTCCTCAGCTGTGGCCCCTGATTCTACAGATTGTCTTTGACTCCTTTTTTTTTTCACTTTTTTTCCCCGCAAGGATGGGTGATTTCAGAGAGAGATTTTGGCTTCTCTTTTTCGCTAAACAGGAATTTATCTTGGCTGATAGTGTGACCACAGGAGTGGATTGGAGGAGAGGGGACGAACTGATGACAGTCCATGTGCGAATTGACAAAGCTGGGACTCTCCTGTAGTTTGTGGTGAGTCCATGGAGGGTTTTAATTGAGAGAGTAACAAGACTAGATTTCATTTTAGATGCATCCCATAGGGGAATCCTACACTCTGATTGGGTCAATTGCTTTCGGGCCTAGTTTTATGAATTCGAATTACAGTGCTTACTAATGGCATTACCATAAATGTTAAAATCTTTTTGTAAATCAAGGTTATAGGCGTTAATAAGAACAGGGTCCCTCAGCATCATTGAATACATTGTTTATAATATCTGAGCAACTGTTCATGAGTAAAAGTAGGATAAATATCACATTATCATTGCATGTAGTTCTTTGCACATCAATTACTTTAGAACTATTTCCAGAATGTTTTTGTTTTTTTAATCTTTCAAATTACTATTTTTTAAGAATCCATATTATCACATATTTGCTAGTTTCTTCTCTTTTTACTTTTCTTATTTCTATTTTTCTCTTTACTTTTATATACATGCAAAACATATTTTTAAAGGATTTGTGTTGATTGATTAGAATATTTTGTGCTCAAAGATGAAAATCAGAAGCAAAAATATATGACGTTGAAGATAATCCTCCTCTACTCAGCAACTGAAACAAAGTAGAAAATAAAACAAAACAGGATTGGAAGGCATGAATGCACACCTCATTTGGATCCTGACTCTCATAATTCCTTTATTTTAAAAACTTAGTTCAAACTGGTTTAAAATCTAATAATGTATACTTATTCTGCATAGAATTCATTACTTTTTATTAAGTAATGAATTTATTTTTTCAATACTTATTTATTAAATTCCTGTTATAAAGAAGGCATTACACCCAGTATCTTCAATGATAAAAAAAAAAAAAAGATTATAAGGCAGGAGATCTGCTCTTGAGAAACTGAGAGGTGAATGATATATGTACATTTATGAGTTCACATTCATGTACGATGCATGGCAATATAAAATGGAAATATAAATGCCTCAATAAACAAAAAAGTAAATATTGAACATAAAACCATGCAAATGTTTGAGTAGATAACCCTGAATGGATTTTTGGGAAACACATCATTTTATTTCAACGTTCAAAGATAGAATTCATAAAGACAGGGATTAGAGAGGAGAGGTCGATGGAAATTTATTTATTCTAGGATTCCAGGCAAGAAGAAGTTTATGTAAATGGATGAAGTTTGAGAAAATAGAGCCAACAAGATAGTATGAATTTACTTTCTACTAGTAGAAGTACAAACACAGTTTATAGAGGTTAATCTTGGATCACGATGTGGAAAATGAAAGCTCACTGCAATTGAGACATTCTCCCTGAGTGTAGCCAAGCATAATAATGATAATGATAATATTTTAAAATATATTTTATTGATTTCAGAGAGGAAGGGAGAGTGATAGAGAGACAGAAACATGAATGATGAGAGAGAATCATTGATTGGCTGCCTCCTGCACGCCCCACACTGGGGATTGAGCCTGCAACCGGGGCATGTTCCCTGGCTGGGAATTGAACCATGACCTCCTCATTCATAGGCCAACGCTCAACCACTGAGCCACACCAGCCGGGCTGATAATGATAATCTTAAACAACAGCAACAGTAAACAATTTTAGTGCCTACCCTTCTAATAAACTGAAAATAAACCTATATGTTAAGTACTATAACTGAGCCTGTTTTATAGATGAATAGTTTGAAGTACAGAGATACTAAGCAGTTGCTCAAGATAACACAGCTTCCAGTGGGAAGAGGCAGGGTTGAACACATCATGCTTCGATCTCTTTGCTATGTGGAAAAGGAAGGGAAGAGGCCAAGAGGAGTAGAATACTGATGAACAGAACATGTCCAAAACTGAAAACTGGAGTTACAAACTTGTTCTATTCTCTTTGTGCTGTTAATCTCAGCCAGAAGCCTCCAAGCAATCCTCTACTCCTCCATCTCTCTCGATCCACTATTTCGTTGTACACTTTCCTGTCTTCTTAAGAATTCCCTCCATTTGGTCTCATTTGCAATGACCTCACATTAGTCCCTGATCAAGTCTTTCCTGACTTACTGCCATAGGCATCTACCCAATGTCCCCGCTTCCCTTTTTCCCATGTCTCCCACCAACCACCACTGTGTAGTTGGTGATCCGCCCGACATGCAATTAAACACGACTGGCTCCGATAAAAAAATATCCTCTCCTGCCCTTCAAAGCCCAAGGAATAAAGTCTAAATTTTTTCCTTTGGCATAAAAGGCTTTACCTAACTACTAGGTCTCCTTTTCTGCTCAGCTCTAACTTCCAATCATGTGTAGAGACTAACATGTGTTTTCCAGAAATGCTTTACATGTAGTTTTTTTTCCCCCAATGATCAAAGCTCTTTCATATCTACAAGCTTTACACTTCTCATGCTTTTGCCTGGATCCACCTGGTGAACTATTCCTTTCATTTAAACACAGGCCTGTTCTCTTTTATGAATCCTTCCCAAACCGAGCAATCAATACATATTTTTCTATTTGCAAGCATAGAGCCCTATACAGACTCTCAGTGGAGTGCTTACAATACTCCAAAGATTCCTTCATTTAAATCCTAACTCTACTGGCGGTATCTCTGAAGTCAGAAACAATGTCAGGAACAGAACCTGGTACCTAGTGGAGATTGAATATATAAAACATGAATTAATGAGAGGGTGGAGGTATGTGTAATTAGGAGATACTGGCTCCAACAGTTCACTCCTTCTATACATAAAAAAAAGAAAGAATACAATTGAATAAAAAAATAAAACACAGGTTTCTCATCAAGACTTTTCACTGCCTAATTCATGGTATATTTTAATTATATCTAGGGTCAAAGAAGCCACATGGACATGTCAGAGATTTACATTATGTCTGTGTCAGTGACTGAGCTTTAATCTAATGCATGAAAGGGGCTAGTCTGAATTAAAGGAGTTGAGAACTGTCACACAGGGCTGTTCTGTGCTCCCAAAAGCTGCCTGGAAAGCCAGATTTGAGGGAGCAGGGGTGGGAGGCAGAGAGAAAGGCAGAGACAGAGGAAAGGGGGACAGGGGTGTGTGAGGTGAGAAAAATCCAGGAGGGCAGACAAGAAAAGGCAAGATAATTAGCTGCCATGATTAAAAGGTTTCATTTTTCAAATCACTTTTCCGTCTCATTCATTCCATGCGAAATGTTTAAGATCTATTTCTAGGCTGAGTAATCTTCTGTAGTGCAAAATGTGGATAAATAATTATCTCCCTATCTTATCCATGAAAATATTAAGACAGATTCATTGAACTATCATAACCACGCACGCCAGGGTGCTGGGCTGGCCCTGATGGATTGCCACTTCCTGCCTGACCTCAGCCTTTGGCCTGGAGCCTCCTGTATACACACCTGGGGCGGCCGCTGCCCCCCTCCTCCCAGTTCACAGAGGAGCGCTGCGTGCCATTTGGCTCATTTTCTGATGTGCAGGCTTTGCTCCTCCCTTGGGGAACGGGATTCTGACAGGCGCTTTATCTCAACACACTGAGCCTCCTATGAAACTGTCACTTTCTCTTGCGGCCTTGTGAGTTAGTTCAATACCACGAGGAGACACCCTGTGAGGTTTTATCCTGAAGCCGCACCAGGAGACTGGTGTTTTAGGGAAGTGCACTGCTTTATCCACATTCCCGAAGAACAAGCAATCAAGGAGCACCAGGGCAGGACAGCAAAGCGGGGCCATTTCACACTAAGATGGAAGTGTTTTCTTTGAACAGCTCTTTGTGTGTCCACGGGTATTATCTCAGTGAATCTTCACAAGCTATCAGAAATGCTATCATAAAAATGTCCCAGGTTCATTATCAGAAAAATGAGGTTTTGGCAAAGAGCTGAGGCAGATGCATTAATTTCTAGGCACACTCCTCTTGGTATTACGGCTGATAGCTGAGTTTATGAAAGGGCCCACGGACAAGTGCTGGTGATAGAGGAAAACAATGCATTTAGGTGATTAGTCCAGAAAACCTAATCATTCCTGCACGAAGAGCATCCCAATTCAGGCATTTTGAGGAAATATTCATTAGTATGTATGCTCCTATTTGATGACCAAATTGGTATTTTATTTAATGGTCATTTCCTCTTGGCAGCTGCTCTAGCCTGTACTTCGATGATTAGGATTTTATAGAAATGAGACTTTTCCGCTGCTTGGAATGGGGAGTAAGAAGCATGTAGACATCAAGTTTGGGGTATGACAGTGTGATAAACATGGGGTGGCATTTATATCTACTAATTTCTACAATTGTTTCTTTCTCTTTTATACTGAAAATGTATTTTTCATATTTTGTTACTGACGGCTCATGCTTCCTCCTCCTAACTCTCATTAAATTTACTGTAAGCAGATAAATAAAGGGATACAGCCACAGGGCAAAGAGAACGGAAAGGGAGACAGCAGCACGGCATTTGGAAAGCTGCAATGCAGGCAGATCAGCAGTAACTGAATTTGCACACATAGAGTTCATACGCCAGTAGAGCGGAGGCCCAGAAGCCGGATGATCAGCTCCAACCACTCCAGAAAGGCTTGGGTATTGGGGACCCACTTAACTCAGAAGTCAGTGGGCTGGAAATAGGATCCTTTCTAAGTATTTGAGAAAGAAATGTTGGATGCTCTCAACCCCTCCCCAACCACCTTGATGACTTCCTGACCCCTACCTTACCACACCCAACTGTAACAAACACTAGTTTTACTCACTGGAGACATCGAACTAGCAATACTTTGGCTTGAAGACACATTTGAAGTTGGGACTATCAGAAATAAAATCAGGGAAATAAAGAAAATCTCTATATTTAATAATGAGTCCTCCCTCAACTTTTTTCTCTACTGCAGAAACACTTCCAGGCAAGAGATTGGGTGACTTCCTTTCTGGTGAAGCTCTCAGCTCCCAATAGGACACTCATGTATAGTGAAACTTGGTGGGCAGCCAGAAATAAAATAATCAAGTTTCCTCTGGATTAAAGTACACCAGTTAACAACATGCATAGAGACTCCAATTAGCCTTTCATTTCCTAACTCTTTCATGTGAGTTGACAGCCATGAATCAGCAGATATTGGACAAAGGGGAAATAAAATATCACAAAAACAAAAAAGTAAACTAACACAAAAAACAATATAATTGTTAACATACCAGAATTATTTGGATAAATGATTTTTTTAAATGGAAAAGCTATCAGAGGAAAGACAATAGAGAAATAAGAAAATTAAAAAGTAAGCTCACAATACAGTAGCCAGAGAAATAAGGGAGACAATTACAGCCACGAAAGAAGGAAAGGAGAATTAAAAACACAAAAGAACACACAGTCAAAAAATCATTCAGAAACCTAAAAAATATTGGACACACATAATAGCAGAAAGTTGTTTAAAATTCAGTATAAGAATTTAAACATAACAGTTAATAATACCACATTTCCCCTAAAATAAGACATCCTCCGAAAATAAGACCTACTTACAGGTTTCTTTCTGAGTGAAATATAAGGCATCCCCCGAAAATAAGGCCCCCAGGGTCTGTCTCAGAATGAAAATTAATTTACCGTAAACTGGTTGCTAGGGCTGCCCTGACTGGCGTCTAGCAACCAGTGACGTTATGCGGAGTCCTGACGTCACTGCTGTGTGGAGGCGGAGAGGAGGTCGGAGTGAGCGGTGAGCGCGGGGCGGGAGAGAGGAGGAGACTTTCGCAGATGCGTGTAGAAGAACAGGAGGATTAGAGCGGACGGGACGCGGCGAAGGTGGTGAGTGCTAGTCTGTCTCTGGTGACACTACCTGATGCTCACGGCCGCCTTCATGATGACTGAAGGTTCTCAGTCAGTGGCAGACCCTGCTCCAGCCCAGATCCAGGCCCCAGCAAGCCCAGTGACAGTCCCCAGGCAGGCCCCAGGGGGTAAATGTCTGATAAAGGGGTAGGGGGGATGTCTGGTGAAGGTGTTCAGTGGCACAGGGGTGGGGAGGGGGATCACTTAAAATGACACAGGAGGATCAGAGGGGGCAATCAAAATGACACAGGAGGATCAAAAGGGGTTACTAAAATGGTAATCCCCCCTCTGATTCTCCTGTGCCATTTTGATTCCCCCCTCTGATCCCCCCTGTGTCATTTTGAGTGATCCCCCTCCCCCCACCTTGATACCCCAATTTTTTTTTACCCCTAGAAATGAGTGCAAAAAGAAAAAGCTACTCCGTGGAGTACAAGAAAGGAATCGTGGAAGACTCTTGGGGCCAAAATCTTACTGCTTTCTGCAAAGAGAAGATGTTGAGTATCCAATTGGTCCGAAAATGGCGAGCAGAGTATGGTAACCTCATTGAACAAGTGGACAAGGGAAATGCTAAAAAGCACAAGTGTGGATCAGGTCAGCAACCATTATTTTCCGAGCTGGAAGACCTGTTCTGTGAATGGGTTGTTGACAGGAGAGCAAAGGCTTTGGTTGTGAATAGGGCTCAGATTCAAGAATTTGCCCTTGCAATGGCACCACAGTTTGACATAGCCCCCGAAGACTTCAAAGCATCACAACACTGGCTAGATAATTTCCTTCAGCGAAGTGAACTGTCTTTAAGAAGATCTACAACATTGTTTAGGTTGGAAGATACTCAAGTTATTAAGCGAGAACTTGCATTCAAGTCCTTTATTGATGATGCTGACTTCTCTAAATACAGTCTTTCCAACATGATTGCTATGGATGAAACTGCAGTGTTTATGGGCCAATCATCTCAAACAACAATTGAACAGCGGGGTGCCTCCTTAGCGTACATTCCCTCCACTGCTTACGAAAGTGCACGTGTTTCCTGTATTTTGGCAATTCATCTGGATGGCACTAAAATCCCACCTTTAATCATTTCTAAGGGCAAGAAGGAAAAGATTGAACGTGTTTTGGGCGTTTTTATTCTTAAAACTGAAAAAGCCTGGGCCACACAAGCACTTATAAGGAAGCGGGTCGATTTAATGCTGCTGCTTGTTATGCGAGGGAGCCAAAGAGGTCTGCTAGTCTGGGATGCAGCCAGCACTCACCGCGCTAAAGACATGAAGACATTTCTTCACGAAAGAAAAATAGATCAGATAATGATTCCCACAGGAATGACGGCCTATCTCCAGACTCTTGATATTGCAATAAACAAGCCATTCAAAGACAATTTGCGCATGGAAATTAATGACTACATTGAAAATAGAATGGAGAGAAATCAGCGTGGAAACTTTGTGAAACCTAAACTGCAAGAAGTTGTGACTTGGGTGAAGAATTCATGGGAGAAAATCACTGACAGTTGCATTGCAAATGCACTGCGAGCAAGCTACCTTGACAAGAAGTACTCATTTAAAGACAGTGCTATTGCTAAGCATAAGAGATTTGGTCCACTGATTCTGAAAGAAATGGAGTCACAAGAAATTCACCAGGAAATTCAGGAATTGGATTGTTATGATGATGTTCCAGAAGATGATGACATGATTGTCATTGAATAAATGAGTAAATTCTTGATACTGTAGGATTCACAGTTTGTCTGGTTTGTGTTGACAACTACCGTACTACCGTACCGTATACAGGTAATAAATTTCCTTTATTTTCATTTAACAATAAATGTGTACCGTATTCTTCTTCATGGAAAAATAAGACATCCCTGAAAATAAGACCTAGCGTGTCTTTGGGGGCAAAAATTAATATAAGACACTGTCTTATTTTCGGGGAAACACGGTATATCGTAGCAGTTAAAAATAACAATAAACAATAAATGGAAAATAGGGAAATAAAAATAAGAAATTTAGAGTATTAGTCCAGAAAACCTAATCCTATATAATCCTATATACTAAAGAGGTAATATGCAAATTAACCCTCATGCCCTCACAAGATGGCTGCCTACAACCAGGCTGGCAGGGGGGTTAGTGAGGGACGACCAAAGAACTGAGCAAGCAGGCTGCGTGGGGCAACCAGGCCAGCAGGGAGGGGGGGGAGAGTTGGGGGCGAGCAGGCTGGCAGGTGGGGCAGTTGGGGGCAACCAGGCCAGGAGAGGGGGCAGTTAGGGGTGACCAGGCTGGCAGGGGGCAGTAAGAGGCAACCAGGCTGGCAAAGGGGGCAGTTAGGGACTACCAGGACGGCAGGGGGGTGCAGTTGGGGGAAACCAGGATGGCAGGGGGGAAAGTTGGGGGCAATTAGGCTGACAGGGGGGTAGTGAGGGGTGACTAGGCTGGTGGGGAAGCAGTTGGGGGCAACCAGGCCGGCAGGGGGGGGCAGTTAGGGGCAACCAGGCCAGCAGGGGGGCAGTTAGGGGTGATCAGGTCGGCATGGAGAGGCAGTGAGGGGCAATCATGCCAGCAGGGGGGGCAGTTAGGGGCAACCAAGAAGGTAGTCAGGTGAGTGATTGGGAGCCAGTGGTCCAGGATTGTGAGAGGGATGTCCAACTCCTGGTTTAAGCCCGATCCCCGGGGGTCAGGCCTAAATTGGCAGTCAGACATCCCCCGAGGGGTCCCGGATTGGAGAGGGTGAAGGCTGGGCTGAGGGGACCTCCCTACCCCCATGCATGAATTTCATGCACCGGGCCTATAGTCTCAAAATAATAGACATTTAGAAGAAAAAAATGGATTTGAAAAAAATGATTTTAAAACAGTGTTCATGAGCAAAAGTCATGAAATTAAAGATTTTCATGACATAAAATGTGTTCAGTCAAGTGCATGATATGCACCGATAACCCTGATCACTTAGAAAAGTTGATTATCAGATGGCAATGGATTTCTCAATTGTCCTGTAATCTCAGAGACAATAGGGGTCTGGTACTATAATTTCAGACCCAGGCAAATGATTAATAAAGGCATTTCATGTGCATGTGTTCTCAATGCTTTTATTCTCAAGTACTCTTTCACAGGAAAAGGGATCCTTCCCTCTGTTAAAAGAAGTGGGACTTAGGAAAGAGATTTTCCAACACAGGAAAGATGAAGGAAATTCTTGGAATGATGAAGAGAGTTGCACAGAATGAGAAGTTCAGACCAGGGAAGCAACCTTTCCACACTGGAACAAGAGATAGAGACACATTGCCAAAACCGGTTTGGCTCAGTGGATAGAGCGTCAGCCTGCAGACTGAAAGGTCCCAGGTTCGATTCCAGTCAAGGGCATGTAAGTGGGTTGCGGGCACATCCCCAGTAGGACGTGTGCAAGAGGCAGCTGATCGATGTTTCTCTCTCATCGATGTTTCTATCTATCACTCTTCCTTCCTCTCTGTAAAAAGTCAATAAAATATATTAAAAAAAAAAAAAAGACAGAGACACCTGGAAAAGATGTTTCAATAGCATCAAGAAGTAACATCCAGGAAAACTTTATTATTATTTTTTATTTAATTCTTTATTGTTTAAAGTATTACATATGTCTCCTTTTCCCTCATTGACCTCTCCCCAGTCATTCCCACCCCTCCCCCCAGCACATGCCCTCACCCTCTACTATCTGTGTCCATGGGTTATGCTTATATGCATGCATACAAGTCCTTTGGTTGATCTCTCACCTCCACCCCTCTTCCCTCTGAGGTTGGATGGTCTGTTCCATGCTTCTGTGTCTCTGAATCCACTTTAGTTCATCAGTTTATGTTGTTGATTATATTCCACAAATGAGTGAGATCATGTGATATTTATCTTTCTCTGACCAGCTTATTTCGCTTAGCATAATGCTCTCCAGGTACATCCATGGTGTTACAAAGAGTTCCTTCTTTTTTACAGCAGGGTAGTATTCCATTGTGTAGATGTACCATAGTTTTTAATCCACTCATCTGCTGATGGGCACTGAAGCTGTTTCCAAATCTTAGCTATTACAAATTGTAATACAAATTGTAATTACAAATTGCATTCCCACCAGCAGTGCATGAGGGTTCCTTTTTTTCCACATCCTCGCCAGCACTTGTCATTTGTTGATTTATTGAAGATAGACATTCTGACCAGTGTGAGATGGTACCTCATTGTTGTTTTGATTTGCATCTCTTGGATGATTAGTAACTTTGAGCATGTTTTCATATATCTCTTGGCCTTCTATATGTCCTCTTTTGAAAGGGGTCTATTTAGGTCCTTTGTCCAGTTTTTGATTGGGTTTTTTCTCTTCCTTTTGTTAAGTTGTATGAGTTCCCTATAAATGTTGGTGATAACATTGACAAATATGTTCTCCCATGCAGTGGGCTTTCTTGTTTTGTTGATGGTTCTTTTGCTGTGAAAAAGCTTTTTATTTCGATGTAGTCCCATTTCTTTATTTTTCTCCTTAGTTTCCATTTTCTTATGAGCTATATTGGTAAAGATATTGCTATGACATTTGTCTGCTATTTTGCTGCCTATGGATTCTTCTAAGATTTTTATGGTTTCCTATCTTACATTTAAGTCCTTTATCCATTTTAAGTTTATATTTGTGTATGGTGTAAGTTGGTGGCCTAGTTTCATCTTTTGGCATGTATCTGTCCAATTTTCCCAACATCCTTTATTGAAGAGATTGTCTTGACTCCATTGTATGTTCTTGTCTTCTTTGTCAAATATTAATTGAGCATAATGGCTTGGGTCAATTTCTGGGATCTCTGTTCTGTTCCATTGGTCTATATGTGTGTTCTTGTGCCAGTACCAGGCAGTTTTGAGAACAGTGGTTTTGTAATATAGCTTGATATCTGGTATTGTAATCCCTGAAACTTTGTTCTTCTTTCGCAGGATTGCTGCAGCTATTTGGGGTCTAAAAATATAAATGCAATCACAGTGCTCTACCTGGCTAAGCTGTGAATAATACAGTGGCACTGTCCATACATCTAGAAAGAGGGGAGCGGAATTTGGGTTTGCCCACATGGCTAAATTGTATAAGTAAACTATTCATACAAATGAAAATCAAGAAGAAACAGTATGAGTATTTCAGGTGATAACATAGAGGAAAACACCAAGAGAAATGTCTAAACTTTGGAACCAATTGTCTCAGAGGAGAGAAGATTGGAGTTAGGGAGCCACAGAGCCTGTTCTTTTTCCTTGTAAGACTTGCAAAATATTTTGACATTTCTAACTTTATATAAGTATAATCTTACTGAAAAAACTCAAATGTAATTAATTAAAAAATAATATTTAGTAACATTAATATTTCAGCTGTCAACAAGGTACATAAAAATAGTGTTATAATATAAATAGGTAGGTTTATGAAAATATTTACCTTATGTGTCAGGCACTGTGTCTAAGCCTTTCTATATTGATCTTTCTTTTTTATAATGTTCTCTTTTTTTAAATAAAACATCATTGTTGATCTTTCTTTTAACTCTCACGATAGTACTCTGACATGAGTATTACTATCTCTATTTTGTAAGCAAGTAAACTGAGTTTTAGGGAAGCTGTTTAACTTCCCACAGTTCAAACCTCTTCTAAATGCTGGAACTGACCTTCAGGGCATGGTAAGCCTGAGCATAAGACAAATATGGAGGAATAGTCATCTGTGGTGTTGAATGAATGGACATCCAGCTTAGCAGTTCTTACTAAAATTTACCTTTGCCTTTACCGTGAATCTACCTTAGGTCAAGACCTTATAATGATGGAAAATAACTGAGTAGCAAATTCATCTTTTTAAATGAAAAAGGAGAACAGGAAACTATTGAGATTAACAATTTATTATTTTTATAGTTTTGTTAAGCTAAATACAGTCATTTCAATTCACATCTAACCCAGCCTCTGGCTCTTTCTCATTGAAAACAAGTAACGTACATCAACAAAAACAAATATAATAGTTTTCTAAACCTCTTTGACTGCTAGAGCTCTGACCATCATTTGAAAATATAGCAATCATTGCTTTGCAAGTTGTTTATAAGCGCTCTTTGAGGCCTGCCCTTTGGTATAATTAATTTGCTGTGCTAATTTTCTAATTTTCACATATAGACTAGGAAAACCACTGTAATGTGTTGAATGCCATTAAATTAGACTTCTTATCTCAAAACAGAAAATATATGTATTAAGCTTTTTACCTACAGAAGTCCCAGTCTTCACAGAGGGCCAGCAATGCTATGTAATCATCATCCTGGAACAGTCAGACAACCATGCCATGCAGCTATGAAGTATTTATTAGCAAGATTCTAGTTTAGTATTGGACGGGAATTCAATTTGATAATAATCAAACATAACTCTGTAGATTAAAGATGTGCCAGGAAGGGTCCCAAGAGCTTTGAATTTCATGTCTTGCTCCTTTGAACCTCACGACATTCCAACTGGGTGGAACATTATCTTTATTCTCACATTGCAGATGAGGACACAAAGGCATGAAAAGAGCAAGTCGTTTTGCTGAGACTCCTCAGCTTGAGCTAAGTGGCCAGACCTAGAAGTCACCTGTTGGCACCCTGGCTCTAGAGTCTGTGCTCTCAAAGTGACCCTAAGGAGAAATGGGAAATTATCAAATAGGGCAGATACATTGCTATTTTAGTATCACATTTGTAAATTGAGTGACCTGAGTTAATACTTTGACTCTCTGGGCCTTCATTTTTTCATCTATAAATTTGGATTATTGAGGATACTTAGGGGACTGAATGAAATTTTATGTGTGAGTCATTTGCAAACCCTTAAATCACGTGTATAACACTATTTACTTTGAAGGGAAGCAAATTCACATGACTGACGTCTTTGGAGACACAGGTTACCAACTACAGCATAGCATGGCAGAAGAGGGAGGAACATGTTTATAACTTCTGGCCCCTGTAATTCTACAGAGTTGAACCTAAGAGTCCTTTTAAATTAGGGACAATTGAATGACAGTGTGCACTGCCATGGGGATTGCAGAGTGTGGCGAGACACATCAATAAGCTCACCTATGAGCAATAGAAATTGAGAACTTGGAGAGTCAATGAGATTTTCAGGCTTAATAGGACACGTGTAATTAACTGAATATTAGGTCTTCCTTCCCACAGGACTGCAGAGGAAATTGGCCTTTGACAGAATAGCATAATTCAGTCAATAATCACATTCAAGTGGTGAGAATCATTCAGAAATGAAGGCTGCAGTGAAGTGCCCAGAGACTGCATGCTCCTGACTCCTGTGCTCATTCTCTTGGCTCGAGCATTGCTAAGTCATATTTTTTCCATGATTCAAAAAAAAAAAAATCTTAAACTTAGGAATTATATATTTTGAAAGTCCTGGGTAGCTATAAACCTCATAATAAAATACAAGTCTTTCAAGGTCAGGAAAGGAATCTATGTTTCAGAATCTCCCACTGCCAAATGCATTTCAAATTTAAAAAATGAAAATTGCAAATACAACTTGTATAAAGAGTTAGGCCTTTGAATCACTGAAAACTCAATTTTTACTTAATTAGTAGCTGGCACATCACATGATATAGAGTGCCAATTAGGGTACAAAACAGAACATAAAAAAATATTACCTATGAGTAGGCAGGAAAAGTTTTTAAGTAAATAAAGATCAGTGAAATTCTACAATTGGACTGGGGTTCAAAACATGTTAATTTAAGCTGATTTCAGCAGAGAATTGTTTCAACTCTTTGAGAATCATAATCATTAGTGGATATTTCTAGTGCTCTCCACTACTACAGCCTTCAAATGGCAATTAAGCAAAGAGGATAGAATTAGTATGAAATTCAGTATTACATTGTTGGCTCAACATTTCTTTTGAGTTCAGAGTTCATAAATAAGAAAAGCCATTTCTTATCATTGTTTTACCTTTACAGTTTTGATTTCTTGCTGTTTACGTATATGGTTGATTAAGAATATTTTAAAAACAATGCTAGGTACAAAAATAATCTCTTTTTTTCTTAAGATCTTGTGTAGGCTGGTCTTGCCAGCATTTTTATCCACAATGCAATGCTGAATATTCAAAAGTGGAAAAAAGGTATCAGAACAGATGGGAAAATAACTAAGTTGCGCTGCTAAACTAGGCACTCAGGAGGAAGCTGGCAGCTGAAGGTATGCCAAAAGCTGCATAAAATAAAAAAGGCAACCTACAGACATCGTGCCCTGAGGATATATGGCACCCACTTTCCTGGTCAAAGTGTTAAGAGAAAATGAAGAGAAAACTTAAATGTTCTTGGAATTTCCCAGAACATATTCCTGGGGTCTCTCACTGTCACTTTTCACTATCTCCTACAAAAAGAAAGAATTTGCTTTAAAAAAAAAATCTTTCCATAACCTTTCCAAAAAGCTCTGAAAATAGTACATTCTTGAATATGCAACCCAGTTTTTAAATGATTTTAAGCTGTGTGAAACTATAAAATTATTTTTTCTAACATTTCTTTGAATAATATACTCTGTGTGTCTCTATTTCTTGTCACTGACCAGTCAGAAGCCTTCCATAGTAATTTCTGTTATTTAAAACAAAATGAAACCAAAAATTAAAATTCCAATCACATGCACATATTTTCTTTCTTTTCCTTAGTCCTCTCTCTCTCTCTCTCTCTCTCTCTATGTGTGTGTGTGTGTGTGTGTGTGTTTCTGTGGTTGTAGTAGAATCTGCTGTTTTATTCTTCCTTCTCCCTTTTTCTGTATCAATCATCCAAGAATAGGAGAGAATGCAGAGGTTCCTATAAGTGCCTGGATGCCTCTCTAACATCCTTTTTGGCTGTTGCTTCCCTTCTGGTGGACACCAATGACTATCATTGTCCTTGTGTGTCAAACATCTAAATCGTGGCTTTCTAGGAGGAGCATTTCAGAAATTCAGAGCCCGGCAGGGTAGTCCATTCTTTAGTTATCTCAGGAGATCTACTCTGACTTGACCTGCTCTAAATACAGTCCCCTTAGGATCTTCTCTATTCTAATTTCTGGTGTCCGTGCTGGGTTTCATAGGGTGAGACACCAAGCTATCTGTATCTTGCCTATCTTCTCCATTGTTCAGTTTAATAGTGCACAATGCATACCCATTTACAAGCCAATCTTGAGGATGCTAGCTCCTGCTAGCATTCTTCTCTCTGCCCCCTACCTCACACCAATGCCCTGTTTACTATTGTCAACTAGGACTGAAGGGCAAACCTGCTATATAAATAGACATTTACCCAGGGATAGGATGCTGGTATCAATTCCTTTTGGTCATCTCTAATCTTTGTGAATTATTTTATTGGAGCCTTCTCTCCCCCTTTGAATTTAGATGGGGACATAGGCCCTGTAAATCTTTCAGATGGGACAATAATTTAACTGTGTTTAGTCTGGTGACTTGAGACACCAAAGATCATGTTGTAACCCCTCACGCTCCAAGTCCTTATAGATAAGGATGATGACTAATAATAGAAGAACCAAATCGGTTCCCACTGTTACTGCTTTTATTAAGAAAGTCATTTCTTACCTTAAGGCTTGCAAGCATCTATGAATTGATGCCCATTTATCGTCTAATTCCTCTATGATGTAAAAAATGTTTTCTACATTTTACAATGAAGAGAGAGAAGCTGAGAGAAAATAGACTTGCCTGCATTCCCACAGGGGGCAAGTTGAACAGTCAGAATTTTAACTCAAGTTATTTCACAATTAGAAATGTCTGCTTCTTTGTTAATATTATTGACATATTTTGTGATAATATTGTTTAGATACAGCTGTGATATATTTCTACATATCTTTTCACGTACTTAAAAAATTACTTTCCTGTTTGCATCAAATAGACACAGAACTTTTGTTATGCTTACAACTATTCTATGATGAGCCATTCTATAGGATAACACATGAAAATTTGAAATTCTTCATGTTGCTATAGGTCCGAAGAATGGGTTCATGGTTTATCATTTTCTTCACCAAGTTGGTGATTGATTAGCTACATAGCCAAATATATGTTTAGCAAAGAAAATGCTTTATTTTTCTATAATTTAAATCAGACATTAGTCAAATAAATAGAATAAATATGTTTTTAAATGCTGCAAAATTAAAAAAAAATAATAAAAGCCTAGCAATCTGGGAAAGTTAAGATATGGAGAGAGAGAAGAAAGTCACCGAGAGACACATGCAGAGAATGAGGCCGTGGGGACAGATTACACTGAGCCGCCTGTGCTTGCTATTACTCTTCACATGGTTTTTCCAGAGAGCAATGGCCCAGGGCTGCGAACTAGATTTTTGCTGTTGTGATCAAAATCCAGTTGCCCGATACCGCCACTGTCTTGTTTGCTAGAGACACATTTAAATGATAATAAAACAGCAGCATTGAAGATGTTCCAGCTCATGTTCACTTGACAATGAGAAAATATAGTGTGCTTTGATGGTAATTGCAACCAGACATTGAAATGGTCCTTTCACACTTCTTTATCCTAGATTTATTTTCTCTACCGCTGATAATGGTGTCGCTAGCCAGTCAGCAACCAGGAGACATGTTAGGTAAATTGAGAGTCTCTCATGTTGGAAACGGGAGGCCTAAAAATATAGATATGCCACAAGCTGATTTATAGCGGTGCTGTTGGTTATTTACTGTGTTATCATGAAATAACTCTGTTGTATTTCTGTGATTTACTAAGTGCTTTATGTAAAATTCTGGGTGGTGATTTAGCACAGATCTTTAAATCATTCCACTCTGCGGCTCCTGATGCTGACTCTGATTTATGATGTCGCACTGAAGATGAGAGGCTTTCATAGAAAAAATATATTTTATGAGAAGGAATCTTTCTGTGGCAGCCATGCTAGACATTGCAGGGGTCTCATTTAGGAGTTAAACTGCCAGCAGGCCTTGCCAGAGACTGCCTGTGGAATTACTGCTCTCCACAGCTGTCAAAATCCCATCCAATCTTTCACAGCCAAGACCACCTCTGAAGCTCTGGACTCCCCATTCATCTTAAGAAGAGCTCCAACCAAATTTGGAAGAAAGAAATAGGTCTATGATAGATAATAAATCAATTTGGTTTTCTCTTTTTTATTTTTTATTTTTTCATTTTTCTCCAACAAATCTAAGTGATCATATAGGTCTATCCCCAAAGTTTAAAATAACAAGGTTATTTGGTGTGATATGTTCTATTCCATTTTTTTTAGGGGGAGGGGAGATACAGATGGCATATAAAGTTACTTATCCTACCAGAATATCTAGCAAACACCAATGAGTTTAACTACTATAATGGCAATAATAAGTGGACAGTCAACAATTATTCATTTGTGATCATCTGTGGTAGGTGATGGGTTATGGTTGAATGAAGTCTTATTAGTGAGTGATAATGATGCTATTATTGTCAAAGTTGCTGTGTGACATTAGTTATCTACCATTGCGTTTGCCCAACTGAGGAGACTGATGCCATCTTGGATCACTTTATTTTTGCATACTTTAAAACATGACCAACATTATCATTTGGATAATTAGATAAATTTTAAATAATGAAAACTATGAAATTACCCTGATATATATATATCAGGGTAATTTCATAGTTTTCATTATTTAAAATTTATCTAATATATATATATATATATATATTATATATATATTTTGTTCACTTAAATATATATATATTATATATATATTTTGTTCACTTAAAGGCAAGAAATAAATAAGTAAATTCTGAGAGTCATCTCATTTGTTACTATTGGAAACCAGCACCCTGGTCTATATCCACTTGGAAATTAGGAGTGCTAATTTTTGTGTGACTCTGCAATCCATGCTTCCTAGAAAATAAATGTGCCCTACAGCATAACTTGATTGAAAGAACCCAATCAGAATGGGTCTGGGGCTTGCTCTAACTGCAAATTTTCACATACAGGTTAGCTTGTCTTATTACATTTTATAGCACATCCGACATCAATAAATCAACAATATTATTGTACGTAATTTCTGAATATCGATATTTGTCATCAGACTAAATGAAGAATTTGTTTAAAAATATGTTTTACACAATTGTAACCATTTTCTACATATAGAACTCTGTAAATTAAGCCATTCACTTTTGTATACTTTTAAAGGATAAAATTATAAAATAAAGTTTATACATATAACTTTAGATAAACTATGTTTTCTTTCCTCTGTAGCTCTCACTCCTATTTTTTTTTTTTCTCTTTCACTCAAACACTGGTCTGGTATTTCTCAGCTTCTGTTTTAATTCTGGAAACAGATTTTCTACCTTGATGAATGAGCTCTGCCGGAGCTTATATACTTTGATGCCCCAGCACCTCTTGGAGTAATAATGAGAACTGCTGCTTCCTAATAGGTATTGCTGTTAACTCTAGTGAAAAAATGGATTTTAGAAAATGATTTATTGACTACACAAAATGATTCCCAAACTGATTTGCTGGCAGACTAGCAATAATAATATTACCAGTTGATATTAAACTTACATAAATGGAAAGTTAATATAGAAGACTGATTTTTAAAAATATTTCTGGGCTGACATATCTAAAATGAAAAGATCTGAGTCCTGTATCTTAATGGCTTGCAAGCTTGAGAATCAGCTGCATATAAAGTGAGTAGCCACAGACCCAATGACTATGATAGCTCTGAGATATTCTTGAGAGAATAATTATCTAAAGACCTACCCAGCTCCTTGCCTTGGTTTTTCTCATGCCAATGGTCTCCTAAATTTGTGTTCCTTTATCTGTGATAATGCATTTATTATCAGAACACAACATGAATTGCCACTGACTCATCTATTAAATGCCTTGAACCACAGCTTAGCCTTCAGAAATAAAATAAAGTTCTATCATATTAAAACATACTCTAAAATGGATATTATATTTTTTCTCTGTAAGAGTGGAAGGGAAATAAGTTTAAGAGCCCATTGTGTAATGGATGTGTGAGTGTGTCCTACCTAAATCTGGCCATATCCCTATAATAGAGCTAGTAGGTGATATATATATAGATATACACTGAGTGGCCAGATTATTATTACTTTTTTAAAATATATTTTATTTATTTTTTACAGAGAGGAAGGGAGAGGGATAGAGAGCTAGAAACATCGATGAGAGAGAAACATCAATCAGCTGCCTCCTGCACAGCCCCCACTGGGGATGTGCCCGCAACCAAGGTATATGCCCTTGACCGGAATCGAACCCGGGACCCTTCAGTCCGCAAGCCGACGCTCTATCCACTGAGCCAAACCGGTCAGGGCGAGTGGCCAGATTATTATGACCACCCCATCAGTACTTCATTGGGCCACCTTTTGCCTTCAATACTGCAGCGATTCTTCTTGGCATTGACTCCATGAGATGTTGAAAGGTGATGCGAGGAATCTGACACCATGCCTGATGAATAGCACTGTCCAGTTCTGTGAGATTTGAATGTTGTGGAACCAGCTGCCTGATGGCTCTTTTAACTTCGTCCCACAAATGCTCAATTGGATTGAGATCTGGTGATTATGGGGGCCACCTAAGCAAGGTAAAGTCTCCCTCATGTTCTTGAAACCACTCCTGCACAATATGAGCACCGTGGCATGGCGTATTGTCTTGTTGGAAGAAGCCATCTCCATTAGGATACGCCATCAACATGATAGGATGAACTTGATCAGCAACAATACTTAGCTATGTTGTGCTATTCAGTTGTTGTTCCACACGAATTAAAGGGCCCAGATCATGCCAGGAAAACATGCCCCAAACCATAACACTTCCCCACCAGCTTGAAGGGTTGTACTCATGCATGTGGAGTGCATGCTTTCATGCTGTTTCCGTGAAATTCTCACTCTGCTATCTGCATGATGCAACTGGAAACGTGATTCATCAGACCAAATGACTTTTTTCCAGTGCTCGACTGTCCAATCCTTGTGTTCCTGTGCAAATTGGAGACGTTTTATCTTGGTAACTGCAGATAGTAAAGGTGTTCGAACAGGCCTTCAGCTTCCATATCCCATACGATGCAGTGTATGGCTAATTTGCCTACAAACGTCAGGTGGTCATAATAATCTTGCCACTCAGTGTATATATACATATATGGCAAAATACCAAGAGGAAAAAACAATTTGTCCTATATCCATATGAGCTATTAAATTTGCACTTAAAATCTATGTCAGTCTAATTTCAAAACCAATGCTCTTTTCATTATTTCAGTATAGACATCACTTTTTATGTATTACTAGAGGCCCAGTGCACAAAATTTGTGCACCAGGCATGTCCCCTCAGCCCAGCCTGCACCCTCTCCAATTTGGGACCCCTCAAGGGATGACCGACTGATGGTTTAGTTCCAATTGGACCTAAACCGGCAGTTGGACATCCCTCTCACAATCTGGGACCACTGGCTCCCAACTACTCTCCTGCCTGACTGCCTGATTGCCCCTTACTGCCCCCCCCTTCCAGCCTGATCATCCCTATCTGCCTCTGCCTGCCAGCCTGATCACCCCTAACTGCTCCCCTGCAGGCCTGGTTACCCCCAACTGCCCCCCCTTGCCAGGCTGGTTGACCCCAACTGCCCCCCGCCCCGCCGGCCTGGTTGCCCCATGCAGCCTGCTGTTCAGTCATTTGGTCATCCCTCACTAACCGCCCTGCTGTCCTTGTCAGCCCAGGCAGCCTGCTGGTCATTACTGTTACTGTGACGACATCCTGGACAATTTGCATATTTCTCTATTATTAGATAGCTTGTGACTACTATTGACTTATTGTGGTAAGAAAACACATTAAGAAAAAAATATAGAACATTTAAAAATTTGTTTGCTTATGACTTCTGTGGGATTCTCCAAGAAAATCAAAATCAAGCATCTCCTTCCGGCACCAGTAAAGAATACAAAGGCGTTTAAAAGTGTATTCTGTGCAGCCAAGTTCTTTGTAGATTTCTGAAGAGAAGGAGGTCTCATGCCTTAGACATTGCTTTCACCACTCATGCCACCCCCTGGTACCTTTGCATCCAGAGGTTTTGTTTGGTAAAAGCCTCAGTTAACTCGTAATATATTAAAATCACAATCGAAGTGGTCACATGTATACACTTCAGTTCGGAAATGAGGCATTTGATGGCTAAAGGGAAGGGACTTTTCTGAGTTTATCCAGACAGTGGGAGGCGCCGGCTTCAAAGTTATGCTCCTGATTCTGTAGACAGAGCTCTTTGCGCTTTACCAAGCTGCTTTTCTGATATTTGACTAGCTCTGGAAATTGCAGATTTTAAAGACTATGAATCCAAATACTTGTGCGCTTGGCTTTTCCTTTGTACAGTTTATAATGGCTCGGTGGCTGTGGAGAAGGTAATCTGCCTCTCAGTGTGTGTGTTCTTTTTCCATGGGCGATAATCTACTGAGTTCTGCAGTCCCCATAATATAAGCAACTCCCTTTGTGGCTTTCAATTGCTGTAGGTCTGTAATGGTGCTTGGCACTTTAATAATTAGTCTACAGGGAGCTTTAATAGAGCAGGGCAACTGTTTTAATTAACTTAATCCCCAGAACATGAGTTGACCATTAGACATCAAATCACAGTTTAGCTCCAAGTGTTTGAACTCTGAGGAAATCACATTTGTTAACTACAGTGGGGATAACATTATCTTCTGTATATAAAACAATGCAGCTGCAGCTGATTTGGCTACACTGGCCTCTGACACTGTGGTAAATGAAGTCATTATTTCCACTGCAATGAATGTATAATGGAAATAGCTTAAGATTTGGCTTTGGGTAGTGTAGAAATGATGTATGCTGGCTTAATGGATGGTAGCAAAAGACAAGGAGAAAGGAATAGCCATTGTGAAACTTGCAGAGTGCAAATTCTCAGCTGAGTAAAGAAATGCAAGTTGCAAAGCAACTTGAAACAAATTGGGCTCAAAAAGAACAATATTGCAATAATGTATTTTTATGCTCTGATAACTTTATGTTATTTTTTAAAACTATAGCACTGACTATTTTAGTCACTCAGTTATTTATTCAAACACTTTAAGTAAACATAAATGCTAGGATAAATGCTCGGTGCAGAGGATGAAGAAAAGTATTTGCAGCCATAGTAAAATCACAAGCTAGAGTTTACAAAATGTTTTTTCATCTACATAAAGGAATTTTGTTCTCACAACATGTGAAAGAGATTTTTGACTGGCTCATGTATTCCTTTCTGCATTCCACATTTTAAACATCTATTATATAAGGCATGGGGGGGGGGCGAGAAATAAAACACATAAGGTAACCTCCAAGAACTTAAAGTGAAGTGGATACAACAAACAGTAGAGGGACACATAAATACTGTGTGATTAAGTTGTATAATGTTAATTATAGGGTGCTACAAGAAGACCTAGGAAGAACATAGAGTCCTAAGATTCTAGAACTTTCATGCATGACATATTTGGATTAAAAACCCACCAAGATCAAGGGCTATAGTCAGACCTAGAGTTGAATAAAGCTGTTCCAGGAAAAAAAAATGAGCAAATGTACAAGGACCAGATTCAAGAGAAATTTTGCCTGGTTTTTAATCTTAAAGATATTCTTGCTGCTGGAATAGAAAATATGAAGATGCAGCGAAAGGAGTTGATTATATCATGAAGACTCTAATAGTGCTTGCTATGAAATTTATACTTAATCATAAACATCATATGAAGGTGCACTGAAGAATATTAAGCCAGGCAACTTGAAAGGAATAAAAAAGCAAACAGAATAATGTAGCTTATTTAATACCATGTATTCAAAATATGGATATTTAAATATGTAATAAATATGAAAACACATTAATGGGAAAACTCACATTCTTTTTAGTACTGGTTGGAATTTGGTGTGTATTTTACAGTTGTTGCACATATCAATTTGGATTCGGCACATTTTAAGTGTTCTCTGACTGCACATAGCTAGTGACTACAACATTGGACAATGAATGCAGCTCTAAGTCTCATGCAGCAAGCCTACCAGCATGCAGGGACCTACCTAGTTCCAATGCTTTCTAAGACTGGGTAGATAAGTCTGCCTACGTCTGGGTTTAATAAACATGCACACTGGGTTTCACTCAAACTATATCAGCAAATTAATAGTCATAAAGATCATGCTTGGGCTACTATCTGTCAATACTTTTAGTTTTTTGTGTGCTCAGAACCTATGTGAAGAAGATGATTTTATTTATTGAATGACTCCTTGGAAACCCCAACTAATGAGAATCAAGGAATGAGGAGGATGTCAGAATTATAACCCAATTTTCTGGCAACTGGATAGATAATTGCTCCATGCTTAAAAACAGAGAATATGTCAAAAGGGATAGGTTTAGTGGAGTATGGGAGTTTCCATGCTTTGGACAATTTTAGAATGCTTGGGGGACATGCAGAAACAGGTAACCACTAAATGGCTGAACATGAGGACCCAGTGCTTAGTCAAGCCCACACCCTACATCCAAGTGCACAAAATTGGTCTTGACACTCTAGTCCAAAGAGATATTGTCACTTTTAAGCCATTAGATAGATAGATGCATAGATAGATACAGGTAGATACATAGATATAGATATAGATATATACAAATATACTGATTTGTGAGGGTGTAACAACTCTAAAAACACATTAAGTTTTTGTTTTAAATATTATACTACCTCCCAGTTATGTCATGCATAGTTCTATGCATTTTCACGTGCATTATATTATTATTTTCTTTTCTGAACAAACATTTGTATTGAGTATGATTATACCTTAACAGATTAAAGTGTACTTTTTATTGACATGAATTACAGAATCATGGATGTATATAATATCAGATAAGACAGAAACCTTCGAATTATAGGATGGATGATGCCGTAATGGGTTCTTCAATATTTCTGACAAGACTTTATTTACTGTATGTTAGAATACCTCCATAACAGTATTAAGAATATTCATTCCATTTTTTAGTGTCTTTGACACTGTAAAAATGTTGTTGACTTTCCATTTATCTTCCCAAACATTACTTCTGAATTCACATAGTTAAGCCCAGCTGTCTGCGAGAATAGTCATTTAAATTTATTAAGATGGGTATCAGGCTCCTGGTGGATCTCATTTCAAGTGAACAATTTACAGGAACCTTGTTATACTTAATCTCATGGGGGATAAAATTATAAAGCAGACTAAATTTTGCTTTCAAGGGACATAGAATCAACAGGTAAGGCAAACCTGCAAAGTGTTGACTCTAACACTAGGCAGAATAATATGTGTGCCTTTATTAAGTAAATGGATGTGCCATAAGAACTCACCCCGATATTAGGGAAGATATTAGAAAATAATAGATATTTTAGGGGAACCTTAAAGGAGGCGAAGTCTAGACACAGAATGGGAAACCTGGGATAAGGATAACTTGTGTGTATGACCTGTGCAGTTTCTATGATGATGTGGTTGTCCAGGGGGTTTGTAAGGATGTAAAAGGGGGTTAGAAACGAAGTATGAGTGTGAACAAAAAGGTGTCGGAATGTCTCGATAAAGAATTCAAGACTTATAGTAGGATATGAAGTATCATTGTAGGAGATGGAAATATGATTTGACAGTAACAGCAACTTGAAAATAAAAAAAAAATTAAAGAAAAATGGCATATGCATATATAATGGCATACTATTCAGCCATGAAAAAGAATGAAATATTTTCATTTGCATCAGCATAGATGGACCTTGAAGGCATTATGCTAAGTTAAATAAGTCAGAGAAAGACAATATTCTATGATCTCACTTATATGTTGAATCTAAAAAACACACAACACAAACAATCTCCGCTCATAGATACAGAGAATAGAGTGGTGGTTGTCAGAAAGCGGGGGAAATGCAAGATGGGTAAAGGTGTCCAAAGGTACAAGCTTCTAGCTATAACATAAGCAAGTCATGAAGATGTAATGTACAGCTTATAGTTAATGATAACATATTGCATATTTGAAAGTTGTTAGGAGACTACACTTTAGAAGTCCTTATCATAAGGAAGAGAGAAAAAGAAAAATAGTTTTGTAACAATATATGGTGATGAATGCTAGCTATGCTAATTGTGGTGATTATGTCACAATGTATGCAAATATAGAATCATTATGTTGTGCACATGAAATTAATATGTATATGTCAATTATACCTCAGTTAAAAAAGGATTGGAGTTTGAGGTGCAATATTCTCTTTTAAAATGAGGAAATATACACATAGAAGTTATATAGCACAGGTAGGAAGTAGGGAAAGGACTCTGAAGCCTGGAGAATCTGACTCTTTGAATCAGCCTCTTCCTGCTCTCCCTGGATTGGTGGCCATTGGGAAGGAAATAAAATGGTGGGCATTGGGGACAATTAATGGCATCAGATTCTTAGGATTTAGGCATTGCTTTGGTATGGAGGTAAGGAGAGCAAGGAAAAGATTATTTCAAGAATTTTCTGCATGAGAAAAAGGATTTTGTAGGTATTAAACTAAGAAAAGGGAAATGGGAATAGAGGTAGCTTGTTGTAATTCTTTATCCGTGATGAATATTGCTCAAATCGAGTTGATACCGACAAGACATCTGAGTGGTGATATTTAACAGTTAACTATTCTTCGGCACTTTGTTTATTCATAAAATCACCAAATTAACATTTCAGAAAACTCCATTTAATAAGTAGTCATAATTCTTTTAAAATAATAATAAAAATAAACACACACAAGCCCACAAACAAAGGCATAGTGTATCCTTCATTCTGAGTAATAAAAGGCTGAGAGACATTAATTAGTGATTTGAAACAACAAACTTAGGAACATTGTATTTTAATGTTACCAGATTTTAGTAATTGTGAGAGAAGAATCCATGAAAAAAAAATTTTCTTCTAATGGGCAATATCTCTAAAGATGTTTAGGAATACTTATATACAGTAAAATCTGTGAGATGCTTTGAGGTACTTTGTAAAATTTTAGCAGTGGTTTAAAATATTGGTCCTGAATCCTAATATGCACTTGTCTGCAGGTCCATTGCCATATAATTTTGAAGTATCCTCCTGCAAAAAAGTGAAGTGTGATCTCCTGCTATTGACTTTGGGCTCTGTCATAAAACTTGTTTTGGTTCATGGAATGTGGGCACAAATCACTGAGCAGAAATTCTGAGCTTAGTCCTTAAAAAACCTTGCATACCTCAACGGATTGTCTTGTGCTTATATCTTTACCATGGAAAGAGCAGCGCCAGCCATCCCCAGAGGCCCAAAAGGAAAATGAGAGACATGCGGAACAGAGCCTCACCTTAGCATGAAGTACAGCTGCCCCAGCCAGCCTGCAGCACATCTGACAAATAAATCTTTGTTATCTTATACCATTGACTATTTTAAGTTGTTACATAGCAACAGCTGATGAAAATACCTTTTCTGTAAATGCATCTGAAAGCTCTTTTTATGTTTATAGGAAAAAAATATTTGCTTATTGATGATAGAAAGAATACAAAGTAGGAGTTCTCTAATTTGTCAAGAGCTTAATTGGATTTAAAAAATGGTAAAAAAAGAAAAAGGACAAGTGCCAAACAAAAATAAGAGAGAGACGGAGAAATCCTATTGAACAGAGGTGTAATCAATGTGCAACCTTCCTCCCTGGTACTTTATAAAGGAGAGAATGCCTGTGTTGACCAATTGATCTATTCTATTTTAACACAATGCTTCCTTGCAAGTTGATTTTCTGAAGTAGGATACAGACTTTGATTTTCTGGGCAACGCTTGCACTTTTATCAATTTATCTTGTTATAATTTTGGCTTGCTTACAAAAGCTCAGAATCCTTTTTGGAATTTTTTGAATCACAACCCCGAATCTCTCCATGAAAGCTCCAAACGTATTGTTAAGAACAGTTAAGTGTTAAAATAACTATAAAATAGTCATATTATTTTTTAAAATGATAAAAGAGTCTCTTAAAATTTAGAGCTCTAGGTCTCTATATACTCATTTCCAAGGCGTGGTCATGCTTCCATAGATCCCAGCTCCAGCGGGGACAAGGTAATGGTACATTATTTCCAGATGCATCCATAGCAGAGGGGAAGGAGAAACCCAAACAGCTCTTTCCTCTACTGTCAGTGGCTCTCCTTCCAGAGCCATTCTTTACTCCTGATCCTGGTCTTTTTTCAGGTTGGACAGTGCTAAGTGCAGTAATATCCACATCACAAGTCATTAAATCTATTGAAACTCTCCTTTTGTTTCAGGAACTCACAGGTACCTCTGTGCACCATTCAGTACATGTTCTAAATCAGGATCACAGGTAGTCATTAGAGGAATAAAAAAATACTAGATTCAACCAAACATTCACTTTTGTTCTACCTGAGCAAATTAGATTAAAAATATATAAAGAGAAAGATAATTCTCATAATTCTAGTTTCTGGCAAGAGTCCCAGGTAAAATACTAAAATTTGCAAAGCCCTCTCTTTTTTTTGGGAGATAATGCACAATGTTGGAGGTGCCAATTGACTATGAATCTGCTCACCACTCTGGTGTCCCTTTACTCATCACCTACTCCTTCACTCCCTACATTCAATCACTTATTAAATGTGTATTGAGTGTCCATTGTGAGTCAGGAATGGTCCTAGGTCCTGGAGATACATCAGGCAGTAATATTTCTCTTGGTGAGACTGATAGTAACCAATAAATAATAGACAATAAAGTATGTTGAGAAGTTATAATGCTATGGCAAGATAAATCTTGGAAGACAATTAAGAGTCTAGGGCAGAGGTTAAAAGTGGTGGTCACTACTGCTTTCATTGAGAAAGTGGCTGAGACATAAACACATATTTAAGAAGGGAAGGGATTAACCAACAAGGGAACCTGGGGGCACACTCAGTGCAAAGGCCCTGAGGCAGAGAGTGCCAGGTAGATTGCAGGAGCCTCTGAGTTTTAGTGTGTGGTGCTTGCGTAGGAGAGAAACAGGAGATGCCATCAAGAGGGAATGAGGGGCCGCATTGTACTGAGCTGTATAAAGCATTGTAAAGGTGTGGGCTTTTTCTTTGTGAAAAAGGGGGTTGACACCAAAGGGTCTGAATCACATGAATGACATGGAAGACCTCACTCCTTAAAGTATATATTTTGGCCCCTCGTGTTGTAAAGGATTAGGAAAAGAAAAAAAAATACACGTTGGGAGACCAATTAGGAGATTGTGAGAGTGGTGATGGTTACTGAGACCAGAGGGATAGCAGTGGACGATAGAAAGAAGTGTTCTGAATCTTTATTGAAGGTAGGGACAATGTGATTTCTTAACTGAATGATTTGGGGTATGAGAGAAAGAAAGAAAGGAGTTAAGGACTAGACTGACCAAACAGCTAGAAGGAAAGTGTTGACATTGACTGAGCTGAGAAAGACTGTGACATAGTAGGTTTGGTAGGTGTACAGAGGATGCTCTGGTCACCCCATCCCAGTTTTCAGGAGCCTCTGCACAATCACTCCCATGCCAACCTGTAATGTCAGACAGCCTGTTCCTTAAGAGATAATCTGAAAAATTAAAATCAGGAGCTCCACAGAAATAACAAGAAAACTCATCTTGAAAACCCAAGTTGCCCCAGGCTGAATCAAACTTCAAAATGTCCAGAGGAGTCGCAGATCTGTAACCAAATGAGCACCGTGAAAAGCAAACATCTTAGGGCAACTGTCAAGTGAGTGTAGTGCTACAATAAGATGGGTTCTTTTGGGAAATCAGAATCGGAAAATATCCCCTAAATCAGACCGTGTGTGTAGCCTCCTACCTTGACTTTGAACCAGGCCAGCAGTGCCAACTTATCCATTAGGCACAATAGCCATAGCATCCTAGGATGCATGATAATTTTAAAGGTGCACAACAATGCTTTAATTTATCAAAAAATCAGAAAATACAAATTAGTATAACCGGCCTGGGTCACATTCATCTTTATGCCCAAACTATCATACAAGGGCATTTTATAATTTATTTACTTACTTGAGGAAGGGGCTCAGGAAGGCCAAGGAAAGTCATAGTGAGACTCGGGAGACCAGTTTTGATTTTGACTGCTCTCCACACTGTAGGCAACTGAAATATTTGAATTTATTCTCTTGCACCAGACCACCTAGCCCTATATCATCCAAGATCTGGAACTCCATATAACAAACTCCCCCTTCGGAGGGGTGTATGTTTATATAAACAATATGCTGGGTTTCTGAATATTGCCTGTTAACTCTTGATTGCAATACATTATTTATGTGCTCTCAAATAAAGCTTTTGAAATTTAACATTATAGAAGTCAAGAGAAACATAACATTTCTCTCTTTTACAAACCAACATGTTTTTCTCTGAAAAAAAAAATAAGAAATCCTTATTTGACATTTTCTGCAAAGTGTTAAAGTTTGGAAATATAATTCAGTAATTGAGGAAAATAATTGCATAAATTTAGGTCCTGAATTGGGGCAATCTAAAACAGCAGGTAAATTTAGTCCCATAACAAGGTACTCTACAGGGTTGGCAAATCTGTATTTTGCTTCCCTCAAGGAATCTGAAAGGATTGATGGACAATAGCACAAATGAAAAACAAAATAAAACAGCCATGCCAAATCTGCGTCTTTTTGCAAAGTGAGCCAGAAAAGACTTTTGACTAATTAAAAAAGGCTGGCCACTCACAGCTGTAACAATAAAGTGAAAATGAATAATAAACCCAGGCAAAAAGGCTATTCTGTACTCTTCTTATTCATTGATAAATATCTTTTTAATTTTTATTTTTTCTGTTTTGTTTGTCTGTTAGTATATAGATAGCAGAATCAAGAAATGTGGCTTATGTCTATTTGATGAACTTTCTAAAAATATATGTAATAGCTTGTCCAATGACAAAATGCTTTGAAAATTCATTCTGGGCACACAGGCTGTCCCTCAGAGCTTTGCATTTACATAGAATCATTCCTTCTAATCTTTCCTCTTTTTTTTCCTCCCTTTTTATCTGATGAGTAAGAAAACGAACTCAAGACATTTTTTAATTCAAGTTCTGATACTGACCATGTATCGTGACCTAACCTGCCTGGGATTCCCACTATAGCTTCAGTCATTAAATAGACTTAGTAAGAGTAAACAACTTATAGGTCTGCTTTGAAGTTTAAACTTAATAACTTATAGCACAGAGCTTGACATAGCACACATGCTGAATAAATAGCAATTGTTTTTATTTCTGCTGTATATTTTTGACAAAAAAAAAAAAAGGAGGAAAAGCCAGGTTGACTTTGAAAACCAAACACTTAAGGTTTCTTACCTCTCTTAAATTTCCCATTCAAATCTTTTTTGAACCCACTCACATTTGTTAGAAATAATCTATAAATTCTAATGACTGCACTTTTCCTAGTTACTCTCCAGGAAGCAATATATAACTTTTGCAAATATTCAATGGGTCTCCTTTTCTGCTATCCACTTTAATATCCTATACTTTAACAATAGATAGTTTAAACAGTTTTCATAGAAACTGACGCTAAACCATCATTATAATAACTATCCCAAATAGCTGCATTGACATTTTTGTCATTAAAAAGTAGCATTTTAAGATGAATGCTAAATTGACTAATAACAACATAACACAATCAGTATGCTTAAATTTAATATTTTATTTTTTGAAAGCTGCGATTATTAAACTATTGCTATGTGGTAACTATTTTTCAAGCAATTAGATTTTTATGCTTCTATTCATCGAAAGCTTTAGAATTAAAATTGTTGGTGACAGTAGGATAAAATGTTCTGCCTCATTGCTTAGCAGCGCATAGAAAAATAAAAAAGATGAGCTGAGGAAAAAAAAATGTGATCTGCCTTTAAAATACAATGAGCTAGAAAACAGAAAACTGTGCTGGGCCATAGAGGTGCCTGTGTACCCTTCCTTCCCCTTAGCCATCACGTAGCAATTTGTTTCTTTGCCTATGACTATTACCTAATGTTAATGTTGCCTCATTTATTTCAGCATTCTTTCTTGCACATCTCACTCAGTTTTTTCTCACAGTGCCTGGCATTCATGTGCCCTTAAAAAAAGGTGTTTTGAGTAAAGGAATTACTGGAATTCTTTTCAGCTTATATATTGCGCACCAGTTATGTCCAGGCACTGTGTTAAGAGCTGGGCATAAGACAAACACCAGACAGACCAACTCCCTGCCCGCAGTGCACTCATACTGTCTTACGCATTTGTGATGCTGTGAGGCATCCACCCAGGAGTGAGACTTACAGCCCTGAGTATATGGTAAGGTCTGTCCTGAAGCTCTGGAATTCTAGGAGGCCTTTTTTATTTTAATTTTTTTTTTTGGGAATGGGCAAAATAAATCCTTATTACGCTGCCTTTCTCGCACCTATGGAGTTTGCTGGGAGAAAAAGCACAAATGCCAAAGAATTCAATGTATATGTCCAAGGGGGGGAATGTTTAATTTGCCAAGCTTCTGTCCAACTGGTGCAGCATTAAGGGGTGACTGTTGATGTATTGGGAGCTTTTTATATACATTGCATAAATGGCTCCAAGCTTTAATAAAAATCCTGAACACATTTTAAAACTTTGTAGGCATTATTTCTAGCATACAGCCTGGAAATAAGCGTAGGAAAGGAGAGGGAAAAGGAATGAAACTACAACCACGCTGTGTGATAATGTGAAAAATGTACTCATATGTGGCCCATGGGAATGAAAGGCCTATGACCTTTGGGGAAATCATTCTCTTCTTTATAGAGTTGCACAGAGTATTTGGAATGTACATGTAGTTGTGTATGCACACACACACAGGTGCTTTACCCATTAGCTCACAGGTTACCAGAGGAGAATTTTTAAAAAGGCACATTCCTTCACCTCACTCTGGCCACAAGACCTCTAATGGGGCTGGAGCCTGTATTAGCCAATATTATTCAGAGAAACAGAACAAATAGGATAGATAGATAGATAGATGATAGATAGATGATAGGTAGGTAGATAGATAGATAGATAGATAGATGATAGATAGATGAATGATAGAAAAATTTGTCAAGATCTACCATCTATCTACCTATCTAGAGAGATTGATTACAAGAAATGGACTCATATGGTGAATATGATTTCATATGGAATCTATCAAGTTCCATACTCTGCAGTTCCAGATGAGAACCAGTAGAGCCCCTGGTGTACGTTCCAGTCTGAACTCAAGCAGGCCTGAGACGTAAGAAGAGCCGATGCTTCAAGTCCAAAGGCTGGAAAAGCACCATGTCCCAGCGAATGCAGTCAGGCAGGAGGCACTCCCTCTAAGCCCCTTTGTTCTATTCTGGCCTCCTTGATTGGATGGCCCCACTCACATTAGGAGGGTGATCTGTTTTACTCTACTAATTCAAATATTAATGCATCCACACATACCCTAATCGACACACGCAGAATAATGTTTGGCTTTATATCTGAGCACCTTGAGGCCTGATCAGGTTGACACATGATATTAAGCATCACAGAGGCACTCTGGGCTGTTCTGGTAAAGTCTCTGGGGTATTCAACAATAGTCTCTCAGAGACCAGACAATATACTCTGTGAATTACTATGTGCTGTTGTCCAGGGGCAGAGATGATGGGCATCCTAGAGAGATAGCAAGTTCTGTGCATAGAGGTTAAGGTGCCCCAAAGACTAGAGATTATCTATACTAATAAAGGTGTAATATGCAAATTGACCAAACAGCAGAATGACCATTAGGATGACCTTCTGGACAACTACTATATGACACACCCTGGCGCCAGGCCAACCAAGGTGCAATTGGTCCGGGGGGGACCCCATCATCGCCCCACAGTCGCCCCGCAGAGAGAGGCCCAGGCCACCAGCCAGCGATGCTGTGGCAGGTGTGCAGGGCTGGCCAGCGATCACCCTGCAGAGAGAGGCCCAGGCCAGCCAAGCGATTGCACCCCATGCCTGTCGCCCACAGAGGGAGGTGACTGGTGGTGGGGGGAGAAGGGACAGTGTCACACAGATGGCAAGCAGTGACAGTGGTGGTGGCAGGGCCAGCTGCCAGCAGCTGGGGAAGGAAAGCCCCAATAGGCCCTGATCCCTGGCCAGGCCTAGGGAACCTACCCAAGGGGTCCCAGATTGTGTGAGGGCGCAGGCCAGGCTGAGGGACACTCCCTCCCCCATGCATGAATTTCATGCACCAGGCTTCTAGTTGCAATATAATGGACTAAAGGAGTTTATTCTCTCTCTCTCTCTCCCTCTCTCTCTCTCTCTCTCTCTCTCTCTCTCTCTCTCTCTCTTTCTCTTTCTCTTTCTCTGTCCAAACAACATACATCTATCATATATTAATGTCATAATAGAAAACTATGAGAATGAGGTATAAGAATATGGGGCCTTAATTTATCACCTCTCTGATGAGGCCAATGTGGTTATAGCCACATCTTGTCAGAGGATGGATGTTTCTAGAGAGTGTCTATAATTGGTACAGGAAACAAAGCAGAGATAAAATATAGATTTGAACAGGGAAGTTGGTAACTCTATCACCTGTCTCTGGATCAACATAACCCAAAATGCAGGTTGGTGTTAGCAGAGATAAGACATTTGAACTCATTTAGAATTTCTCTGAAAAATAATTAGTACTGGGCTCGTGACCAAAACTACTCTAATATCAAATGCAGAGTTCATGTCTGTCTAGACAAAAACTTGAATCTATGTTGGTAGGTTTACTCCTGTCTGGACAGTAGTGCACTCTCAAACTATAGATACAAAAATAGTAAACTAAGTCTTACTTCTTCTAAAACACATAGATTCTTATTGTTATTGATTCTCTTGTATTGTCCCCCCACACACACACTTAGCACAATTGAATACACTGAATATACCTTCCTTGAAGAAATGCACAAGGGTGCTATGCCTGGGCTGTTTCACACACGCTCAAAAAATTTGTTTCAAATGAAATATATTGTCAATGCCTTTGCAAAGAAAAATGAAACTGTTTGATCAGGAATTGTTTATCTAATCTATGTCTCATGCATATCTAGATATTTTAAAGGAAAATAGAACCACAGGGAAGAGTAATGAGTATTTTCCTTTCAGCACAAGGCATACTTCATTCAAAATATACTTGATTTTTAGCCAGGGCTTCCAGACTTTCATTTATCTTCAATTCAAGTGTGTGACTGAAGCTAAAGGTCACTGTATTTACCAAAACCAAAATGTCAACAAAAAAGCATTCTGTCTCCTGCTTCCTCAAATCAACATGCAAGAAACAACACAATGCTTGGAGACCTCCACAGAGATATTAAATGAGAGCATTAATCCATACAAAATATGTTAATTCCCAGTCTACTTAGCTCACAAGAACAGAAGGGATTTCAGGAATGAAATCCTTGCATTCTAAATAATCCTTTCAGAAGTCTCATTAAGAAGGAATCCCTGGGAAGAATTGTAGTGATTCTGGTAGATCTGGCCTGGGAAATAGGACACATGGGTTCTGAAGGCAGCAGAGTTATAAAGTACCCATGGAACTTTAAACAAACTGCGTTGACCCTCTGGCCCTAGCATTTAACCACCTGCAAAATCGGTGATAAAACTTACCTTAAGGATGATTGCTGTAGCCCAGCCAGCATAGCTCAGTGGTTGAGCATCCTGTGGTTGAACATGGGCCAATGAACCAGAAGGTCAAGGTTTGATTCTAGGTCAGGGCACATGCCTGGGTTGCGGGCTCACTCCCCAGTGTGGGGCATGCAGGAGGCAGCCAATCAATGATTCTCTCTCATCATTGATGTTTCTCTCTATCCCTCTCCCTTCCTCTCTGAAATCAATTAAAAAAAAAAAAAAGAATGATTGATGTAAAATGGAACAGAATACTGGAAATGGTGGAATTGTGATATCCCACAAAACCTAAAAAAAATAGAAGGTGCCGTCCTCAGTTGAATTTTAATGATAATGATGGTGTGATTATGATGACTGGGAGTGTGGAGTTTCTGGTTGGAGCCTTCAGTGTCCCTGCTGCTGTGCACAAACGGTGAAATCACAAGGCATGCTGTTCTGCAGGAAGCACTTCAGGCTCTGGGCTGCATGCTGTCCCAGGTAGTAGCAAACTGTCACAACCATGGTAGAGAGACTCTATGTTGGAACTTGAGAAATTGATGGGAAATCAACAATGTTTGGATGTAAACATAGAGAGCTTGGGGACCACACAGAAGGTGCACTGAATCGGGGGGTCTAGGAAGACTATGCAGCAGAGGGACTGGCTGTTGTGGTCATGGTGGCCTGTGCTGTGGGAAGCTAAGGAAGAATTCTTGAGAAAAGATGATAAGAGTTCAAGTGTAACTTCAATATCTCTTGTTTTATGGACCATAGAAACTCACTTCCTTCTATAATGTGATATAGCATTCTTAAAAAATCTTATATCCTAAAAAAATTGTATATTAAAAATGGGGTTCTTAGATTTTTTACAAGATGAGTCCAGACCTATTATAAACAGGATGCTAATGAAACACAATGATGATCTAAGTAAAAAAAAAACAAAAAACAAAAAAACAAAAAAAACCAACAGCATACTTAAAGAAGACATGAAGACATCCTACAGAAACAAACAAAAACTGCTCTAAGAAATGTAGACTTTCCCATAAAAGAAAAGAGAAAGTAAGAATTGCTGGAAAGAGTGATTCTGAGGACAAGGTCAGAGTGCACACTATCAGGAAACCAGCCCCTAAAAGAGAAGGGGGTCCATTGGAGCCCCGAGGGAAGAATGGGCATGGTCTACAGCAGTGGTCGGCAAATTGCGGCTCGCGAGCCACATGCGGCTCTTTGGCCCCTTGAGTGTGGCTCTTCCACAAAATACCACGTGCGGGCGCGCAAGTACAGTGCTATTGAAACTTTGTGGCCCATGTGCAGAAGTCAGTTTTCGGCTCTCCAAAGAAATTTCAATCGTTGTACTGTTGATATTTGGCTCTGCTGACTAATGAGTTTGCCGACCACTGGTCTACAGGACTGTTTCCTCAATAGCTTAGTGCTGTTGCTCAAAAGTTAACTGGCTAGGAAAGATCACATTTGAACTAATACACCTCCTCCATTAGGTTATCATTAGCCCGTTATTTCTCAAGTGCATCTGAGCTTATGCCCCTCATCATACTTACATTGTGGCAGAAGGCACTGTTGAGTGATGAAGCTCTGCTCTGCAGAATATCTTGCTTGCCTTGGTTCTTGGAATGCTGTATGCACAGACTTAATGTCTGTTAACTAAGCATCCCTGTGAATTTCTCTACAGCCAATGGTCCCCGGTGGTATCATGCAGGAGAAGCTGGTCTCTCCAAGCACATTCACTCAGCCCCCCTGTGATTGGTATGTCAATCTTATGTGCTCACTCACCCACTTTTTAATCCTTTCTTAGGAAAGAGTGTAACTAACTTAATTTTAAGGGTATATTTTATGGAGAAAATTGGAGATCAACTGCTACTTCTTAATTGATCACTGTCTTCTCCTTAAATATACTATTTGATCTAATCTTAAAAACTAAAATCTGGGCTAAGTTTTATATCTTCAGATAAAAGCATGTAGGAAAAAATGAGGTTTGTGAAGGCTGGTTATGTCAACCAAAGACAGTCAGATAGTAGTTGCTGGAGTTGGAATATAAGCCCAGATGTGTCGCTCGCTGACACACTCTTCATTCATCTTATGCTAGTGCTAAATGATACCAGTGAAAAGCATGTTCACTATTATGTTTGTTTTCTAATAGAAGTTAAAATTTTTTTTTGCCTTTTTAAAAGAAATTATAAAGCTTTAAAAAGTTTATCTTTATTCTTGAAAGTATTACAGATGGCCCCTTTGTTTTTTGCTGTTTTGTTTTTTTCCCATTGACCCCTGTACCTGCCCCTCCCAAGCCTTCACCACACCATTGTCTGTATCCATGGGCTATGCATATATGTATATATATTCCCTGGTTAATCTCTCCCCCCTCTCCCTCCACCCTGGCCTTCCCTCAGAAGTTAAAATCTCGTTCTAAAATGACAAATGTTTGCATTAGAATTTTAATAAGCATGTCCACTTGGAAAAATGGGACAGTGGTCTTATGATCCTTAGTTTCTTAAATTTCATATCTATAGTTCCACTTAAACAATCTTTGAGAGATGGACATTTAGGGCCTTCTCTTTAAGTGGACTCTCCTTCCATGTAATCTGTGGCCTGTCTCATAAATAGAGCTGGTAAAACTTCTTACCTAAATAGAAATGGCTTACCTCAGTTTTTAAGAGCTTTAAAAAACATTGAAGGGTTTTTGGATTCCTGCCTAGTTAAAGTGTTTTTTTATAAACATCCTAAGAGTGTCTTTAGGGGTTATTTACTGAGAATATATTGAAAAGGATCCATGCATTGTTTAGTACAGTATAAATCTTAACTCATGAAAAACCCAAATAAAATGACCTTCGTTCTCTTGCCTACAAATAGAAAAGAAACTTACTCCACGTAAGGCTCTAACTCCAAGTTCTGTAAACTCACTGGCAAAACTTATTTTCTTTGTATTCATAGTGTTTGAAGGTATAACCATACTTCCCTAATAACTCCATTACTTGCTTGATTTTACTTTTTTTTTTTTAAATATATTTTATTGATTTTCACAGAGAGGAAGGGAGAGGGATAGAGAGCCAGAAACATCGATGAGAGAGAAACATCGATCAGCTGCCTCCTGCACACCTCCTACTGGGGATGTGCCCGCAACCAAGGTACATGCCCTTGACCGGAATCGAACCTGGGACCTTTCAGTCCGCAGGCTGACGCTCTATCCACTGAGCCAAACCGGTTTCAGCATTGATTTTACTTTTAATTTAATAATTCATTCAACTGTTCTATGTGCTGGGAACACAATAAGTAACAATAAAACATGCAGGTTCATGTTCTCTTGTCTCATACTAGTACATTCTCATGGAAGTATTGAGGAGGCAAATTTAGGGGAAAATTATAAGCAATAAATAATTTAATTTCAGGCATGCTTTATAAAATGGATAAATAATTGCCTGGCCAGCGTGGCTCAGTGGTTGAGTGTAGACCTATGAACCAGGAGCTCATGGGTTATATTCCTAGTCAAGGCCATATGCCTGGTTTGAGTTATGGGCTCGATCCCCAGTGTGGGGTTTGAAGGAGGCAGCCAATCAATGATTCTCTCTCATCATTGATGTTTCTCTCTTTCTCTCCCTTTCCCTTGCTCTCTGAAATCAATAAGAATATATTTTAAAAAATGGGTAAGGAATCAAGTATCTTAAGTAGAACAGTCAGAATCAATAGTCAGATAATCTGAAAGGGGAGCACATTTTCTTTCTTATCAACAATTTAATGTATGTTTACAATATCATTTTACATGCTCAATGACTGTGTTTATCTGATTAGTCCTTATGAGGGCTTTTGTCACAGAAGAGAACAAGGTTCTCAAGAACACATAGAATTTTCTTATAAGGCATAAAAACTACAAAACATCAGTTGAAAGGCTAGATTGCACAAAATGGTGCTGGCAGGAGAAGCTTCCTCCCACCATCTGGGTGGGCACTCTGACAAGACTATAAACTTGGGGCATCTCTGGCTAATTGCACTTTCCAAAAATTGCCACAGCAGTATATCTTGTGTCACATACTCTTTCAGAACTTTGATACTCCTTCCATTAAAAGATAAAGTCTGAGGTTTGTCCCTTCAGGAGGAATATATATGGTGACATGCATCTTATAGTAGAAGTGACACTGCCTGGATCCCAGGGCTAGGTAGCAAAGGTAATACAGACTCTGGCTGGCTCTGTATCTCTGGGGACATGACCTAGAGATTCATGAGATCCATCTCAGATGAAGCTTCCATATTGAATAAGACACATGACAATAGAAAAATATGTTAGAATAACCTCAGGTATTTCGGTTCCTAGTCAACTGAGTCTTCTTAACCATTAGAAACATAGTTGAGCACACTGTCTCCAGGCTTCTAGCTGACTAGGCTGATGCCCTGGGGCAGAAATGAGCTATCTCCATAGAGTCCTGCCCAGATTGCAGGTTAGTAAGATTGGCTTCTTTCACTTAGTGATATGCATGTAAGTTTCCTCCATGACTTTTCATGGCCTGATAGCTCATTTCTTTTAGGTGTTAAATAATATTCCATTTATGGATGTACAAGAGTGCATTCAACCATTCATTTACTGAAGAATAGCTAGGCTGCTTCTAAGTTTGGGCAATTATGAGTAAGATTGCTAAAAATATCCATGTGCAGGTCTTTGTGTGGACATAATTTTTAGCTCATTTTATGAAATAACACAGAGTGATATTGCTAGATTTTATTGGAAAAGTATCTTTAGTTTGTAAGAAGCTACCAAACTGTGTTCCAATGTGGCTTTACCATTTTGCATTCACTCCAGCAATAAATTAGAGTTTCTGTTGCTCCATATGGCCCCAGAATTGGATGTTGTCAATATTTTGGATTTTTGCCATTCTAATAGGCACAGAGGTGTTTCTTATTTTTTTTTCAATTGATTTTTTTTTTTTTTTTTAGAGAGGGAGACAGAGAGAAAGATTGATGTGAGAGCAAAACATCAATTGGCTGCCTCCTGCACACTCCCTACTAGTCATCAAGCCCACAACCTGGGCATATGCCTTGACAGGGATTTGAATCTGCAACCTTTCTGTGCATGGGACAATGCTTAACCAACTGAGCTACACCAGCCAGGGCTCTTATTGTTGTTTTAATTTGCAATTCTCTAATGACATGTGATGTTGAGCATCTTTTTATATGCTTATTTACCAAAATATAATCTTCTTTGGTGAGTTGTCTGTTCAGGTTTTTTGTCCATTTGTAATTAAGCTGTTAGGCGTTTTTGTGTATATGTGTGAGAGTTTTATGTTCTTTTGTATAACACTTATTTATCAGATATGTATTTGTAATTATTTTCTCCCAGTCTGTGCCTTGTCTTCTCATTCTCATGGCATTGTCTTTCTCAGAGCAGAAGCTTTTACTTTTAATGTAGTCCAGCTTATCAATAATTTTTTTTCATGAGTTATAGTTTTGGTGCTGTGACTTCCTATTTTTCAACGAAGTTTTCTCAGCCCAGAGTTAAGTGGGCAGCTGAAGCTCTATGTTTTAAATTCTATCATAAGGTGACATTTTATGTGAGAGAAGAGAATTGAAGGTTTCAAAAGAAATAAACCTCATAATTATAATAAACATTTATTTAGTATGTATTAATCTAAGAACTTTACATTTACTATTTGATTTAATCCTCACCACAATTATATATGAACTAGAGGCCCGGTGCATGAAATTCGTGCACGGGGGTGGGGGCCTCCCCTCAGCCCAGCCTGCACCCTTTCCAATCCGGAACCCCTTGGACATCCAGCAGTCGGACATCCCTCTCACAATCCTGGACTGCTGGATCCTAATTGCTCATCTGCCTGCCTGCCTGGACACTCCTTACTTCCCCCCCAACCAGCCTGGTTGCCCCCAACTACCCCCCTCTGCTGGCCTGGCCACCCCTAACTGCCCCCCCTGCTGGCCTGGTTGCCCCCAACTGCACCCCCTGCCCTGCTGGCCTAGTCGCCCCTAACTGCCCCCCCCTGCTGGCCTGGTCACCTTTTACTGCCCCCTCTGCCAACCTGGTCGCCCCAACTTCCCCCCCTGCCCACCTGGTTGCCCTTACTGCCTCCCCCCGCCGGCCTGGTCATCCCAACTGCCCCCCCATGGCCGAATCGCCCCCAAATGCCTCCTCTGCTGGCCTGGTTGCCCTTAACTGCCCCCCTTCCAGCCTGGTTGCCCCCAACTGCCCTGCCCTGCCAGCCTGGTTGCCCCTCATGGCCCCTCCGCTGGCCTGGTCACCCCACACAACCTGCTGTTCATCGTTTGGTTGTACCTCACTAACCCCCCTGCCAACCTGGTCACCCCATGCAGCCTTCTTGTTCAGTCATTTGGTCGTCCCTCACTAACCCCCCTGCCGGCCTGGTCACCCCATGCAGCCTTCTTGTTCAGTCATTTGGTCGTCCCTCACTAACCCCCCTACCGGCCTGGTCGCCCCATGCAGCCCGCTGTTCAGTCGTTTGGTTGTCCCTCACTAACTCCCCTGCTGGCCTGGTTGTAGGCAGCCATCTTATGAGGGCATGAGGGTCAATTTGCATATTACCTCTTTATTATATAGGATGGCACCATAAACCACCAGTCATTTTACTAATTAGAGATGTGAAACTCAGAGGGATGGATAGCACTCCCAAGGTCATGCCTCCAGTTAGTGATAGGGCCCAGATTCCAACCCAAACAGATCCTGGCTTCCAACCCAGTCAGGATTCTACAGCATCAGCATGTTTTCACTTCACTACCTCAAGCATATTCCTGGAGAATAATGAGCACGTCTTCAGGCTCACAAGACGTGGATGTGGTTTTAAATGAAGCGAGAAAGGGTGCTAATGGTTTGAGAATATGAAGCAAAAGTCCTCTGCAGTTGCTCTTTAGAGCCCAAGATCCCTGGAACCTCTCTCCTCTCTTACCTTTTCAACATTTAATTAATGATTCAGAGCCTTGGTTAATCATTAATTATGCGCCATCAATTATGCTTACATTATCGTTTCAAATAGATACCATATCTGATTGACTTGACTAAAATAACCCCCTGGTTTAATTGTCAGTTTGCATAAATTCGCATGCAATGAGGTGTTTCGCAGTGTGATTCATTTCACACCGAAAACAGCAGCAACAACCTGAACAACAGGAGGCCCACTCTCACAAATTATTGCCATTTCCATCAGGAAAGAAATTCCATTAAAACTGACTTTCTTTTGTCTGGAAGTGTGATGAGGAGTTTCCGAGTTTAAGTGACCATAGTCTTTGTGGGGAGACAGTAAAAGGGAACACATACCCATGACCACTGGGAAGACATCTGTCCGGAAGTAATTGAAACTCTCTCCTGTGCTGGTCCAGTGCTTTGATGGCAGGGCAATGGGTTTGCATGCTGGTGCTCATTACAGGATGGCTGGCTGAATGGGATCCTCAGTCCAGGGAGTTGAATGATTCACTTTTCCTCTGGAATGGAAGTGGGGTTTCAGTAAAAGGTGAGTGAGGTCAACTAGAAAATTTTCCTTTAAGTCTGTTTTCTTTTTCTTCCTTGATAATAGCATTTATACTAGTAAGTGCCTACTATGTGCTAGGCATATATCACGAATTATTTTTGTTCACATTTAATACAACAATCTTTGAAGTTTATGAGGCTATCATATTTTTTTTTAAATATATTTTATTGATATTTTTTACAGAGAGGAAGGGAGAGGGACAGAGAGTTAGAAACATCGATGAGAGAGAAACATCGATCAGCTGCCTCCTGCACAACCCCCACTGGGGATTTGCCTGCAACCCAGGTACATGCCCTTGACCGGAATCGAACCTGGGACCTTCCAGTCCGCAGGCCGACGCTCTATCCACTGAGCCAAACCGGTTTCGGCTGAGGCTATCATATTTTCAGAGGTTACTGATTGGACAAGTGACAAAGCTGAATAGATCCAAAAATCTAAGGGATTCAAAATCTTTTCTAAATTATCTCCGTATCTATGAGTGTCTATTTGACAAGAACCTAGAAATAGTGTTATTCATATATGAGACACACATTTTTTAAGGCATATTAAGATACATTTTTCCATTGCTAGTGGGGCTCTGTTATTTCAACCACTACGGGCTCAGGGTTGCTTTTAGGCAAAGCATGATCACACAGTATATTTGCTGGATATTTTTCCTGATGTACTTTAGTAACAGCAGATCTTTCCAGTTTCCAAAGAATATCAAAGCTATAGTAAATAACAATATCTAGGAAATTCTTGGAATTTAGTATTTGTAAACCTCAATTTATAGATGTACATACTCAGAAATGTACTTGCCCCAAATTATAAACCTCAGAAGTAAAGGACATAATGACCACTGATTCTCAGGTCTGTCCTCTTTCCTCTATGCCTTAATGCCCGGCCCCCTCCCCTTCTTTATTTCAGGTGAGCGGTGTGCTCACGATGGCCCCTGGCTCTCCAGAATGTTTACACAGGGATGCTTTAGCACCTGCACGAGCGGTGAAAATTGAAGGTTAGGATACTTTTCCATAAAGTCCCTGCCTTATTAGAACATATTTTCCCTGAATCCTATACTCTCAAGATCCAGGAAATGTTTTTTGCCTGTTATTCTTCTGCCTTCTTCACCCTAGAGCCCCTGTGCCATCATGACTTTTCAATTCAGGGAAACTTCTGGCATCTGGTCTCCTCTAACAACTATTATCTAGACAGGTGTCTTTTTCTGGACATTTGCACTTTATCTCACACGAATTACCCAATTTAAACCAGAGTACTATATAGGCAAGTGCTGCAGTCGCTTAAAGTTGACAGAAGCTCATTAAGTTTAAGTCCTCAATAATTTTGAGGGAATGATAGTATACATTTTTAAAAGAACACAAAGTAATAAAACAAAATAAATAAGCATGTTTCTGAATGGAAATGGAACTGGTGAAAATAAAACAGTAACCAGTAGAAACTGGAAAGAGAACATGTATAATCGTTAAAATAGAATGTGCTCTCAATAGCTGGAATAACAATGTGGCTAGGCATCATGAAAGAGTATATTTGTAAACTGGAAAATAACACTAGGGAATTTGTCAATAAAAAACATATAAATAGAAACAATGAAAAAGGAGAAATTAACAAACAACATGAAGAAGAACCAAACATAACAATCCCTAAAGTGGAACTTTAAAAAAATACATTTTATTGATTTTTTACAGAGAAGAAGGAAGAGGGAGAGAGTTAGAAACATTGATCAGCTGCCTCTTGCACACCACCTACTGGGGATGTGCCCGCAACCAAGTTACATGCCCTTGACCGGAATCGAACCTGGGACCTTTCAGTCCGCAGGCTGACGCTCTATCCACTGAGCCAAACCAGTTTTGGCATCCTAAAGTGGAACTTTAAACATTTCCTTTGAAGTTATTAGATATGTAATACTCTCAACAATAAAGATAAAATTTTAAAAAGATTATACCATTTTTTTAAACTTGAAAAATGAAAGTAACCCTATCTTAAAACATAATAGATTTTTTTTTCTTACTCATGTTTTTATATTTTTGAACATCAGTTAATTTTTAAACCTCAAATATACTTAAGCCACTATAACAAAATTTCTGCATAAAGCCTGATTTGGTGCCCAAAGTAGCCACATCCTGCTGTAATCTAGTTGATTTTACTTCTGGATTATGATTAATTAAAGAGAGTAGAATTAGAAATGGAGAGATTAGCTATGTAATACCTTTAAAATATTTGAGTAGTAATGTGTTTTAAATATTTAATAGATATGAATTATCACTATAAGTTCTAAAATATTGTAATTGCACACAAAGCCCTTGTTCTCCTTATTTTAAATGCATTCAGGGAGAGTCATTCAAATAAAAATGATATTTCTAAGATGAAAATCATAGGTTTATGACTTATACCCCTACTCATTATGCAGTCTTAGTAAGTAACAGGTTCTTGTAAGAATAAAACATTATTGTTATCCATTCCAATCAATTGGACGTAAAGTACTGTGAATTTTCAAAAGAGCAGTGCAGCCCTAACTGGTTTGGCTCAGTGAATAAAGCATCAGCCTGTGGACTGAAAGGTCCCAGGTTCGATTCTGGTCAAGGGCATGTACCTTGGTTGGGGGCACATCCCCAGTAGGAGGTGTGCAGGAGGCAGCTGAATGATGTTTCTAACTCTCTATCTGTCTCCCTTCCTCTCTGCAAAAAAATTAATAAAATATATTTTAAAAAAAGAGCAGTGCTGAGTTTGCTTCTGAAATAGCTCATATTCTTGTTTAAAATATATTTGTTTTTTCTCCCTGTAAGAACCAATTGTGTTCTGAAATAAATATTGTAGTTTGCTCAGTAATGGTACAATGACATCCACATTTATTAGTGTACAATGTTAGGTATCATTTATGTATTGTCTCAGAAACAGTAAATGCCAACTGATTTCTGCTCCATTGTGTTTAAGATATAGTAGCTGCGATGATACTGTCATTAGGTAAAATATTTTTGATCCCTACTATGGAATTGTTAATATTTTAAAAATTAGTTGAAGTTAAAGACATCTGATTTAGATAATGGTAGTCAGGGCAATGTCAGTTTGTACAATATTTAGATTCACTGTGAAATTATACTCATCATTTGAGACCCAAACTGAGTCACCTCTCTGCTAAAAGAATTTAACTTATTAAATTCAGGACATATACAGTTAGAAATAAGTCTTAGAACTCATCATGTCATACCCCTAGACCAGAATTTCTCAAATGCTTTTGTATCAACCTTGTTTCAGCAGCACATCTCAAAATCACCCATTATATCATACTCTTTAAAGGGTGAAGCCCAGAAATCTGAATATAAATTGGCACTCCAAGCGGTGTTATGCCTCATGAAACTGTCAAAGCACGATTCCAGCTGGGCTTGAAATGCTTCTTTGACAGCTTTTCCAATGGTTGGATATCTTTGGAGAGAAAAAAAAGCTACGATATCATAGTCAAATGCTGCTCAAAATCGAGGCAGATCTATTATAAATATAAATATACCTTATTATTTGTTATGTCAAATATCTATTTCAGCTTTCTGAAACTACAAAGAAATAGCTAAACTTTGAAACACCTTTTAACAATTTATGTAATGCAAATTAGTGATATACTTCCATTATTAAGTTTAATAGAACAGTTACCGCTTTCTCATGACATGATTTCAGGCTTCCTAACTCTACTGCCATACAGACTTATTAATATCCTGGTAAATTTTATTGATTATATTCCTCTTAATGTAGAGCATACGAAATCAAATGCAATCTTTTGCATGATAGATGGGTCCTACAAATTAAAGGAATGCATGAATAGAAGAATAGCATTTAAGAGGAAATAAACATTGGAAACCTGCTTGCCACTTTTACTACCCAAGTTCTCAACATTGATTGTTTTGCATAATTCCACATGAAACATAAGAGTCATGGAATTTATTACTAAATATTTTAATATTTGTCTTAAAGTAAGGTAGCACTAGTGTTTCAAACTTAATCTGTGAGCCATTAGAGCTTGTGTTGGCTTTCTATATCCTGTACTTACAAAGAGATTTAATCTCCTTACCATAAACAATGAAAGTTCTAATGAGCTCAAAAGTATCTGTAATTGCTCAGAAAAATGTGGGAAATATTTCTTGCAGATATATAAAATAATACAGCATTATGCTATCTATTTAAAATAAGCAATATTATGATCATCAATTTTATTATCATTAAAAATATTAATTTAATGTTCAAGATTAGCCAATTATTACACTAAGGACATTCCCATCTATTATACTATTTAATCCTCCAAATAACATTATAATATAGATATCTTTGTATGCTTTGTTTTTGATGATAACCTTTCAGGCACCAAAGATAAGGAAGGGTGAGATCTACAAAGCTTCCTGGGAAAATAAATGGATCATGTACAAAACTGGAGAAAAAGAATGTCATTGGGATTCTCAGCAGCCATCTTGGGAATGGAATAGCTTTTGTATTTTAACTGAAAATATAGTAAAAGGAAGAATGGTTCCTGGGATGTTATGGTGGAACATAATGGGAATTAGGAAAAGAATCTAACATCTTATGAATATATATTTGAGAAACTACTGGGTTTTTTCCTTCCTTTCTCCTTCCTTCCTCCCTTCCTTCCTTCCTTTCTCCCTTCCTTCCTTCCTTCCTTCCTTCCTTCCTTCCTTCCTTCCTTCTTTCCTTCCTTCCTTCATGTTTTCTTTTGAAATTTAGCTTAAAAATGAAACTATTAAAAAAGGCAATTACTAACTTCAAGGAAAACAACAATAACAAAAGTAAAATAAAGTTACATAAGAATGAAATATATATTATATGGCTCAGATACAAACAACTGTCTACTTCATAATATAGTCAATCCTATATAATAAAAGTGTAGTATGCAAATTATCCCCTTGACCAGGAGTTCTTCCGGGAGTTTGACCAGGGGGCAGGGCAGGCCGGGGGAAGGGAGGGAGGCCCCAGTGGTGCAGGTGGCCGGGGGAAGGGAGGGAGTACCTGGCTGGCCACTGCCAGACTCTAGGGACCCTACCAGTGCACGAATTCTATGCACTGGTCCTCTAGTGTTTAATATTTATACAAATAAAATGTATGATATAAATATATTTGAAAAGATGGGAATATATTTTGTGAGAAAGAGTGTGTGTTTGTGTGTGTGTGTGTGTGTGTGTGTATTTGAGTGAGGTTAAGAGAAAAGAAATAAGACACATTTCTGTAAGAAGAATTTCACAGATAACTTAAAAAAAAATAGGAAATTTTAAAGGCACACTGTTTTCTTCCAGTTTCACATTCAACATATAAAGAGCTTGGAAGTCATTACTCTCATTATTTTATCAAGAAAAAGTTGGAAGAAACTGATAATTGTGACTTTTAAGGAAAGAACAGAAGTCTCAAGGCAAATTTTCACCATATAATGTGGAGAGATGAGAGAATCGAGTCACAGCTAATGGATGCTTATTTGGACCAAAGACACTGGAGTAATAAACAGATAGGAAACAAATGTTAATTTTACAAGTTGCTCAAGGCTGAGTGTAGACTGATTTGAAGGAAGAAACACCTGGTAGCTGCAGTTCTGTGTGTGTGGTCGGGGAGGGCGGGGAGGGGCAGAATTGGGGGGTGGAGAGACCACATCAGGTTCTCATTGGTAAAACTGAAGAAAGATCACCTCAAGGCTCTGGCCATTGGAAGGAAAGAGCAACCATGTGAAGTGCACATAGAATATTTTGCACATAAAATATCTGCCAGAAAACAGAAACAGAGGGAACATTTTCTAAGTCATTCAATGAGGCTACCACTATATAAAGAGGCTAAGGAAGATAAAGCATATGATTGTATCAATTAATACAGAAAAAAATTTGATAAAATTTAACAGTCCCTTGTGATAATAATACTCAGGAATCTAGGAACTGAATATGCCACCCCAAAATATGCCACTTTGGCATATTGGTTATCATGAATTAAAGTTATTTAAGAAACAAACAGTGCAAGAGGCATATTCTCACCCTCCTTTTCACCCGGAAGCAGGAAGTAAAATTCCCAAGTAAAAGGTACCCTCCCTGCACTAGGGGGTAGAGGCATCCTTTTTAGCAGAGATGGGGGATTTAGGGCAGAGAAGGCTGGATAAATAAACGTTGTTACTTCACTAATCTGCTACCTGATGCCCGAACCCCTTTGTTTTGTCAATTCTTCCCAAATTTATATCATTGGGGAATTTTTAAATGAAAACAATGATACTATTATATAGCTACTAGAGGCCCCTGCAGTCGGTTGCAGGGGGAGGGGGTCCCCTCAGCCTGGCCTGTGCCCTCTTGCAGTCTGGGAAGCCTCGGGGGATGTCCGACTGCCGGCCTAAGCCATCAGTCAGACATCCTTAGCACTGCCTCAGAGTCAGGAGAGGCTCCCGCCACTGACACTGCGCTCACCATCCATGAGCCCAGCTTCTGGCTGAGCGGTGCTCCCCCCATGGGAGCACACTGACCACCAGGGAGCAGGTCCAGCGTTGAGCGTCTGCCCCCTGGTGGTCAGTGTGCATCATAGTGACCAGTCATTCTGCTGTTCGGTTGATTTGCATATTAGCCTTTTATTATATAGGATTAGAGTGGCTATGATCCAAAAAAATACTGGCAATTCCAATTTCTGGGCAGGGATAGAGAGCACTAGGGTTGCTCACTTATTACTAGTGGGAATAAAAAATGTATAGCTGCTGTGGAACCAGTTCAGCAGTTTATTACGAAGCTAAACAGGGTCTTATCATATGATCCAGGAATTACATTCTAGCCACTTACAAAACTTACTTGAAAACTTATGTCCACACACACACACATCACTTAAATGTTTATGGTAACTTGACTTAAATTACCAAAAATTGGAAACAGCAAGATATTCTTCAGCGGGTAAATAGATAAACTGTGATATATTTGTAAAATGGAATATTATTCAGTGATTTAAAATGAGCTGTCAAGCCATTAAATCATGTACACATATTTATGGACATAAATATATACACAGGTTGGTCTACCCAGATATATTTTCTTGCTCTGTCAGCTGAGAGAACCTAGAAACAACAGCCCAGGATCAAAGGCAGGACTTAGAGCAGATCGGGTTTTCTAACACTGTTCTCCAAAAAATACTCAAAAATACTTGAAAAAGAAAAAGGCTGATTCTAAGACGGCGGCAGGAAATAAGACAATCCTGGAGCATCCTCTGGTGTCCCAAAGCAAAGAAGTACTCAAAAATAAAACAAAGCAAAGCAAACAATAACAGAAATGCCCCAATTGATGAAGGTATGTCAAAGGGTTACATATGTCAACTGAAAGAGGTGCCGATGGCCACAGCTGGAAAAGTTGAGTTGCATAATAAACGCAGTACAATTCAATTATACCACAGAGTATAAAGTAGTCGTTCTGATGTAAGTAAATACTTGAACAAACAGTAGAGAAGAGACATATCTGTGCAGAAAAGTTGCAATCGTTTATGTAGACATATCTCCCTTAAGTGTGTGCTGCTGGGCATAATGGCTTCCATCCAAGGAGAACAGTATGGAATGGGGTGTCGGGGAGGAGTAACTTACTTCAATAGCTGTCAGACCTGTCAAACACTACCTCAGCCAGATGGTCCAGGTTAACCACAGTGATGTCAGGTTGAGAGAATGTGTCCTTGATATGATGTGATGAAAGTGGCACTTTATTTCTACAGTTGTCCTCCAAAAAAAAAAAACCATAACCCAGTCTAATCATGAGAAAAACATCATAAAAAATCCAATTGAGGTATATCATATGAAATACCTAACTAGTACTAAAAGCAGTCAAGGTCCTCAAAAAACAAGGAAACTCTGTGAGGCGGGTAGAGCTGAGAGGAGCCTATGACAACCTCTGAGTAAATGCAACGTGGTATTCTGAATGAATCCTGGGACAGAGGAAGAAGACTGGGCAATGATAACGTATGAATATTGGTTCGTTAATTGTAAGAACTATAACAGACTCATATAATATGTTAACAATAAGGGAAACTTGGTGCAGAATACATGGAATCTTTGTGTACTATTTTCTCAACTTTTCTGTAAACTTAAAGTGTCATGAAAAGGTATATACACTTTGAATAATTATTGATCCCTATGGGTTAAATCTGAAAAGAAAGAAACAGCAATTGAGCCATCAGCTGTTAAGCATGTATATATTTTTGGTGGAGATACATACATATCTTCAATAGAGAAGGAAAGGCTAACAGGGCTTGCTTCTTAGATGCAGAATTCAGCTGTTGGCAATGGTATGATAGAAAATAATTCCTTTTTAAACTTTTAGTATTTTTCAATAAAATAAATTGTGCATATGAATTTCTCTACTGCCTCAAATTACCCAGGTAATAAAGGCAAAACCTGCATTTAAATGCAATTAGTTCTGATGCTAAAGCCCAAGAATTAACAACTTTTTTTTTCCTTTTATGAAAGGAGAACAACATGGCTACAAGGACAGCTAGGTGTCTCTTGCTTCACTACAGCTAAAAGGTAAGACACTTCATGGGCAGCTGAAAGGTAAGACACTTCATTTCTCATCCCTTCAAGCCAACTAATTGAAAACCTTCTCAGCGCCTGATGTTACTAAGTTGAGCTTGTACACTGAAAGAGAAACCTGGAACTTGTCTCCAATGTTGCAAGTAGTTAAGGCAATTCTACTGCTTTGGCTTTTATACTTCTAAAGAACTGACACTCATAACCTCTCCTGTCATATCTTTGCTTGATCATCATTGGAGTTCGATTTACAAAGCAAGATTCTAGGGTGTAACTTGAAGTTGATGGGAAAAGATTCAATAGCTGTCTACAAAGTGAAATCTTATTTAGGAAGTTTAGGAAGGAGCTAACCTCCGTTGGATTGGAGTGAGAAAGTTTTTATTGCAATGTGTAAAAGTTGCTTTCCACATACATTCAGTAGAGAATAATAGATGACTTTTTCAGGCCAGGCTTACGGTTATTATTTTTCAATGTTTTGTGTTACCCAAGTAGTCAATATAAAGGGAGAGGACTGAGTTACCCCCCCCCTTTTTTTAAGTAACCCAGAAGAATAAGGCTCATTTTTTGTATAATTATTTAAGAATGGGTTAGAGAATTCTCTTTTCTTGATTCTTTTCTTCTGTTGTGTTTCCAAGAGGAGAAAGGTGAAACCTTTTGAATAAGTTCTGAGTGTGTAGACTGGAAGCAGTTCCAAAGATTTTGGATCTAACCCCTGAGGTCAGTGGTATTGTATGTGACAAAGTCTCCCCATATAGAGGGTGGGGAGAGCGCCTGTCTCCTCTGGTTCCTGCTGCTGGTAGATTTCTTGAGATATCCTGAGAAAACTAATTTTCTGTCACTCACATGGGAGAACTAGTGATTTTTATTTGTGTGGAGTTAAATCTCTGGGCTTCCAAAGTCCCATGTCCCTTAGTCCCGTCACAGAAGAAGCGTCACTGGGGTTTCAGCTGAGCTAAAGTCAGAGCCAGCATCCAATGTTCCCATTCCATGTCTACACAGTCCAATACAGCTTCAGGCCAGCTTAGCTTGTGTTTCCTGCTGCAGTGATTCCTCCACTGTGTGTGGGGTCCGCCTGGCTGTGGGCCATACAGGTGAATACAAGGAAAGCCAAGAGTGAGCCAAGCGCACACGAGTTAGGGGCTAAAAAGAGAGAGCCCTGCAATGGATTATAACATGTTGTATACAATTATCTCTGTATTTTTTTCAAGGAAGATGAATGAAAATTGTATGCGCATACGTGTAAGTTTATTTGGGTTGTCTGCACAGCAACTGTAAAGCTATTAAATGTTACTTACAGCATTTGTTCAGATTACATTTAACATGAACTCAAGGAAGATTATGATCTGAATGGCAGTGAGGCAAATGTGTGCTATCAAGTCACTTTGCACAATTCTGTTCTGGAAATCTAGTTAAAATCATGCACCCCACACCCTAAAGAAGCTAAGAAAATAAACTGATTCCTTATGAACAAAATTTATTCAGTTTCTAGAATAGTGTTTATAAGTAAGTGTAAAATGAGTAAAGGGATAAATAAAAGGGTTATGGGCAAGTTAGCAACATCATTTAAAAAGAGCATAATAAATAAGAAATAGGACCTCGTATAATTTACCCAGCAATTAAAAATATGTTTATTTTCATTCTGTACATGAGGATCCAGGGCCTATTATAGCATAACTGGTCAATAAAGCATTATTAAATGTTAAAGAAAGCTCCAGAAGTTGAGCAACTTTTCTAAATTCACACAGAAAATAAATGTCATCTTCATGCTCTAGCTTGGGAACTGGACCATCTCACTGTGTGTGGTCTACTCTTGAAAGTGTTGGGAAAGCATGTATTGAGTACAAGGTATCTGCCTTGTGGGAAGGAAGGCTCTCAAAATTCACTTGTGAGTCAGCTCTTTCGCATAAGGGCTCAGGCATCTTTCATCTCAGCTAGGTATTAAGAAAAGATTTTTGTTTACCTAGGTGTTTGATTACATGTCATTGTTTTTTTATATAGTACTAAATATCTGTTGTTGGGTTTACTGATATGTCTCTTCAATAAAGCAAAATAGACTAGGCCAGTAGAATTTCTGAATCACCTTAATTTGATCTCCTCTCTGTTGAATAAGGGCACCAAATGATGGAGCCTCAAATTTAGCATAATCTTTCATGAATCACTATCTGCTGCTCTGTTAGTCCTTCCTTATGTTTAAAAGTTTTGACATCTCTGATTTAAATAATGGAGTCTGAGATCTCTTTCTTCTTAAAAGACGGTCTGGAGATAGCAGTGGAGGCTAAAGATTGTTTATCTGGAAGGAATTACTCTTCCTTTATGAATATAGCCCCGTGCGATATATCAGGTACATCTGTAGAAACAGATCTAATCTCCACTTTGGATAATCTTGGGTAACCTTAGTTTAGGCAAAGACAGTCAGCTTTGGAATTCACTGAGTGACTCCTGAGGTAAGCACTGGGATGATGCTGGCTCCATCTCACTGAAGTCAAGGAATTATATTTCTCTATCTTCTGAAAAATATGACTTGTGATTATCTATTGCTATATCACAAATACCCCCAAACATGGGTGAGATAGCAATCATTTATTTTGTTTATGAATCTGCTATCTGTCCAGGGCTAGGTGGGGATGGCTTGTCTCTGTTCCATGTGGCATCAGCTAGACAGTTGGAATAGGGATGGATTTTATGAGGATTCTGGCTTAGCTGGAAACCTCAGTGGATTTTTATTTGTTCATTTTTAATTTATCTTAGAGAGAGGCGGACAGAGAGAGAGAGACATCGATTTTGTTGTTCCACGTATTTATGCATTCACTAGAGGCCCAGTACATGGGATTCGTGCACTGAGAGGTGGTCCCTCAGCCCGGCCTGCGCCCTCTCACAGTCCGGGACCCCTCAGGGGATGTATGACAGCTGTCTTAGTGGAGCAGGCCTAAGCTGGCAGGTGGACATCCCCTGAGGGGTCCTTAGCACTGCCGCAGAGGCAGGAGAGGCTCCCGTCACCACCTCTGCGCTCACTAGCCATGAGCCCGGCTTCTGGCTGAGCGGTGCTCCCTCTGTGGGAGCACACTGACACCAGGGGGCAGCTCCTTCATTGAGCGTCTGCCCCCCCCAACCCCGGTCGGTGGTCAATGCATGTCATAGCGACCAATCGTCCGCCATTTAGTTGATTTGCATATTAGGGTTTTATTATATAGGATTGGTTGCTTCTTGCATGTGCCCTAACCAGGGATTGAACCTGAAACATTGGCATATTGAGGAGGATGCTCTAACGACTGAACTACCTGGACAGCGCAAGAAAACAGTTGTTTTTCACATGGGCCTTTCCAGGGTTGATTAGGCTTTTTCACATATGGCTACTGGGTTCTAAATGGAAGTGTTTGAAGAGAAAGGAAATCAAAATTACCCGTCTTTTAAGGTCCAGACCTGGAAGCAGACAGTGTCCCTTCTGCCATATTCTATTCTTTCTCAGTAGTCACGGCATAGTCACGGCACCCACCCAGGTTTAAGAGGAGGTTACCTAGACTTCATGTCAAGATGGACGGAATGTCATATTGTTTGTGGTTATCTTAATACTGCACAATGTGTGAGAAAGCCTGTAGCACAGATGGATAGTAGGAGCCATCTTGCACTCAAGAGAGGAAGAAGCTTTAAGATGAATTTATCCATGTGGACTTCAGGGCTGAAAATGGGAAGAAATTGAGTTCTTGAAGCAAATAGCCACTCAATCAACCTATCCTGAAAATGTTACCATGCCTGAGCTTCTATTTATGTGAGATAGTACATTTACTCATTTTAAAAGCAAATCAAAATTGGGATATTTCTACTTGTTGCTTATACCATTTTAAGTCATTACAGAGTTATGGCAAGATTTAAAAGAATCTGAAAAATTTTAGTCTTGTTTACAATCTAAAAATTTCCAGCTGCAAAGGAAAAGGGAAGAATGAGAATCAGTAAAAGGAGTACAAAAAGTATTTAAATTTTGCTTATTGGATATAATATGGACCATACTAAATTAATAATTGAACAACAAAAGAACAACTGGATTAATACTAATTAATAGTATCTCAGTTCCTTGAGTCAAATAAAAATTCCTTCATTAACATGGATGGATAGTCATGAGTTACTTGATTTGTTTGTTTTACAATCTCTGTGGCAGATTTTAATGCCACACCCTAATGAATTTACTAGAGGGATTTGAGCATTAATTGAAATCTTGCAAAATATTCAAAATTATAAAAAAATACTATGCAAACCTTGTTAGAAACAACTGACTAATCTGTTATTTTATCAATAAATTTTTTAGTATCAAGAACTTCCAAATCTGCCAGCAATAATAATTTAGTCTTAGTTAGTAGGTGAAAGATACTAAATTCCACAAAATGAAATGAAAATATATGTATTTATACATATATATAAATATATATGTACATACAAATATATATTTATTTTTTTCAATTTCCAGTCATCTTATTATAAAGTGGAAATAATAGCCAGAAGAACACAGAAAATATTTATGTTATTTAATTTTTTAACTTTTTGTGGTTTTTTTTAGTTCTTAACCTCTTAATGTAAATAACTGAATTAGTACCACATATGTCTACTAATATTGTAGTGTTAAGACTTTTTTATGTATGGGTATAATTTATAACAAAAATTCAAACTCCACACCTTTACAAATCAGAGTTTAGTAAAGATAGATGAAACCTGCAAATTAACAAGTTTCTGAAGATCCACAGATATTGCTCCCAGCTCCAATTTCATCTTTTTTTTTTTTCACTAATTGAAAAGCACATATCTTAGAGATTAAAGAAAAACAAAAACCTTTTATTTTATATAAAGCATTACTTGCCTGAAGATTTTTCAACCAGGGTGAAAACCACAGTAGCAAGCCCATTAGTTCTTTTCCCTAAAATAATTCATTTTAAAAAGTCATTAGCTTAATAGAAAGGAATTGATAGAAGGCCTTTAGGCATTTTACTCTAAATCTCCATGATTTTGCCTCATTAAAAATCGATTGAATCAAAGCCTCATATATATGTGTGTGTGAGAGGGAAAAGGAAGTATAAATGTAAAAATCTTTCTCAATTTTATGTAATATTTCTGAAAATAAAGATCATCTTAAATGATATTAACGCCTTCTTCTTTGAGATATTTACATTTTCTAATAGAAAACATAGTTTTAGTAAATGTCATTGTTATGAATTCACCAAAGCTAAATCTCATTATGTCCCATAGTCATTTCAGAAATTTTACTTTCTGATAGTTACCTTGTATATTAAGCCTGAAAATTGCATTCATTATTTCTTCTACTCTGCTACAAATTTAGCACTGAGTGAGTTTAATAAATTGCAAACATTACCCAACAATATATATGTCATGGAGAGAAAATAAATATATGCCAACTTTGTTGGTTTTTTTATTCTAAGAAAAAAAAAAGAGTTGGCTAAAGATGGAAACCTAAAAATCTTTGAAAAGGATGGTAATAACATATTTAGCACATTTGTAAGAGATTCTCTTTTCATGACCTTAGGCAATTTAAAAACCTTTGTGCTCCATAACCTTAGTCCTACCAGTGGTAGTACATGGAGGATAAAGTAGTCAATATATTTGTTTCTTCCCTCATGGGAGGCTTAATTAGTGATGTTGCTATCATCTGTTGTTGCTTTCAATCTGCTACCAGACTTCATATGTCAGAGGACAATGACCACAAAGTTGACCTTCAAATTAGACACAGGAAATAACCACAATAACATAGTGATATCTGCAATTATTTAGGAAAAATAAAGGTAAGATGTGAGAGTAAGTTTGCCTTTTGTAACTAGTAAAGCAGTTTGTTCATTTAAGAAAAGTGGGAATCTACTCGATGACTTAGTAGAATACATACTTGGGTATTGCCATGATTTCCTTCTTCTTCTGGCTATTTCTTCTGAAATTATCTTTGGTCCTTGAACTTTTAGACTTGAAAGGTGTCATGGCAGAAATTACTTTCTCTTTTAGGTTCAAAAGCAATAGTCAGGTTTGCAGTACACAGGTGAGTCAAAATTTGTCATATATTCAAAGGCATGTGCAGAATCTCAGAGCTATAATAAAAACTGGTATGTTATACTTCAATAAAATTGAAGGATCAGGCCTACAAGAAAGTTAGGATGTTGGGAACAGATAGATGGTATATAAATAGATGATAGATAGATAGAAAATAGATAGATAGGTAGGTATATAGATAGATATATTAGATAGATGATGAATAGATATTTTGACATAATATTGTCTCAATAATGGGTAATAATATAGTCCATAATTTCTAAGACTCCTTTTATTGCTTAAATTATTTATGGATCCCTTCTAATTCAATGATCATTTTTAGGAAAACTACCCAAATACTCTAATACTGTGAATTCCAACAGGCCACCCAGGAATGCTTTCCACAGAGGGAAAAATAGGGAGTTGTAAGTGACTTATCCAAACTTAGCGAAGATTCAAAGTGAAAGTTCTTTTGATTTTATGGCAAGGAACCTTTGCAGTGTTTCATATCCTTTTATTTATTTGAATGTACTTAGCAAAATGATGTAGCAGCAGACATTGCATAAAAGTCCCATAAAAATAGAGCAATGTACCTTTAAAAATATAATCTTATTAAAAATGCATTATTATATGAATTCTTATGAGGCAGATCATTAAATTGTACTCTTTTTAGTTAGGAGTCAAATATGCTATTTTTTCCTACCTTAATCAGAGTAACAATTCTCTATGTTCTATTTTGAGGTGTTTTGTGTGTGTGTGTGTGTGTGTGTGTGTGTGTGTGTTTGTTTTAGTATTTTTTTCTGAAATAAATTGGACAATATCTTTAAAAGCTAAGAACCCAAGGCACCAAAACCCAGAGTCAGCATGGCTACACTTAGGAGTGGCTGAATTGGAATGGAACAGGTGAAGCTATTTTGATCTTCTAAATTATGGGAGTATATCCAGCTAAGAATACAATTCAGTCTGTTAGGATGTTATATGATTGCAGTATTTTCCTCACATGAACATATGCACATTAATGAAAAGAAAAAATAATGAGTTCTAAAAGAAAAAATAATAAGATCATGGGTTGGTACTGTCAAACACGTGTTCAAGAGTATCCTGTACAGAAAGTGCTAAGCAGACACTTAGTCCCTGGCCCTAGCATTCCAGTGTCATGGCCCTGTGGCCCACGTGTGAGAAAAGGGTTAGGGTGCTCCATCCTCTAAATCTCTATTCCAGAAGCATCATATTCTCCCAACCTCACTGGCACTCTAAGAAGCAATAGCCCTGTGCCTGACAATCCTCCTATGCTATCATTTTCTTTCAAGGCCTCAATAACCCAATAAGGACAGCAGATGCTTTCACTCCTACCTCATTCATGACCCTATCAAGGAAGATTCAAATGAGTGCGGCAACAATTTGTAGCTGTTTGAATGAGGTGTCTCTGTTGAGGGAGAGAGTAGGTTGAAGAGGCCAAGAAGAACTCCTTTTGAAATTTTTGCTGAAATGTCTACTATCAAGCAAATCAGTGAATGTAATTATTTAAAATCCACATTGTTTCCTAACAGATAGAAAAATCTAATTAATAAGGATATACCTAGGCCCCAGTTGATGTTTAACAATGACATAGTGATCAAGGTATTTTCTGCCATTTTCTCTTGTTCTTGAACCTTATGTTGCTAGCTCCTAAGAAGAATGGGATGCTGAGTAGACAAATAAAAGTCAGGTCACTTTTGATTGGTGTTTAGGGAAGTCAAGAATTATGGGACTCTGTAAAATCCTAACAAACAATCATTTGGTATTATTTGGTAGTTCCTAATACTTATCCAAGACAATTGTTCTAGGTTCTGTGTGGATCATGCTTCAGAGACTTCTGAACAGCAGGATGAAGAAATAGGGACAAGGTAGAAGGAAAGAGGTCAGAAGGAACAAATGATTTAGCATAATTACAAATTTTCTTTAGGGATACATCTAGCTTCATTAGCTGAGCGTCTTACATTTAAGAAATAATCGTTAAATCCAACTGTGGAGACAAAAAATGCCCTTTTATTTTTTAAAAAATCTTTATTGTTGAGAGTATTACAGATATCACTCTTTCCCCCCCATTTCCCACCTCCACCGGATTCCCTCCCCACCCCAGTCCTTCACCACCCCTATTGCCTACATGCATATAAGATAGCCTTTTAAATGTGCAAATCATTTATCCTTTCATTATTAAAATGATGTAAGTAATTTAATTTTAATGTAGACAATTCAGATTTCAATAAAGGAGAGAAAAAATGGTGGAGGTTTGTTTGTGTTTGGTTAACATGTGTATGTCACACACTATAGAAATCTGATCTTGCCTCAATATTTGCAGAAAGAGAAGCCATTTCTTAAAAACTCTGGGGCACTCATTTTACTGCAAGTGCTCTTTGCTTAACAAAATAGATTCATTCAGCAAATATTTATGGAGCATCTTCTGAGCTCCAGGCAATGAAACAGATACAGGAGATTCAAAAATATGTAGAATAAGGTGCACTTTTTTTGATGAACAAATAATCCTGTGTGAGACATATACATTGAAAACACTGCAATACAAATGGTGCTCATGTAATAGAATTTAGTACAAAGTTTTATAGGAACACTGAAGAGACAGTGACTGACTCTGAAATAATAGTGCTGAAATGTAAAGGCGCAAATAGATAATTTAAAGATGAAGAAGTAGCTGAAATTTGATGAAGAATTTACCTTGGAGCAGGTTCAAATAAAAGCAGTTAATTGGCTATTTGCATGTGATTACTTTAATAAAATAAAATATCAATATCAACAAAAAATTTTACCTCTGTGATACTGTGAGTTAGTTAAAAATTGCTGTTTATGTTACATTGCAGCAATGTAATGTAACATAAACAGCAATGTCTATTTACACAGCAATCCCTCAGGACAGAGGAGGAAAGGATGGGAGTGCAATATTCTTTTTTCCTTACACCAATGTTTCTCACAGGTGTGTTTATGGGCATTTGAGGCAGAAAAATTGTGTTTTATAAGATATTTAACATCCATGGTCCCTCGTCACTACAGATTGGACATATGTTCATTATTTTGACCACTAAAACAATATTATCAGTTTGTCCATATGTCTATCTCTTATCTGCCTTTAATCTATACCTATGCACATATATTCTACTTAAATATTTTGTGTGTATTTTGTGTGGATTCCATGTCTCTGCCACAATCTTCAATCATTTCACAACTGTTCCTATTTGTCATGAGGCCCACGTTTTTTTTTTGTTTTGTTTTTTTCCAAGCTCCTGTCTGATAATTCCAACAACGCGGCCAGCTCTGGCTTTGTCTCTCTTAACACCTTCTTTGGAATAGAGATTCTATTCACTTGTTTGTTTGCGTGTTCTGTGGTATTCCATGGAAGATCTCGATCTCTGATATGCTAGTAAATCTAGCCACCAGTTTTTTTAGTTGTGGTAGGATACTTTTTGCTCTTTAGATCTGTGTTGAGCTTTCTATACCTGAAGAAATGCTTTCTCTGTGACTGCTTTTCCCTGCTTTCAGAAGATGAATGTCTTACTCTCTTGCAAAGCTGGAGAAGATGTTTCTCACTTCTCCCGTTCAGCGCACAGCCTTATGCAGGAGAAAGCCTGCAATATCTCAGATTTATTTCCATTCTACCTGTTGCCCTTTCAGCCTTTGCTTCCTGAGCGCTCAAGGTACTTTGTATGGATTTATCTCAGCTTTCTTGACTTGACCCTAGTTTCTGGCATAGTGCACTCAAATCCTTGATAAAGATCCATGGGGAAGAATTAGAGTGACCAAGGTTTTGTTTGGTTTTGTTTTTGTTGTGGTTTTGTTTTGTTTTTGAATTCTATTCTGCCATAGCGGTTCACACCCAGACATTAATGGCTCGTTTACATTTAGTTTGGCTTTTCTTTATGCCACTCTGGCAGGGTCATTATGTTCTCCCCACTCCATTGCCCTGCCAGGTATAAGAACAGCTGAGATTCTCTTTTTTCTTATAAACAGCCTATTTTTCTTTGAAATTTAGGCTAGTTAGGTTTACTTGCATCTTTAGCTTTCTGGTAGGTTTCAAGTTATATTATTTTTAGCTTATGTGGTTGTTTTTGCCATTAGGTGTGAGAACTAGGAGCTCTAACAGTTTTAAGCCCTAAACAGAAGAAGGCTTTGCCTTATTTGCTACTGTTGTAGATTCAGACCCCCTCTCTTTTTTTCTATATACTGGTGACCCCATGCATGGATTCATTCACATTGAAAGGAAATTAATTAGAAGGTGGCCAGCAGGGCAGGACTGGGTGGGATGGGCCAGACACACCCTGGAGCCAACCTCCTGTGGTCCCTCCCCAGCCATCTACACCTGGGGCAGTGCCCTGGCTCAAAGGGCATCTGCAGAATGAGCAGGGTCCCTCTGGCAGGTGGGGTCCCTCGGCCTGGCCTGCGGGGATCAGGCTGAAACCTGCTCTCTACATCATAGCTACCAGTCAGAGCGTCTGCCCCCTGATGGTCATTGTGCATCATAGCTAACAGTCGGGCAATTGGATTGTCACTTAGCCTTTTATATATATAGATTTTATTGAAAAGTCTATATAAATGAGTTGGAGATTGTCTTTCTGGGTCCATTTTCATCCAGAGAGAAAGTATGAGAATTTAGAGGTAGAATATTTGTATTAAACACCAGAAAATGTAGCTTAATCACAAAAATTCTTGAGTTTCTGTACTTCTTCAATCAAGTGGGAATGCTAATTAATACTACTTAAGAAAACCAGTTTCAACAAAAGACTTTCCTATGATTTACAGAGAAGAGGTGATGATGAACTAGGGTAGAGTTTATAAAAGCTCTTTATAAACTTTAAATTAATATAACCTGCTGATTTTTAAAAATATTTTTATTGATTTCATAGAGGAAGAGAGAAGGAGAGAGAGGTAGAAACATCAATGATGAGAGAGAATCATTGATTGGCTGCCTCCTGCATGCACCCTGCTAGGGATTGAGTCTGCAATGCAGGTATTTGCCCTTGACCAGAATCGAACCTGGGACCCTTCAGTCCACAGGCCAACACCATTGAGCCAAACCAGCTAGGGCTACACCTGCTGATTTTTGTAACAGTTAAGAAATAATACTTTTTGAATGAATAATCAGTCTAAGATTGTATGCTAGATGATTTCAATTTGTAACACAATCACACATTAACAACTGCCATCAACTCTGGTGAATACCAACTAGCAACTTCTCAAATTTTTTATCCATGTGACAGGATATGATTTTTTCCTTAAGAAATATACAGAGTATAAATGCAAGTCAGCTGGTATTTCACATACCTAAGAAAATATTTCTATTACTGATGTATTACTGATTCATTAGTCATTCAGAATATCACACCTACTCTTTGACTAAAATATATATGTAAATATTTAACATCAACACAAAAAAACTGTCTCAAAGTCTATGATTCTAAGCCAAATATCATTTAAATTATAACTTTTTAGTTAGGAATAGGATGTACATGAAATAAAAATGTTTGATGGGTCTAAGGAATAGATAAATTTTCATGTTATACATTTCAAAATATATGTTTGAATCTATAATATAAATTTAATTTTTTTCTATTTTAATTTATAATATAATTTATTAATAGCCCTAGTTCAATTATCCTTCCTTTGAAACTTGGGACATTTAATATTTGTATGATGTAATTATTATTCCTTGGTAGAGGCTGGGGGAAGTTTAGGTTACTTTAGATTTTTTATTGAAGCCTACTAATAATATTACTGATACCACTGTTTTTAAACTATCTAAGTAAATGTTAACAGGATTAACATTGATAATTGAAATCTATATGTATCTGCACAGTTTCTCTATTATTGTTTTTTGCTTGTTTGTTTCAAATCATAGCTTCTAGCAAAAAAGAAATGATTGAGCTAAATAATGTCTTCTTTCTCTTCCTGAATCTATCTTCAGGTAAAAATATAATGAGAAGAGTGGGCCTGTTGGCCCCTAAAATAGAGTCAGGAAATAGGCATGAGCCAACTAGAATGGCATTTGGAAGAAGTTTTGAGCCCAGACATGTTTAATTGAAATTGAATTAGGAAATTCCAAAAATGTTTGTGAGAACCCAATCTGTATAAGACATAAAGCTTTTCTGGGAGATGTAAAGAAAAAAAAAATGGGGAGAGGAGGAAGTGTGTGAAATGAATTTAATTTATTTCAATATGCATTTAGCCTGCATTATTTTGCACCAAACACAAAGTTTTAATATGAAGTCACCGTGATACTATTAGGCCTCAGATATGGTCTGTATGACTGGTAAGTTTTAATAGCAAGTGTTATGATAGATTAGAGAAAACACATAAATGCTTATCCAAGAAGAGTAAACAATAGTCAAAGTAATCTATCCTATCTAATAAAAGAGTAATATGCAAATTGACTGTCACTCCAACACACAAAATGGCTGCCCCATGTGGTCAAAGATGGCCGCCCCCATGTGGACTTAAGTTGGCCACCTCAAGATGGCCAGCAGGGGAGGGCAGTTAGTGGTGACTGGGCTGGCAGAGGAGGACAGTTGGGGGAGACCAGGTGAGCAGGGGAGGGCAGTTGTGGGGGGACCCAGGTCTGTAGGGGAGGACAGTTGGGGGGGGGCAGGCTTGCAGGGGAGGGCAGTTGGGAGGGACCAGGCCTGCAGGAGAGAGCAGTTAGGGGTGACCAGGCCTGCAGGGGAGGGCAGTTGGGGGTGACCAGGCCTGCAGGAGAGAGCAGTTAGGGGTGACCAGGCCTGCAGGGGAGGGCAGTTGGGGGTGACCAGGCCTGCAGGGGAGGACAGTTAGGGGTGACCAGGCCATCAGGGGAGGGCAGTTAGGGGCAATCGGGCTGGCAGGGGAGCAGTTAGGCATCGATCAGGCTGGCAGGGGAGTTGTTAGGGGGTATCAGGCTGGCAGGCAGAAGTGGTTAGGGGCAATCAAGCAAGAAGGCAGGCAGGCAGGCGAGTGTTTGGGAGTCAGCAGTCCTGGATTGTGAGAGGAATCCCAGATTGGAGAGGGTGCAGGCTGGGCTGAGGGACATCCCCCCACTGCACGAATTTTGTGCACCGGACCTCTAGTGTGTTAATAAATGTTTTATTACAGTATGTTTAATATTAATTGTGAAGAATTTATTTTAGTGATGATTGCTAAATAATTGCCCAGAAAGAAGAAAGGCTAAAAGAGCCAGAGAAGGAAGTATTTATCAATTAACTTTTTAATATATCAATTATAAAAAATTTTCAAGAGTAGAAAGCAAATAGGGTGTGTGTGGGGAACCTCTTCCAAAGTATAAAAATTATAGCTAACAATGACAATAAAAGGTAATGTGTCCATTAGGGCCAAGTGATAATGACAAAATAAGGTAAATACTTGAAAAGCAAACACTTAATGGTGATATTTGATGTTTTGTTTTGGTGCAAATACACTTTAGAAACTTTATTTCAATGTATTATGTGTTTGAAATCAATAGCTAACTGGCCTTTCTGATATACAATGTAGAAGGGAACATATAAATACTTCAGACTTGATCTACTTTTATATTTTATATAACAAAATAAAATATTAAATATGTCTCCACCATAAGAAAAAAAGACAACATGTCAAGGGAAAGAAGCTAGTTGCAACACCACAAGTTAATTTCCCTCCTAACCAAACTCTGTCTGCCATCCCCACAGGCATCAGATCCCACTTCACCTGCAGTCAATGTGTCTTAGTACTGAGCGCATCATTTCCTTTTCTCTGATAGGCATACATTCTTTGCTCTTATTTTTCTCCTTCTAAAATTGTAAGCTTTACAGTTAATTTTAAAATATTAATGCCTTTGCTGGCTACTATTTCAGTTTCTGAACATCTGGACAAGCAAAGAAAAATGTTTCTTCCATTTCAGTGGTTTTACTCTATAAAATAATAATGGAATTCTAAATATTCCCTCTTTTTTTTTTTTTGAAGTATCATGAGTTTTATCATATTTCCAATTCCTTTCTACTCAAGACCAAATCACTTCAAGCTTCTCCTTAGGATTTTGTTTTGATTCCCTATTTTAAATAATCTTACTAATTACAAATTCTTCACACAGTTCTTTAATTATATTCTTTTGTTGTTGTTGTTGTTAATCCTCACTTGAGGATATTTTTCCCATTGATTTTTTAAATTTAAATTCTTTATTGTTTAAAGTATTGCATAAGTCTCCTTCCCCCCCCCCCCCATTGACCTCTCCCCAGCCTCTCCCACCCCCAACAGAGTAGAAGGGAGGAGAAGAGACAGAGAGAGAGAAACATGGATCTGAGAGAGACACATGGATTGGTTGCCTCCCACAAGCACCCTGACCAGGGTCAGGAATAGTGCCTGCAACCAAGGTACGTGCCCTTGACCGAAATCAAACCCAGGACTCTTTGGTCCTTGGGTCAACCTCTTTCCACTAAGCCAAACCTGCTGGGGCTGATTATATCCTTTTCCTGCAATGTCTCCACTGCCTTTATCTAACCCTCCTTTCATTTGGCATCTTAGTCCAACCCCAATCTGTATAACAACAACATTTCTGGACTCACCTTTTACCACTTTATAACATAACATGCTGTTCTACACATTATTTCTATCCTGTGTCTCTTTTCTCTATAGTGTTTCCTGCTCCCTTCTTACCATTAGAAATATTTTTCTCTTGATCTGTTTATTTATATTTTGTCCACTCTTTTAAACTCAGCTGAGCACACCTCTTATAGGCTATCTGCAATGTTATAGGTATTTAAAACAAGTTATATCTAAAACTTACTTTATTATTTTTTAATGCCCAGACTTACATGTCTCTGTGGAACTGTGATTTCTGTACCTTGGTTAATGGTACCATCAGAAAAAAAAAATGGGAAAGAAATCTGAAAACATCCTTGGCTTCTTTCACTTCTATACATCAATTTTGATCTGTCATATTTTTCTTTTGTCCTCTTGAGTATCATTTGCATATGTCCTTCCTATTAACACCCCCCCCACCCCCCCGCCGCACACTATCTGTGTTAGGTCAGGTATTTATCAGTCTTTACCAAGGTTACCACAACAATAGTCAGGATGCTCTACCCGCCCCCCAGTTCCATCCACTCCATGACATCTGCATCTGCATCTGAATGTCTGTCTCATAAGTAAATTATACTCAATATGTTTCAAACTAAATTCACAATCCATCTTTTTCTCTCAAAAGTTGTCTCCTCTATTCTTTCCACATGAATGATGTCCTTCCTAATCAACCTGGTTTTTCAAGTTAGGGACCTGGGCAGTGGTGTGCTGGCGCCAGCTCTGATGCCTTGGGAGAGTGAAGTGTGCACCTCTCTCCCACTCTGGATCATGCAGATAGCTTGACATTTGCCTTCATGGGCGTATTTTTACCACAGAAATTGGCAGAACCTAACATTTGGCATTTTTTATTTTTGTTTCTGTTTATCATGGAGCAAGGTTACCGGCACATCACTCTCTGGGGGTATCCACCATGGCAGTTCTTTTCCTTTTCCAGTGCATCTCAACTGTGTCAGGATTTTAAAGATTTTAAACCTAACATTTCTGCTTTTTCATGTCTATTTATACTCAAGGTATATCATTGATGAAATTTTCTTTCTTCCTTCTGTAGCAAAAATTTAGTTATATGATGCATCTGTTTAACATTGGCAGGAGCCTCAGATGAAGATGACGGACAAATTCCTGAGTACTTTGTGGAAGGGCATTTGTAGATTGTGTGGTCTTCACCTATCTCTCCAAGACATTCCCTCCAGGCTTGGTGTCAGGTTTCCAAATGCCATGACTATTTAATTATGTTCAACTTCGTGGCATTCAACCAATGTTTCATGTTTCAAATGCTGTTCATTTTTACTTCAATATCCATTTTCCTAACTCAAAATGCCTTGCTTATCCAACATCTAACATTAAAAAAAACACTATCTCACATTTTTAAAATTCATTTTTGCATCCTTGGGTCCAACCTAACTTTGGTGACTGTCTGGCACATAGCAGATACTCAACCAGCATGAATATCAGTCTCAAATGACAGAGATATCTTGCTTCTGCCTCACTTCAAGTCAGAGAGCATTTTCTGCATGCCTTCTGTGTATCAAGAACTGTGTGTATTGGTCTTAGGTCCTTTATAATGTGTGTATCTGTAGTACTGACAGATGATTTGAAGGTTGAATGTTTGTCCCAAAAGTGTATGCAAATAACTTTCTTCTAAGAATCATGGCAACAGGTTTGACTGGTAAACAATATCTACTTAGTGTTAGAGATTATCTCAATGTTTGATAGGACACACTGAGCCAATTAATTTAGGACTTATGGCTAACGTATTTGTGGCATTTTCATCTATGTGTGTATATGCATGTATGTATATATTATCTATCTATTCATCCATCCACTATTTATATCACAAAGGAAATTTGCTAATTGCTACATACATATGTGTGTATTCATTTAATTATGATAATATGCCTATGAAACTGGTTTATTGACATTATCATCCTCTTTCTTCAAATGAATTAACTGGGCAGCAGAAATTAAGCAAACTTTTCCAAATTCATACGGGAAATACATGGAGGAAACAGATTGTCAACCTTGGCAATCTGGCTTCAGAGTCTGCTTTCAACTGCAATGCAGTGATTCAGACAATACTAGTAATTGATAAAACAGCCAAAATAGTTACAAGAAAAGTACATTTAGAAGAAAGGAATCTTTCTTAAAATTTTTGGTTCACCTCAACCTTTTTCTCTGTAAATATCAAATTATTATTTTTTTTTGTTTGGGTTAAAGAAAGTGTCATGGGCCTGAATTTACTCTTTAATATACCTCCCAATGGAAGAACAGGTGATATCTAGGAGAAGCCTGTGTGGGCAATAGAGTATATATTTATGAAACACACTGTAGATTAACATGAATATTTTTTTTACAAATTATGTGAATTCATATGGGTCAGACTTAAGCAAATGGCATTTAAATATTATATTGTGCTGAAACCGGTTTGGCTCAGTGGATAGAGCGTCAGCCTGCGGACTGAAGGGTCCCGGGTTCGATTCCGGTCAAGGGCATGTACCTTGGTTGCGGGCACGTCCCCAGTGGGGGGTGTGCAGGAGGCAGCTGATCGATGTTTCTCTCTCATCGATGTTTCTAACTCTCTATCCCTCTCCCTTCCTCTCTGTAAAAAATCAATAAAATATATTAAAAAAATAAAAATATTAAATATTATATTGTAAAAATTGTTGAACTTATACTAATCATTTTCACCTCATGGAAATCTAAATAGATGCCATTCATTGGGGGAAATGTTTTTCTTTGTAAATTCTCAGTGCAGCACCTTCTTAAATCAGAAGTGTTTTGTTCTGAAAATAATGTTAATATATTTAAATCCACTATTTAAACATAAATTTTGCTGATTTTACATTTGAAATAAGGCAAAGCCCATGCAAAGAACTAATTAATTTATAGCTAGCTCAGTTGTCTATGATTTCATGGAGCACAAATGTATTTACAGTAAGTGTTATGACCTCCCAAGGGGAGAGTCCACAATATTGAGCAAAGTGGCATTGAGCGAAACAGCTTCTGGAGAAATATTAACCAATTTCTGCCCAGCTTTTAATGTGTCTGAGGGGAGCTTCTGTTTTGCAGATAATCTTGCTGCTTTTGCTATCACGTAGAATTGTAGTTGGGCTTAGAATATATTTTCATTACGGAGAAGGGAAAAAAAGGTGAATAAATGGGACTATGAAATATTGATATGAGTACAGGAGTGAAAAGAGGCAGTAACCACCCAAATTATTTATATATATATATATATATATATATATATATATATATTTGTGCCCAGTGCACAAATTCATGCACAGGTGGGGCCCCTCGGCCTGGGCGGTGATTGAGGTCTATGGGGGGAGGGGCCGGCAGGCTGGGAGGAGAGACCACGGGAGGTTGGCTGTGGGAGTGCACTGACCACCAGGGAGCAGCTCCTGCATTAAGTGTCTGCCCCTGGTGGTCAGTGTGCATTATAGCTACTGGTCGACTGGTTGTTCAGGTTGTTTGGTGGTAACGTTCACTTAGGCTTTTTATGTAATACTAGAGGCCCGGTGCACGAAATTCATGCATGGGAGGGGGGACCCTCAGCCCAGCCTGTACCCTCTCCAATCTGAGAACCCTTGGGGGATGTCCGACTTTCAATTTAGGCCCGATCCTACAGGGACAGTTGGATATCCTTCTTGCAGTCTGGGACTGCTGGCTCCTAACTGCCTCTGCCTGCCTGCCTGATTGCCCTTAACCCCTCTGCCTTCCGGCCTGTTCTCCCCCGCAACTGCTTTCCCCTGTTGATTGATTGCCTCTTACTGCCTCTGCCTTGCCTGATCACTCCTAACTGCCCTCCCCTGCCGGCTTGATCTCGCCCCCTACTGCCCTCCTCTGCCGGCCTGATCGCCCCTAACGACCTCTGCCTTGGCCCCCACCACCGTGGCTTTGTCCAGAAGGATGTCTGGAAGATGTCCAGTCTAATTAGCATATTACCCTTTTATTAGTATGGATGCCACAGAATCCTCTACAGGCTTGTAAAATGGTACGAACGGGCACTAAGAGATTCCTTTTGCTGGGGCTGAGGAAGCCCCTGGTTGGTGGCACTGAATGGTTGAGCAGAGAAATATGAGGCCTATTTTCTTCTGAAGAGCCCACTCCTCCCCCCACCGCATCCACTACCCCCCCCCCACTCCCCTTCCATCTGCCCCTCGTCCACTCCCCCGACTCCCACACCGGTGCAGCCACACCCAGGTTGTCTCAGCCTCTAAATCACTGTCTGCTATCAGGAGCTTTGAGGGCACAGCTCCAACCTAGTCTGCCCCACACACAGTGCCAGGTATTCAGTAGGTGCTCAATAAATGCTCACTGAGGAGAATTAGGGGGAAAGGCCACCAAATCACCTCCCCAAACTTTAGAAAGGGCTCAAAGCCTGCAAACAGAGGGGGGTGGCCTTGCCCTGCCTGCCTGCCACCTCTCCCACCCCAGCCCTCACCCTACCCACTGTCTCCCCCATCCCCTGGCCATGGCACCTTACCCAGTTTTGAGAAACTTGCAGGCTCCCAGGACCATAAACTTGCAGAAGTGCAGCTTCCTACAGAGCCCCTCGCAGGTGGGCTTGAGGCATTGGTGGCCACGACATAAGTGCAGCGCAGAGACAGCCAGCGCCACCCGCTCGGGGGTTGTGGCCACGAAGCCCATGTTCACCCACATCACCACCACGAAGCAGCAGCAGGACGCCCACAGCAGCCGCTCCAATGTGCACTGCAATTCCTCCAGCTCCAAGGCGTCCCCGGCCACGCACAGCACCTGGGTCACCTGGGCAAGCATGGCAGCCTGGGCCATGGCTGTGGCAGTGGGGCACACTGCCCATTGTGCCCCTGGTTGGCAGGGTGGGTCCTGCAGAGAGGAGACACGCGGGAATCAAAAGCTAAAGCTGCCCCAGCTCGGGGGAGGGGGGGGGAGGGGGGGAGGGGGGGAGGGGGAGGGGGAGGGAGGAAGCAGAAAGGCTGTGGCCTCGCCACGCCCCCAGGCCCGCAGCTGAGCGGGGCTCGGCACCTTCCTTCGGCACCCCAGGCAGAGGCAGCCGGCCAGCCTGACCAGGAGATCATCCCACCATCAGGCTCAGCGCTCTGGTGGCGCCCGGACAGCTCGCGGTCCCTGAAGGCAGCTCTCAGGGCACAGGGAGTGAAAGCGCCTCTCGGGAACCTTCACCTTGAGGATGGAGGGTGACACCGCATGCGCATTCTCCTCCTGGGGCCCGGAGTTGAGAGAGGCTCCACTGAGCAGGGATTTTTTGCCAGGCATTTCTGTCAGGTGGGATGCGAGGGCCCCTGGGAGGCTGTACTGTCCTGGTTCCCGATGAGAAAGGTACTGTGCTTAGCCATTTTCCAATCGGACCTTCCTCTTCCTTCCCCAGCCCACTCCAAACCTACTCTGGCTGACCACCCCAACCCCGCAGACCCTTAAGATCTTTCCCCCTATTTTTGTTGACTTTCCCCCATCAAACGCACCCTATCGTGTTGCCTAGGGGAGCCCCTAACCGCTCCCTGGTGGGTGGAGCCAGCCTGGGGAGGGGGACGTGATGTTGCAGGAAAGCAGGCTGTGCGTTCCATCAGCATCGGCAGGCGAAGTGCATGTGCATGGAGGTGAAGTCTCCTGCGCCTGCTTTCCTGCAGGCCTGAGCCCCAGAGCAGCTGGGGATGAGCTGGTGATCCCAACAGCCTGACAGCCAGCCCAGTCCTCCCACCACCCACCCTAATTTCCCCAGTTCACCATCGCTGATCCATCAAAGGAGGGGGGGGGGGGGAAGGACCAAGAGGTCAGGAGTTCAGGTCACTCGCCAGTCCCCGCCCACCTGAGCTGGCTGCATGCCCAGCCTGGTGTTCAGTCAAGCCTTCGGTTGTTTTGGATGTTACGGACCCTAGCTCTTTGTATATATACACCACCTCCGTCTCCACTTGGCCCTCATGCTGTACTAATACGTTCCCTCATGACTCCCTTCTCTACTCACCATCCCTCAGCTCTCTGGGCTGAAAAGATAAGGACCCGTGTCCTTAGGAGAATCAATTCTTGTAACAGTCAATAGACCAGAGGGGCACATGGGTCTGCAAAGGACAAGTGTCTCCCCAGAAGCATGGCTTCCCGAGACATTTGGAAGTTTATTGACTTCAAGAGAATGAAAAGCTTGGACCTATGTGCCATTTTCTCAGAGGAGTTTATCAGGGCACTAGGACCTTTTGGGCTCCGTGTCTCTGCTTTGAGTAACAAGGGAGTAATTGCCACAGCTGTATCATTGTGCTGGGACAGCAAATATTTCACAGAAGGTCAAATTCCTAGGCTTGGGTTAAAATTTGTTTGATACTTTGCATTGCTTTACCTTATTACTGTTTTGTGTAAGTTTGTATTCGTTAGTTTGTTTTATTTTAATGACTCTGGGGCCCAAATTGCTAGGCCTTTTGCTACTTTACTGAGGGGTAGAGACAACGTTTGTCATTATATCAGAAAAAAAGAGTTTACTCCCAGGCTCCTGAAGGTGGGTTTTGAAATTATGTTGTTACCAAAAGTAGAAAAGTGTAATAGCCATTATGAGGGCAGCTAAAGAATGTGATGAATATTAAACAAAGTAATATACATTGTTTTTTGTTATTGTTGGTATCTAAGCTTCCTGTTGTAGTTGTTGTTTTTTTCTCTTTTCCTTCCAAATTAAGAGAAAGTAATATACAGGGTTTTTGGTTTTGTTGTCTAAGGTTCCTGTGATTTTCCCCCCTCTGTTTTCCCTCCAAATTCTATCTGTTACGGACGAAAGAGACTCAGGAATATGTAGAGTGAACCTAGCTAGAGAGAAATATTAATATTTGTCTAACACCACTAATGTTATATGTCATATAAACAAGGCAGGAAATAAAATAAGAGTTGGAATTGGTTTTGATCTCATTTTGCTTTTGAGCTCATTTAGAATACATAACATCTGCCTGGGTGACTCAGACCTTTGCACTTCTAGTCATTCATTAAACCCTGTGATTTAAAACAGTCTCCCTTAATCAAGGTTTCAAATTAAAATGTACACATTTTGAAAAAGAATTTTTTATTGTTGACACTATTACAGATGTCCCCCATTTCCCCCCCTTTGCCCTCCTTCACCCAGCCCACCCCCCACCCCAGGCCTTTACAACACTATTGTCTGTGTCCATGGGCTATGCATATAAGTAAGTATGTTCTTCAATTAACCTCTTCCAAGTCCTCCCCACACCCCTCTTCTCTGAGATCTGTGAGTCTGTTCCTTTTATCCATGCCTCTGGACCTATTTTGTTCTTCAGTTTATTTTGTTCATTATTTATCTACAAAATGCATTTTGTAGATTTTGTTTTTGTTTTTATCTAATCCAATTTAAGCTTCAATTCTCTCAGGTATTGGCTTGGAGAATAGTCAGTAAGTTTTCTTCTAAATATTTTGGGTGAATCAATTTGTGATTTTAATTTTCTCATTTTGCTTTCTTTTACAATGACTTTTGAGTCCACATTTAGTATTTTATATAGTATCATATCCTATATAATAAAAGGCTAATATGCTAAGTGTGCAGTCATCCATTCAACCAATCAAAGTATAATATGCTAATGACATGCTAAGGCTGCTCAATCGCTCGCTATGATGTGCACTGACCACCAGGGGGCAGGAGCTCTGTCTGGTAGGTTAGCTTACTGCTGGGGCCCAGTGAATTGGGACTGAGATGGGCTGGACACACCCTGGAACCCTCCCATGGCCCTGGCCCTGATCGTGCACCGGTTGGGTCCCTCGGCCTGGCCTGCAGACCTCTCACAATCCGGGACCCCTTGGGGAATTTTGGAGAGCCAGTTTCGGCCTGATCCTGCAGGCTATATTCCATATAAAATACAATATATTCAATCTTTGACTCCCCATTTTGTTAATATATATTATCCTCATATTGCATCTAACAAAATACAAATACACACATCAGCTATTCAGCTATTCAACTCTTTCTGCAACTCCTTTCTCATTGATAGTGATAGATTGTTTAAGACAGGAAGATAGCTTGCTAATGATTAATCTTGACTGTTACTTCAGGGGGGGGCGGGGGGGGTGGGGAATGGCCCTACCAGAATATCTGACTATTTCTAACCTGACTTCTTGGCAACACAATGAGGGAATAGATCCCTTTGTTTCTTGGCAGCTGGGGGAGGAGGTGGGCAGTGAATTGTTTTCCTAAATGCTGATGAACAAATATACATATGACATTTGAGGTAATCAAAAATTAATGTACTCTTTGGTTTTTTACTTGTTCCTGCATTAATTCTGTCCTGCATCCATTATTAAATATTGTAAAATATCCTATTACTTGTTATAAATAACCTTTTATTTAAGAAATCCTCTGCTGTTAGATATTTAGGAACATTTAAATTGTTTTCTTTAAATTAATATTGTGATAGGTGAATTTATAAAACAGTGTTTGCTGATACCCATGATTAATTCTTTATGTATACTTTAATATGTAAAATTGATTTCATATAAAACAAGAAAATATTTTCTAAGAACATTTTTTTTTGTTATTTAACTCTATCATGCCTTTTTATAAGGAGGCACTTTTTTAGTTTCATTAAATCTGCCTAAGATTTTTTTATATAAATTTATTCAGTATTTGTGGCCTTTTTTATTTTAGTAGACTTTTTTAAAAGAACAATTTGAGGATCACATCAAAAAGGAAAAATACAGACAGTTCCCATGTACACCTTGTCCTGCCATACAGAGCCTCTCCCACTGTCAACATTCTGCAGCAGAGTGGTACTTTTGTTATAATTGATGAACCTACATTCATACATCATCACTCAGTGTTTATACTTTACATTATGGTTTATTCTTTGTGTTTCACATTCTATAAATTTTGACAAGTGTATAATGATACGTATCCAGCCTTATCATCTCACTGAACAGTTGCTCTGTTCTAAAAATACTGTTTCTCCTCCCAACCCTGGACCACCACGGACTGTCTCCATAGTTTTGTCTCTTACAGAATGATGTATAATTGGAGTCATGGAGTATGCTGGTTTTTCAGATGGGCTTTTCTCCCTTAGTAATATGCATTTAAGATTTGTCCATATCTTTTCATGACTTAGCATATTTCGTTTAAGTGCTGAATAATATTTTATTGTCTGAATGTACTACAGTTTAATCATTCACATTATGATGGACATCATGGTTGATTCCATTTTTTAATTGTAAATATAACTGCTATAAAGATCTGGTTTGCAGGTTTTTGTGTAGATGTAGTTTTCAATTTATTTGAGTACATGTTATGGAACATAGTTGCTGAATTATATGGTACAAGTATGTTTAGTTTTCTAAGAAATTGCCAAAATGTCTTCTCAAGTAACTGTTCTAATTTGCATTCCCACCAGCAATGAATGAGAGAGTTTCTATTGCTCCACATGCTCACCAGCATTTGGTGTTGTCAGTGTTTAGGATTTTTGCCATTATAATAGGTGTGTAGTGATCTATTTTCTCTTAGAAAACATTTAATATATGGTTTCATGTTATTTCTGAAATCAGAAATACATCTCTTTTATGAAATTGCTCTCATTATTAATAGTGACAAACTTGAGCTGATAATTATATTTTTCCCATTTTTTTCTCAAATTTTCTATACCCAGAATAGGTCTAACTCATTCTTGCATTCTTTTAAGTCCTAATAATGTGTCTTGAATATAGTAGGTTCTCAATATGGAAAGAAAATATTTCTCTAAAATGCACATAGTTCCTGAAATATTTCAATAAGAAACCCCAACACATAAATTTAAAAATATTCTTAAAGTCAATATTCATATCTTTATTTTTAGTTTAACTACAATCAACCCAATAAATGTGTCTAATACTTTCACAAGCTTTCCTTAAAAAGTTTTTTTTTACATTAGGTTCACGTTGAACTATTCTTGCCAGTCTTATTATCATAATGTATAAAGTGAAGACTTGATGTACCCAACACTTAAATGTGTTTGTTTGTTTTTTTAACATTGAGCAATAAAATTCAAATCCACTAAATTGAAGCCCAAGATTAGAGGGTCTTTTTTCCCACTATGCTATGCCTAGATCATTTAAATATATAATATATATATATATATATATATATATATATATATATATATATTATATATTTAATTTTTAAAAACCAACAAAGAAACATATCAAAGCAAGAATTTTGTTTTTTATTAATTTTTACTATAAATGTCATAGTAAAATGAAAGATGCTTTGTGGCTGATATAAGTGATAACAGGAGAAAAATGATTTAACACCAGATGTACAGAATTTTTATGTATATGGCTTATTTTGAAAGTGTACCAGGTCAAACAAAGACAGAAAACTATAGTGAAAATTAGTATCAAAGACCTGCTATCATTAGCAAATGTGTTGTGGACTGCCTTGCAAATTCTGATTTAGAGTAGAATATATGTGTTTACTTTTTTGTTTAGTAACTAATTTCTTGAATCAAATTTTCTTGACTACCTTAATTCAGGAGGAGACATGTCAAATATTTTAAATCAGAATCTTAAGTTTATATTTGCTATTTTATGAATTTTTATTTATTTAAATCTGGTGAGTAATCAGTTACATTTTTAACATGCATTTTTATAGGCATTTCTAGGAATTGTAATGATATTTTGGCAAAACTTAATAACCCAAATAACAATTTGCATGGTCTAGAGGACTATAATTAATATACTTATAAAGAAAAATACTGCCTGTTAAAAGTCATTATAACTGCAGTTAGAAGGATGTGCTTTATTTTTGGAGCAAGCATGCAAAAAGCAATCTTTGTTTCAAATTGTGGTTTATTGTGTTCAATGAATTGATCTTGACATGCACTCCCCAATTTGTTTTTGTCTCTTTAAAAGACAATAGGATAGAATGGAATAAGTTAGGATAAGATGATAGGATAGGATAGGATAAGATAGATAGGATAGGAATAGAATAGCCTAGACAAGCATAACATACAATAAAAATATAGCAGAGGGTATATAAGTTGTGTACCTAAATCTTGTATAGCATGTAGGAATTCTGTAGACAGTATAACCTGGGACAAACATTAGTGTACAAGAGGTTTATAAGTGAATGCCCTTCTGGGTTGTGTGGGAGTCACCTGGCTAGGAAAGTGAAGAGACAGGTAGAAGAGAGAAGGAATGCACTAAGCATTCCATAAACTCTCAAAAAGTAATAGAAAATTAAGTAATTTCTAGAGGGTATTATATATAATTAAGTAATTTCTAGAGGGTATTATATATAATGCTACTTGACAATATTTGTGGAAAGAAAAAGGAAGATAGGGAGGAAGGAAGAAAAGTAAGAAAGGAAGGAAATAAGAATAAAAGGAAAAAGAAAAGGAGGGAAGAATATATTTTACAATCCATACATTTAGTGCAGCCCCTTATTAAAAGAAAATGTTGCTAAGAGCTGGGCATAGAAATTATAGAAAAATAAAGCTAATGACAAGGTTCTTCAGAGCAGAGTAGACTTTTTACTGATGCTTTACCTTTTTAATTATTTTTTATCGCACTAGGGGGGCAACAAGGGAAGAAAATCATTGTTTCCCTCAAACTGACAATGTACTTAGTGGGAGAATATTTCTGAAAGAGAAAGAAGATATATTTCAGGTTGAGGTTGAATTATCCTATCTAATAAAAGGGTAATATGCAAATTAGCTGCCACTCCGTCACAAAGATGGCGGCGCCCATAGCCACAAGATGGCGGTGCCCAGTCCTCTCAGCCCTGCCGGAGGCCCTCAGTCCCAAGGCGGGGAGGGGCGGCTGTTGAGAGTGGGCAGCATTCCGCACCCAGCCGCAGATGGGCCTCTGGGCTGCAGAGAGCCTCTGGGCAGTGGGGCGCAGAGCGGCCAGGCCCTGCAGAGAGCTACTGGTGCATGGATTCGTGCACAGGGCTACTAGTATGATAATAACAGCAACAACAATTTTATATCTATGTGTGTAGTGGTCATAAAATCCTTGGTGTATCCACAGGCATAAGCACATGAAATAACCTATGTCAAGAGTTGGCACAGTCTGTATGCTCCTTCATTTCATTTCCTCTTTGGAAGATGGTTGGTATTATCGTCTGCTTTTTCACTGCATTTCACTACACCAACTCCCATGGTTTAAACATGAGTAAGTCACAGCAAGACAAGCTCTGGAGCTAACACAGGTTTGTTTTTGCAGGCTCCTTTGGGACAACATCGCAGATGGGCAAATTCTCTCTGAGCACTCCAGCTTCTCCCAAGGGCTGGCTTACACTTCCGGAAGACATTCCCAGGGTGAAGGCTTTTTAAAGAGGGTGATTTTAACCTGTGCTCTGGCTCACACTGCAACTTTTAAGCTCCAACTCTTTTCTACCTATTGTACTATTTGGCTGAGCACTGCCAGGTAAATAACACTCCTATTGGTGGTCACAGAATGCAAAACCTTACTTAGGAATGAAGGCAATAGTGAAAATCAAAGGATTGCTACAGTTATTTAAATACATGTTTGTCTCATGATGGACACCTAGAAAAATCCACATTACCTGGAAGCCAGACCCATTAAGTCAGGTAATATTTTTTTCTGAGTTGGAACCCTTACCCCAACTCCTTGCTTTAGCTATATGGCAAATAGATAATGAGTGCTTGGTACATGACCTCTTTTGACTCTCAGATGTAGAAAGATAGTATGCAGGGTATGGGTGCTGGTGAGATTTATGTTTTTGCACTAAGAAAGAGGATACAGAAGCCACCAGGTGCTTTTAGTTAGGAACTAGAGGAAAATTGTTGGGTTTTGTGGGTTAAACCAAAGCTGTTACTGAGATCTTAACAATCTAGCACTGTGATCTCTCGTGGGGATAAACAACGTTCCAGCTTGCCCTACCAAATGGGCCAGAGACCACGAACATTCCTCTGAGTGTATATATTGTTCCTCACCACTTCACTGAGGCCACCATTTCTCCAGGTGAGTTGTAATGTATTTCTGTGTTCTGTAGTTGAAGCTGTGGCGCTCCTTTTCAGAAGGTCCCTGTAATTCTACCACAATATAATCTCCTTAAGAGCACACACAGGATCCATTGTGTTTACAAGGTCATGTTCCTAAGGTTGAGAACAGCTGTGTTTTCAAGGTTTAGAACAGCACTTGATATATGATAGTAACTTAATGCATGTATCTGAAATACTGTCTTCTGTCAAGACTAAAGTGTACTGACACAAAGGCTGCCGCGAATGTTGTGTTATTGATGCTTATCATAAAGAACATATTTGACTCACCCTTTAAAATAGGCTGTATTGTTTATTTAAAAAAATAGACTGTAACAACATTAACCATGCAATTATAAATAAAGGAGATGCTATAATTTGAATTATTTGATCCAAGTTTCAAAAGTAGATACTTTGTTCATTTTTATTGCTTGGCATAGTGTATGGTGATATGATGGCCTCAAAAGAAACTTTGAACTTGGTTCCTGTAAGAATATATAACTATGTAGCTTAATTTTCAATTGGGAATGCAAGAAAGAAAATTCTAAAGCAATAGTATAAATAAAGACTTTTTAAGCCAGTGTCTAAGGTAAGGCATAGATTAGTGTGGTACATTTGGGAAAGAGCTTCCAGAATTTCCCAGAAGGAAGGACCTGTCCCAGCTGCTGGGAAAGTGGTCAACAGACAGCCTCCAGCTGCTGGCCCCTTAAGTTTTCCCTGGGGTGTGCCTCCACGGCAGAGAGATACCTCACTAGGGAGGTTACTCCATTGCTTTGGCCGCCATATCTGGTGACTGGTTGAGTAAGGCACATTGATAATATGTGACATGTTGGTCCAACATAGGCCAATGCTGACAGGTGATACTCCAGATTATCCCATGAGGTTGAGCAAAGTTTAATGAGTCTACATCACAACCCAATGTTTTTACATGCCTAATTCTTCTATCCTCCCCTCCCTTCTATGTGTGTTGATTCCTCATAGATATTAATCTCCATCTCAGTGTCCTCTACCAGAAAACATAACCTGTGCTCTCTGGAATAGCTAGAGAATATAATGAAAGCTAAAAAAGGAAAAAGAACACTTGATAGGAAAAAATGGCTAATGGATTTGGCCATGAGGGTATTCCTGGGAAACGGATATTAAGAAAATAATGATATAAGCCATGCATTGAACTCTGACTCTGTGCCTTGCCCTGTGCTAAATGGTCAAAACAGTTTATACATACTACTTCAATTAATACCCCCAAGCAATGCAGTGTTAGGCATTAACATTCATATTTTAGGGATTAGAAAAGTTATGCATAGTGAGTGGTACTGTTGTTTTCAAAACCTGGTTTGATGAATTCATTCATTTGAACTACTTTTAAGTTCAAGTTAGAAATAGTTACCAGGGTTTAAAGGGTTATTTATATAATGTATAGAAAAAAGGTTTCATGGAATAGTCTCAGGGACATGCTTCTAATTTTTCATATCCTTAGCTTTCATCTCCTAGTTTAGAGGTCTTGACATTACTTTACTATTTTTCTAGATACTTTCCTTTTGCTTCCAGACTGCTTCTTGCAAAAACCTCTTGACAATTACCTCTCCTAGTTATACCGATTCCATCTCATCCTCATCATTTTTCACTCATACCTTTGGCACCTAGATAATAGACTAGTTCCAACACTTTTCTTTAATGCTTGACAACTGTAAGATCTGCACAAAAAGACCATTTGAAGTTGTGGCTTTCCTTCACCTTTTTTTCTTCAACGACTTTCTGCTCTTTTCTACTTAAACCATCTATTCTTAGAATAACATCCTAAACTGCCTCACTGTTCAGAGATGTAACCTCTTTCATGTCTGAAAACCTAATATTCCTCTGACTGATTCTAAATAACTATTCTTCCAAAATCCCCACACTTCTCCCACTAAAGTTGGTGTTCAGTTTAACATGACCAAAATAACTCTTTACTTTCCAGTCTTTCAATATTCTAGAATTTCACCGGACTTCATTTTCCTTCCTATTAATCTAGAAAATTTGCTAAATATTTCAGTGATATTTCCACTAATACCCTCCATTCGTAGATTCATTTATTTAATTGTACCATATGCAGCCTCCACAGAGCCAGACCTGTAACAACCAACCACACTTCTGTTTTCTGTGATGTAAGGAACAGGCCTGCCTGAAAAGAACCCTATCACTCACTCAAGCTTCATAGAAGTCTGAGCCATCAGGACTCTTTCTCCAAGCAGAAGAGGTGGCCTCCAGCTAGGCTTCCCATGAGGTCCGTGTCTTTCTCCCTCTTGCAGGTGAAGGGACCACAGTTTTCCATGGCCCCTGTTCTCTTCCTGCAGGATGCCTAGACTTCTCAGACAACTCCTAGACATAGCTGCACCCAAACCCAGATTGCTTATCACCACAATGATAATTATTTTAATTTTCAAGCTTGACCTACAAATAGAAAAAGCAATAGTATATGGCTGTTATGTGATGAGTTTCTAATGTCCATGTTCCTCTTATTACCTTGAAAGTAGACTCAAGGTTCCTAGGCTGGGAGAAATTATTATTATTTCAGAATTAACCACATTTGATTCCTTTTTGGCTCATCCTTCTCTTTGCTAGGGCAATGTGACGAGAGCCAGATGTCACCCTACAGGTACCAGGGTCTGCATTGCAGGAGAGGAACCCTGGAAATACGAATCAGGCACGTTATGTATACCTTGCTTCCTTCACTTCTCAAAGGAAGAAGAAAAGCTTAATCTCACTAATGTACACACATTCTCTTGAGGAAGAGGAGGGTAAAGACTTTAGGTTCTTACCCTTTGGAATGTAAGTCAATGTCTTCAGAGGGAAAATAAGACAAGCCTTCAAGTTTACAAGTTCTGAAATTTCTGGGACAGATAACTTCTATTATCTTTGGAATGGGAGTTGATGGCTTTAGATCTAACTTACTTGAAATAGAAAGAATAAATAGATCTGAGTAAAGGAGACATTCTCTAACATGTCAGTTCACTTTTCTCAAGAAGCCAAACTGCAGGGGAAAAAAAATAATTCTCTAGATTTCCACAATATTTGGGACCATAAGTACATTCTGAGGGCCCGAGTGTACCTGGTGCCGCTCTCTTCATTGTGTGGATAATGAAGGTGAGGCTGATTCATAACCTCTCTTGTTGATCTCAAACTCTTGAGATTCCTCAAGGAGATCTGTTTCTTATCTGATTCCAGGCACACAATCGAAGTCGTCCAGAGCTGGGTGCCCTATACATGGTGATTACGAAGACTCAATTTTGCACACTTTATTTTCTGGGCTTCCTATTGCTGCATCTCTGATATTTTTCACCAGCCAGTCTCTCAACATTGCTCAGCATATATTTCGTTTAGCTTTAATCAACTGCATTCCCAATTCCCCATGATATCCGTTTCATAAGTTTAAAATCCTCTAAAACAGTACCATTCTGGGCTTCATAAATTCTTTACCACTTATATCACCCAAACACACACACACACACACACACACACACACACACACACACCAATACTCTTCCCTCTTCATCCATTCATCCTTACTAAACTCCAATGCTAAGCTTTTCACTGTCCCCTTGATCCTGACTCCATCTACCTATCCCATGAGGCTTGCAATAAAAACCATGGTTTTTGCTCTAGCAAAATTAGATTTAAATAATTTTAGTATAATGTGTTAGCTGTGTGATCTTGGTCATGTAATAAATGTTTCAGTTCTCTCTTTGGAAAATTGAAGTGTTGAGACAACTCCGAAGCAGTGATTTTAAACTGGTGTGCCGCAAGAACTTTTAAAACATGCACTGCCTGATTATTTAGTCAGAGGCACTAACCTCTTTTCCCTTAGATTGTCAAATAAAAAAATGACAGCAGCCAACACAATAGCCATCTGGTGTGAATGAATCAAAATTATTCCCATCTTTTTGTCAGATTGTCAAAAATATATATATTTTTGGTGTGCTGTGGAATTTCAGTAATTAATATATGTGTACCCTGAGATGAAAAAGGTTGAAAATTGCTGTTGTGGAGGAAAATGAAGAGATAAAATATGTAAAGCACTCATTTAGCATCTACTTAAATGGTAGTTATTACTGTTATTAGACAGTTATTTCCTAATTATCCCATCTTTCTCGTTAGCCCTTTAAATGATGTCCTTTACCTACCTTAACCTCACTCCCCAAAATCAATTAATTCTCTTATTCTTGATAGATAATTATCTGACCCACAGGACTCTCCCAATTATATAATTATTTCCTTTCTGTTTTATTCTTTCATTGCACATCCTTTGAAAACCTGGTATTTCTGTGCTCACGGCACTCCTGGCCTCAACTCCATTCGTTTCCTCATTTTCTCAATGCTTTGTGCTTAGTCATGATGTCTTTGTAATGACTGAATTCACAGGGCCTCTTCTCAGTACACACCATATTTTGCCTTTCTGTAACTTTTACAAGCGTTGTCTACACTGTCTTAAAATAATCGTTTCCCAAGTTTTTTGAGCATATTTTGTTCTAATTTGTCATCTACTTCTCTGAGCTCTTTTTGCCATTCTTTTTTTCAGCCACGTTCCCTTGTGTATGTGTGTCCCCTGGAAGCATTACCTTCCTGGTTTATTCCTTGTTGTAGTCTCTATCTGTGAGCTCATCACTGGGGACAAGGTTTCTCCTTCCTTGAGTTAAAAATGTCCCCATATACTTTTTTTTGCTTGGTTGGTTTACCCATCCGGTAAACTATTAGCTCCAGTACTTTCCCTAACCTTAACTAGATAACCCCAAATCATATGCATAACCTGAGAAATAAAACTCTTCTTAAAATATTTGTATTGATTTCAGAGAGGAAGGGAGATGGAGAAAGTTAGGAAAACATCAAGAATGGAGAGAATCATTGATCAGTTGCCTCCTGCATGTACCCTACTGGGGATCGAGCCTGCAACTCGAGTATGTGCCCTGACCAGGAATAGAATTGTAACCTCCTGGTTCATAGGTTGATGCTCAACCACTGAGCAACACCAACCAGGCAGAAATAAAACTCTTTTATCAAAGGATTTTTTTGTGTAACCTAATTGAATAAAGAAATATAAAAAAAGGAAAAATAAACAGTAAAGAAGAAGACAGGGGTAATTTTATAGTGTGTCCTCTGAATGTTCTAAATTCCCATGTGCGATTGTTTTCTAAAATTGCAACTAAAATAAGTGGTATGATTTATGTTGTTCATTTATGGTATTTAGACATTTTATATTTGCAAATTCTTCTGCAAAGGCTCTGTGAGTTTGTCAAGTATTAAAAATAAAGCTCTGCTATATTTTTATAATTTTTTGTGTAAAAACAAAATGATTATATAGGAAAGAATGTATTCTTGATTTGACTTTTTCTGAAAAATAAAATATTTTCTGACATGTGACAAGCTCACCAATGCATACTCCTGACTCTGAAGAGGCCCTATTCATTGTTCCCACAATTTGCATTGGTTTTAGGAATCCTTAATTATGCTCTTGTTCACAGAACAGTAGTATTTGGTGAATATAATTATTTGTTGACTTGATGTGATTTGGGGAAAATTCTTGCCTGTTTTCTCTCTCCTACTTTTCCTCATATCTGAGCTTCTGCCTTCATATTATGCAATCAATGTTTCTAAAAGCTGCCTCTTCTCCTAAAACCTTTTCCCACATCATTATTAGGTGCCTCACTTTCAGCCACGCTGAGTTCATCTGGTGCCATACTCCCTGGTCCTTCTGGGGCCTGGGCCAGCCTCTGCAACAGCTTTGAGGGAGTCATTCACAGCTTTTCTCCCTCCTCCTGGCTCAGTCTTCCTTCAAGTACTTAGAGCATCTGCTTAGGAACAGAAACTAATACAAGTGAATGAAAATTACAGTACAAATTCTATCACCATGCCCTGTAGGGTAAATCATTTCATATGCAATAGTATTCAATTTTTTGCAGGCCATCAGAGGAGATTTGACTTGTATCTGTCCCCGATGAGGGTCAGGTAAAGGGAGATGTCACATATGAGATGATGGCTCTGCTCCACTTCTTTCTCTGCCTGGAGTGATTTTTCCTGAGGTTATGTTTGGCTCACTCCTTCATCTCCCTCACATATTTGCACAAATCTCATTTTCTCAGTGGGATCTTCTCTGACTCTGTTTAATACTTCAATCTGTTACAGCTGTCTCCTCTGGAATTCTGGATCATCTTTACCTTGCTTTATTTTTATTTATTTTGCCCATAGGACTTAAAATATGATAATATATTAGATAATAAATTTACTATATTTTTCATTCTTATTTTTAATTCTTCATTATATAACTTCGTTCTGTTGTGGGTTTGAAATCAGAGAGAAATATTTTAAATCCTAGTGTCTAGCCCAAGAGACTTTTGTCTTGTTGGGTCCCAAACACTAAGAGCCTGGAAATAGTGGGCACTTAAAAATACTCAAAGAATGAATGGAGCAAAGGAAGGAGGGAGGGAGAAAGGATGGAAGGAAAAAAATGAAAGAAGGGTAAAGATAACAAACCAAATAAATTATTAATTCTTCTTTCTCCACACATTTATTTCAGTTCTGTGTGAACATCTGTTTTCTGAGTATCACTATAATGTAGGTATTACTGGGTGTTCATAGATAAGTGAGATATTCATCCTCACAATAATTTGGGAATATAACCGTTTTTTAATGCAGTGAAGTATTATAGATGTAAGAATATTGTGTAATGGAAATGCTATAATAGATTTGCACTTTAGCTCATTTTAATCACTTCTGGGTAATACGGGGACTGGGATAGGGGTGCTCTGTGAGGTGCAGCATTAGAGCAAGAGGACCAGTTATGAGACAGAGAAAGAACACATACACCTGAACGAAAACAGTTAGAGGAGAGCAGGGATGGGTTCTGAAGTATTCAGATAAAATCAGAGGAGCAGAGTGAATGATTAAGGATGAGGGATTTGCTTGTAGTAAGACATGGATTTAAGAATAAGAAAATTAAGTGCATTTATCATTGTGCCAACCATTATTTAATACCACTACCTGAGAATAGAAGGAATAAACACAATCCAGTGATCAGAGAAAAAGCATCAGAAGAACGTGCTACAGAGAAATGCCAATCTGGAGTGTTTCTAGTGTTTCTCGCCACAGAAAGCTAACCGCCCCTACCAAAACCAGGCATTGGGAAGGAGTGAGAGAAGTGCCAGCTCAAACCACTGACCATGACTCAGCTTTGTTTTATATGTTTACTTATTTAACTTACTCTAAGACAAATTACTAACATCTTAAAAATTCCCAGAGCAATAAGAAAGGAGAATATGCCAATTCTGTCCATTTTACATGAGGCCAATGACCTAAGGAAATTAATTTTAAAAATGCACGGAAAGCATTGTACTTAAGACAAGAATACCAATGAAAGGTTCACCATGTTAACTTACATGATTGACAAAAATCTATTAGTCACATGGTGCATAATTCAGTATTTCATGAGGATGGGCACATTATCTTGCTTGCCTTTTTGCCCCTAGTGTCTAACCTAAGGCTTGACACTAAGAGAAACTCAATAAATCATCTTTCAATGGCTGAGCAAGGAAATGAATAGCAAGATTGTTAATAATGTGGGTTTTGTGGAATCAGAGAGAAAATTTTAAATCCTAGATCTTCCAACTACTAGTTGAAAATGCTACTTTATTTTCTGAGCTTCAGTTTCCTCATATGTAAAATGGAAATTATAATAGCTGTACCTCACAGCGTTGCTGACATTTAAAAATAATAGTTTTTATTTTAAACACTTAGCATAGTGCCTAGCATGCAGTGCGTGTTCAGTGAATGTTAATAATTATTATAGTATTACAGTTTGTGTGCCAGGTAAATTTTAAGCCACAAATAAATTTGAAATTTTTTAAAGCTGCCTTCAAAATCAGTAAACATTGTGTACTTAGTAAGCTGGAGGGAAAATCCCTTTAAAGGAGTCTTAGTGATAAAATATATATATTTAACCCTTTCTCCTATAAGTCCTCAGGAGACTTTTTTTTCTTAATCATGGATAAGGAATATGTTGTCTAATGAATTGTTAAAAGATGAAATTATTTGCCTTAAGTAGAGAATGCTGAGAAATTACTAGTAATTTTTTTTTAAATATTCTTTTAGAGAATGTGGTGGAGTAATACTTATGCAAGAAATACATACAATGGCTTCTGCAAACTTATGAAGTAGGTATCTTAGAAGAGTAATACAAATTTCACTATGCTCCCTGGAAATTGATGGGATCCTATGCAGCAAATGTTATAGCTTTCATATTTTTTAGGAACGTTCCATAATCATACTACAGTTGGTAATAAGATGGGTAAAAACTGCATGATCAGGTACCATCTTACCTTTAAAAAGTCACATGATTTATGTACAAGATTGCTCTGGATGGGGACATAGAGGAACTGTAGAAGGCACTAAGTTGTATGAGTTCCCTGTAAATGTTGGAGATTAAACCCTTATCAGTGATAACATTGACAAATATGTTCTCCCATGCAGTGGGCTTTCTTGTTGTTTTGTTGATGGTTTCTTTTGCTGTGAAAAAGCTTTTTATTTTTATATAGTCCCATTTGTTTATTTTCTCTTTAGTTTTCATTGCCATAGGAGCAGTATCAGTGAAGAAATTGCTTTGGCATATGTCTGAGATTTTGCTGCCTGTGGATTCCTCTAGTATTTTTATGGTTTCCCGTCTTATGTTTAAGTCCTTTATCCATTTTGAGTTTATTTTTGTATATGGTGTAAGTTGGTGGTCTAGTTTCATTTTTTTGCATGTATCTGTTCAATTTTCCCAACACCATTTATTGAAGAGACTGTCTTGATTCCATTGTATGTTCATGCCTCCTTTGTTGAATATTAATTGAGCATAGTGGCTTGGGTCGATTTCTGGGTTCTTTATTCTATTCCATTGATCTATATGTCTGTTCTTGTGCCATTTCCAGGCTGTTTTGAGAATAGTGGCTTTGTAATACAGCTTGATATCTGGTATTGAGACCCCACCTACTTAGTTCTTTTTTCTCAGGATTGCTGCAGCTATTCGGGGTCTTTTCCTATTCCAGATAAATTTTTGGAAAGTTCATTCTAGGACTGCGAAATATATCGTTGGTGTTTTAATGGGGAGTGCACTGAATCTATAGATTGCTTTGGGTAGTATGGACATTTTAATGATGTTGATTCTACCAACCCATGAGCACAGTATGTTCTTCCATCTGTTTATGTCTTCCTCTACCTCTTTTTTCAGTGTCCTATAATTTTCCGTGTATAGGTTTTTTACCTCCTTAGTTAAGTTTATTCCTAGGTATCTTAATTTTTTTAGTGTGATGGTAAATGGGATTGCTTTTTTAGTCTCTCTTTCTGTAAGTTCACTATTGGTGTATAGAAATGCCATAGATTTATTGGCGTTAATTTTGTATCATGCTACATTGCCGAATTCATTTATTAAGTCTAATAATTTTCTGATGGAGTCTTTAGGGTTTTTTATGTACAGTATCATGTCATCTGCAAATAAGGACAGTTTTACTTCATTTCCAATTTGGATGCCTTTTATTTCTTCTTCTTGTCAAAAAATGGGCAACGGACATAAATAGATACTTTTCGAAAGACAGAAGGAAGACCAAGAGACATATGAAAACATGCTCAAAGTCACTAATCATCCGAGAGATGCAAATCAAAATGACAATGAGATACCATCTCACACCTGTCAGAATGGCAATCATCAACAAATCAACAAATGACAAGTGCTGGCGAGGATGCGGAGAAAAAGGAACCCTCGTGCACTGCTGGTGGGAATGCAGACTGGTGCAGCCACTGTGGAAAACAGTAGGGAGTTTCCTCAAAAAACTAAAAATGGAACTCCCATTTGACCCAGTGATCCCACTTCTGGGAATATATCCCAAGAAACTAGAAACACCAACCAGAAAGGATATATGCACCCCTATTTTCATAGCTGCACATTTACAATAGCTAAGATTTGGAAACAGCCTAAGTGCCCATCAGAAGATGAGTGGATTAAAAAACTGTGGGACATCTACACAATGGAATACTCTGCTGCAGTAAAAAAAGAAGGAGTTCTTACCATTTGCAACAGCATGGATGGAACTGGAGAGCATTATGCCCAGTGAAATAAGCCAGTCAGTGAAACATAAATATCACATGATCTCACTCATTTATGGAATATAATGAACAACATAAACTGATGAATAAAAACAGATCCAGAGACAGAGAAGCATTGATCAGACCATCAAACCTCAGAGGGAAGGTAGGGGAAGGTGGGGGTAAGGGGGAGATCAACCAAAGGACTTGTATGCATGCATATAAGCCTAACCAATGGACACAGACAACAGGGGGGTGAGGGCATGAGTGGGGGGCATGGGGTGTAATGGAGGAATAAGGACACATATGTAACACCTTAATCAATAAAGAAATTTTAAAAAAGAAGAAAAAAATGTGAAAAAAAGAAGGCACTAAGAATTCTACTAAAAGGAATAAATCCTAGCAACCAAAATTGATTCATAGGAGTGAATTCTGTTTTATTTAGTTAGTGAAAGTAAATTAAAATAAAATAACTTGAGTGTTTTAAAAAGACAAATTAATACAAGACCATAAAAATACTTAGGAAAAACATTAAAAAATGCCTAGTTGTAAACTATGGTAGCCCATGAGTAAAATCAACAATAGTTCAAATATTATGATGTCAGAAAACAAATCAGTGAAAGAGAAAGTCAAGAAATAAACCTCAAACATATACACAAATCCATGCATACACATATCTGCAGTTTAATAAAGAATGTAAAATACCACCGAGAAGCAGTGGTTCTCAGCCTTGGCCGCACTTTGTAAGCACCTGGGGAGCTTTAAAAAGTACTGCTGTCTGAATGCCAACCTTAGATTCCAGTTGAATTGCTCGGAGGAGTGGCCTGGGTATTTGACTTTTTAAAAGCTCCCCAACTAATTATATATAATATTCAACCAATGTTGAGAATTATTACTTATGGGAATTGACTTTTTTATTTATAATCACACAACAAAATTTGAACTTTGAGAATAGAACTAGGTATATAAATGAGCTAGATTACATATTTTAATTCTACTTGATTGTAATCTTCATTGCTTTTTCTCTCTTCAGTTAATATTACCATTATCAGTTATAACTTCTAAACATAGTTGACATATAGCAGATTTAAAAAATACACAGATTTTGTTGCTTTGTTATAGAATGAAAGAAAACCATATACAATAACAAATTGCATAACAAATGTATATATGATGTAGATTTGTTATTCAATTTCATACACTCCAGTGTTTCTGACTATATTTACACTAGAGGCCTGGTGCAGGGGATTCATGTGCTGGTGAGGGACATGGCCTGAGGGGATCTCTTGCTGTGGGACTGCTGCTCATCTGGTCAGCCCAGCGGTGCTCCCACTGTGGGAATGCACTGTTCACCAGGGGGCAGCTCCTGAATTGAGTGTCTGGCCCCTGGTGGTCAATGCACATCATAATGACCAGTCATTCTGCTGTTCAGTCAATTTGCATATTAGCCTTTTATTATATAGGATACTAATGGCTTGTAACTGTGTGTCCCAGAACATATGTCCTTTGCCGACTCCCAAAGCCGATATGTTTCCTGACCAGTTTGGCTCAGTGGATAGAGCTTCAGCCTGCGGACTCAAGGGTCCCGGGTTTGATTCCAGATGAGGGCATGTACCTTGGTTGAGGCACATCCCCAGTGGGGGGTGTGCAGGAGGCAGCTGATTGATGTTTCTCTGTCATCGATGTTTCTAACGCTCTCTCCCTCTCCCTTCCTCTCTGTAAAAAATCAATAAAATATATATTTTTTTAAAAAAGCCTATATGCATCTCTCTACTTAGATATCTTCATGTGGATGTTTCATAAACTTCACAAATTCATTAGGTTCCATTTGAAGTCAAGGTCCTTCTTCAAACTTTTTCTAGCATGTTAGTGCTCGCTAAAAGAAAAAAAAAAGTGACACCATCCACCCAGATTCCAAGCCAAAATAAGGCTTTTTAAAATCTTACACCCAGCTGTTTGCTTTGTTCTACATTCAACTGGCTATCACTTACATTTTTGTATTTATCTTCATCTCTCATGCTACTCCTCTATTCCAGGCATCTTGTCATTTGATTTATGTCAGTCTAACAACTTACAGCTCCTCCTTGCTTCATGTTGAAGGTAGAATTCAAAAGATGCTTCTTCAAGATTTCTGTCCCTTGGTTATTCAGTCAAATGCTGAACTAAGGGAAATTGCAGATGGATCTAAGATGACTTATCAACTAACCTTAAGATAAGAGGAGAAAGTTGGATCATACAAAAGGGCCAATATAGTCACTGGGGCCCTTGACAGCAGAAGAGAATGGCAGAAGAGATGTGTAAGAGAGATGGGACAGAAGTCTAAGGTGAGATGGAACTGACCAGAAGTTGCTGGCTTTGAACAGGGCCAAAAGCCAGGTAGTATGGGCAGGACTCTAAAATCTGTTCCTTGCTTATGCCTCAATTTATTTTATTTATTTCCACATCTCAATTCCCAATGTATTTTCATTCTATATGTTGTTTTTTAATTTATTTTTTAAATCACAATTGACATACAATATTATATTAGTTTCAGGTTTACAATGTAGCTATTAGATATCATAACTTATGAAGTGATCATGCCAATAAGTCTAGTTCCAGTCTGACACAATACATAGTTATTACAATATTATTGACTATATTCCCTGTGTTGTGCTTTATAGCCTTGTGAATATTTTTTGACTGGCAATTTGTATTCTTAATCTCTTTACCTTTCACCCATCCCCCAACCTCACATGGTTCATCTTTTTTTTCAGCCCTTAACTTTCCCACTTTGGGTCGCCAGCTCTACTAATCTTATAGATTTTGGTTTATGCACTCTGTGGAAATTTAGGTATTGGATCAGGTTTAACATTTTTATTAGCTATTATTTCGCCTGCAGTTACACCATCATCGTACCTTTATCACTCAGAATTATACATGTCTATTTACTTATTTATAGTTTCTGTAGACCTACCTCTAGTTCTTGTAAACTGATTTTATTAATTTATTTACTCATTTATACTGTGAAAGAAACTAACATGGTATCAGTTTGAAAATATTCTGGGAGATAAAGAACTTAGGAAGTGAAATTGCAAAAGATGACTTTTCTGTGGAAATACTATTTTAGAAGCGATTTAAAGTATTAGAGAGGACCAGTCACTGAAATAATTGTGCAAATAGGGGTAAACAAATAAATGATACCATACAAAAACTGGGAAGGAAAATGGCCTGAAATTAAATCTTGAGTCTTTGTTGATTACCAGAACAGAATTTGCATTTTATTCTAATTTCAGTGAAAGTGGTTAAATGTGGTGATAAGCTATAGAGAGAGTGATTTGGAAAAGCCATGATAGGCCTGGCCAGTGTCGCTCAATGGTTGAGTGTTGACCAATGAACCAGAAGTTCAACTCCCTGTCAGGGCACATGCCTGGGTTGTGGGCTCAGTCCCATGTAGGGGACATGCAGGATACAGCCAATCAGATGAAAAAGAAGAGGAGAGAAAACATTACAGTGAATTTCAGTGAGTAAAAGCAACTTATGTGCACAAATTCATGATGCACACACATATGAATTTGTATTCCGAGTCTTTATTTAAAGGACATTCTGAATGTGAATTATAGTTCCAAACTACAGTGAGGAATACGGGATGGAAGCACAGTATCTTTCTGATCAAGGAATCTCTGAATGCCAGGGTGAATTGTGCTGAAATCTTTTTGTACATGCTGGTGACATCAACAATTCTGCCTTTCCATAAAATTATGCTCTTCATGGTGCTTGGATTATGTCAGAGGGAGTATGCTGGAATGAATCATACTGCTCACACTCCCTTCACATTTGCTTGTCCCTTCCTTCACTTTCTTTTTACATGTCCTAATTATAATTCATTTATTCTTTATCAATTTGAAGGGCTTTTGTTGCAAATTATTACAACCACAAGATTTAAATAATTTAAAATGAATGTATTGGATTGCATTACTAAAACATTCAGAGGTAAGCAAAGCTTCTGCCTATGTTTAATCTCCTTGCTCACATTATACTAATCTCTTTTATATTTCTTAGATAACCCTCCTTAATGTGGACCCTAATCTCTCATATAACTTTCCCTTCATGATCTCAAATTGTTTCCCTAGGTTTCAGCTCCAGGTAGTTCCACATTCAGTGGATTCTTCCACATTTATATCCCATTGCTAGAGATTCATTCCCCCTGACCATATAGAAAACCCTTTAACCTTTGGTTTGATGAGATCAATTTAGATCAGATGCTCCTCCCTGAACCAATTTCAGGGATTAGAAAGGAGATTAGATCAAGGTTTTCAATATTGTACTACTGACACGTTAGGCAGATTTTTTTTTTCATGGGGAGAGGACTGTCCCCTACATTCTAGATGTGTGGTAACATCCCTTACCTCTACTCACCAGATACCAGTAGTAACCCACTCTACTCCCACCCTCCTCACAAAAATGTCTCCAGGTATTGCTGAATGTTCCCTGAAATGGAAAAATGCTCCTAGTTGAGAACCAATAGATTAGAGGTTGATAGAATTAGGTCTGAACCCTAAACCAGGAGTAGAGCAGGATTCCCCTGGAGCCAGCTCCTGGGGGAAAATGATGTGCATAGACTGTAATTTCTGAGGGTAATTAAGAAAAATGAAGAAAGATAATCACAGGTAGACAATTAATTGTTAAATTTAATTTTTCACTCACTTATTGAACATATATGATTATATACTTATTATATGTGTTAAGATAGAAAAAGTGAAGAATAGGGTAAGTTTGGAGTTTATGTTTTATGGCATATACAATCTACAATCAAAGGTTATAGCATGTCCAGGATTTTAAAATTACATTTGTCTCTATAGCTTTCTGAGCATAATTCATCAAAATTTTTAGTCATTGATTTACTTCCCTGGTTTACCCTTAAACAACATAATCTCTTTGAAAGCAGATACTGTCATCGCTGATACATATTACCAGTGCCTACCACAAAGGAGGCTCTCCTTAAAGAAAGAAGGAAGCTCATTGTCATTCAACAATTATTGTTCTCATTAATGCCATAGATTCTTGATATAGAACCTCTATATTTTGATAATTATTGTTTTGTTGAAAAATCTGATGATTAATAGTAGCATATTCTATCTAATATTATTATTTACAGTTTAATTTTATATAAACTGTGATAAAATATAGAGGAGAAAGAATTATGAGCTCCCATACAGCTGCCATAATCTGAACTAATAGAAACCATATCAAAGATTTATCTAACATGGTCATAACTTATTTTAGCCAACTACCAGGGCTCTTATACCACTTGATAATGTATCAAGCAGATGCTATAAAATTCCTATTGGGAAATGTATTAGTTGATAATAGCAGAGGATAGATAAAAATGAACTAGTACCAGGGAGTATGGTAATATATGAATAGAACTAATAGAATTATTTTTAATATATTTTTATTGATTTCAGAGAGGAAGGGAGAGGGAGAGAGAATCATTGATCAACTGCCTCCTGCACGCCCCCCACTGGGGATTCAGCCCGAAACCAGGCATGTGCCCTTGACTGGAATCGAACCGGGGACCCTTCAGTCCACAGGCCAAAGCTCTATCCACTGAGCCAAACCTGCTAGGGCATGACTAATAGAATTCTTAAGCTAGAAAATGATGTGGCTTATTCCAAGAATATCAGGTGGAATCGGAGAGAAGCTGCATAGTGTGGATGCAACTAAGCTAGCAATACAGAGCCTAAATATCAATAAGGATAATATTGACTTCCTTGCTATGCCTTAAAATTTCATCTAGCCCCTACATGACAAGCTATCAGTATCTAACATGTAGAGTCTGCAAGTTACAAAAATTGGTCTCCAACAACCAAATATGAAAGCTCACTGCATATCTCAGACTTGTTCTTTACCTGGGTTGTTTGACTCTGAATCTCTGATTGTATTTCCTGTATTTGTTTCCATGTGTGTCCCTTAGGCATGAGGATAAGTGTCTTTTTCTGGCAGCACCATCATTGTTAGCATGAATAAAGTGCTATATGCTCAACATGATGTTAATTTTTTTAAATTTTTTAAAAATATATTTTATTGATTTTCCACAGAGAGGAAGGGAGAGGGATAGAAAGCTAGAAACATCAATGAGAGAGAAACATCGATCAGCTGCCTTCTGCACACCCCCCACTGGGGATGTGCCCGCAACCAAGGTACATACCCTTGACCGGAATCGAACCTGGGACCTTTCAGTCCACAGGCCAACGCTCTATCCACTGAGCCAAACCGGTTAGGGCATGATGTTAAATTTATTATTTAAGATTATTGCCCTGAATTTTCACAGCCCTCTCAGATTGTTACTTTCCCCTCAGGTAGTAGGCCGAATCCTGAGATGGTGATCAAGATTTCTTGCCACCAGTGTAGATCTCCTGCATTATACCCAGGGCTATGAATAAGAAGTATTTTATCCTTGTGATCAGGTTCTATTATGTGGCACTTATGTGCATTTAAGAAAAGGGATATTATGAAGTGGGCCTGATTTAATCACCAACCCCTTAAAGGCAGAGAGATTTCTTCCACTGGCCAACAAGAAGACAGAAATACCCACTCTGGCTGGCCTGGAGGAAAGCCAATATTCATGTAAACTTCCCAGGAAAGGAATAGCTTCCAGGAGCTGAGAGCAATGCTCAGATGACAGTGCTGGGGTTAATGTGACCTTAGTCCTACATCTACAAGCAACTGAGATTTGCCAACCGCATTAATGAGATTGGAAGCTTTTTTTTTTTCTTTCTCGGAGTATCTAAGTGAGAAATCAGTCTAGCTATACTTCGATTCAGTCCTGAGCAGAAAACCCAGATTCTGTCTTGGACTTCTGACTTGTGGAACTATGAGCTAATAATTAGATGTTGCTTTTGGCCATTAAATAAATGTATGGTATTTTAATTACACAGCAATAGTCAACTAATACTTCTTATATATATTTCACATCACTATCAACTAGGTGAGAAATACTGTGGGTAATAAAGCATAATGAATGTGTATGTGACCTTTGAAATGGGACTTCCTGGGTTTGAATTCTAACTCTGCCATTTGCTAGGGATGCACCTTTGAGAAAACTGTGTAATCTCTATAAAACTCCAATCCATTGTTTAAAAAATAATATAATGGCAAGATATACCACATAGAATTGTTGAGAGGACTAAAACAGATGAAGGAGATAAAACTCTCATTTGGTGCCCAACTCATATAAATATTCAATATGTACTACCTAGCCTGTTTACTACAATGTCATAAATTCAACATTCAGAGCCTGGAGAAGTGAAAAATTAAACCAAGGCTGCAAACCTACTAAATTGTGAGTCAGCTTTCCCAGGAAAACCTGTCTGGCTCTCCAATCTCTATACTTGCCCCGGCTGAACCAATCCAGCACTCACTCCCCTTGGCATAGCCTGCAGGGGTCCTCAAACTTTTTAAACAGGGGGCCAGTTCACTGTCCCTCAGACCGTTGGAGGGCCGGACTATAGTTTAAAAAAAAAGCTATGAACAAATTCCTATGCGCACTGCGGGCCCAGGACAAGTCAGCTGCTAAGCAGGACAGGCAGCGGCACCCAGGGGCCGGATAAATGTCCTTGGCGGGCCGCATGTGGCCCGTGGGCCGTAGTTTGAGGATCCCTGGGAGTCTCACAGGCCCTGTCAGTTTCTCACCTCAGGTGTAACTAACCTCTCAGATCCAGATCAAGGAGAAACATCTCACAAATTTAGAGACCTAGATTAAAAAAATAAAGAAATAAACCGTTATAAATCCAGATCCTTTTCATAATTCCTCACATCTTTAGAATTGTAAATCTCTAATGTAGCAAATACTCCTTTAAAACCTTCCCTGAAAAATGTAGCGGGAATCTCCCATTTTCTACATTTTTCTGTTAGGACTCTGGGGAAATGTGCTGTTATATGTTCCTGACCTTTTTCTCTTTCCCTTACTGGCTAACCTTCACCTGCCTTCAGGAAGTGTTAGCAGTTAGAACCTCACCCGCAGGTATAAACATCTCCTCTGGTGGAGGGACACCAGGAGCCTAAGGGACTAGCTCTCATGTAAATATTGCTAAGAAGCACCAGCAGTCCTGTCTAAGTCCCCACCTGTAGTAATTCAGAGGAAATGCTATATTTACTCATCTAAAACTACTTAAAACCTTTTCCATGGTCTATGAAGCCTAGGGGAAGTGAGGGAAGGTTATTAGAAAAGAACATTATTAAAGAAATTGAGTTTTTACAACCCTAAAATGGAAATTTGGCCTCGCCCAGGTATCCAGGCAGATTTTCTCCCCAGCTTAGAAGCTGTGCAGTGATAAAAATGTAGACAAACTGATTGGGTAAGGAAGATAGTCATCTGGTACAAAAGTAATTGCTAAGAGTTAACGAATTTAGAGTGCTCCAGTGGAGGACAAAGAGCTATAAAAACTGGCTTCTGCAAGTTCTTTCTCACACAAATAATTATTTTAAGAAACAAGTGAAGTCTTCTTTATTGGCAGTAGGACACGGATCCTTGGTGATGACCAGTGAAAAAGGAAAGTGGGAAATTCATTTATACTAAGCAACACCACACTCTATCCAGCAAAGCTGTCCTTTGAATTTCAGTTGGTATTTATGCAAATTATTGCCACCTGCAGTCATTTGAACACTGCAGCCAGTGCTCCCCAAGTTTGCACAACAGTCTTCCAGTTGGGCATTTCATCTTTACCATGCATTGATCTATAACATATGACAAGAGTTATTATCTGTAATACATATTCAAACAACACACTCTCTCTCCCCCTCTTCCTATAACATATGACAAAAGTTATTATCTGTAATATGTATTCAAAGAACATGCTTTCTCTCTTCCCCTCTTCCGCTTGTTGGTGGTGGGCCCCTTTACCCAGGGACTCCCCTTGCTTGCATAGCCCCAAGTAATAAGCCATTTAATTACTTGTAACCCTCTCACTGGCCTGATATGTTTTTGACCCTGACAACGTTTAAGTGGGGAGATGGTAGACCTGCCAATAGTCAGAAGTAGGGTTGTAACAGGAACCTTGAATCTTGAGGGGAAGCATAAAAAATGCAGTTGGAGGCTATTCATTCTGGCAGAGGCACCCAGGGGATAATCTTGAGCAAGCCCAACAGCCTTGGGCAAACTACGGCCCGCGGGCAGGATCTGGCTGTTCTATCCGGTTCACTTGCTCTCCCCTCCGCTCCTTTACTTTGAATTTATATTAGTTCACACAAACACTCCATCCATGCTTTTGTTCTGGCCCTCCCCTCAGTTTAAGAACCCATTGTGGCCCTCGAGTCAAAAAGTTTGCCCACCCCTGCATGGCTGGGTTTCTTGTTTCTTTGGGCCTGATTCTTCACCCTTTGCTTTGATCCTATGCATTCCCCCAACCTCCAATACGTTTCTCTCTAAGTAAGTAATCAAGGGTTATGTTGCAAACAAAGACTTATAAATGATATAATGGATTTAATGAGACTCGTCCTTTATTTGGAAAATAAATGAAACAAAATGCAAATTAGAACTATCTCTGAACACTCCCTCCCGCCCTCCCGGACATACACACACATGCAAACACACACATACCCATCTTAACAACTGGCCAAACCAGAGGATGTTTCTACCGCTCCACAAAGATCCAACCAGTTTACTCATCACCTGTGCAGCCAATCATGTTTTCCCACTTTTACATCTAGAGACACCTTTCTCTCTCTCCTCTTAGCTCCCAGTTTCTTAGCACAACCCTGTATTTTGACTCTGCTTTAAGGACAATAGTAAAAATAACTGACATTTATTGAATGCTTACTATGTCAGACACTGTTCTAAGAACTTTACGTTTATGCTCTTGTTTCTACCTCAGAGCAGACATTAATTTTATTATCCCATTATGCAAATGAGGAAACCAAGGTCAAAATAGGTAATGTGTCCAAGGTTTCACAGCAACTTCTGATTCAGATGGTCCTCATTTGACCAGCAGCTTGTATTATATATGACTTATTTTCACATTTGCTCATGTGATGCTCTCAACCTATCTACCCTGAAAAGAGGGTGCGTGTGTTGGGCCTTACATTTGCCTAATGACTGGCAGTGTGCTTGGCACATTTAGAAACTGTTCATGTCTGTTAACTCCTTGTAGAGTTTAAAAGCCATACCTGATTTTTTTCACTATTCAATGAGCTGTTTTGACATAATTTCAACATAAACTAAGTTTCTTTCAATGCAGATGAAAATTTTAGTTAGCAATTGCCCAAGAAATATTATATTAAAAAAAAAGAAACTGCAGCTCTGACAAGCATTCAGTGAATAAATTCTGTGAACCTATAAATGAAGGAGCTTAAATATCTGCATGGAAAAGGGCAAAAGGATTTGAACATTATCAGCTGATAATCAGAGACAGGAAAGCTCTAGAGAGGGTATTATTGAAAAATACCAACTACCAGCAAAATATGCCCCAAAGTGCATGTATGAGGCAGAGCTGTTTCATGTCTATCAGCAACTAAGGAGATGTGATCTTGTATTTTTAATTCAACCCTTCAGCCTTTATATACTTCTGGGGAAGTTAAAGTGTCATTGTTTTAATATAGCATGACACTATGGATATTTTTCTTAAAAAATAAATTGTATCTCAATAGTAGGAAAAGACTGTTGATGTTAAAATAGACTCATTATCTGAGAAAGCAAAATACCTCTCTAGGTAAAACCTGTACCTTGGGCTCCAGGAGACAAGATGATATAACAGGGAGAGACTGGAAAATGTGATAAGCAAGGCTGGCTTTAGGCACTTAGGTTTCTTTGGAGCCCACATACACAGTAAGCTCTCCAAGGCTGATTTTAGTCACTCATTTAGCATAACCTGGGGTTGAAGCGTGATGTGTATCAACAAAATCCCAGCAATGTACCCATGGAGAAGTGCTCATTGCTCTTTCACCCGAAGCGGTTGAGCCCCCTGAGCTCACACAGAGTCCTTTTAAAGCTGAAGAAGAAGTAATGAAGTTACTAATAGAGACAATTAAGAGGTGACAATGTGACTTACATCTGTCACAGTCCAGATATCAGGAACTATTTATATTTAAATATCTAGACTTATGGATAATGAGATTTCATGGTTTCCAGCCATTTTCACTCTTGAAATTATATGCATTCCTGGCATTTTGGTGTTGCAATATATTTATAATGCTTAATTCACCTCAGGGCATTGAGGCCAGCTTATAACTACAGGATGAGGAAGGTAAATATTCAGGATATATAAAATGATTAAATCTACAAATGAATCAATAAAATTCAGCTTTAAGTCAAATATGCTTTCTCTATATAAGTGTATAAAGAGTGAAAACATGCTAAATTAATCTCCACCTATAACAGGATGTTGATGGATATACAGATGGGTCTAAATCAGTGGTTTTCAACCAGTGTGCTATGGCACACTGGTATACTGCAAGAGTTTTTAAAACAAACATGCAGTACCTGGCTATTTAATCAGGGGCACTGACTTCCTTTCTCTTAGAATGTTAAATATGAAAATGACAAAAGCCAACACATGCCTTTGGGTGTGAATGCCCTGCCTTGAACCATAAATATATAGGTCCTATAACAGAGTTGCATCTTGCTGTTCATGTCGCATAATAAGGTTGCATCTGACTGGTAAATTCTTGGTACCAGAAATCTGTATAAACATATATAGGTCTTTTTTTAAAGCCTTACATTGGAGCAAAAGGGGTAGGTAATTGCTATTATTATCCTTCTGTAAATCAATCAAAATTAAACCTATTTTTGTCAGATCAGAAAAGCATATAAAATATTTTTTGGGTATGCTGCAGTATTTTTAGTACTCCTCTATATAAAAACCAAGTAACTGAACGGCGGAAAAACCAGAACGAGTGGTGGCTATGATGCACACTGCAGCAGCCAACTGGCCCGATCAGGGGCAGGGCTGGCCAGCCAACCGCCCGTGTCCCCTCCTGCTGCCTGCCTGCCCCATCCCTGATCGACAACCCCCCCCCCATCACTGAAGTGTGACCTTCAGTGATTCTAAGTAAGTAAATGCTTTCCAGCCTTCTTATACCAGGAACTTGAATGACGAGTGATCAGGAGGAAAACTGCTCACAGTCTGGACCAATCAGTCAGGTTTCCAGGAGAGGTGCCCAGCACTGCCACCATCTTCCTGCATTCTCTCTCCATTGCTTACGACCAAAGAGGGCAGCCACATCACACCATGGCCTCTCTTTAGAGGTTTTGTCAGCAGGGATCTAAAACACATTACCTGTCTAGGGAGAGGCTTAGAAATGGAAGCTGTAAGTGTCCCTCACACTACAGCGCCTTTGAAGCTTCAACTCATCCAAAAGCCAACAGCAAAAGTGTATACACCCTGCAAAGATCTTTGACACTAATAACTCCGCCAGCTGGCCCTGCCCCCAATCGGCCCCCCAACCCCGATTGGGAGCAGGGCCAGACCCCACCCATGCACGAATTCATGCACTGGGTCTCTAGTTAGTTTATATGTTCCATGAGATGAAAAAGGTAGAAAAATCACTCATCTAAATGCTTGATGCTGGTGAGGTTTTAACAGCACAATGAATATTCCCTCCAAAAAAAAAAAAAAAATCCTCTCCTTTTCTGAAACCCACTTTAGAACTCTGTTCAGATTTGTCTTTTCGGTTATCAAACTCAAATGACAGAGCAGATGCTGACCTTCGTTCCGTAGGCATTTAACAGGACAGATTCTGACTTGCTCATGAACAGCATATTCTTTGCAACTGGCACATAGCCATTCTGATTTATGAGATAGAAAGTACAGCCTATACTTTTTTCCCTTTTGCCTAGTTTAGTGGTGGTAGTACTACCACCTGTAGGGACACCCCTATTATCTCAATTCAGTTCCATCATAGGTGAGCAGCGCATCTTCTGCCTCTCTCCCTCCATTCTTAATCATCCCTGCAATACTGCAACCTAAGACGTAAGTACTATTATATGAAAGAAATACACTTGTGTATTTTCATTTTCTTAGCCACTATAATTTTGAGTCTCTCTGTGTTGCAGCATCTTACTTTTCACCTTAGATAAAAATAGTGTTTAGTTGAAGAAATGGTTGCTTTCTGAAATGGAAGTCAAGATGTCCTCTTTATGCACTCACTTTCTATCTAGGGTGGGAATCCAGGTCCCCCCCCCCTTTTCTTTCACTTGTTTTTGTGGTTGGTGATGTGTGGGGTGGGGTTACATGTGCACACATTGTTGCTGAATGGCAAGTCAGAGTAGGCAGGTGTCCTTGCTCTGAGGCAGCTCATTCCCTCATGACTTTTGTTCTGCTCCTTGCTCTTCTGCAATGGAGGGACCCAGCTCTCTCCTGATCCTTGATCATTCTCCCTCTTCATCTAATTTTAATTACCAATTGACCTTCTAACTACTCTTCTCTATGGGCTCAACTTTGTTAATCTTACTAAGGGAAAAGCCAGTACTGCGCTCAATTAATATATTGAAGATATTCTCTCACATGCTGATTTGAAGCATTTCATATCTTACCTATGCATAATGGAACTCTGATGAACTTCGTGTGTGTTAAACTGTTCATTGTTTTATTTATTTTTTTATTGTTTTAAATATATTTTTATTGATTTCAGAGAGGAGGGGAGAAGGAGATAGAGATAGAAACATCAACAATGAGAGAGAATCATTGATCAGCTGCCTCCTGTATGCCTCACACTGGGGATCGAGCCTGAAACCTGGGCATATGCCCTGACCAGGAATCAAAAAATGACTTCCTGGTTCATAGGTCGATGTTCAAACACTGAGCCACACCAGCCAGGCACTGTTCATTGTTTTACTGGCTAATACTGCATAAAAATATAGTTCAATTTGAATTTGCCTAATCCATGAGCCACATGGTCTCAGGTTGGTGGCCTGCTTGACCAGAAGCAACTTGAAAGCTGTGGCATGACTGAGGTTCAAGTCAGTCTAACATTGAGAAAACAGTGAAGAGAACTGTGAAACAAGAAGCAACACACAAAATCCAGAAATAGGGTAAGAATTTAATGAGTTTATGGTAAATTTACCATGGCAAAATTTATTTGAAGTCTGTGTTATCAGTAATCTAGAGAGATTCAGAGATGTTGATTCCATGATACATTTGTGTGTGTGTGTGTGTGTGTGTGTGTGTGTGTGTGTTTATATACCTAACATTCCAAGTTAGGTGTGAATCTAGGCCACACATTCAGGCAAGCGTGAAGTTTGATTTTAACACAACATAACAAAACCGATTTTTATTTTAAATTCAATTTGGTTAGATGGTAAAAAAAAATCAGCCAGATGGAATTTCTTTCTACCATTTGCTTGATATTCCCTAAAGTATGAAGGAGTCTTAGTGGGGATGCTTACATTTTGCCCCAGGATTGAAGGAGGGAACATCTGGCCCTTATTGGCTATCTTTCCATCCTGAAATCCACTGAAATATGCCTGGTCCTGTCTCATCTTTTATTGCATGAAGGTTGCATAAAAAAACCAGTGTTCTTCCCAAACATGAGGTCTAGCAATGGTAAGAAGGAATTCTTACCATTTGCAATAGCATGTATGAAACTAGAGAGCATTATGCTAAGTGAAATAAGCCAGTCAGAGAAAGATAAATATCACATGATCTCATTCATTTATGAAATATAATGAACAACATAAACCGATGAACAAAAACAGATCCAGAGACAGAGAAGCATCGATCAGACCATCAAACCTCAGAGGGAAGGTAGGGGAGGATGGGGGTAAGTGGGGGAGATCAACCAAAGGACTTGTATGCATGCATATAAGCCTAACCAATGGACACAGACACCAGGGGGTGAGGACATTTATTTGGGGGCCACTCTGATGGCTCCAGAAACTCTCTGATGGAGCTTAGATCCTCTACTTAATGTTAATTTTCAACATTCCTTCTCCCATGGGTTTCTGGGCACAAGATTTTAATCTTCCCGGAATATTCTTCTGATGTGAATAGTTATCACCCTTTCCTTTCAGATTCCCTAAAAACTATCTGAAGTTTCTCTTATCCCTCTACTCCCTGGATTTTGGATAAGATGGAACCTCACTTTGCAGGAAGACTACAGCTTCACCCTCATCACCCCGGCTCAAAGTGAAAATAACTAGCTCAGCCTCATCACATATTCTTCCAAAACTTTTAGTCTTATGTCTGGTCCTCTGCTTATAAGCCAAATGAACATGTGCTCAATATAAGAGAAATATCAAGGAAAATTTATGCCAAGTAGTATATCAAAGTAACTTCTTGCTAAATATTACTTGTATCCACACTCTAGATTGTTATTTCATGTTTAACTTCCTCTTCAAAATGGCCATACTATATGATCATGGTAAATATTATTAACTCAATTTTATTTTTTTACTAGAGGCCCAGTACACGAATTTGTGCATGGGTGGGGTCCCTCTGCCTGGCCGGCGATTGGGGCTGATGAGGGGGAGGGGGCCCAGTTTGGGGGAGGGGCTGTGGGAGGTTGGCTGGCTGGGGGTAGGGACCGCAGGAGGTTGGCCAGCAGTGAGAGGTTGGCTGTAGGAATGCACAGACCACCAGGGGGTATCACCTGCATTGAGTTTCTGCCCCCTGGTGGTCAGTGCACATCATAACAACTGGTCGACTGGTCGTTCGGTTGTTCGGTCGCTTAGGTCCGTGGTTGGCAAACTGCGGCTCGCGAGCCACATGTGGCTTTTTGGCCCCTTGAGTGTGGCTCTTTCACAAAATACCATGGCCTGGGCGAGTCTATTTTGAAGAAGTGGTGTTAGAAGAAGTTTAAGTTTAAAAAATTTGGCTCTCAAAAGAAATTTCAATTGTTGTACTGTTGATATTTGGCTCTGTTGACCAATGAGTTTGCTGACCACTGGCTTAGGCTTTTGTATATATAGATTTTTTTTCTTTATTGATTAAGGTATTACATATGTGTCCTTATCCCCCCATTGACCCCTACCCGCACCCCCCCACTCATGCCCTCACCCCCTGGTGTCTGTGTCCATTGGTTAGGCTTATATGCATGAATACAAGTCCTTTGGTTGATCTCCCCCACTTACCCCCATCCTCCCCTACCTTCCCTCTGAGGTTTGATGGTCTGATCGATGCTTCTCTGTCTCTGGATCTGTTTTTGTTCATCAGTTTATGTTGTTCATTATATTTCATAAATGAATGAGATCATGTGATATTTATCTTTCTCTGACTGGCTTATTTCACTTAGCATAATGCTCTCTAGTTTCATACATGCTATTGCAAATGGTAAGAATTCCTTCTTTTTTACTGCACATAGCATTCCATTGTGTAGATGTACCACAGTTTTTTAATCCACTCATCTGCTAATGGGCACTTAGGCTGTTTCCAAATCTTAACTATGATAAATTGTGCTGCTATGAACATAGGGGTGCATATATCCTTTCTGATTGGTCTTTCTAGTTTTTGGGATATATTCCTAGAAGTCGAATCACTGGGTCAAATTTAGTTTTTTTTGAGGAAACTTCTACTGTTCTCCACAGTGGCTTCACCAGTCTGCATTCCCACCAGCAGTGCATGAGGGTTCCTTTTCTCAGCATCATCACCTGCACTTGTCGTTTGTTGATTTGTTGATGATAGCCATTCTGACAGGTGTGAGATGGTACCTCATTGTTGTTTTGATTTTCATCTCTCAGATGATTAGTGACTTTGAACATGTTTTCATATGTCTCTTGGCCTTCTGTATGTCCACTTTCAATAATTATCTAATTAGGTTCATTGCCCATTGTTTTATTGAGTTGTTAATCTTCCTTTTGTTAAGTTGTATGAGTTCTCTGTAAATGTTGGAGATTAAACCTTTATTGGTGATAACATTGGCAAATGTGTTCTCCCATGCAGTGGGCTTTCTTGTTGTTTTGTTGATGGTTTCTTTTGCTGTTCATAAGCTTTTTATTTTGATGTAGTCCCATTTGTTTATTTTCTTTTTAGTTTCCATTGTCCTAGGAGCTATATTGGTGAAGATATTGCTTCAGCATATGTCTGACAGTTTGGTGCTTGTGGATTCCTCTAATATTTTTATGGTTTCCCATCTTATGTTTAAGTCCTTTATCCATTTTGAGTTTATTTTTGTGTATGGTATAAGTTGGTGGTGTAGCTTCATTTTTTTGCATGTATCTGTCCAATTTTCCCAACACCATTTATTGAAGAGACTGTCTTGTCTCCATTGTATGTTCTTGCCTCCTTTGTCAAATATTAATTGAGCATAGTGGTTTGCATCTATTTATGGGTTCTCTATTCTATCCCATTGATCTATATGTGTGTTCTTATGCCAGTACCAGGCAGTTTTGAGAACAGTGGCTTTGTAATACAGCTTGATATCTGGTATTAAGATCCCACCTACTTTGTTCTTTTTTCTCGGGATTGTTGCAGCTATTCGGGGTCTTTTTTTATTCCAGATGTTTGAAATTAACTCAATTTTAGAAAGAAGGTAATAATATCCAGATATGTCAAGTTGTCACTAAAACCTTGAGAACTAAACTATAACTTAAGTCTTGTGATAGTTCAGGTTAACAGCATGCATCTTAGAGCATTTCAAGTTATCTTCACATTTCCCCCCATATAACAACACTAACAAAAATATAAACAATACAATTTGTTAAATGTCTGACAGCTGATAAAATACACATATGTTGGCATGGGAAAACAAGTTGTACACTTAGCCTTTAAGATGTAGCATTATGTCAGAGCATGTAAAGACTATTTAGCATCTGATGGAACCTCATTACATTTATGTGAAGTGCCTTGAGGACAGGGGGTCTTCTCACAATGTTTATTATACCCATTTCTGTTGGTTGAGGCATGGAGTCTTTTAATCACCATAGAATGTTTACAAATCCAAACTTTATAAATTCAAATAACATGATTAATATTCAATTCTATCAAGATATATCTCATCTTGTTCTGTATACTTATACTGGTAGTTTCCCAACCCTTGCTTCATATTAAAATTACCTATGAATATTTATATTTCTGGAAATTCTGATTTAATTGGTCTGGGTTAGGACCCAGAATTGGATTATTATAAACTAGCTCTTCTAGGTCATTCTAAAGTGCCATGGTTGAAAACCACTGCCTTAAAACACTGTCCCTATATTATTTATTATCTACCTGTGCTGTATGTAGTTAAGCTTCTTCTAATCTAGGGCAAGCAGCATCAGCTCATTTGCATTGAAAGAGCTACATAGATTCAAGATAAATCTCTCCTCTCTCTCTCTCTCTCTCTCTCTCTCTCTCTCTCTCTCTCTCTCTCTCTCTCTCTCTTCTTTTTCTCTCCCCTTCATTCCCAGGATCCTCTAGGAGAGAAAACAACCTGGGAAAAGTGATGCCTCCCTCACAAATTCAAATATTTCTAGTGCTTGAGTCTTAACTTCACTGTCACTCTGACTGCTTTTTCATATCCTAGTGGGACACCTATAAGGAGTAAGATGAAGGCTATTGTAAAATCAAATAAACATATTTCCAACTCTGCTTTCAGAATTCAGAAAATCATGTCCATGCTCTAAACCTGTGGACCAATGCCAATTGATGCCCTTTTGAATCTCATGAGTGAGGATATTTCTATGTTTGTTGGGAAGTGGTCCAGATGAGCATGTGGCAACATTGACATTAGTGAGAGAGTGTACTTTCAAGCCTATGGTTTGAGTCATTCCATAGAATTAGCTTTGCACTTATTTTATTGTCAGCCCTCCAAGAAGGCAGTTACCTGTGACAACTAAGTTATTGTGTTCTCTATGAAGGTTGCATCTACTGTAGGCTCTTATTGCTGTTTTGCTTTGATCCAACTCTCCTCAAAGCAATCTATCATCTTGTCTGCTGAAACACTGCACCTCTCATATCATTTCACTTATATGTTTCATATGCAGCAGCCTCTGATGACCATTTAATAATATTGAAGAAGAGGCAGACATGAATTCTGTGCAAAGCCTTATTCTAAATGATAAAATAGCTTGTATAGAATTAGAGAAGACTTGAGCATTTCCGTTCTAGCAGTTAGAAAATATCTCTTACGCTGTTGAAGTGATCATTTGTCTTTTAGCACAGGACTTCTCTATTGCAGACAATTGTGTCTAGACTTGCCTCCAAGGTTAAATAATCAGCACACATAGAACAGGTGTTGTGTCTTATACATCTTGCTCTTCATTATAGCATTTGGAAGCAATGCCACCTAGGCAGAGCTAAATCTGTTGTATAAATAATCTCTGCTTTTATATTAAAACTGCTGTAATGGTATAAATAATGCAATAATACTCTACCAACACTAAGTGGAATGGCTTGTCTTTTAAAAAAATACCATTAGTTGTCAAGTACACACAAAAAAGTTCCAAATCAAGGAATATGCTTGTTTATGATTAATATATTTTGCCTTTTATTTTTTAAAATATATTTTTATTGATTTCAGAATGGAAGGGAGAGGTAGAGAGAGATAGAAACATAAATGATGAGAGAAAAATCAATGATCGATTGCCTCCTGCACGCCCCCTACTGGGGATCGAGCCTGCAACCCAGGCATATGCCCTTGAAGGAATTGAACCCGGGACCTTCAGTCTGCAGGCTGACACTCTGAGCCAAACTAAGTAGGGCTTTATTTTGCCTTTTAAAGAAAGAACTTAAAGGCATATTACTCAATAAATGCTTATTGACCAATTCATTCAAGCAAATATGTGCTAATGTGTATTTTCTCTCAGTTCTGTCATCATGATGTAAGTGTCATGTCCCCATGTCAAGTACACTCTGGAGAAATGTACCTGATGTGCTTAAGAGATTTTATGTATTTTTTTTTCTTTCAAGCTTTTGAGGTTAAAACTTAGAAATTTGCCTTTGTGAGAAAATATTTGAGATTTAACATCAGAATAAAGGATGGATTCAAAAGACAAAAGAGATCAGATGGCTTCTCGTGGGTAGTGTGTAAGCTAAGCATATTTTTAGTTTATTTTTTTATTTTTTTTTAAATATATTTTACTGATTTTTTACAGAGAGGAAGGGAGAGGGATAGAGAGTTAGAAACATTGATCAGCTGCCTCCTGCACACCCGCCACTGGGAACGCGCCCACAACCAAGGCACACGCCCTTGACTGGAATTGAACCTGGGACCCTTCATTCCGCAGGCCGACGCTCTGTCTGCTGAGCCAAACCAGTTAGGGTTAAGCATGTTTTTAAATAACAGCATTTCAACTTTGTTTTAACTAGATAGAAAAAGATGATATTGACACTGTCTTTTTTTTAATAACATTTAATAAATGTAGTCTAGGTCTTAAACAATGAACTCTCATTTCAGAATTTTAAGTTTTGAGAACTATTACATATTGAGTGGAAGGAAACATAATTTCATTTTATACTATCTAATTAAATGTACTTCCAATGAACAATATTTATATATACCCTTCTCCCTTCAAGCACACAAATTCCATAAGAAACCACTGTAGTTTCTGGATACTATAAAGAGACATCTGGTTAACAAAACAAACAAAAAAAAATCATGTCATATAAAAGGTAAAATAATTCTTCAATGACAACATAATTATCTCTCACATTGTCATTTTATGTTGAATTGCTGTTGTCTATCTATCCTCCGTAAATAGAATGTCAAAATCCCCACCCCAGGATGTAGCAAAATAGCATGGATAACACTTAATAAATATTGAGTGAATATACATAGAATAAAACTGAGTAAGGCTTGGTAAATGGATAGAAGAACAAATAAATTAATTAAAATAATAATATGGTAACATGGAAACATCCAAACTTTAAAGAAATGGACTTTTAAGCTTAACCATTCCTGACTTAGGATCATATTATTCACCTTCATCTATAAATGGTTTGTCTCCATCTCAAGATCATTTCGTTTTCTGTTTATTCTTAAAAGTACTATATATTTTCTCAATTCCATTGTTCTCACCTTAAAAGCTATAGTTTTACATCTTTACATGAAATTTTTCTTTTGTTAGTAAAAATAGCTTTTATATTTTTGCCTTTCCTTTTTATAAAAACTCATATTTAACTCTAGCAAGAAAATTTCTAAGACTTCTTTAAACTCTAGTGACTTTTTACCAGAGTTGGCATTGTTTCAATGAAAGCATTCAGCCAATTCTAATAATATGTTGGTAGCAATTTTGGATTTGTCCATCCACATTCTGCATGATCATGAGGCTAAGGGATGCATTCACAAAGACATTTATCACATGCATAATTCTGAAACCAGTCGCTCTATAAACGCTGCATTTGATTTGCACTTTCAATGTTACTTTGCAGTTTGAATGTTGCCTGAATGTCTCCAGCCGGATATATTGGACAGATCAATTCTCTATTATGGTCTATTATTGACTGGAGAGAAATCATGCAAAAGTACATATAGTCAGAATAACTAATGTAAATCAGACCTGAGATATCATGTAGGCATCTTAAAGTTTCTTCTGTGTATAACTACTAAATTATATGTCAAACAGTACTGGACATTTTAACTTAAATGTCTTCTCTGTTTATCTTAGTGACAGGTATTCCCAGCTCTTGATATATATATATATATATATATATATATATATATATATATATATATATATATATGCCTTACTGTTATTGTGGTTGCATGAACTCATTATTATTGACTTGATCCATATATGTTATAACTGCTAGGATGCCAGGAAAGAAAGACAGAAAGAGAAACCTTGTGGCTTTTAGTATTGTACTTCCACACAAAGTCAACACTGACTCTAAGTTCAATGTTATGGTTTCCTGATGTCGAAAACTGCTTTAGTGAGCTCACTTTTCTGTGAACTAACTTTGATTGGTTGACGTATGTTGATAAAATTCACAAAAGTCTGTATATGTAAGTCAAGATGCAAATTTATTAATATTCTATTGCCTCTGTGATGACATACTTCTGTCCATCTGAGAACTTTTGGGATATTCAGAAAAGGATACATGTCCCCCATATGTAATGCCTTTCCTGCTCTCCTCACATAGAGCTGGGCATCTCAGCAGGTATTTGCACATGATATGTAAAAGAGCACAGACCATATTATTGGCATTTATATGTTTCCTTATTTTCTTCGCTGCTTGAGGCCTTTGAGAGCAGGGCCTTGACTCAGTCTTCAGTGTATATATTATGTGAAATAGGGTGGCTGACTTATGATAGGTATCTCATAGATGACATCAGTATTGAAATCTACTTATTTTATTGTGCACACGAAGATGAGACACCTTTCTCTGTGTCTTCTCAAGGGATTATTGTTGATATACCTAAGACTCCTCCAATATTCCTGAGATAATAAGCTAGATGTTTCTTTATCTGGGTTTTCTCTGCCCATGTGCAATTCATGTGTAGAAAAGCATAAGATCTTCAAATTAAAATCAGATATATCGGTATAGATTGATAAAGCAATTGTTAGTTCAGCTTTCTTCATTATAAACAGGTTCTTCAGCATCTATTTTTATTGTGGTTATGAATACAGGTTTTATAAAGGGGCTCACTAATTCTAACAAATCCTATATAATAAAAGCCTCATATGCAAATTGTCCCCTTGGGCTGGAGTTCTACCGACCAGGAGTTCGAACCCCTCGCTATGACGTGTGCTGACTACCAGGGGGCAGCATGGAACATGGCAGACGTCGGCGATGCAGCACTGGCAGTAGGCGACAATGGAGGTGCTGCTGGCCCCGATGGGCCCCTACAAGAGTGGGGCCACAGCGGGATGCTGGAGCAGGTGAGCAGGTGGCACCAGGTCAAGGCAGGTGCAAGCGGGGGCCTGATCACCCTGCCAATCATCCTGCAGACTGCGATCAGCGGTGGCAGTGGGGGGGGCGGGGCAAGCAGGCAGTGCCAGGCCAAGGTGGGGTGCCAGGTGGGGCTGCAGGGCTGCGAGGCCAGGGGCACAAGCTAGGGCCTGATCTCCGCAGGCCACCCCAAGGGAACCCACACGTGCACGAATTTGTGCACCCCAGACCTCTAGTTAAAGTACAAAATTAAAAAAAAAATGGACATAGACAATTAGATCTGAATAGACACAGGTTCTTTCTGTCTCTGTGATTGTATATATAAATATACCACTGGCAACATTTTGCCCCTACAAAAGCATTTCAAATGGATCATTGGTATGTTTTTGTCTAAGTATTTTCACAGCTGCAATTGAATTAGAATTATGGAAGTGATTAGCCTCAGGTCTGTCATCATTTATCATGAGCCAAGGATGCCATGAATTTGCAGATAATATTGTATCATATCCAGAAATTGGCTCCAATGAAATATTATAGAAATGATGTATGATAGATGTGAATTTAAGCAGTATAACCATGTAGTGCTCAGGGATAAAAGGCAGTAGAAGCTGTGATCTACAATTACTGGCATCATAGCACATGAGCATTGCTAGATCTGTGTCATGAAGAAATCCTTCACAACTAACAGCTGCAGTTCTGGTAAACTTAAGTCATTATATTATCCACTGGTGATTTAATTGGTGAATGAATGATTCACCAGAGATGTTGGCGCAATGTTGTAGAATTTGAAAATAAATTAATCAAAAATGTAATTTGGGCATCAAAACAAGAATGAAGACAATTGTTAAATAGAGGTAAAGGAGAAAAATATTTTTTTTCAAATACAGTTTACATTTAATATTGTTTTGTGTTGGTTTCAGGTATAGCATAGACAATCATATACTTTACAAAGTGCTCCCTCTGGTATTTCAAGTACCCACCTGCAACTATACATAGTTACGGCAATATTCTTGACTCCCTATGCTGTCATTTACAGCCCTGTGATGATTTTATAATTACCAATCTGTACTTCTTCATCCCTTCACCTCTTTCAACCAGTCCCCCAAAACACTAGGAACCAGCAGTCCATGCACTATGTCTTAAGTCTGTTTCAATTTTGTTTGTTCGTTTATTTTGTTCTTTAGATTCCACACATAAGTGAAATCATATGGCATTTGTCTTTCTCTGACTGACTTATCTCACTTAGCATGATACTCTCTTAGATCAATCCATGCTGTCATAAATGATAAGATTTCATTTTTTACGACTGAATAATATTCCATTATATATATGTGCCATCACATTTTTATCCACTCATCTATTGATGGGCTATCTATACATATAAAGAGGTAATATGCTAATTGCCATTATGGTGTCCCCATAATGATCAATTTGCATATTGATGCGCACACAGCAGGGGGCAGGTGGATGGAGCCAAGTTCCCAGGGGTCTGAGAAGAGTGCCGGACAGGAGCCCGGACTGCAAAGAAGGAAGAGGAAGTGGCCACAGGGAGCTCTTCCAATCCTCCAATCCCCCTTCACTGACACCACACAAGCCCCTGCACTCCCGGGGGGGACTGACGGACACCCTACCCCAGCCCCTGCACCCCCGGGGAGATGGGGAGGCTGATTGGACGGGAGAAGATCCAGCCTTGGGGGTAGCTGCAGCACGCACCTCTGACTCTGGATCTCTTCCCCCACCACCCCCGCCAGGGGCATCCACAACAATAGCACTCTGGAGACCACCTGTCAGCGCCCCCGAGGCACCCAGGGCCCATAGCCTGCCACTGCCAGGCCCCCTCCGCTGGGGCCAGGCACGCCTCTCCTCCCTACAACTCCAGACCCAGGTGGAAGCAGGCCTGAGTGGCCCCCCAGGGTCAGACCCTTCCCCCCGCGACAGCAGCAGCACCATCTCCACAACAGAAGTGCGCTATACCTCGCTGGGGGCATGGCTAAACCCGCCATCCTAGCCCGCCTGGCTCTGCCCTTGCTCGGCCCCCACCCTGCTCCAGGAGATTGGAGCCCCGGCCTGAGCAGGTACAGCTACGAAACAGCCACATCAATTTAAAGAATGGCGCCAAGCGGGAATGTTTGACAGTTACTCCCCCTTAGGCTTGCCGCCCCCCTAACTCCCTGCCCCTTGCCAGCGCCTCCAGGGATGACCACCGCTACAGGGCTTCTGGCCAGAGCCCGCCCCTCTGAGGCCTGCAGAACTCTCTGCAAAGCATCCATAGCTACAGTCCCAGGAAACAATCATGCCCTCCTCCCCTAATCAGCACCTGCCACCTGTGAGGGTACCCATGGGCTTAAAAATAGCAATCCCTTCCCATTTAGACATCACTTACTTGATGAAACATTTCTAGGTTTATTAGCTCAGAACCTCCTCATGACAACTCAGTGAGGTAGGCAGAGAAGAGATTACAATTCCCATGGTATATGCGTATGTATTCAGAAATGAAGCTCAGAGAGGAAAAGCGTCAAGCCCAGTGGTTCTCAAGGTGCAGTACACACTGCACAGGGGCTGAAATTTGATTTTAAGTGGGGGCAATTCGAGAATGAGTTAACAGTGAATTTTTTGCATTTCGTATGGTTCTAGGGAGCCTCATCTACAGCATATCGTACATAATAAAAGGCTAATATACAAATGACTAAATGGTGGAATGACTGGTCACTATGATGCTCACTGACTACCAGGGGGCAGACACTCAACGCAGGAGCTGCCCCCTGGTGGTCAGTGTGCTCCCACAGGGGGAGCACCGCTCAGCCAGGAGCTGGGCTTATGGCTGGCGAGCGCTTAGGCCCACTAAGCCGTCAGTCGGACATCCTCCCAGGGCTCCCAGACTGCTGGAGGGCGCAGGTCAGGCTGAGGGACCCCCCAAGTGCACGAATTTCATGCACCAGGCCTCTAGTTGTAAATAATGCTGCAGTGACTATAGGAATGCATATATTCTTTCAAATTAGTGTTGTGGGTTTCTTCATATAAATCCTCAGAAGTGCTCTGAGTCATAGGCAGTTTTATTTTTATTTTTTTGGAGAACTTTCAAACTGCATCAATCTTCATTCCCACCAACAGCGCTCTGGAATTCTCTTTCCTCAACATCCTGACCAACACTTGTCATTTGTGGATTTATTGGTGACAACCATTCTCAAGGCATGAGGTGATATCTATTGTGGTTTTAATTTGCATTTCTCTGATGATTGGTGATGTTGTGCATCTTTTTATATGTGTATTGGTCATCTATATGTCCTCTTTAGAGAAGTGTCTATTCAGTTCCTCTGCTCATTTTTTATTGGATTGTTTGTTTTTGGTTTTGAGTAATATGAGTTCTTTATAAATTTTTTATATTAAAACTTTATCAGATGTATCATTGGAGAACATCTTCCATCCAGTAGGTTATCTTTTTGTTTTGTTGATGATGTCCTTTGCTGTGCAAAAAATATTTTAGTTTGATGTAGTCCCATTTGTTTTGTTTGTTTATTTCCCTTGCCTGATGGAGTGTCTGAGATTTGACTGCCTATGTTTTCTTCTAGGAGTATGATGGCTTTGAATCTTACATTTAAATATTTAATCCAATTTGATTTTATTCTTGTATATGATGTAAGAATGTTGTCTAGTTTTATTTTTTTCTCATGTATATGCTGTCTGATTTCCCAGCACCATTTATTGAATAGACTGCCTTTACCCCATTATGTGTTCTTGCCTCCTTTGTCAAATATTAATTGGCCATATGGGCATGAGTTTATTTCTGAACCCTCTATTCTGTTCCATTTATCTATATGTCTGGGTTTTATTTTTATTTATTTATTTTTTGCCTATACCATTCTGTTTTGATTACTGTAACCTTTAAGTATAGTTTGATATTAGGTAGAGTGATACCTTCAACTTTATCCTTCTATATCAAGACTACTGTAGGTATTCAGGGTATTTAAAATTTCACTAGAGGCCCAGTGTGTGAAATCATGTGAGACCCAGACGCCCCGCACCGTGGGACACCAGACTCCCTCTGCCACGACGCCGCGGACAGGACCCATCAATGCACCTCCAGGTGACCAGTCATTAGGTCATTACGGCGTTACAGTGTTACAGCCACAGGCCTTTTATAATATAAATATAAATTTTTGGATTATTTGTTCTAGTTGTGCAAAATACACTATTTGTATTTTGATTAAAATTGCATTGAGTCTATAGATTGCTTCAGGTGGTATGGACATTTTATCTACGTTAATTCTTCACATTCGTGAGCTTGGTATATGATTCCATTTATTTGTATCTTCTTCATTTTCTTTCTTCAGGGTCTTATCATTTTCTGAGTACAGATATTTTACTTCCTTGGTTAAATTTATTCCTAGGTATTTTATTTTATTTTTTTTCATGCAATTGTAAATTGGATTGTTTTCTTAGTTTCCCTTTCTGATAGTTTATTATTGGTGTACAAAAATGTAACCAATTTTGGAATATTTCTTTTTTGATCCTGCTACTTTACTGAATTCATTTATTAGTTCTAGTAGATTTTTGGTGGAATCTTTAGGGTTCTCTATATACAGTATCATGTCATCTGCAAATAATAACATTTTAACGTTTTTCCCCCCAATTTGGATGCTGGTAAAAGAAAAAAAATTAAATTGGTGTTTTCACTTTGGAAGTATTTAAAGAGCCTCAAGGTTGATAAATTATATACTTATTATATATTTGATGTATTTGCCGTGCATATCATGTTTGCAAAATCCACATTTGCTGAATAAAATGAAGCGAATAGGCAATGTTGTGTACATAAACTTTATAATATTAATGCACTAAATATTAATGTGAAGCATAGTGCAAAGAGGTTATTTCTACAAATGGAAACACTTTTTTATTTACCTAATAACCTGTGTGTGAGTGTTCTCAGGGAAGCTAGTTAATACCTCTGAGAGAGCATTCAATTTGCCTGGCTATCCAAGTAAGAGCAAAATGAGAGTACAGATCGTAGGATCTTAGTCCTGGGTGGGAGTTCAGAAATAACTTAGTCTGCATGGCTGAGGGCCCTTAGGTCCAGAGCTATTGAGTGATTCACATATGTTCACATAATTGCCTGGTGACTGAGCTGGGATTAGAACCATTGTCAGCTAACACAGAATGCAGGCCCTATGCTACTCCTCCCTCCCCATGACAACTAGAAAATGACTACTAACATATCACCATGACCTTGGTGGCTTCAAATTCACTTCTCAGAATATAACATGGTTACTGAAATAATAATCCAGAGGCTGTTCTAAAGTTTTGCACAGCTAACCTGAAGGAATTCGGGGCTCTCTGAGGCTGTTCTTGAAGAAGAGACATTTGTGACTTTTTCCAACTTCCTTATGTGCCTGGGAGAGAAATGCTTGGGAGGGACTGGTGGCTTTTGTGCTATAGCATTCTGTTCTGTCAGCCATGGGAAATATGAGCGTGCACATTGAACACACATCTCAGGTGGGTTGTATCTGCCCCATGGAACAGTGTGAGATGCTGAGTGAACCACTGAAGTACCATGTTCCCCAGTCTCCAGACCTGTTTTCTTACTGCAGCTCTAGAGAGTCTGGACCTTTAAAGGATCCAGCTAGCTCCTTTATTTATTTATTTATTTATTTATTTATTTATTTATTTATTAGACAGACCTCTGCTGAGCAGACAGCTTTTGCACTTTTTGTTTTGTTTTGTTTTTACCCTCATCCAAGGATATATTCCCATAGATTTTTAGAGAGAGTGGAAGGGAGGGAGAGAGACAGAGAGAGAGAAATGTCAATGTAAGAGAGATACATTGACTGGTTGCCTCCCACACATGCTGACCAGGGCAAGGGATCAAGCTTGCAACCAGGGTACATGTCCTTGACTGGAGTCGAACCTGAGAAACTTCAGCCCACAGGCCAACGCTCTAACCAGTGAGCCAAATCAGCCAGGGCAAGAATCAGCTCCTTTAAATGGTTTAAAGCATCACTGTCACCCTAGAAAGCTCAGTGGGACTACCTCACCAAGCTACTTTCTCCAGATGTTGCTAAGAGAAGAGCTGCACTGACTAGCTGACTGAGACTCAGAAGATTCATAGACTGTTCAAGAGACACATCCAGAGCAACATCTGGCTTTGTCACATTGGAATCGATGTCAACATACCAACAGGAATTCTAGCTTTAGCTGAGGAGATACTATTTTTCTGAATTTTATTTTTGTATTTGTCAGTCATCCCAATAGTGTTACAGCTCTTATTTTCTACTTTGTCTTGTGATTACTGAAAGGCAGGGAAGACTGATTTAGATCATTGGTTAGATATTTTTATAGTTAAGTTCACTTTATGCCAAGAGATTTATATGTGTAATCTCATTAATTTATCTCAGTGTACTTTAGAAATATTAATCAATATCCCTGTTTTGAAATCAGGGAAGCAGAGACTCAGATATGGGGTAACTATCCTAAATTCTTTCTGGATAGGATATGTAGGATTGAGTTTCAAAACAAGCAATACCAGTCTAGAGTTCATGTTCTTCCTACTGCACCACATGTTCTCTTCCTGATCTTGTTCATTTACTCTACCTCCATCTGAGAAGACTAAGCTACAGGTTCATACAATTCTATGGAGACACTAGGTCCAGACTTCTAGACCAGCCGTGGGCAAACTACGGCCGGATCTGGCTTGTTCAGCTGTTCTATCCGGCCCGCGGAGCCGAAAGAGCGGAGGGTTCTCTTGCTCTCCCCTCTGCTCCTTTACTTTGAATTTATATTAGTTCACACAAACACTCCATCCATGCTTTTGTTCCGGCCCTCCGGTCCAGTTTAAGAACCCACTGTGGCCCTCGAGTCAAAAAGTTTGCCCACCCCTGTTCTAGACAGTATTTTATTCTCAGTTACAAGAACACAGATACAATATTCAAGATAGGGAGATTTAAATCAAGGTACAGTTGATAATCTGTTGTCTTCATAGCTCTCATTGTAATTTCAAATGCAGAAAGAATTATTAAATAATTTGGAAATAATAACATGACATGCATCATTTGTGAGAGCATAAATCATATGGAATATCAAATATTAGACAGTACACTTAGACAAGACAGAATTAGTAGCATCTTGTCTTCCTCCTTTATACATCTGGGTTGCTATGGTTACAAGAGGTACTGAGGGATGATTGAGGAAGCTACCCTAATATTTTAGTTTGTGAGATGTAAGTGAATGTTTCTCTCTATAAGAGCAGGTCGAAGAACAACTTTCCTATGACATAGTAAACAGAATTTGACTAATAAAATACCCAAGATTAATTTTTTGATAAACATTTCTCTTTACTTTTTTCCTTTATGTTTTCTGTAACACAAAAGAACTAGAAATATGAATTGGGAGGAAGGGTTCTGGTACCTATGACAGAATTACTCTCAAGGTAAGAGATTACATCCACAAACACTTGTCTAAATTTGCTGCCTTTCCCCTCCCTAAGTAGAGATCACATTTAAAACCACATAGGGCTCACTATGGTTCACGATTTGAGTCTAAAGCTAGATCTTTTAAGAAAGCTTTTGTTGTTAAAGTATATGGTGTATATAAATGCACACATGTATGTATACATATATAGAAAACATCCTATCTAATAAAGGGGGAATATGCTAATTGACTGTCATGCCCTCACAAAGATGGTGGTGCCCACAGCCAATAAGGAGGGAATATGCTAATTGACTGCCAGGCCCCCAAAGATGGTGGCACCTACAGCCACAAGATGGCAGCGCCCAGTCCCTTTTGCCTCATTGGGAAGGCAGGCACGTGGCATGGCCGGGCCCGCCCGCAGGTGGTTTCAGCCACTCTGCATGCCTGCCTCTGGAGTCCCCCAGCCCCCCAGCCCCTCAGCTGCTCAGGGCTGGCCCAAGGCGCAGGCAAGCCTCAGATGGCAGCTGCCCAGCCACCCAGGGCCACCTGAGGCTCAGGTAACCAGGGCTGGCAGAGGCTTGCACTGCCGGCAGTGGCAGCAGCAGAGGTTTGATGAGGGCATCGCCTTCCCCTGATTGCCAGGTCGCCTCCCACCCCTGAGGGCTCCCGGACTGTGAGAGGGGCAGGCTGCGCTGAGGGACGCCCCCTCCAGTGCATGAATTTTCATGCACCAGGCCTGTAGTGTATATATATATATATATATATATATATATATATATATGCACATACATGTATACATACATGTATGTATTTAACACATTTCCATATTTGTTACATTCCTATATCCTATTGGTGGATAGAAGTCAGACAGTTGTGTTTTTTCTTCTTCTAAATATTATATAGCCAGAAAATAGCAACTATATCAAAGTAATTTTTATTTTCTTTAAAATATTTTTTAAAACAATCTAACCACTAGCATACTGATCATGTATGGTAGTTGGAAAACCAATAACATCGGGCTTGTCCTTTATAATATCCCATCCAATTAAGATAATTGATACGTTTCTTATAGACATTAGGTACATGCCTATGGGAAGCAACAGTTTATTGTTCTAAAAAGTAAAGGGCTATAAGATACTCTCACACAAGATAAAGTCTGTCTATGAACAATAGAGCAATAGAGATAGGTTTATTTCATTTGAACATTTTTCCAATGTGTATCTCCAAATAGACAAGATGATCTCTTTGAAGAAAGCCTCAAACATGGTTTCAGGGGAAAATAACATTTGGGGAGAGATATAAATTAGGCCATTCTTGAAAAGTAAGTAATTTGAGGCAATGTGAAATAACCATTTCATTTATCTGTACACGTTGTTTGATATAATATATGGCTGCTAGGTTTCATGCAATGAAATTTTATAAAAGGATGATAACTTAGGAAAAGTTGACCCTTCAAACCCCAGCTGATTTGACAGTTTTATTAAAATTGATTTTTGTGATGAATACTCTGGGTAGACAGAGTCAGGACATGTTGGGTGTAAAACACTCCTGCTAGGGTGTGAGCACACACACTTCCGAAACCCAGGCTATGCTTAGAACCCAGATCCAGGGGAGGAGCTTTTGCTCTCTTTGTCCAACACCCTTTCATCTTTCTTTTCCTTTAAAAATTTTTTCCTTCTTGGCTACACAGAACGGAAAAAATTAATCTAACTCATCGCTCCTTGGTTGAAGGGATGGTCATGGGACTCAAGTCAGACCAACTAGACTTCTTTCTTAAGATTCCAAATTCTTAAGAACAGGAAGAATAAGAAATTTCATTTGCAGGTGAGAGGATGTTAGAATCAAAGAACAAAGCATCTGTTATATTTTTCATGTTCAGGAAAAATATTGGCTAGGGTATAAAAATTATTTATCAATATTATCCAGTTATGTGTTTTGTTTTTTATGTAGCCAATTTTTATTCTGGTGTTTTTTCTTCTCAACTTTTTTTCTCACTGTTGAAGAAAACGTATAATTCAACATTAATCTCTGCTTTCTCTCCTTCAGGCCTAAGTTTGATAGATACACAAAGATAAAAGACTCTGAAAGATGGTCCAACAAAGCTAAATTCTAGTATTTGTAGGCAGTTATTCTCAAACGTCTACAGAAATATCCTTGATAGCAGATAAGTCAAAAATGCTTTTGGTGTGGTTCTGTAGGGAGGGTTCTAGAGCTAGGTGATCCTGAAGTAACCTGTTGCAAGGACAAACTTTATTTGAAGTTGGAGACTTGGCTTTAAAACATCTAACACAAATCACATATTCTATTCAATCATACAAAAGCAGTGATTTAGTTTACTTACAGTACATTAAATCTGAATGAAGTAAAATGAATGTTGCAGACAGATGTCATATATTAATCCACAGATGTTTGAGGCAGAGGTTTTTGGTCTTGATGGCTCCTGTAAAAATTAAAATGTTTTCCTAAAGTGGGATTTCATAAAGCCAATAGTTCATATTAACATAAAGCTCAAATTACCTCACCAGGCTTTCTTCATTTAACTGTAGAGAATGGAAAACACTGTGGCAAACTTGGACGAAACAGGAGCACCCAGGAAAAGTTCAAAGCATGAAGTAAACTCAAAGAGATACTTAGGTATCTCAGGAGCAGCTTAGAAACACAGAATACCTGTAGATAAAATAGCAGAAGTCAAAAGAATTGCTCATATGGTGTAGGGTGGAAGTAATACCTAAAGCATCTTTGCTAGTATCCCTGGAGAAGAGTGGACAATAGCTATGATCAAAATTTATGGTAGACCCAGGGAAGACAGATACTTGGAGAAATAGAGAATATGAGCTCAAGATAAGATGGAATTCTTGAGGTTGTCTATGGAGAATGAGAGTTTCAGTGACTTGTTAGCTGTTATTTTTTAAAATATATTTTTTATTGATTTCAGAGAGGAAGGGAGAAGGAGAGAGAGATAAAAACATTAACGATGAGAAAGAATCATTGATCATCTGCCTTCTGCACGCCCCACACTGGGGATCAAGCTTGTAATCTGGCATGTGCTATGACCAGGAATTGAAACTTTACCTCATGGTTCATGGATGCTCAATCACTGGGCCACACCAAACAGGCATCTAGATGTCATTTGTCACTTCCATTAACAGATTGCTGCCTAACTTTGGACATTTTTAACAGCAGAGAAAGTTTACTGTCAGTTCTGATATGATCATTATAAAAAACACATATTCTTTTAATTGAACATTCATGAAATCACTTGGCCAGGAATTAAAATAACAAAATGTCTATTATGCTATTCTGTGTGTAATAGAAGTTATACAACACATTTCTTCTCAGAAGAAAGAATAAAAAGTAAAGTAATATCCACCCCCGAGTGACCACTTATAGTACTTTTATTTTATAAAGAGGTGAGGAACATGCATAAAATACATGTTCTTGAATTAATCTCCCTTGAGTGTAGAGAGGAAAGAGCTCATTATTCTTCTAACGGGTAAAATTTGATTTTATTGACACCCTACCAGTATGTCAATTGCTCGGTATAGTTCCCTATGCTGTAGTCTTATAGACTTTGTGTTTTTTTAAACTTAGTAATTCTATGATATATCCCCATGGATGTCCTCTTACACTATCTTATAATTCACTCCTGGAATAACAACTATAATTTCAATAAAAATAGTACATTACGTGCTTGTCTAATACATGAGAATCAAATATGTCTACTTATTTGTAATTGGACCATACCCTGCACAAATTAGGTGATTAATACATGAATTTCGTTTAGGAACTATATTAAAAGATAAAATTCTACATGGGTAGACATTTCTTTTTTAATTCATTTTATGTCTTTATTAGAGGCCCAGTGCATGACATTGATGCACTCTGGGGGAGAGGGGAGCCCTCAGCCCGGCCTGCGCCCTTTCACAGTCCTGGAGCCCTCAGGGATGTCCTTAGCGCTGCTGCTGAGCCTCTCCCGCCACCCCTGCTATGCCCACCAGCCCTCAGTCCAGCTTGTGGCTGAGTGGTGCTCCCCCTGTGGGAGTGCACTGACCACCAGGGGACAGCTCCTTGCGTTGAGCATCTTCCCTTTGGTGGTCAGTGTGCATCATAGCTACAGGCCGTTCTGCTGTTTGGTCGATTTGCATATTATTCTTTTATTATATAGGATAGACTTGCTCTGTGCCTCACATTTAGTAGGTGTAAAAAATGCTTGTTGGCTAATCAATAAATGAAGGAATAAATAAATTAATTAATGGGTGGGTAAATAAATAAGTTGTTACATGTACCAACAAAAATGTTGGTGAATACATAGGATTAGAGAATTTTAATTGCTGAGCGAGATCATCTAGTTCTACCAAAACTTGATGTGTAGACAGAATAATGGCCCCAAAGATGTCAAAAGCCTAATCCTCAAAACCTGTGAATGTGTTACCTTATATAGCAAAGGGACTTGGCAGATGGAAGTGAAAGATCTTCGTCAGTCCTGTTATCCAGGTGGGCCTAATATAATCAATCACAAGGGCCCTTGAAAGAGGAGACTTGAGGTCAGAATCAAAAAAGGCAATCTGATTATGGAAGCAGGAAGAGAAAGAGAGATGTGAAGATGCTAACCCACTAGCCCTGAAGATGGAGGGTGGAGCTAAATTCCAAGGAATGCCAGAGCCTTAGAAGCTGAAGAAGACAAGGCAACAGGTTGTCCCTAGAGCTTCCAGATGAAACTAGCCCTGTTGACTCACTGACATTAGCCCAGTGAGACTTCTTTTTGGGCTCCGACCTCCAGAATTGTGAGAGAGTACATTTGTGTTTTTTCAAACTACAAATTTTATGGTAATTTTACTGAAGCAAAAGGTATAGGGTCGCCCTACTCAGTACATCTAGAATAAAGTCTGGAATCTGAAGGTGCTTTCAGTATATCTGAGGCAGAGATTATCCAGGAAACCCTGATAGATTGCATCACACTCATTTTGTAAATGAAAACAAGCACAATATTAAGATCTCAACAACATTGGGATAGTAAGAAGTACAACTGACCATGTTAAAAAAAAAAGCCTTTTGGAAAAGCAAGCCTGGAAAAAATGATTAATACTATATTCTGTAACTATGTATTGATTTTCCCCTCTTGCTTTTACAGAGAACAATAAGTAGCATGTGCTTTCCCAGAGGGTGGTTTGGATAACACTCTCCATGCACTGTTTCAAGCAGGAATTCTCCATCTATCATTTCTGCCTGTATTACTTCACATCCCTCAAAGATGTTCCCGTTTCAGCCCAGGGAGCCAAGGTTGCCTGTGTTACATCTCTAACTGCAAACTATGGTGCTTACTTCCTGCTCTCTTGCACAGAGAGTGGGTGTTTTCTTTATTTCCTTCTGTGAAGGGTATGATAAATATGTATTGTGAGCATGTTTTCTCTGTTTTGTCCAAATTGTTCCATTAATGCATACTAACCATGGCTCTATTAAAAATAACACATTTAGAGTTTGTAATAATTTTGAGTCATTCAGTAGCTATATAATATGTTAGTACTGCTTATTTTCAAAAAATATCAAAATTAAGGATAGCATTCAAATATGGCATTAGTAACTTAGAGGAAATTTAGGCTGCTCATAGCAAAGGGGGGAATTATAAGGTACCAAAGGAATCTGCAGAAATTACTCTACCAAAACAATAGCATCTTAAAGCAGGTATTGCTAAGCCATGCTCTATTAAGGATCAACAATTGTAACTTACATCTTATGCTCTCATTTTCATTTCTTTAGTACCATTGAGTAATTATTATGATTATTACTGTTTGGTTATTTTAAACTCAACATAATTACTACATGTGCTCACTCTCATACTAAAATTTTCTTGGATGCATCCACTATCCTATCTAATAAAAGAGTAGTATGCAAATTAACCATCATTCTGCTACACCTGCAAGCCACACCCACCAGCCAATCGGGAGTGAGTATGCAAATTAACCTAACCAAGATGGCTGCGGCCACGGAGTGAGCAGGAGGCTTGGGTTTCCCAGGTAATGGAGGAAGCCAAGCTTTCCACATACCCTGGCTGGCCTAGGCCTCCACTCAAGGCTACAAAGTTTCAATTATAGAAGATAAATAAATCCCAGATACCAGAGCCTATGCTTGGGTTGCTGGGGGGCATGGCCAGCCTGTACACCACAACAGGCCCCTCACCCAGGCCACCCCACACCCCAAGGGAACCCCCACCCTGATCCAGGACATCCTTCAGGGCAAACCAGATGGCCCCCACCCGTGCACCAGGTCTCTATCCTATCTAATAAAAGAGTAATATGCAAATTGACCATCACGCCAACACACAAGATGGCTGCCCCCATGTGGCCAATGATGGCTGCCCCCATGTGGACACAAGATGGCCAGTAGGGGACAGAAGTTGGGAGTAACCAGGCCTGCAGGGAAGGTCAGTTGGGGGGGACCCAGGCCTGCAGGGGAGAGCAGTTGGGGGAGACCAGGCCTTCAGGGGAGGGCAGTTAGGGACAAACAGGCTGGCAGGGGAGCAGTTAGGCATCAATCAGGCTGGCAGGGAGTGGTTAGGGGGTGATCAGGCTGGCAGACAGAAGCAGTTAGGGGCAATCAGGAAGGCAGGCAGGCAAGCAGTTGGGAGCCAGCAGTCCTGGATTGTGAGAGGGATGTCCGTCTGCCTGTTTAGGCCCAATCCTACTAGGGAGGTCCCAGATTGGAGAGGATGCAGGCTGGGCTGAGGTACACGCCCCCCCATGCATGAATTTTGTGCACTGGGCCTCTAGTATATATATAAAATCTTTCTTTAAAAATAAGTTGTCTCTATAGGACAGATTTTAGTTTGGGTGCCTGATTGCCTACTTTCAGAATGATTATTCAAAAAGGCAAGATTTGAAACTCTCTGCGTATTATTTTCATTTTGTATACAGTAAAAAATAGACTCAGAGACTCACGAGTCACAAGGAGCTGTGACTGTCATCTATGCTGCTTCCCACTGAAGGTTTAAAGCCTTTATTTTACTAAATGCATTGAAAATTGAAATGTGGTTAGTAGGATTCCAAGGACCCATATTACTAGACCTGGGTCCTGGGCCTCGTTGCCGGTATATGTTATTGCCTGAGACATTAAGCTACTATACCTCTGTTGGGGACCAATTGTACCTGCTTCACAACCTAATATGATGGATTAATAATGAGAAAATAAAATCTCCCCTGGTTTTGCCAGTGGGGCTCTTGAACCCATGCCATCTTCTCATGCGTGCTTTAGTGAGTGCAGAGGAAATTTTTCTCACCAGATTTATGTGCAGTTGCAAAAACTGAAGCAACTCTCTCAGTTAATGAGCTGCCAATTATAAAAGTTTGAGCCAGTCTGTATGGAAACTTTTGAATATGGTGACCTACCAGTGCTGAATACACATGAGGTGACAATTCCTCCGAGAGAGCAAATTGTCACAAATGAGAGACAGTAGAACCATATGAGAGCCACTGAAATTATCGCTGCCTCAGTTTCCATCACTGTAAAGGAATTATGAACAAATTTTCAGTTATATTGTCACGATTAATGAATAATGTAAATTACATTAAATGCCTCTGAGATATGCATTACATAAATAGAAACTACTCTATTAAATGAACAAAAGCTCAAGAAAGAGGCTAAAAGTTTATATATAAAAAGTGGTCTCAAATATTAGTAATTGACCAGAAATCCGGACTTTGGACCAATTACTGGGCATCCCATCTGTGTAATTTGAAAAAAATTATACAGAATACCCTTTCTTCATTTCCAACATTTGCTTATTACACGAAGTAGATAATTTAGTACTAAATAAGGACATGGTTACATTTTCTCCATTTTTCCACAGACTGCTAAAAAAAGAACTATATTAAATTGGTAGTCAGAATCTTTCCCCAAATGATGATAATTGGATCTCAGATTCAAAAGACACCATTTAGTTGGAACCGAATGGCCAGAGGAAATAGAAAGGCTCTGTCCTCAGTCGAAAGTATTTTCTATTTTCTTAGTTATTACATCAAGTTCACTCCATGGAGGGAGGGAGCTGTGACCCAAGATGTATATCTGACATTTAACTTAAAAATGCCATGTCTTAATTTATCTTTTTCATATTGTAAAGTCTCTTTGTAAGTGATAAGAATCCTCATTAATTTTTATTGATGCCCACTAAATATACAGTACTTTGCTAAGATATTTTGATGGAGTCGGGGTAAAGAAACCACCAGTGCAAAAATACCTGAATCCTTTATCACAATCCATATGCATTTTGTTAGCTTTATATGAGAATATCTCCATAGTTAATCATTTGTATTTTTAACAAGTGAACCAGGAGTTTCAGAAGATGCACAGGTACTGTGATCTGAAGGAGCTCAGTATTTTAAGATGGAAAAAAAGTGGATTCATAAAAAAATGTCTTGAAAGTTTGTCATGGGTGGTTTTGGTAGGAAAGTTATCAATGTAATATTTAATTATAACACTAGTGCCCTGGTGCATGGATCCGTGCACATTGAAAGGAAATTAATTAGAAGGTGGCCAGCAGGGCTGGACTGGACGAGACGGGTCAGACACGACCTGGAGCCAACCTCTTGCACTCCTTCCCTGGCTGGCTGCACCTGGGGTGGTGCCCTGGCTTAAAGGGCATCTATGGAGTGAGTGGGGTCCCTTTGGCAAGTGGGTACTTTGGCCTGGTCTGTGGGGATTGGGCCAAAACCAGCTCTCTCACCTACCCCGAGGGGTCCCGGATTGCAAGAGAGTGGTTCTCGGGTGACACACCCTGGAATCGGGCTCCCTTCTCTCTGGTTCTGAGCTGTGTCACCTGAGAACCGCTACTGCCAAGTCACCGCAGCTTGACAGCTCCTGTGTTGAGTGTCTGCCCCCTGGTGGTCAGTGCACATCATACCTACCAGCCGGTTGGATGGTTGGACTGTCACTTAGACTTTTATATATATAGATGGCAAGTTGTTTAATAAAAGGACTCTTCATTAAGTTGAGCACCATAAGTTGTAATACTTTGCTAAAAATATATCTGCAAGAAGATTTATGAATTCCCCAAACAAAGAGAAAGAAAGTAAACATCACTTACCTGGAAGGCAGGCTGAAGAAGACTTATAGTGAGATAAGATATACATAAGGCACTGCAGACAAATCAGGATGCTACCTGACCCCCAAATAGAATTGAACAATCTTTGAATAGAAAGGGTCTGAAATACTCTGATCTCAATGATTCATACAGAATTGGTGTGTTTTTCCTAGTGTCCCCTTTATGACCACTGAGAAGTCTTGGAGACCCTAGGGGACAAAAGAGGAGTTAAGTGGGTTCACAATTTCCACTAAGATTCACATGTTACCAAAATGGTTGGTATTGCGGCTCAGTTAATTACGTGGTAAAGATTGTTAAAGGAGACAGTGAAATGATCATATTATTCCACATAATTTCCCCATCTCATTCCTGGGAATCTATATATAGAAAAGCCTAAACAACCATTATGACCCAATGGCCGGAATGACCAGAAAAACTGGTCAACCAGTCACTATGATGTGCACTGACCACCAGGGGGCAGACACTCAATGCAGAGCTGCCCCCTGGTGGTCAGTGCACTCTTACAGCCAACCTCCTGTGGCCGACCAACCTCCCACGGTCCCTCCCCACAGCTGGTCCCTCTCCCCCAGCTGCCCCGATTGCCCCACTCAGGGCTGGCCAACCTCCTGTGGTCTCTCCCCCTGTTCCCCCTCCACCCCCAGTCTGCAGGCCCTGATCAGCCCGGCCCCGATCGAGACTTGGCAAGATGGCCCCAATCGGTCCTGATCACCGGCCAGGCCTAGGGATCCCACCCATGCAAGAATTCATGCACTGGGCCTCTAGTATGTTTATAACTAAACATTTTATAAATTATTTTTTCAAAAATATGTTCCTATATTAACTATGTACATGCTTCTGTGTGTGTGTGTGTGCGTGCACGCACACACACACCCCCATTTTATTATATATATATATGCCAGGAATTGTGCTAGGTATTATACACATATATATTCATTTTATTTTTACATATAGAAAGGTGTCTTAGTTTGTTCAGGATGCTGTAACAAAAAATTACCGCAGAAGGGGACCCTTTCCCCCTCCCCATGTGGGAGTCCATTCTGTGGGACTCTTCCCCCTCCCCACTTGGGAATCTGTACTTGTTCTTTAATAAATTTCCACCTGTGCTATAAAAAAAAATTACCACAGCCTGAGTGGCTTATAAATTATAGACCTTTATTTCTCACAGTTCTGGGCCTGGGAGCTCCAAGATCATGGTGCCAGCATGACCAGGTTCTGGTGAGGGTCCTCTCTTGAGCTAGGAGAGGCAAGGGGAGTTCTCTGGGGTCTCTTTGAAAACAATAGTAATTTCATTCATGAAGGTTCCACCCTCATGGCCTACTTACCTCCCACTTCTGCTACCATCACCTTGCAGGCGTCCTCAAACTACGTCCCGTGGGCCACATGCGGCCCGCCAAGGACATTTATCCGGCCCACCGGGTGCCGCTGCCTGTCCTGCTTAGCAGCCGACTCGTCCTGGGCCCGCAGTGCGCATAGGAATTTGTTCATAGTTTGTTTTTTTTAAACTATAGTCCGGCCCTCCAGCGGTCTGAGGGACAGTGAACTGGCCCCCTGTTTAAAAAGTTTGAGGACCCCTGCCTTAGGGTTAAGGTTCAATATATGAATTTCAGGGTGATACATTGGGACCATAGCAAAAGTGCTATTTAGTTTTTAATTAATATTGACAAAATTTCTGTTCTACTTAAGTGTAATGACTAAATAGTTGAGTTCAAGGATGAAGAAACTAAGATAAAGAGTGTTCAGCAAAATGTTTACATGTAAAATGAAGAAAATACAGTACATAACCAATAGATGCTGAGGAACTTCACCTGAGAATGGAAGGTGCTAAGTGACATACATGTCAAATGGTTCATTCTATTTAAATATCAAGCCTCCTTTGAACCTTGCAGGTATAGCTTTTAAATAAAAACATAGCATTGATTTTATTTCTTGCCTCTAGAGTGAAAACACATTCAATTTATCATTAAACCATGTATTTTCATATTCTTCCATAGGCCACTTTCATGATGCCCCTTGGTTTCACTTCATTATAGAGGAACTTTTTATTTTCTTCCATAATGCAATGTCTTGATACAGAAAGGATATTCTATCATTCAGGTGACCCTTTAGGCCACCTTATTTTGAAAACTATAGTTGTCTAGTCTAATAACTATGTTGTATCTCTATAGAGATAATGAAGTTAACATCTCCTTTTTTTGTAGAAATTTGGTAAAATATGTTAGATAAAGCCAAAAAGTGGAAGGGTATTAAAATTTATTGTATATGTCCATATTCTTACATTGGCATTTCAAAAATGTGCATCCCAAATTATTAATTTCTATATTCATTTGGCTTTGGTATATGCATATATCTAAATGTACTAAGCTTTGGTCAAAAGTCCCCTTTTGTTTGCTGCAGCAGCCTAGTCCTTTCTCTAAGAAATAATATATTTTTTTTAAATATATCTTATTGATTTTCCACAGAGAGGAAGAGAGAGGGACAGAGAGCCAGAAACATCGATGAGAGAGAGACATCGATCAGCTGCCTCCCGCACGCCCCCTACTGGGGATGTGCCTGCAACCCAGGTACATGCCCTTGACCGGAATCGAACCTGGGACCCTTCAGTTCGCAGGCCGACGCTCCATCCACTGAGCCAAACCGGCCAGGGCAAGAAATAATATTTTAAGAAGGATAAAAATTTACTAATATCTATTTCTTTTTAAAAATGTATATAAATAGTATACAGTTTGATATATTTGATATATTTATTTGTATTATATTTAGGTATTTCCAAATATATTTCTAACCACAATAAAAATATAAGATATAACATTTCAAATGATATAATATCTCAAAAGTAATTGCTTCTCATCTTCTGATATAACAAAGATACAGAGAAATCTGCTTTCTTAAACATATTCTTCTTTGACTCACAGTTTATTGTTATCAACTACTTGTAGTGAAGAATACTGTGGAAATCTTTATTTACAATATTGATCCTGGCAGGAAGTATATTTCAGGGCAAAGTTTTTGCAGGCTTGCTTTGCTCACATTTTAAATATGTAATTCCAGAGGTCATTTCTTCCAATTTTCTTTTTTCAGTTAGGGAGAATTATAACGCAATTTCAAACTCAATTCAAGTCTCTGACCCTGATCCACTAGAACATAAATATATCTAACCCAATTACATCAGCGGCCCAAGAACACTTCCTACTTCCTTGGAGATACTTCTTTTCATTGTTTCCTGAGGATAAGACAGCCTTTGTGAGTGGAAGACCAGATGTATGGAAGAGTAATAGCTCTCAGGGCAGGTTTTCATCCAAATGCCAGAGGAAGACACCACACTTTGATGTTGATGTGAAACGCCTATTTCAGTCCAGCTGTTAAATCCACTGTTCCTTTTAATACATTAACCTTTTAATGTAACAGGAAAGCCTAGAAGTTAAGAATATTTCATTGATCTCTTAAGTAAATCAATTCTAAAATAAATCAATTACCAGTACAATAATATTCTACATACGTTCATTATTGACCCAGTGCTGAAACCCAGAGAGTTATCTTGTGACAGCAAATTAAAACATGCTGGAGTTATTTTTAAAGCTTTTATGCCCACCCAATGAAACAAATCAGTTAAGAAAAATTAATCAGCAGGGAGAACAATAGGGTTTATGGGTCTGTTCTTTATCCTATTTTGTTTTTGCATTTTCAAAAATATTTATTGACATGTGGAGATTGCTTTTAAATTGCATTCTAGCTCATATTCTAAAATATATTTCCCGTAAATGGTAATGCACAATGGTAAGTAAAGTTACTAGTCCAATATGGAGTGTTCCAGGAGATTGTGCCCTTTGCAGAGTCTCTTGTTATGAGTGAATTAGGACAGTCACGGCCATGGCAAGTAATATGTTTGAGAAAAGATTCCGGATATGTCCTAATGTTTGGACCCCCTGGCTGATCTTTTTTCCATGAATGATGAGAGCAGTACTTTCTTCGGTCATTTCCTACCTACTCAACCTTGGGCCAATCTGCAGGCCTTAGTGGTCTATGACTCTCTACTCCACAAAATAAAATACTAGTTTATTGATAAGAGATCACAGAGAAGAGGGACATATTAGCAAGTTAAAGTGTGTTGCATGTGTATAGATAAATTATAAATGATCTATGTACATGTGAGTACTAGGATCCTTGAACACCAACTCTAAACACACCCACAATTTCTTTTATAAGACAGTCTTTCCCCATTGTAATCCTATCACTCATAAATCGTATGAGAAAATAGAAATTTTCTCTGTCTCTAAATGTAATATTTGTTTCAATCTTAGAGTACTGGACTAGGAGAAAATTCCAGCTATTACTACGCAATTACTTATCTATGACTTGCGATACCTATTCATTTGGAGGACAAAGCAGGAGGCTCCTTAGGTCCAACCAGATTAGAGATGGCTTTGCCTGTGCATGGTTTTGGTTAACCAAGATTGTTTCCAGGACAGTAATTCCCACAGCTTTTAGGGAAATTTAACTTGTAAGAATAAATCAGTTTTGGAAATATCATGTTCTTATTTTAATGAGTTTATAATTAACAAGAACATAGGTTGTTTGTTTTTACAGAACCCCGAGTACAAGCATTCTATTGATTTAATGTTTCATTATATGACATAGCATGCAAGGGTGAAGGTAAAGCAGAAAACAAATTATAGTCTAATCTAAGATGCAGATCTATATTGGAGTGAGACTGCTGACCTGTGAAATACATTCAAGGAATATTGACAAAATTGTCAAAATTGTCAAATTAATGAGAGGAGATATTCCTTGGTTATTGGAAAATCAGGATTGAAAAAAACAGAAAGTTTCTAAAGGTACTTCTAAACTTAAAATGCTAAAATAATTTGTGCATATTATATTAATTAAAATGTTTATTTTAATTGTAGAAGGAATGACTTAATGTCCCCTAATGTTTCTTTATGTATAGGAAAGCTAGGTTTGGAGATAAGAATGTTGCATGGGGAGGAACTATTAAAATTAAATTCATGAATATTGAAGATCACAGTTTAACTTCATATATATTTGCAAATATCACTGTTGTTACTAAAACTGCTTTGAGACTATTATGTTGCCATGAACCTTACTGGCAACGTTTCTCAGGCAAGGGATCTTCATTTTTATTAATGAAATAATATCTACATATAGAAAGTGCATTTATAACTGTAAAGCAATAAAATAGTTAGCATTATTATTTTATTTATTTAATTATTTAACTAGCATCATTGAGTACTACTATATGTCAGGATATGGTATAATTCCTGGTAGGAATTAGAATTTAAAAATGAACAAAATAGTCCCTGTTCTATAAAAGGCAAAAACAAAAAACAAATAAACAAAAAAATCACAATAATTGAAATTTGATATATGTGCTAGGTATTATAAGACCACTGAGGAAGATAACATAAAAGGGGGTACACAACTACTAGAAAGGCAACAGGCTTAGGAGTCAATAAAACTAGATTCTAGTGGAAGGAATGTGATTAAAAATATACTTTTTTAAATCCTCACCCAAGGATATGTTGTTTTTTAATTTTTTAGGGAGAGAGAGAGAGAGAAAGAGAAACATAAATCATTATTCTAATTTATAAACTTAGTGTTTCGAAAAGACCATTCATAGGATCTTGAACTTTAAATATCTTATAAGATCATAAAATTGTGTTTGACAAAATGGTGTTCAAAAATTTAAATTAATTTAAAATGTAAAGTATATCTGTAGTATAGTAAGTTTTATTGTACCAGTTTACTAAATGCATTTTATCTGCCAAGACTGATTTCTGGTGTTATTCCTATGTAACTTAGAAGTGCTTTAATTAGAAATGCATTGATACATTCTCAAGTGAGTTATTGTTTCTGAAACAAGATCTGGGATCCATCCATTGATATGCACTTTTCCAAGAAAACAAATCAAAAATTTGACCAATTTAGAATATATGAGTTAAAGATGCATTCATAGATGGATGGAAGGAAGGAAGGAAGGAAGGAAGGAAGGAAGGAAGGAAGGAAGGAAAGAAGAAAGGAAAGAAGGAAAGAAGGAAGCAAGGAGGGAGGGAGGGAGGGAGGGAGGAAAGAAGGGAGGGAGGAAGGGAAGAAGGAAGGAAGGGAGGAAGGGAGGAAGGAAGGAAGGGAGGAAGGGAGGAAGGAAGGAAGGGAGGAAGGAAGGAAGGGAGGGAGGAAAGAAAAAAAAATCATAATGTTAAGAGTTATCCTCAACTCAATTTATATAATCTATAGATTGCAAGAGATTAAAATACTATTTTCTGGTGTTATTAAAAGTAAGTGTTTGGCCTATACTCAGTGTTTTTTTATGATAAGTCAAATTATAAAATTTTATTTGAGATCTTCCATGGAGCCTTTAGGAAAATAATATTTAGGATTGAAGTGGTAGAGGTCCATTTAAATTTTGAGGAAAAGCACCTGTATCAAGATATCTTGATCTTATGTGTAATTTTGAAAAATTGTTTGTAGTAAATATTTTTGTAAGATATAATGAGAATTTCATTTAAGTTTCATATCTTATAAATACAAAGAAATGCCAAAGAGACCATTTATTATTAATTTGTCCTCTTGTGAAATGTGACTACAAATTCCCCAGATAGTTATCATCTGTGGGTTAAATGAGCCTCGCTACATATTTAACACATAAATCAGTACTTATTATAAAGAATAATGTTTAAAATATAAAACATGATATTTCACATGAATACCTTTACAATAGATTTCCTTTAGTTTGAATATTATTATTTCAAAAAATAATTATTGAGTGTTTATTGCCAGTCACTGTCCTAAGCAGTGAATAGTATTTGCTGCGAATTTTTTTTTAAATAAATTCATTGCCATTTACATCTCTTTCCATTCTACAGGGTTTTGTTTTTATTAAGGTTGTCTCTTCACAGACAAATTCCCACACTAAACCACACATGTTCATCTGATAAACATCACCACAACTTGCAGTTTTCAAAAGCATGATGTTAATCTTTATTCCCGCAGTCTGAGATGGTTAGAAACATTGAGAATTCCGGATAGGTATGTTGTAAAGTCATGAAAATCAGAAAACTGATAAGGCTCAGCAGAAGAGAGAAACCAAAATCTTGCCTCCTGCTGTGTTACATTAGGAGAGAAAATGTTTCTGTGACATGTGTAATCTCGGGTCAAAATGCACTTGTTTGAATTGATTGTGATATGTCACATTGCTCTCTCTATGGAGTCCCTCTGCTAAGTGAGGGCAATGAAATTCTCCCTGGTTCTCAGCAGCTACCCAGATGTTTGTCTTTTCTGGATTACCTCAGTGCCAAAGAAAGCCAGACTGCTGGGGAGAAGGGCACTGCACTAAAAATGCCTCCCATTAACTTTGGGGACCTAACTCGATTTTTTGACCTTAGAGATTTTGGATCCTGAATCCTTGCCTCTGACCACAGTGGCCAATTGTAAAGGAAAGGCTAGAAAAAAATTATGAAATAAATTGGTAGGGTAGTAAAGGATGAAAATATAATATGTTCAAGAAGATATCTGATAAATTTGTGGAAAATACATATACTCTGGGTCACAAAGGAAAAAAACAACAACAAAAAAGACATCAATTATTTTAGAGATCAATGTAAATAAAAGGACCTAAGTGGCAGTTTAATTCCTCAAGCACATATACAATCTACATGGTCAATAATTTAAAAATTAAGTATGCAAACTTCCCCTTTGGTAAGAATATAATTAAATGTATAAAGTCTTATATGGAGAAGAAATAGAAGCAAATATCAAGAAACCCAGCCTGGCCAGTGTTGACCTATACCAGTAAAACAGGAGGTGATGGTTCCATTCCCGTCAGGGCACATGCCCAGGTTGCAGGCTCAATTCTTAGGGTGGGAGGCAGCCAATCAATGACTCTCTCTCATCATTATGTTTCTATCTTTCTCCCCCTCTCCCTTCCTCTCTGAAATCAATAAAACTATATTAACAACAACAACAAAAAGAAACCCAAATACATTCTGGCCGGTGTGGTACAATGGTTGAGCGTCAGCCCATGAACCAGGAGAACACAGTTTGATTCCGGGTCAGGGCACATACTGGAGTTTCAGGCTCAATCCCCAGTAGGGGGTGTGCAGAAAGTAGCTGATCAATGATTCTCTCTCATCATTGATGTTTCTATCTTTCTCTCCCTCTCCCTTCCTCTCTAAAATTAATTTTTTTTAATTAAAAAAAGAAACCCAAATAGGATAATCTACATTTACATTTACATAGAGCCTTCCAGTTTATAATACATATGTTCCTACTTTATCTCATTGAAGCTTTATAACAATACTGGTAGACTCATTAGCCCCAATTTAAGATTCAGAGAAGGTAAGCAAGCTTAGAGGTTTCTGAAAATAATATATGTCCAAGATGCTGCATTGGGTCCTAATATAGAAAAACAGAATTTTTCCCAAATGAAGAAGGAAAAACTAATTGCACTTATCATGTCATCTTTCCATGTTCTCTATCTCTTTGTATGTTATACTGGGTAGGATTAAAAGGAAAAGAGACATCAATATGTGTAATTACATTGACCTGTTACTTCTATGATTTTTATGTGATTTATAGAAATTAAAATATTAAGAATTTAATGAACTATCTTCTATATTACACAATGACATCCAATTTCTTCAGCATTTGGGTCATTCCTGGATAAATAATTTTTAATTGATCATAAAAATAATAAAATAATGGATGATGGTTTTTTGGAAGAAAGTGTTCATATACCTACATTAATAATGCCAAGATCTCACTCAAACATTCTGACATCTCAAGGTCAAATGAATCTTACCACTTAAAAGAAAGGCTATTACCTTAGAAAAATACCTGCAATTGTACCAGAAAGGCTTAACAAACTAATAAAGAACCCAATTATATCTTAAATTTAAATTGGACTTTATAAACTCTTCCGTGGAAAAAAAAATGGGAAAAGGAGACTACATCCTAGAAAATGATTTATTTCTAATGGGAAGGGATCCTCTATAAAGATTTCATTCTATAGATTTCATTCAACCTCACATGGGTGAAGTTGCCAATTATACTCTATTCCGATTCTGCCAAAAGAAAAGAAAACTAAATAGGTTCTCCTTCGTAGAAATAGGAAATGAAAGAAGAGAGCTGATTGCACTGCATGGGAAGGTGGTAACAGAGTTTTGAATAGAGCTGGCAGACATTGATTGCTTTTCTAAATTTTAACGTGTTCTGACAGAAATTCTGCATAGCAAGAAACTTTATTCTCAAGCATAAATCCCCTTAAAATTTGAGGGAATAAAATTGGATACCTGTGATAATATTTCATACTTAGTGCTAATTTTTAGTGTAAATCTATCAAACTGTAATGTTATATCTTTTGAACTTTGTGCTGCTTATGAACATATAGAGGTTAATTTCTTCTTTCTCCATGGCACTAATATAATTTATAACTCCTTTTAACTTTGCATTGCCTGACTGCATTGGCTCCCAAATGTTTTCTGGAGTCCTTTATCCAAACCTTTCCAATCTCTCTTGTAATTTTTTATTTTGACTTCTTTGCAATCAAATCACTTAAGATTCAAGAAAATAGTAATACCAACCAGTTTGCGGAGCCCCTGTCAACCCTGGTTTCCAACAGGATATTCTCGTAATCCAGACATTCTTTTCTTTGTGATCATGTGACTGATGGCCATCTGATGTTGGTGAATTTCCTAGGCCAGGCTTAGGCACAGGAATTCCCAATTTTCTCATCCTGGGAAATCCATAAAAGAATGACCTGGACATTACATGAAGAACTTAACAGAAGAATTTCACCCTCAGCTTCCATCTCACTCCAGCCTTCAAAACAGAGCCAGGTACTGACTGGTCCATCTCCTTGCTAAGCTGTAATATAAGAAACAGAGGCTCCTGGGTAATTATTTTATATCCTTATAAAACTAAGCCAGAGGAGTGGCTGTCTAATGACTAAGCTCAATTGCTTTATATCACTAATTGAGACAAAAGGTACTTAACACACAAAAAAAGAAAAGGACTTGATCTATATAAAGTTACCTTCAAATATATTTTTAACTTTAAAATAAAATATACTCCATAGCTGACCCCACATATAATATTCATTTACTTTCATTTTGACCTAAGTGGGAGTAAACACAATAAAATGTGTGGAAAATTGTCAGTAAACAGCTTGCCAGTTTGAAATGTTTTTTCCCCATCTTATCTCCTCAAGCTGAGGTAAATACAGATGTTACGGAGAACAGGACTTCTCAATCTATCTGTGGCAAAGGACAGTTTTTTTTGTTTGTTTGTTTCTCCACTTGAGCATAATTACATTGAATCTATCAGGAAGTGCTATTAGCTCCAACCCCAAGGTATTTTTTTTAAATAAATTTTTATTGTTCAGATTCTTACAGTTGTTCCACTTTTTTCCCCATAGCTCCCCTCCACCCGGTTACCATCCCACCCTCTGCCCTTAACCCCCCCCCCACTGTCCTCATCCATAGGTGTACAATTTTTGTCCAGTCTCTTCCTGCACCCCCCCACCACTTTCCGCCTGCCCCAGAATTGTCAGTCCACTCCCTTTCTATGCCCCTGATTCTATTATATTCACCAGTTTATTCTGTTCATCAGATTTTTTTATTCACTTGATTTTTAGATTCACTTGTTGATAGATATGTATTTGTTGTTCATAATTTTTATCTTTACCTTTTTCTTCCTCTTCTTAGAAAATACTTTTCAGCATTTCATATAATACTGGTTTGGTGGTGATGAACTCCTTTAGCTTTTTCTTATCTGTGAAGCTCTTTATCTGACCTTCAATTCTGAATGATAGCTTTGCTGGGTAGGGTAATCTTGGTTGTAGGTTCTTGCTATTCATTACTTTGAATATTTCTTGCCACTCCCATCTGGCCTGCATAGTTTCTGTTGAAAAATCAGCTGACAATCGTGTGGGTGCTCCCTTGTAGGTAACTAACTGTTTATCTCTTGCTGCTTTGAATATTCTCTCTTTGTCTTCTGCTCTTGGCATTTTAATTATGATGTGTCTTAGTGTGGTCCTCTTTGGATTCCTTTTGTTTGGGGTTCTGTGCGCTTCCTGGACTTGTAAGTCTACTTCAGGGGTCCTCAAACTTTTTATTTATAGGGGGCCAGTTCACTGTCCCTCAGACCTTTGGAGGGCCGGACTATAGTTTTTTAAAAAAACAAAAAACTATGAACAAATTTCTATGTGTACTGCGGGCCCGGGATGAGTCGGTGGCTAAGCAGGACAGGCAGCGGCACCCAGCAGGCTGGATAAATGTCCTCGGTGGGCCGCATGTGGCCCGTGGGCCATAGTTTGAGGACCCCTGGTCTATTTCTTTCACCAGGTGGGGGAAGTTTTCTGTCATTATTTCTTCAAATAGGTTTTCAGACTCTTGCTCTCTCTTCTTCTTCTGGCACTCCCATAATTCGGATGTTGGTACACTTGAAGTTGTCCCAGAGGCTCCTTACACTATCTTCATATTTTTGGATTCTTTTTTCTTTTTTCTTTTCCGGTTGAGTGTTTTATGTTTCTTTGTATTTCAAATCTTTGACTTGATTCTTGGGATCCTCTAGTCTGCTGTTGGATCTCTGTATATTATTTTTTATTTTAGTCAGTTTATGCTTAATTTCTAGTTGGTTCTTTTTCATATCCTTGAGGGTCTCGCTAAATTTATTGGCCTTTTCTAGAAAATTCTTGAAAAACCTTATAACCGTGGTTTTGAACTCTATATCCAGTTGTTTGCTTTATTCCATTTCTTTCATTTGTGACCTGTTTCTTTGTCTCTGCATTTTGGCTGCTTCCCTGAGTTGATAGAGTGGCTTTGTGTGCTAGGTGTCCTATAGGGACCTCAGCCTCCCTAGTTACCTGAGTTGGACACTCTTGGTGCACCCCTTTGTGGGCTGTGTGCACAGTCTTCTTGTAGTTAAGCCTTGATTGTTGTTGGTATCACTGGGAGGAATTGACCTCCAGGCCAATTGGCTGTGAGGATCAGCTGTGTCTATGCTGAGAGAACTTCTATGCTGGAGACACCGTTATGAGGCAAGACTTGCAATCTATGTGCTCAGCTTGGATGGGGCAGAATCTCAGGGTGGAGCAAACATCGATGGCTTCCCATCAGCCCTGCCCCAAGAGGCCCCTGTGTCTCAGTGTCCCGTGGTAATCACTGCAAGCACCTCTGAGAGAAAGCCGCCCTCGGGTTTCCCCCACTGCCAGACAGTCCAGTTTCTCCCTGAATGAGTCTGGGTCCCCAGAGTTTCGCCAGAAGTGGAGTTCAGAGCAGTCAGGAGCTTTTGTCTCCCTCCCACTTGAGAAAGCCAGCCACGTACTCAGTTGCCAGCCCTCTCCGCGTGAGCGCGCCTCTGTACCTCTGCCTTCCGCAGCTCCTGTGAGACTCAGTGTGCTTTTCTCTTTCCTTCTAGTTGTAGAATTTCCACTCAGCCAGCCTTCCTGTGGTTCTGGATGATGTCCATTTTGTCTTTTAGTTGTAGTTTTGAAATTGTTGTGCGAGGCAGCAGTTTAGGTGTTTACCTATGCCGCCATCTTTCTCTCCCCCAAGGTATTTTTTATATCTATCTATCTTATTCCATCTTCATTACCATTATCCTAGCCCAACTCAACATCATCTCATAGTCAGATTCCCTGTTTCCAATCTTAAAACTATTACTTAACTACTAAAAATAACACTTTAAAAATATCATTCTTAATGAAAACATTTTAATAAATAGCCTTATACTTAAAATGAAATCCAAACTCCTGACCTTGCATGAGGTGCCATAGGACCTGGCTCTTCTTCCCATCTTCAAATCCATTTCTTAGTAGCCTCTCCTTACCTTAAGAAAGTCTGGCCAGATCTTTCTAGATCTCAATCATATAAAGGTCATTCTTATCTCAGGAACTTTGCATTTGCTGTCATCCCCTTTGTTTAGAATGCTTTTATCCCCAAATCCACCTGTCTGGCTCTCTCACTTCCCAGAATTGGGACTTAGATATGACTTCAGCAGGAGACATTCTCCTGATCTACCTTCCTGTGTGAACCTTACTCCCCACCACAGCCCTACCTCATCAGCCATTGCCATACATCATTATTTGTTTATTCTTTATTGTAGCTCCCTCACTAGACTGTAGACTCCAGGGGAAGAGGAAACTTTCTGTCTTATTCAATGCTATATCTCCACTCTGAACATAGAAGTGTGCAATAGGTAGAGAAGAAAGACAGTAACCAAATAATGCTAATATAGGGGATAACTCCCTTGTCAATGAACACATGCTGAGGACTTATCAAAATGGATTCCATATTAGACAAAAAACCTTTATATAAATCCCCTAAAGTATGTAATATCCATGGATTAGAGTATATTTCCTTTAGCATCAGTATTTATTTTATATTAATACATGACCCACCTCAACTTTCAATCAAAAGTGCTTCAGAAACAGTATAGCCAGCCAATAGAGAAAATATTAGCACAATTAAATTCTGGCCCCTAAACCTGGTTTTATTCCAAATTTTTAACCATGAGTAAATTGTTTAATCACTAACAATTGTTTCTCACCCGGCCAAAGTGGCTCAGTGGTTGAGCATTGACCTATGTACTAGGAGGTCACGGTTTGCTTCCCAGTCAGGGCACATGCCCAGATTTCTGGCTGGATCCTCAGTAGCGGGCATGCAGAAGGCAGCCAATCAATGATTCTCTCTCATCATTGATGTTTCTATCTTTCTCTTCCTCTCCCTTCTTCTCTGAAAAAAAAATATTTAAAAAAATTTAAAAAGTATTGCTTATGTGTGAAATGGACATGATCAATCACATCTGTGTTGTAGAAGATTATATCTTCCCATTTTCCTTCAAGAAAGTCACAAAGGCTAAGTTCTATGGAATTATATTTTTTTTAGAAAAAAAATCTCTATAAAAGCTATCAGTAAAAAAAAATAATTATAGATATTATGTGTTAGATGGTTTGAAAGAAAAGTTCAAGAGTCATCTCTGGCCTGTAGTCATTTTCAGTTTAGCATATATATTTATATATATTTATTTTTGTATATTTATATACTTATACATTTTATATATATATAATTTTTCTACATATATATTTAAATATGTAAATATTTATGAAATAATGGAAAACATGAATACACTAACAAATTTATATGTAAAATATTTTATTTATTTATAAAATAAATAAATAAATTTTTCTGTGTTTGGCCAGAAAAGTAACACTTAACATGTAAGTACTATATGCGATCCATTTTGCTAAGTGCTTTATCTCTTTTACTTACCCAACACATTTTTTGAGGTGGTGCTATTATTATTACCCTTTTACAGCAAACAAAGCCAGTGGCGTTTGTTCAGGATTCAAACCCTGGTTGTCTGACATGAGTCAGATTCTTCAAGTGGAATTTGTAGTGATGCAGGAAAATATTCATTCAAAATTTCTAACAGTGTCAGGCCACTTGCAGTGGATTTATATTACTACAGAAGTTTAGCTGCACTTAATATAGAAGATGAAGAGACATAAAGAAAATAGACAATGAGCAGATAGCGAGGGCATGATTTCATAATTAGTTAAAGCTAATAAACAATTTGCCACTCAAATAGTCATTTATTTTTTTAGAGAATTTTTATGAGTTTATTTGAGGCAAATATATGATGGGGAGCAAGGTCTCAAATATTCGCTAAGTAGGTTTTTATTTTAGAGGCCTGATGCATGAAATCTGTGCAAGGGGCTCGGTCCTTGCAGCCCCGGCTTCGTCGGGAAGGTCGTCCGGAAGGTCGTTTGACTGTCCGATCTAATTAGCATATTACACTTTTATTATTATAGATGCTTGGCAGAAAAATTGGTATAAAGTCTGAATGTTTAACTTCTCTAAGCTGTTCATCAAATCTGGTAGATGCACTCTTTGTATCCAGATAGGTCATCTACAGATAAACAATTACTATTGTTGTTCCGCATTTTTCAAAATAATCACGTATTCCAAGAGTAGGAAAGTACACAATTTCAGTTCCATTTGTAAGAAAAGATTAAGAGGAAGGATCCATGGGCATTTCAGGATTAATTGAGAAGGAGGAGACACAGATCTGTTTTCCTTATTGATATGGCTTTTTAGACAAAACAAGGTTTAGAAACTATTAATAACATGATGGTGATGATGATTGTAAAGGTAAAGTTAGAGAAAAAAAGAGACATTTCATAAAAGGGAAAAAATGATCAAATTTGGTGAATTTAGATAGAGTATCATTTGATGTGATGCTTTGATATTCAGCCTACTTTTAGTTATGCAGTAGAAGCAAGCAGGAAGTCATTGTCTATCTTTAATTAAGGTATGTCACAAGCAAATTAACACAATGATGGATTTCAAAGAAATTTTGTAATACTGATATTTTCAACCACAATTATTCATATAGAGTGCCAAAAGAGGCTGAAATATAAAGATAAATCTTTTTTGTCTTGTTTTCGTTTTCATGTAACAATGAGAAAAAATTTTCTTTGCAATTTAACTATAAATAAAATCTACGAAACCCTTTGAGGATGCTTTAGTAGAATCCTTCAAAGTCCTCCAAATCCATTCTTTATAGGCAGTTACAGTACAGGGAATCATTTTTTCAGCTTGAAATACCTATGGTAATACTGTGGATTATTTTTAGTCAATTTTAACTCATGTTATTTTTGAGAACATAAAGGAAGTTTATTATGTGATAAAATTGGAAATCACAAAATGTGAATTGTGTCAGAAAGTGGTGGCAGATAAATGTCTGATAAGAATATCTATTATAAAGAGAGAGAAACTGAAATACAATAGACAAGAGCCATTTGAAGAAAATAAATTACATCTTTCTCCACATTCTCATGTTCTACCTCTTTGCCTCAAATATTATATACACTATTTCTGCTCATAAAATGTTATTTAATGCAGTATAAAGGCTCACATTTACTATTCCATATTCTTGTGCATCATAGCACAGTATTAACTGAAGACTGCCTAGTGATAGGAGAGAATGTTCATCGAATTTCCAAGCAATTTCATTTTCTTTCAGAGATGTGCCAAAGAAGACAAAAAGTTCCAGTGTCTTACTTGTCATTAGCTCACTTGTTGCTGATACTATCTAGTAGTTTTAGATCAAGACCTATTTTGTGCCCAAGCAGTGTTGCTCAGTGGTTGAGTGTCATCCCATACAATGGGAGGTTGCTGGTTTAATTCCTGATCAGGGCACTGCCCAGGTTTTGGGCTTGTTCTCCAGTAGGGAGTATGCAGGAGTCAGCCGATTGATGTTTCTCTCTCATGATATTTCTATCTCTCTATCCTTCTCCATTCCTTTCTCTCTAAAATCAATATTTTTAAAAAAGATCTAGTTTGTGACCCCAGTGTAACCCTTAAAGTGAACTGGTGAGCTCTAACCAACTAAATTCTAAAAGTCAATTACTAACTGATGAGACTGGTATGTCTTTATGAGAATTCCAGAAATACAGAGCTGAAAAAAATCTGAAATGGATTTACAAGTAAGCATCAAGGATCAGTCTTTCATCATTAATTTTTGGTAGTATTAGGTGACCTTCCAGAATTAGCTTAAAATACATTTTTTAGATGTCACATCTGATCCCTCAAGACTGATACAGGTTCTTTATATAGATTCTTATAGTACCTTGTGTTTATCCTAATTTAACATTTGTCAAACTGTATTTTTGCCTGTTTTCTTGTCTGTCTCCCCTACTAGACTAGATAGTGGAATAACTGCCAGTTACAATTGCTATGAAATAAAGGAAAGAGGAAGTGGAGAAAATAGATAGTATGGGAAGGAGAGGCTGTGAACATAGAGATGAATATAAAGAAGAGGAAAGATCAAAGTCTATTTCTAAAAATAATGTAAAGAAAATGATCAGGTTAACTTTTGTTGGGGAAAACAAGTATTAATCATTTGTATGCAGGTGTATATGAAGGGTTAACTGTTTGGGAAAATCTGTAATTCTGGTAAGCAACTGTGATGAAAGAAGAAGTTGGTGATGGTTGATGGCTGACATAAAACATGATGATGATAATGATGTTAGTAATAAAAATAGAAGAAATTTAAAAGATAGCTTTGATTTCAGGGTAGTAACTTTGCTCTATTAGTAAATGTATTATGAAAGTTTCAAAGACTTTTTGATCTTTTAAAAATATAATGTAAAATCTGTTAAATATAGTAAATTAATTCATACTAGGAGATCTTAGAGAATAAGACTGTTATGTTTGTGACAGTTTTAAAGTGCTACAATATGCTTTATATAAGATAGATACAGATGATTAAATCTAAAAATCAGATAATAAAACATTTAAACAGCCTTCTTAAAGTAATGAAACCTGGAAAATACTTTCTAAATGTATACACATCTTAACATATTTTCATATTCAGTATTTGCTTTTTATGTATATTTTTAAACTGTCATATATTTTAAAAATATTTTAAATATCTTTCCTCACCATTTGAATAAAAGCAGTAATTTTTCAGACACATTCTCAAGGCCACTGACTAAATATAATGAGGGGGGAATGCACTATTACCTTGTTAATGAGAGTGTCAAAACATACCCCTACAAGATGTCACTGTGCTATCAGGAAAGGGCTGGGAGAGAGTCAACTAATTTTCTTAGCTGCCTACAGCAGGTAGGGCTTGTAATGACTTGGGTAAGGACAATGAAAATCAAGAAATGTAAAATGCATGTAAAGTACCTTAAATCTGCTGCTTTTTTCTTTCTTTCCCTTTTGAACACATCTTTGTAATCTATGTCTTAGGAGAATTTGCAAAGTAGTGTACTCTTTATATACTATTTAAAGCCAAAAAATAGTTTTTTACTAGCCCAACTCTATCTAATAAGCACGAATTTACTCACATCTTGCATTACCTAAAACAGCTTTTTATTTAGCAATAAACTTTTATTGTTACTCTTTTAGTTGAGATTATGCACATTTAATTAAAATACTTATATGGGGCAGGGGACAGGGGCAGGTTAGAAGCGGTCAGTGGGGGAAAGGAGAGGTATATATGTAATACTTTCAACAATAAAGATTTTTAAAAATAAGACATAGAAGTTCACACTTTTTTAAAATAAGAATTTTTGTCCAGTTAACTCATTTGGAATAGGGATCTTTAAGCATGATCTTTCTAGTAAGATGATGGTTACCCAAGGATCAACAGTATTTTTGTTCATTTTGACCTTCTGAGGATTTTAAGTCTGCAACTCCTCTAGTGGCTTGCCTGAAATAATCTTTTTAACTAGATAAGACAACATCTGAAATGTAATATGCTCTCATCTCTGAGGAAAAATTCTTTTGCATCATGACAAATTTTTCTGGGGCTAGAAGAGTACAAGGCAAAAATGTGATTTTTTTTCTTCTAAACCTATTATATATACAAATATAAGTCAACATGAAGCAATATAAGTTAAGGGCATAGAATATGATCACATCCCCTGGGCATGATTCTTGACTGCACTGTTACTAGATGTGTGATCTTAAGAAAGTTATATAGTCTTTCTTTGCCTCACTTTTTAAAATATAATCCCTAGCACCATTGTGAGCATTAAGTTAGTACACATTGAATGAGTTAGAATTAGTGTCCGACACATGATAAGACCTCAATAAGTGTTTCATGTTATTTTAAGTAATATTATACACTATTAGTAATCAACAATTTTTAGAAATCCTGCAGGTTAGTGGAATTTGGGTGCAAAATAAGTATTAGTTACTCTTCACTCTTCTCTTTTCCTCTACTTAATAGCAAATATCAAAAGAAAGTTAGTGGATATAAAATCAATTTCGTTTATGGTTTATGTTTCTGAAGCAACTGCATTATAATAACCATTCAGTAACTAATCAGACAGGCTTAAAAGTGTTAACTATTATGTCTGTACTAAAATTTTCAGTTTTTTACATGTATGGTTTTAGGGGATATAAAGCAAATAATATGCTTATAGATTTCTATTCAGTTAGCATACAGGTATTGAGGTAATTAAAATAAATTCAAGTTTGTAAATATACATGTACATGAATAAGGCATTCTATATTATTTTAAGCATAGCTAAGCTGTAATAAATCATACACAAGTGCTAAATTCTTGAGAAAGAGGAATTTTTCTCAATGTAAATTTCCCTTTGCTCATTGCTTGGAATTCCCAAAAAAGACTATTTTAGGGTCCACCTGAGGAAGTTCACATTCATATATCATGAATTTCCAATTCAAACTCTCAGGAAACAAGATCACCTAACTTAGGGTGAAAATTGCACAGCAACTGTGATTTGAAGTTACTTCACATTTTTGTTCAGTTCTATAGGACACAAAGCCCAGACAAGACCTGAAAAGCAAACCAGTTGAGAATGAAAGTGAGCGATGAGTTTAAATAGGTGAAAAGTTGGAATTGGTGTGGGAAGATGTCCAATACACCTTATTTGGCCCATTTAGCTACAATATTTCCTTTTCTTCCATCTCTTATGACAGTTAATGTCTATAATATTTAATCATAATAAGATCATTTTCTAGTATTTTATAACCTTCTATATAATAAAGACGTAAGATGCAAATTGACCATCACTTCAACACACAAGATGGCCGCCCCCATGTGGTCAAAGATGGCCACCACAAGATGGCCGGCGGGGAAGGGCAGTTGTGGGCGATCAGGTCAGCAGGGGAGGGCATTTGGAAGGGACAAGGCTGGCAGGAGAGGGCAGTTAGGGGCAATTGGGCCAGCAGGGAGCAGTTAGGCATTGATCAGGCTGGCAGGAGAGTGGTTAGGGAGTGATTAGGCTGGCAGGCAGGCAAGCAGTTGGGAGCCAGTAGTCCTGTATTGTGAGAGGGATGTCTGGTAGGATCGGGCCTAAACGGGCAGTTGGACATCCCTCGAGGGGTCCCGGATTCAAGAGGGTGCAGGCTGGGCAGAGGGACACCTTCCCCCCTCCCTTGTGCATGAATTTCATGCACCGGGCCTCTAGTTTTTTATTAATAACATTATAGGTATTGTACCTACTTCTACAACTACAGAAGCTCCTGGCCTTATACTTACAACATACCCTGCAGAGCTAAATTCTTATGGGCACTCGAGAAATAAATATAGCTTGGTTATGCTATGGGCTTCGACTTTGATCATCTAGTTTTACTTATATACCTAGATTGAGCACTTTTTCTAACACTCAAAGTTACTTTGGGTGCTAGCAGTAACCTTGTTGAACCTGTTACTTTTATACTTATCTCCACTTTAATGTTGTCCTCAGAGTTGACTTCTTCAGTAAACTCTCCTGGAAGTGAATGTTTAGATTACTTCTCATATATTCACATATCACTGAAGGTGTGTTTTCTTTTCTTGTCCCTGTTTACCTCTTCATGAGCATGTCTTTGTTTTCCCTAACACAGTAGCAGTCTAAGAATAGAAAATGCTATAGAGAAGTTGGACGGATGAGGAAATATGGGCCTGGACTGGGAGTGACACTGAGTCATACTTTTTTTGCATCTGTATTACGCACTCAAATTAGTGTGGGGAAAAAGGGAAGAGTTATAGATCTTGACTATCCAATCTATATATGTAATAGAGAAATATGCTAATTAACCGGGACAACAGAACAGGTCGACTGGACAGGAGGAGGTTGTGTGCACAGCGTCAGGGGCGGGCAGCAGGCGTCTCTGTGTGCCTGCATTGGGGGAGGGCCTGATCAGCAGGGGCCATGGCTGCTTCAAGGGCCGGAGAGGGAGGCAGGGCCGGACCAGCAACTCAAGGGTGGGCAGCGCCAGGCTTCTAGTTATTATTATAAATATGGTAGACTTTTAATCAACTAATAAATTTACTAGACTTTTAATCAACTAATAAATTTAATAAGAAGTTTCCTTATTTGAAATGATAGCAAAAATAATATACTTTCACTCATAATTTTATTGTTTTTATTAAATAAAATATTGAATATGAAGTTCTTAGAAAGGTGCCTGGCAATAGAGTTCAAAGAAATCATCTTTTTTAAAAAAACTCTTACATACAGGCATTGTCATGGTGTGAAAAGATGGCCTTACAGCTAGCTGAGGATAGGCTGAGTCATTTCTCACCCAGCCCTCGGTTTGCACATCCTAAAATTAAGGGATGCACTTGAGCTCTTAGATATTCTTTCCAAACTTAAAATTCTACAGTTCTTAGTAGGAACTTATAAGAAAGGAAATAAAATAAAGTTCAACACTAGAGAGGGAGAAAGTGACCAGGTTGTTTTGACTCGTTGATGAACTATGTAAAAATATTTTAAACTGAGCCTATAAAGTAATGCCTGTTAAAAGATAAGCTGAGGCAAATTAATATTTTAAGTGGGTTGTTTTTTTTTTTTTTAGCAAAATTGATTTTAATTGGACAGCATCAAACTGGAAGTGTTTAGGGGCATACCATAAACAGCAGTTGGGAGAGACTTTTATGAGAAAAAGGGTAAGCAAAGTAAGGAAATTATTATTTTTTTAAAATATATTTTATTGATTTTTCACAGAGAGGAAGGGAGAGGGATAGAGAGTTAGAAACATCGATGAGAGAGAGACATCGATCAGCTGCCTCCTGCACACCCCCCACTGGGGATGTGCCCGCAACCCAGGTACATGCCCTTGACCGGAATCGAACCCGGGACCCCTCAGTCCCCAGGCCGACGCTCTAGCCACTGAGCCAAACCGGTTAGGGCAGTAAGGAAATTATTAATTGGCTATAGCTCAAAACCTACTTGGCTATTAGTGATTGGTTGTTCTTAGGTTTTAATTTTATCACCTTGATGTGTTTACTGGCTTAGATTTTCATTCCCTTATGCAGGCCACCATGGCATTGGAGCCCCCTCAGTTTTGGTAATTAATTAAATGAACTTCTTGTTTAATTTAATAAGCCTTAATTAAGGAACAGTGAGAAGCTTACTTTTATAAAATACATAATTACTTTAAAACAGGGGTGGGGAACCTTCTTTCTGCCAAGGGCTATTTGGATATTTATAACATCATTCATGGGCCATACAAAATGATCAACTTAAAAATTAGCCTGCTATATTTGGTCAAATAATTAATTAACTCACCCCTAATGCCTTGGCAGGGCCAACCCAAATGATTTTGTGGATCTTACTGGATGTTCCCCACACCTGCTTTAAAAGGAAGCATCAGCCACCCATGTCACCAGGTAGAGTGCAGATTATCTATAAATTCAACTGATTTTAATTTTATAATATAATTCATATTGGGTATAAATTAAATGTCTTAAAATCAGGGTTAATCCTGCATAATCTATGCTCATAAGTGTGAGAGCAAATGCTCTTTTCATTAATTTTCGAGCATATCCCCAAAGACACTTGGGGTCAGGGACTCACCACCGTGATTACTGGGACTATTACTGTCAGTGCTCTCTTCAGCACTCGGATGGACACACCCTAAGAATCTTAATGAGTAGGAGTCAGTTCAACCCCACTGAAATGAGTTTGGGAAGCTCTCCTCTAATATTGTCCTGCCTGATTTTTTTTTTTCTTAACTGATAATCCCTAGAAATCTCTGCACATAATTATTCATGTGTAGAGGACAGAAGAGATGGGATTGTGTGAGAGAGGTCATCGCCTCTAGATGTCTCATTTTGCATACATTAAACCAGTGTCTGGCTGTGTCTCTTAGACTCGTGGAGAGAACAATGGACATTTTTTGAAAACACGACCCATTTCAAGTTGCAAAGGCTTCATGACTTTGGCAAGGGCTCCTTTGGCTACAGCAAATCTAAAATGTGAATTGGAGAAATGTGTTAGTGTTTGCAAAATCCATGCCGCTAAGTTGTTTCTTTATATAAAATTGAAGTCAGCAAAAATGTGGTTCTACAGCTGCTGCTTCATAGTGACTTCCACCACTTATCAGGCTTGAAGAATTCTCAATGTTTTAAAGGAGAGCCCACTTCTGTTTTGTTAATGATTCCTTTCTTTCATAGTCACAATGAGGGTGGGTGGTAAACCTAGTTTTTGCAAAGTTTTTTACTTTCTTGGAAGTTGATGGCAGTAGAAAGAAAAAAGGCAGCGTTTCTTTCTGGGATAGCTATAAAGTCAAGTCTTATTTTTTTTGCATGGAATTTATGTGAATATGATATCAAGCTTTTTAAAAATGTGGCTAGCACTAAGTCTTTGGTTTATTATAAATTGGTTTCCACATGAAATGTTTTATATATTATAATAAATTGATTTTCACTGTATATTGGTTTGTGTTTATAATATATTGAATTGACTGAATAATAAATCTTTCTTTTCAGCAATTACTTTTATTGGTGTGAGTAAATTATATTGGTTTCAGTGAGCCAAGATGTTTTGCATCTAAATTATACTGTCTTGATCAGGTGATGCTGAGTTTAACATTTAACCTAAAGGCTGGGGGGGAAATTTATTTATGTATGTGGTGTGAATATTGCATCTCTTCAGACAATTACATAATTCTTTTACAGATAACAGTAGTCTACTTCAAAGTGTCAGTATATTAAAGTTGAAGAAATTTGATTTATTTATGTAAAATTTTTCATATTCTATTCAAGTTTGTGTTGCAATGCATGGTGTAGAAAATACACTGAATGAATTTTATTATTATTCTGAACTCTGATAAATATGTGCAATATATGAAATATTACAATTTAGCACAATATAAGGAAAACATTCATACAGCTTTCCAAAATTATAGGAATTTTCTCAATTTTTGAAATAATGAGTCTGATACAAAATGGCTGTGATTAATAACAATATGACATTGTATTATAGTGGGAGTTCTTGTACTTGTTAAGTGTTTGGCTTAGATGATTTTTGATTTTTTTAGGTCTTTTAAAATTCTATCACTTTATGTAATTTTTACAATTCTATAATTCCTAAACATCATTACTTAATTAATCTGTTTAACCAGCAATAATTAAGCAATGCCTTTTTGCTTTCGAGTTGCCCAATGCAGGGCGAGGGCTTGTCCCAGGAACCAGCACATCTGGGCAGAGGAAGGGTCAGACAGTCTCTGAGGGGGTTACAGGAAACAGTCTCATGTCTGACCCCATTAGCTAGACCTAGCACCAGGGTCCAGCAGTGGTCAGGCAAGGTCAGGCAAGGTCATGTTATGGAACACTCTTCTCCACACTAGTTATTTCCTTTTTGCTGGTACATTTTTATTTGACTGAATGATATATTCCTGAAACAGTTCACAGTTGATGTCATATTTTCACTAGTCCTATATATTTCATGCCTGAGGCTCTGTGTCTCTGTTCTTGATTTTTCTTCCAAAAAGAATGGCCACTATCTTTCCTTTTAACCTTTTTCACGTTGTTCAGTCAGATGAGTGAAGTCCAAGACCTGGGCAGAGCTTGGCTCATGGTCCTCTTTCTTCATCTTCAAATCCAGCAGTGGCATGTGGAGTCCTTTTCCCATCGCATCACTCCAACCACCATTTCTGCCTCTCTCTCCCACTGGTGAACTTCATGGTTACATTAGACCTGGACCCATGAGCCACGATAGTCTCCCCATATTAAGATCGATTGATAGCAACCTTAATTCCATCTGCAACCATAATTCTCCTAACATATTGACATATTCCAGTGATTTGAACATAGACATCTATGGGGGGCATTATTCTTCCTAGCATGGGGCAGAATATGTGTGGTGAATGTGTGTGCTCTTTTTTATTTTTTAAATATATTTTTATTGATTTCAGAAAGGAAGGGAGAGGGAGAGAGAGAGAAACCTCAATGATGAGAAAGAATTGAATGGCTGCCTCCTGCATGCCCCCTACTGGGGAAAGAGCCCACAACCCGGGCATATGCCCTTGACCAGAATTGAACCTGGGACCCCTCAGTCCCTAGGCCAATGCTCAGACCAGTTGGGGCTGTTCTGTCTTTTTTCTCTTAAATAAAATGCCTAGAATTTTGTGTATCTACTTTTTATTAAGTTTTTGAGGTGACATTGGTTGATAAAATTATATAGGTTTTAAGTGTACAATTCTATAATACTTCATTAATATTTTGCATTGTGTGTTCACCACCCAAGTTTTCCCTCCACAACATATATGTATATTTTTAATTGATTTCAGAGAGGAAGAGAGCGGGATAGAGAGATAGAAACATCAATGATGAGAGAGAATCATTAATCAGCTGCCTCCTACATGGCCCCCCACTGGTGATTGAGCCCACAAACCAGGCATGTGCCCTTGACCAGAATCGAACCCAGGACCCTTCGGTCCGCAGGCCGACTCTCTATCCACTGAGCAAAACCGGCCAGGGCTACAACATATATTTAACTCCCTTTACCCTTTTCTACTCTCCACCCCACCCCCCTTTCCCTCTGGTAACCTGGGGTATCTGTTTAATCTGCTTCCTTTCCTAAGGGAGTACACAGCTCTGGACAAACTCAGAAAACCTAATCCTATGCCACACATTTCTTCGTAGTAGGCTTTCAGACTCGATTAGTGAGAAAACATGTACAACCCGTAATCCACTTACAACCTGACTTTTTAATGTGTTCATGACTTCATTGCATAGGAAAACATTTAAAAACCTCATATTACTATTCCTTATCTATGCATTTTAATGTATGGTAAAATGTTATATCTACTTTCTCACTTAAAATGCTCCTATTTGATAAAATAGGTAACTTAAACTGTAAGAGTATTTTCTTCATGAGGCAGAATGAGTCAGTTGTTTTTTTTTTAATATTTACATGTGTTTATTTATTTATTATAAACTAGAAATTGGCAAGAATGTATTATCTTTGCTCTTTTTTTCCAAGCCACTTTGGGGAATGTTTTGAAATGTACTCATGTAACGGAGATAAGCTGGCTTCTGTGTTTTCAGAGTCATTGCACCTTCCTGAAGTTGTCTAGAGGAACTTGGGCAAGATGTAGAGACTGAAGCAAAAAAAAAGGTGGCCTTTTAATTTTAGGAATTTATTCCTAGTAATTCTGGAAATAGATGTGCTGCCAGGAGGTTTCCGGTGGTAGCGTTTGTTGGGGGTGTTGAGTAGGTTGCTATAGGGAAGCCTCAGATTGTCTTTACCTCAAACACCCAACTCTTGGCTGCTTTGATCTGTGGATAAAGACCTTAGTGACCCAAAGCAGAGCACAGGCAAGGGAGGAAGAGCAACTTAATCGGATCAGTTCAGCCACTGATTATTTATCATTCTGAGGTTGTCACAGGTCCTTGCGCTGTGCTTTGTATTTACGGTTTTTGAAATTGGAGCTCCTAATAGTGATTCGTAGACAGGTACTTGAGTTTTTGTTTTGTTTTTATTAGTTGAATACATCAGCCTGCTTTGTATCTTGAAGAGTTCTTCATCTAAAAAAAATGAACTATTCAGTTTTACCTGAGAGTATACTTTTTTCAAAATATGTTTTTTAAAAATATGTTTTTTTTCATTTCTAGGCATTTTAAGAGACACAATAATTACTTTTATGTGCCCTGTCTGTCATCTACCTAAAGGTAAATTTCAGTGTTTATTTACAAAATGCCCTTTTCTTTTTAAAAGCAATTGGGTGGTGAAGTGCCCTACAACCCGAGTCAATTAAAATTGTGACCACTTGGGCAACGTGTTCCATTTGCTTCTCTAAGCAGATATGTTTATCTAAAAAATGACATTCACAAATCAAAGTACAAAAAAGTCTTCAAAAATGACTTTAAGATTTAACTTTATTTTGAATACTTGATATAAGCATTTATTATTCCCATCTGATTTTCATTGATTTTAAAAAATTAAAACTTATGAAATCTCATGTGGATTATTGTATAATTCAAACATTTACCTATATAATTGTACCTCAAAAGACTGAAAATTTGTATTACAGTCATCCTTTTTGGTGATTTACTTAATGCCAATGGACCTTCACTTTATATTGATCTTTGGGATTTTAAGCATCTTCATAATTGATATCTACATAATTTATTCACTGTAAGAACTTATTTAGACACTAAGATAAATAAGATTACTACATCCTTTAGCACACTCAACTACTGGCATTTATTATGAATAAATAGGTACATAGAGCTCTATCTCAAAATCATCATTAAACGTTTTAAAGACTATAGATAACAAAACAACTGCAGATCTACTAAATTTAGCTGTCATTATCTATCTATCTACCTATCTGTCTATCATTTAACTATCTGTCTTTTCCTGATCCATTTTGGTTAAATGTAATGAATCAGAATAGATTTTAGATGAATTGTTTGGAAATGTAAAACCCCTTAGTATTTCCAGAAGAAGGTGTATAAGTGTATATATACTGTATATATCACATTAAGTTTGAAAAAAAAAGTGGTGACTTCCTTCCTTCCTTCCTTCCTTCCTTCCTTCCTTCCTTCCTTCCTTCCTTCTTTCTCTGCTTTTTTTAAATGAAAACCTCCTAGAAGTTTTTCTAATGAATTTCCCTCATGATACATTAGCCACAACAGGGCTGCATGCTCATTACCAGTAAATCAAATGGAACCACTGTGACTGGCTTAAACTTGGGTTAAGCATGCTTGAGCCATGGACCAGGAAGGAAGTTTACCTTTCCTGAGTTATATAGTGGCAAGTTGGACATACAAAGGAGAAGGCCAGCAAAAAAGGCAGATAAATGGATGTAAACAATACACAGCATTGTCAGGTAACCATTTTCTTATATTTGTATCACCAATATCAACAGCCACGCATAACATAAATGAGAAACTTGTGTTTGTACCGATGGCTCAGTTGAGTGGAGCATTGCCTGGTACAGTAAAAGCTTGAGGGTTTGAATCTGGTCAGGGCACATGCCTAGGTTGCCGGCTCCATCCATGTAAGGGCCTGGGGCAGGAGGCAACTGATGGATGTTTCTCTCTTATATCAATGCTTCTCTCTCTCAAAAAAAAAAAAAAAATCCATCAATAAACATATCTTCCACTGAGTATTAAAAAATAAATTTAAAAAATTAAAAAGAAAAGCAAAGCATATTAAATCTATTCTGCCTGAAAAGTAAAATCTTATACCCAGACTTCTCTATTACAATAGAATAGAATCACCATAATTTCTAGTAGCTATTTAGTGAAGAGTGTTCAAAAAAGGTGAATTATAAAAATATGGAACTCATCTCACAAAGCTACCATACTATTTGCCCAATATAGAAATACCTTTCTTAGTTCACTCAGTTCAAGAGCAACTCAGCTGGCCCTAGTGGGAGTTCCGGGTCAGGATGGAGGTGAAGGTTTGTTCAAAGTTTAGAGGAGATACCAACAGTGTGTTAAGCTCTTTGAAGAGTGCTTAAGGAATATTTCTTCCACAAACTCTGACTAATTGAGCTTGTTCCGAGTAGCAATTTGATATCCCAAGGGGTTTCAAGACAAAAAAATGGGACTTTGTAGTTTATCTGTGTTATTGAATCCAAAATAAACTTGTTCCTTTCCATTCAAAATGCATGTGTTCTCCAGGAAACTAAATATAAAAGGAAATTTTCATTTGGGATTTTTCTTTTATAATTCTCAACCCTGCTTCTCTCACACCTACTTTAGCATTTTGAAGCAATATCAATGGCAAAAACAAAACAGACAAAAACACAAAACACCCACAAAACAAAAGCAACAAAGAAAAAACACCTGTGAAATAACAAAAGCATTTACATTGTGCTGACTTTAGATCAACATATTGAGTGGTGGAAGTGAGAACATTGTAGACACACTTTCTGTAGGTGATCATAGAAATACGTATATAGTTTATTTGTTTTGCTTTATTTTGATCTGTTTTATTTTATTTTTGAAGGAGTAAGAAAATTTAGAAACCTCAGGTATGAGAGTTACACACATCTGGCTTTAAACTGTAGTTCTATAATTGTTAACTTCTTTGTTCAATTTCTTCATTTATGAAATATTTTCAATAATATCCAAGGAATTTTACAAATTATAAATAATGTGCATTGCCTGGGACATAGTATATTCTCCACAAATGATAATTATTTGTGATTTATTAATTATAATTTTCCTGACAGGAGACCAAACCATAAATTCAGTCTCACACCTATTATCAAGGACTTATTTTGACCCTTACTAACATGTGTGACCTGGAACAAATACTTTGTTCTTGTTGATTTCTCAGAGTATTATATTGCAGGCTCTTCCATCTGAACTGATATTTATTTCAAAATTATATTGCAATGCCAAATTGAAAACACTCTAAGTTGAATCTCTCAGCCCATAGTATTTACTTAAAGATCAGCTTTCATTGTAGGATACCATTAAAAGCAGAACCAACCTGGCACCTTGACTACTTAGTACTAAAAGGAAAAGAAAGGACACAATAACCTGTACCTTATAAAAATATTTTTCTCTAGTCAGTTATATTTAGCACAAATTAATAGGATTTTTCTAGCTTTCTGATTTTTCAAGAGAAATTAATTTGAGACTGCCCACCCTACTAGCTTCTGACTTGGAGGGCTGAATCCATCAATTAAATTCACAGCAGATTAATTAGCTAGTAATTTGGGAAGTTAATCATCATTCAAAGGTACTTATTAAGTGTCTATGCTCATGAAACTTGTGTTGGAAGATTGGTTTGGGAGGATTGAAATCTCGCTTGAAGAAACATTTAAGTGGTTTGGACATTCCAGCTTCAACCTAAATATACCTTCGGTGTTTTTATTACTGTTTATGGACAGATATTACATATAATACAAAAACTAGTAAGAAACATGTTACATGTATTAGAGTTTTCATGGCTTTCATTAGAACATGATTAAATTATATCCCATGTTAAAATATCCTGAAATAATTATGTGCAGCACCTATAATCTTTCTTTCTTTCCTTCGTTCTCTGGAGAATTTTTTAAGACCTGTCTCAGTTCACAGATGAAAATCAATTTTGTGATTTCTTCCCAGAAACTAATGGAAATTTGTTCAAATCACAAAGCTACCACACAATTTGCCCAATTCAGCAGAAATACCTGCCTTAGTTCACTCAGTTAACAAGAAGCCTGATTTGGAATAGCATGAGAGTTCCTGGTCATTAGTGAAGTGGAGCAATAGTGTGTAAAACATTTACATAAAGTGTGACCCACTGAAGCAGCCTCTTAGTCCTTTACTTTTTTTTTTTTAATGGAATTTGTTGGAGTGATGTTGGTTAATAAAATTATATAGGTTAGTCCCTTTTAATGCTGATGTTTCTTTAACTATTTGGGTAATATTTACTGCACGTATAAAAATAAAATAGACTTAGAATCATGTATGTGTATATTCCCATGCACAAGCAGCACCCCACACATATCCTGGACTGCCTTTTGAAAATGACATAGTTACATTTGTGTGTTTAGAGGACTACAGAGGTAGTGACATTGTTGGCCAGTTGTGAGAACCCTCGTGGATTTTCCTGTGCTGCGTTTTCTTCCTTCACTTTTCTATATTTATGAAAGCTGATGAAAGAAGGTTCACTTCTACACTTAGTTTGCCATTCTTGAACTGTTTGGACATTAGGCATCTCCTCCAGTAAGGGTGCTAACAGTAAGAATTGCTCCTATGTGTAGAGAATTCAAGTGAAAGATTTTTCAGAACAGCTTTCGTTGGTAAACCTTTATCCATTTTCAGGAAATGCTTTCTTTTCTCCAACCTCCTTTGCACATGGCTCTGAGCAAGCATGCTCTTTCTTCTTTTGGCTTTAGTGTAACTGCAGAACAGCAGGCTCAGGGCCACCCTTCACCTCACAGATCCTATTGTGAAAAGTAAGTGATTACAGTGATATTTGCTTCTTGAGGTCATTCCATAGAAGAATCTCAGAACTGACAACTTCAGAGACATAATCTCCTAGACCAGCTTGCTACAATGCTTTGGACAGAATATTTTTAAGATTTAGAGTTATCTGATTCCTTCCTGGGGCATGGGAGGAGTGGGAGTAGGGAAGACCAGACATGACAGTTAGGACTTCTTACTAGCCAACAGAGCTAAGATCTCCAACAACGTCGATAAATGCAATGATCAAGATGTTAAATTGTTCTAAATGTATGCAGAGAAATCTACTACAACTGTTTTACAAATGTTTTCAACAGTTTCTTTGTACTTAATAAATTATATCATTCTTCTTCTGTGTTAATAGTCTGTTGATAGACTAAGAATTGAAGCAAGCTAAGTCTTCATACAAAGAACAGAAATCTTCTGTCCAGAATCCTATTTTATATTTTTTAAAGTGAGTGTGCTTCCTGCACGTATTTTGTGAGAAAAAAATAAATTTTGTGATGATTTGGATAAATGCTTTTGCCTCAGATACTTGCCAGCATCTTATCATACCAAAATAAATACTGAACATGTGATTTATTATTTCAACAACCAAGATTTAACAAACTATTTTATTTATAATTCATCTTTCTTTTGAAAGGGTAAGAACCATTTTTAACACACTGTCATTGTTCATTAGCTCTCTCCAAATCTGTTCTGAGTGAATTAGAGACAATGAGGGTAAAGGGTAAGATGTGGGTATAATGGGGTGCCTTTGCTAGGAACACAAGGTTACACATGGGGGCAATTGGCCAACAACCATTGTTCACTATCATCAAATATCCATCTCTCCTCAGCTGCCCTTTGGTGAAAGTCTTTTCCTTTATGTGGTTAACCTGATGTTCACATTAACCTGACTTTGTCAATATATAAACAACCAAGTAAGGGGAAGGTGGAATCCATGTTGTGATTCACCACTACCCTAGACCTTAGGAATGCCCTTGGGTCATGCTCTCCCTCTGTTCACACATTTGTTAGAAAGTTAAACTAGTCCATAAAATTGCTTCAGTTTTAACTGCCAAGATTCATCTCTGACCCTACTCCCGTTGAGGATACAGGCATCAAGTTTTACCACTTCCGCTGTATTTGACAGCCTAAGGTGAACTGGACTTCTTTTTTGTAATCTACCTCTCAGTCAACTCAGGCTTAACTTGAAGAAAATGAAAACTTCTGTTGTTTATGTAAAGAAAAAAATAGCATTTTATTTTGCAACTTTTAAAGTTTTTTGCATTTGATTTCATAGTATTGCATTTGTCATCACCCAGAATCTTATTTGTCCAGTGTAGATGGAAAGCCTTTAACTATCTCTGATATCTTTCACAGCTTTGCCCCGTGTCAACACCAGAACTGTCACTTTGATGCTGGGGACTCATGGGGGACACTGTTGATGATAACCAAGCTGAATTGGTTGCTTTTCTAAATTGGCTGATATTGGCTTTCTGACTGTCCATCAGTAATATTGAGCATGTAAGTGTCTATATCCATCACCACTCCACACAACTCACTCCCATTATTTACAGAAAATTTTATCACCAAAAATGATTAATTCCTAGCACATCAGAGTCCTCATTATCCCAAGAACCATATAGCAAAACATAATTATTTCCAATTAAAAGCTTCCTATCCTGTCATCTTGGGTTATGTGCCTGAGAACACTCTGATTAAGATTCTCTATAATGCCCTCAAATTAATTAGTAGACAAGCCTACACATTTTAACTAATCATCTTGGCCTATTGTTTTCCAACAAAATGTGTGGAGCTCATAAACAATGCATAATTTCCCTAGAGAATCATTTATTACATATATAGTGAGACTCATGGTGAATGTATCTATTAATAAATTTCCGTAGTGTCCTGAATCCTGTGGATAAATATGAGTTCTCTGTAAAAGAAAAAAATACAGACACAAAAAAAACAACAACAGCAGTTCATGTAAGGGAGAGTCCACCATGTCCTCGAGCACTTTATAACAGCTTCGTAATGGAGGTGAGATGTTGGTGTGAATAATTGCTGGAGGACATTCTCTAATCCTCACACACTCTCCAGTGGGATTTCCTCCATAACTCACCCACAACTTTCTTCCCAGAGGCAGGGAAGCTGCCTGCGGTCCCGGGTGCCTGCCTGGGAGAAGCTGGACTGGGTTTCGGGTGCCTGCAGCTGGCCGGAGGAGGGAAGCCTGGGTCCTGGGTGGGGGGCTGAAGCAGAAGCGGTTAGGGGCGATCAGGCAGGCAGGCAGGCAGAGTGGTTAGGGACGATTAAGCAGGCAGGCAGAGGTGGTTAGGGGCAATCAGGCAGGCAGGCAGGCAGGCCAGCGGTTAAAAGCAAGCGGTTCCAGATTGCGAGAGGATGTCTGATGGCCTGCAGGATGGGGCCTAAACTGGCAGTTGGATATCCCCCGAGGGGTCCTGGATTGCAAAAGGGTGCAGGCCAGGCTGAGGGATCCCCCCGCCATGCACGAATTTTGTGCACCGGGCATCTAGTAATAATATAAAATGTAAACATTCTAAATTGCACATTAAAAATTCTTATTGGAATTTAAGTAATAAATTGCATGAAATTAAGTATATTCAAAAGATCAGAATCTAAGATCATGATATTTAGATTAAGTACACTCTTAGAAAGTATGCTTAGAGCTACTGTCATTTTATTTAGTATTAAAATAAAAAATGATTAAGTACTCTTTAATAAGTTAGTTGAATAAGATGTGATTATTTCACAGGAACATAGGGACCATGGCTACAGACTCAGGGAGAGTAAGGGGTTGTATTTCTCTCTGCTCCTTTTAGATTATAGGTACTTTGTAAGAAACTATACCATTTTTTGTGTTATCAGTTGTAAGAAATTTTCTTCCAAATATAGCAGCAGAATACTCAAGAGATAAGTGTAATCAGGGAAAACCAGCAAAAATATGGAATGCATAATATGTATTAAGCAATACATCATATCTGATGAATTAATAACTGAGTGTGTAATATTACTAATATTTGGATCACCAGGATGTCTTGTGTAATCATGAGGTCAGAGCATTTATTGTTTGACCTCGGACAATTTATCCAAAATCTGTACCTTAATTTTTATTTTTTAAAATGGAAATATAAACACTACTCATCTTATATAGAAGATTTGAGGGCAAACTTGACTTAAGATGTATAAAATACTTACATAATGCATGAAATTTGAAAGCACCCAGTATCAGCTATTATTACTCTACCTTTATGTGATAATGTAAATTTAGCACATATTTAGAAAATACCCAAAATTTCCCTCTCTCTCTTCCTTTCTTCCTGTCTTCTTATTTCTTTTAAATACATTAATATCCAAGATTTTATTAATACCTGAAACACTATTCCACACACTGTATAACTAGTTTTTATATCCACCCCTCCACCCCCCACCCCCGCCACACACACACACACACACACACAACAACAACCACATACAAGCCTTATATGGCGGTATCTTTGCAGAGTGTGCTTTGGAGCCAGTGCCTTCCGATATACTATTATTACTTGAAATAACTACTGCTATTTTTAATATTTCATAGAAAAGAAAACCACAATGATGCCAAAGAGCATATCCGAGGTTATAGAAATAACAAGTGGTAGATCCGAGATCAATGAGACAGATAGCATGATAAATAAACCTCAATCTATTCACATGTTTGTACATCTCACAGGCAAATCTTGCCTACTTTATTAGATTGCAAATGTCTTAGAATTCAGTACAATTTCTTAGTTTTGCCTATTTCTTTAGAGTTAAAAATACAACATGGGTTCCAAAGTAGAATTAACTCTCTCTATATAATATATAAATTAACTCTCTCTATGTATATAAATGCCATATACATTAACCATATATATAAATTAGTTGTGATTTATAATAAGAATTGTAAATTGGGTTCAAGAACTTCTTTCAGGTATATATATGTTATTTTATATATATATATATTTTAATATAGGTATCTGATCTGTATCTGGTATAGATATAGATATAGATATAGATATAGATATAGATATAGTTATAGATATAGATAAAGATTGATAGATATGTGTATGTCTGAACCCAATGTATATGTGTAAATATATATACAGGGTGGGGCAAAAATAGGTTTATAGTTGTGAGTTTGTGGAACACAGAGTTTATTCTTGTATTACTATTTATTAATTATTGTATTTTTCATATGACCAACTATAAACCTACTTTTGCCCCACCCTGTATTTACAGACATTAATTACTTAGTAGTTAAGTAGCGATCACTTAAATAAGCCATAAGACAAATCATGCTACTCTCCTAATCAAAACCCCCCAATCACTTCTTATCACACTTAGAATAGAACCTAAAGTATTTACCGTGCACTAAAAGTCCATAACTGGTCCCTGAATACACTCCAAATATATCGCTACTCTCCTATCCCTAAACCTGCCCCAGCCATACTATTGCTTTTGCTGTTGCTTTTAAATGCCAAGTGTGCTTCTGCCTTAGGACTCTTACACTTACTATTGTCTTGCCTTGATCCCTGTACCCAATTTTGCAGGTGGCTCACTCCCACAATTCATTTTGTCTCCTCATTTATTAACAATGTAATAGGTACACTCAACACTTTAAATAAATTTTCTTACTTATAATAAGTTATCTATTTGGTGACATGGGTTAAGGGTACTGAGAAAAAGAAAAACACTGCATGCCATCACTTATATGAGGAATATTTTTTTAAAAAGAGAGAGAAAGAAAGTCAAACTCATAGAAAGAGAGAATAGAAAAGTGGTTGCCCTGAGAAGTGGGGGAAATGAGAGGTTAGTAAAAGGGTACACACTTTCATGTCTAGGAAGAATTCTGTATGTTCTGAGGGTCTAATGTAAAACATTATGACTATGATTAATAACACTGTGTTGTATATTGGAAAACAATAGAACTCAAGTGTTCTCACCAATAAAAATTGAAAAAGCAGAATAGTAGATTGTTTAAGAATATAAATGTAAAATGAAAAATTTCATCCAGTGACAGTGCTAACACAATATCAAAGCAACTAATGAATTGGGTTGAATACCCCACATTGAGATGTGTTTTTTAGTTAGCATCCCATCCTTTCACACACATTCCTCAAGCTGTGTTACTTGAAGTAATGGTTATTGATTCATAGTAGAATGACAAAGACACGGCAAGGTTGGACACTTTCAATAGGAAAGGTGAATCTAGAGAATAGAAGCCAATTATATAAACTGTTAATTGATTATGATTCAAAGTAAATGTCAGACCTGTTACATGCCTCTGAGAAAAGGAGGCTGAAATATCGAAAAGCACATTGGCTGGACACAGTCTCATAAACTCTGGTAAAACAAATGCCCGTGCATAGCTCCTTAACGTGCAACATAATGAGCCATAAAACAGTGAAATAAAGCATTTTATTTCAAACGAAGTCATCATTAATTTGGAAGGACATGTGTGTATCCAGAATGGGATCTTAAACAATAGTAAAACTTTCCATTTTTCATCACTTTCCATTCAATGCTCCCAACTTCAGTGGCCACATGGAGGTAACTTGGGGAAAACAGAGAGCCTTAGAGATACGCACTGGAATTAAAAGCTCACCTTAAAGCCACCTTAAAGCCAGTTCCTCTGTTTTGTGGACCTTAATTTTCTTAGCTGTGTATTATCTGGGGAACAGATCACTCTGAGAGTTTTAATTTTATATACTTGGGGTGGAATTAATTTACTCCTTTCTGTACACAATTCAAGAGATTTCTTTTGTTAATGAGCTGTGCACAAGCTTTTTAACCAGAAAACTATGGGTTCAAACCCCAGCCCTGCCCAGCCCTGCCATGCTAATATCAGAAAGTTGTCATATTTTTTTAAGGCTTGGTTTAGTCCTCCCTAAAATTAAAATAATAGCTACTTCATGGAGACAATTAAAGGAAAAAAAATTTTGAGGAAAATTGATCACAGATCATGGCAGAATAAACATTCAATGTTTTAGTTCCTTTCTCCTTATTTTTCTTGTAAAATATGAAGTGGACACTGAATAATCACATAGTGTGTATGAGCCCATTACATTTTTCTGTGTATATTTCCTACATGGTGATTGCACCAAAGTATTGGTTATGAGGGTCCCGAGTACTTTCTTGATCTTTTATGACCAAAGGGTAGAGGAAATTGTATTACTTTCTGTTTGTTACTCAACTGATTCCATCTAGTCCCATGGATTTAAACCCCACCTCTATCAAAGGCTGCTTTCTCTGTATCCCCAATCCTGCTCTAACCCTTTAACTCCAAACTTAACTATCCATTTAACATTTAATTGAGTTGTGGGGCAGCATTTCAGATAGAACCTGGCCACAAAGGACTATTAATCTACCTGCACACCCCACACCTGACATTTTTCTGCAAATCTATCCATCTCTGTAATTGACACTATTTCTACCCAGTTGCTCAGCCTAAAAGCTGAGGATCTCCTTGAATTCCCTCCTTTCTGATAGTAAATTTAGTCAGGTTTATCTTAAAAATTATATCCTCAAAGAACATTTTCTTTGCATTTTTCTCTGCTAAAGCTACTATGATCTCTCATCTAAACTAACATAACAAATGCCTAATAGGTTTTTCTACCTTGATTATTTAGCCTCCTTGGAGTACTTTATATATACAGAGGTAGTGACAGAGTCTTTTCTTGACCAAGTTTTGGACCATCTCTTCTGGGCCCTCCTTTGGACTAGGTCTCCTCCAGGAGCCTTGTCCTTGACCCACGTAAGCTGCCTTTAGCAAAGTATCCTGCTAAGTCATCTTAGCAAGAATCTCTCACCCTTGACATCTGATCACTCTTCATATCTGATCAAATTCTTCATTTCCCACCCTGGATGTCTAAGTCATTTGGCTTGTCTTTAGCAAGAATCTCCTTAGGCCAGTTTAGTAAGAATCTCCCTACTCCTGTTATCTCTTCTTCATAATTCTTCCTCCATTAACCTTCTCACTTTACTTGTTGGCTATATAAAGTCACAGTTGTCTTTACTGTCTTTGGAATTGAACTCAGTTCTCTTGCTGCTGAAGTCTCTTGCTCCAAGTGCAGTAGTTGCTGAACAAAGTCTGCCTTTATAGCTTTAACCAGTGTGCAGCTTTGTTGCTAGTCAACTTTCTTTAGAAAGTAGTTACACTTCTGAAATACGACTCACCTCTTTGTTAAAGGCATTTTATTATTTCCCAGTGAAATAGAATATAATGAGATGGAATGAAATCCCAGGTTCTTTACCATAGTCTTAAAGATCTTGGATCATATGAAACTCTGATTTCTCTTCTACTTTATCCCCTCTTTACATCTTAAATTTTCACATGACTGCTTTTTTCTCACCAGTTAGGAATTTTAATATCAATTTTCTCATAAAATTCTTCAATATATTTCCTACCGAAATAGAGACCCCACTGTCCCATTACTCTGTTATTATTCTATTTATATTCTTTGTAGCCATTCTCAGTGTTTTAAACATTCTTTGTGGATACTGAATAAATATTTTTCATGAACTACCTGCCTGCCTGCGTGTTTATACTGTAAAACTAGGAGGTGAGAGTTATAAAGGCAAAATAACATAAAGAAATGAAGAGAGAAAACAACTTGCAACCTAGAAAAACAACACGCTTTGCTCTGTAATAATGAAAACAAGTTTTTAAAGGTTTATGTCAAGAATTGTCCCATTAGAAGTGAATAAATAATGTATATTGGATACACACATTCTTAATTCAAGGACAGATCTTAGTTCAAAAGGTTGACTAACCTCGTAAAATCCTTAATGCTCTTGATGAAAAGCCACTTTGGGGGCCAATTAGAGGATATACTCATTAAACCAATTGTACAAAGGCCATACAGCATGGGTATAAGAGGTTAGGCAGTACCATTAAGAAGTAACCTGGAAAACCAGTCATTTGAAAGACTTTGCCTTTGAGGTTACCTCACAGCAAGCAGATGCCAGGCAACTGAATTTGGTTTCAAGTTCAAAGTTACACAGTACAAAGGATAAAGGAACTCTGTCCTCCCTTCTTATTTAACTAGTTTTAATTTGAACTTCAATACAGTAGTTGGGTGACAAAGTAGTATGTCCTAAGGATTTTACAGAATGCTAAGGTTATTCAGGTGGCATAAGGTATTTAAAATAGAAAAGTAGCTTAAAACAAGGGTAAGAGCTCCTACTCCTCTCCATCAATAATGCCCAAAAGTGAACATAAATATTGGTATTTGGTGGCTGAAGCTGAACCCTTAAATCATAAAATTGATGTCTGCTTTGATATAATTGTCTATTGTACATCTAGAGAAGAAATACCAGGTTTACAAAACTTTGAGAGACTTAGGCATGACACAGACCTACAATGGAAACAAAAATTGATTTATCTTTTTATCCCTTGAACAAGAGCTATAGCAAAGTAGAGATCGGGAACTTTAGACAAAGCAATCATGGAGATGTATCAGACAAAGTCAGAAGAAAAATGTTCATTCTCCATGCCTTTCTAACCTCTGCCACCAGTTTCAGAATTACATTGCACTTTTTTTTTTCAGTTAGTAATTTGTCTCTTTGATTTCTCAGTTATTGAAAAAACAACAAAATGTCATGTTTGCAGAAAGTCAGGCAGAACTTCTTCCTTTTTTGCAGCAAAGAGGACACCTCCATGGGGCAGGTCCTGGGGACAGAGCTGGGAAATAACACATTTAGTAATTCTCTAGGGCTACATGACCCAATCAATAGCCCTAACGTTTGTTTGTTTTTTCCACATATAAGCTTGATTTTTCCCACGTAGCACCTAGAGCCTTAATAAATCTTGGTACAAAGTCTGTTTCAACAAAGGTAAGAGTAAAAAGGGTATAGATAAATCATAATTATTTCATTTTGAAATTATTCCTTGTCACACCAAATGGTTCTTTAACAATTATGTCTGTTTAATATTTATGGCCTTTAAGAAGAACACAATTTAGTAGAATCAAATTGCATAAGTGGTAGCTCTGGCTATACTTTAAAATATTGAGGGTTTGACCTTGGGCATTCCTTGTGACCAATGAATAAGCCAGTGCACTACATAGCTCTGAGGGACATAATTCGTGTTGCAGTTGAAACTCGTGAAGTTACTCAGCCCGGTTCTAAATGCCTGAATGGAGCATATCTGACCATATGCAACAATATCTCTGAGAGTCAATGGAGTCAGGTTTGAAACTCTGTCATTTCTAAGCTCCCACACAGTTGTAAAATCATGTGGTTCTTCATGCTTCCTTGGCACTTTACAATAGTATCAAGATTTCTTAGCAAAAGTGTTAACCATTCCTAACAGAACATTCCATATATTAAGGATTTATTCCTTTAATTTTGGAAAGGCTCTGCCACTATTCCTTTGAATATTACCTCCTCCCCATGCTCTTTTCTTTCTATAAAACTTTAATTTCTTTAGTTTGAAACTTTTTAAAATATATTTTTATTGATTTCAGAGAGGAAGGGAGAGGGAGAGAGAGAGAGAAACATCAATGAAGAGAGAGAATCATTGATTGGCTGCCTCCTGCACTGCCCCCACTGGGGATTGAGCCTGCAACCTGGGCATGTGCCCTTGACTGGAATTGAACCTGGGACCCTTCAGTCCACAGGCCGATGCTCTATCTACTAAGCCAAACCAGCTAGGGATAGTTTGAAACTTTTGAGCTATTCTTCATATCTCTTGTTCTCTTTTCTGTTCCTCATCTCTGTACAATAGCCTATGCATTTTCTTTAGGTTGAACAATTGGTTCACCGATTTTCTTTTTATTTGAGTTCACCCTGTGGATTAACATTCAATGAGTAATTTATTTTATTTTTTTAAACATTTATATTTTCTAGGATTTGAATTTATTTATTTTACTTTTAATATTGCTCTGGTCATTTTTATGTTATCTTTATTACTAGTAAAATTTTAATAATTTTATTTCTTTAAAAAATAGATACCGACATGTTATGTATTTTTGAGTCAAATGAAAACAAATCACACTAGAAAAAAATATTCTCTGTACATTTGTAAAGGAGTTTGTCATTTGGCTTCTACTGTGCCAGTACTCCGTAAAAGGACTTCCCCCTACACCATCCTTCCTTCTCCCATTAATCCAGAAGAGCAGAGCCTGTTGCTCCCAGGAGTGATTGCAAAGCTGGTCTTTCCTGCCCAATTGAATGTTAATCTCGCAGAGATATGCTGCCTATTCCCTGGAGTGACTATCAAACTGTCCTCTCCAAATTAATGCAGCTCCATCAGATACCTGGCTCCCTTGTCTTACATTAATATCTAACGAACTACTGACTTTAATAGAACCACCTACACTGTCTACACCCCAATCCTGTGTGATTAAATTTATCTAAGACTCCGAAAATTTCAGAGTTCCCCTCAAACCATGTCCATAGTCACATTTCAAAGCTTCTCTCGTGGGATATATTATGAGATCGTCTCTAGGTCTCAAGAGAAAAATGAGACATATTACTGCTTTAGGCATTTCAAAAATGAAGGTAAAGGATAATGTCAGCATTTTTCAGTGAAAAAGATGCTAGCATTTTCCTGAAAAACAGCTACCAGAAAGCTGTCATAAAAATGGATACTCCATAGCTTTCTAAAATTATTCAATTATAATGTTGTTTCAAGTAGTTAATAATTTAGGTTAAAAATATCCATTTTTCCCCTAAGCTACAACATTTTCTACCTTAACTTGCTTTTTCAAGGCATCCACTAAATAAACCAGACTCTTTAATTACTGAGCTCTTGTTATGAAAGGAAAGTGATAACAGGAAAGGAGGTTGCAGTTGGTTTACACTATTCTTTTGTTATCTTCCTTTCCTGCTGCGATACAAATGATTCCCTCTTGCTTCCTGACAAAGGCTTTTGCTTTGGGCTAAAACAAAAAACATAAAACCTCAAAACACCAGCTAGAAAAATATTTGTTATTTCAATCAATTGCAACATCTCGAAAATTCAACTCTGTCATCCTGCAGTTGTAATAACATGAACAACAGTGGCTTATCACTCTGTTATGGAATATTCTTAATGCTCAGCTTCTGAAATGAAGTCAATGATAGATATGTTATCAAGAACACCATGATTGTAAAGTTTGAAATGGATAAGTTAACTGGGGTGAAGCTTAAATACATAATAAAATAATAATTGTATATAAATAAATAAACAAACAAACATTTTTATTTGCCTCCAACAATCCACTGCAGCTACTATTTTCAGGATTACAAATGACATCCATCTTACGTGACCTTTCAGCAGCATTTAGCACAATCTCTCTCCATGGAAACATTACATTCGGCATGCATGATATCACAATCTCCTTGTTTTCCTTTTACTGAAGTGGCTCTGCTTTCTCATTCTATCCCTATTTTCTCCTTATTTCTCTGCTGATTAAGGTTGAAAGCACCCTTAGACCTCTTAGATTTTGATCCACACTCATTCTTGTAGTAATCTCATCCAGTTGTATGGCTTTAAAATACTATCTCTATGGTGAAGAATATAGCCTTACACATTCTACAATACATCCAACAATTCTACCTTAGGTGCCTAATAGGAGTCTGAAATGCAGCATGTCTAAAACTAGCCTCTTCACCTTCATCTCTAGATTTTGTCCCATGGTCCCATCCCTAATTGCCTAGCCCTTTTCTATCTCCTCACCTCCATAGACATGTGGCCCTAGAAGCCTTATGGTCCAAGGCCATGCAGACTCTACATGCAATAGACTGCAACACAGGTTAACCTAGCCACATGCTGCACTGGACTGTGCAAACATGGACCAGAAACTCTGTGCACTGGCTTTGATCTTAACCTTGCTGGATGAGACTTTTTCCAAGGCGGAATAGAGGGAGATAGGACCTTGGAAACCCAAGGGTTTAATTCCACAGAAATAATGCTTTCCACAATACCTCATCCTCCCATGGGGGCCTCAGGAAATTCTTGTTCCTTTAGCACCCACAGAATCCCAATCCCACCAGTAACAGGTGGGGACACATAGGATACCCCATTGATAACACATAGACATTAATACTTACCATGGATATTATTTAAAAATTGAAACATGTACTTCAGGTTGTGCCATCTTTAAAAATGTTTAAAGATATTTTGTATATATCTGAAATTTTAAAAATCCTATCACACAGAGAAATGGCTGGCTTTAATGAAGAAGTACAACACCATCATTAGAAATGCATTACTATGGTATAAAATAAACAATTTTACAATTAATATAAGTGCACTTCATGTGGTCAAGAACTATATAAGAGTTTTTGAAATTCTGAATTTACATGAAATTGTGTCCTATGTTTCTTACAACTTACCTCTTTTGAAAAATGATTAGGTCATCAACTGCAATTGCAAATAAGTAATGCAGTGACACAATAGCTTTACATCTAATTTCAAGCCCCAAAGTCACTATGTTACTAAATAGGAAAGCTTAATTTCTGTGTCAAATAGAAACTATTCTTCAAAACTTAGAACTAAAGGAAATAAATCATTTCTTTGATGACTATTCAAAGAATACTATTTCCCAAGAATTTGAAAATAAAGACAATAATCATTTGGTCAGGGATAATTTCATCAAGAAGGCAGAGATTTAGTTCAATCAAAAATCAGGTGAGTTAGCCTGAAAGTGATGTAAGATTTTAAAAAGGTAAATATTTCTAGGTAGGTGAACTTTACTATTATTGAACTAAATAAATTGGTTCTTATGAATATGGCAGGAATGGAGAAGAATTGTAATTTTCTCATTAAAGAGATAATTACCCAAATAGGAATGCAATTACCCAATGATGAAGAGTTGGAAAAGATAGATTCAATTTTACTAGTGAGAGTTGAAAAGCTGTCAGAGAAAGTTCCAGAGGGAACAAAGGAAGCACTCACAATGGTCACAGATCTCTACTATTGTTAATGACAACTATGAACATGTTACCTTTAAAAAGATACCTGCTGAGCCACACACAATAGAAAGAGATCTGGGAGGAATTGATGCTTTCACATGTTCAGGGCATTCTAGCTGATTGGATAGATAAAGTGAGAAGTAAGAAAAAAAAAAGGTCAGCTGCTTCATCCTAAAATACTTCATATTATCTCATAGCATGGCATTTTTGCTATTTACTGACTAATTTCTTGTCCTTTTTTTCTGGCCATTCTCAAGATTTCTTGTATATCAGCAATTATTTTAAGTTTTCATTTTCATATTCAGGCTCATTTTATATTTGATAAAGCTTAATAAAGTAAGATTTATAAGGCTGGCTTATAATTTTGGAAAAACCCTATTTGAAAGTAATAGAGTTTGATCTACTTGCATATCAGTTAGCATCTATAATACTGAATTCTCCAGGTTGTGTGTATCCAGCAAAATACAAACAAATCTTGGATAAGATTCTTTGCAATGTAATATTACAATAAAGGGCACTAGCATATGGATTATTTTGAGGTAAAGGACACTGAAAACCAGCAGACCAAAAAAAAAAACTTTAAATATAGGGCACATATTTTCCTTGTATAAAGGAAATTTGCATATATAAAGAAAATTTCTACTTGCAAAGATGTCTCCCTCCCCCATACTAAGAAGAGGGAAATTCTTAACAACTCTTATTAACCACATTTTTCCCAGTCATATATCCATAATTTGCTTACCTTGCACAGAATCCTAAGCCCCTTTCTTTGCCTTAGTTTAGCTTAAGATGGTATACAAGCCCTAATTATCTGACCACTTCCTTGAATCACATTTTTCTTTGTGAATTTCAATGCAGAGGTACCTAATAAATACTGTCTTTGTTTCTTTTCTTTGTCTGCCTTTTATCAGTTTGATTCACATGCCAAGAAATTTAAGAGGGATAGAGGAAATATTTTTTTTATTCACTGTTCTTTTCATCTTATCTCTTTCACCCCCTCACTTCATCATGTCTGAGCTCAGATGATATCTAAAGACCTCTTTCTCTAAAATAACAGTCCCTGTCCTCTCCAAATCTGTCACTCTCTTCCTTTTCCTCCATACCAATTATCACCATGTGTCATTATGTTTTACACTTTTGTGCTTATGGTATATCTCGCCTTCTAGAATGCAAGTTTCATAAATACAGAATTAGGACATTGCCTAGAATTCCATAGGTGATTAATGTGCAAATGTTGAGTAGATGAAGGAATCCCTCCTTCCCAATTAATTATCATAAACAGTTTAATTTTTGATGTGTTAGAAATAAAAGATGGCCTTCAGAAAAACAAACAAAAAACAAACACCTCAAGAATTTTCCTAAAGGTTCAAGGGCAAGAAAGGATAAGATTATAAAGGTAAAGATATGAGTATTTTTTGAGGGCAAGCATTTTGTACTTTATTGCATTATCCAAAATCATTGTTTTTCTTAGTACCAGTAAGATCTCCCCCAAGCAAAAGAATAAGTGGGAAGAGGAAGAGAAAGGGGAGAGGAATAAATGTTTATGTTAGGATACTTATTATAAGCTAGCACCAAGTTTTTGTAAATTAGCCATATTATTTTAATCTGCAGAGTGGCCCATAAGAACAGTTTTCAAAAATGAGAACCCTGAGGCCCAACTTGACATAATGAGTAACTAAAGGAAATAACTACAAAAAAATTGTATTTCTTTTTTTTTTTTTTTTTATTGATTTTTTACAGAGAGGAAGGAAGAGGGATAGAGAGTTAGAAACATCGATGAGAGAGAAACATCAATCAGCTGCCTCTTGCACACCTCCCACTGGGGATGTGCCCGCAACCAAGGTACATGCCCTTGACCGGAATCGAACCTGGGACCTTTCAGTCCGCAGGCCGACGCTCTATCCACTGAGCCAAACCGGTTTTGGCAAAAATTGTATTTCTTGCTAACAGAAAGATTTACAGTAAGTGGGCCTCTCTACTACAAGTTTTTGATAGTGTGATATAAAAGTTGCCTCTTCTATTCTGGATTTGAATCACAGCTCTCTCACTTTCTGTGGTGGTTTTGAGACTACATGTGCCCTGTATTGATGTGACTGTGTTGGCATCATTTAAAATGGCAGGTTTTTAGTTTATGTTGTTGTTATTGTTTAGTTTTGCATATTCATAAATTGACTTAAGGTTTACTTGCATAAAACACAGCTAAAATTAATTATGTAAAAATTATTATTTAAGGTGTGAGCCTGGAAAGTGGTAAAATGAGAGCTAGCACAAAGAGGAAGTAGTCTAGTTTAATATTATTTCAGAAAGTGAAATTTCTACTCTCAAGTTCATCTCTAAGATAAGTTTAGTTACTTAAATCTTAAATGCCTTATATATGATTAAACACTTGAGCTTCAAATAGCCTTAAAAAGATTATTAGAGAGGAATTATCAGTCCCAAAGAGCAAGTAAAATCTTTGATAGTATCATCACCAATTCTGTTCACAATTTATCTGAATGACAGCCTAGAGCTAAAGGAAGATGGAGGACCAAGGAGCTTTATTATTTTAAAGACTGTGGATAATGCCCATACATTTAAAGAAACAGTGGGAATATATAAAAACAAAACTATATTCCATAGTGAAATCAACATTACTTTTATAATGAGTATCATTTCAGACCATTCTAATCTTTGATTTTCTTTGTTAGGCAGACAAGTTTGAAATAGCATGGTCGTAGCTAAAAAAATCATAACAACTCATAGGTCTTATGTTAAAATTCTAAAAAAAAAAAAAAGCTTAGGTAGAAAAACAAATATAAACAAGAAAATACCAATATAATTCAAAAAATTAAATGTTTAGCCGAAACCGGTTTGGCTCAGTGGATAGAGCGTCGGCCTGTGGACTGAGAGGTCCCGGGTTCGGTTCCGGTCAAGGGCATGTACCTTGGTTGTGGGCACATCCTCAGTGGGGGGTGTGCAGGAGGCAGCTGATCGATGTTTCTCTCATCGATGTTTCTAGCTCTCTATCCCTCTCCCTTCCTCTCTGTGAAATATCAATAAAAATATATTTTAAAAAAAAATTAAATGTTTAGCTTTAATGCCAATACTCACTACCATTTGATTGTATCATTACTAAGATTGTGAAAAATAAGAGGTCTATAAATGATCAGTTATGTGAAGCATTATTTGCTAAAAGCATTTTGATTATCATCAAACAGAAAATGAGGGAGTAACTTGGGCCACTTGGAAAAGAACAGTTCAGTTAATATCATCAATATATACTTTGAAGATAATTAGATTCTAATGAGCAAAGCCCACTCTAGAGAACTTTGCTCGATTCACTCAGTTTTGTTCTTTGCCCTATTTTGCGACTTTTCACTTATTAAAATCTCACTGTAAATGCCCATAATTATCACTAGAATATGTTGGCAAATCATAGTTAGAAATTAGATAAACTGTTTAAAGAAGAGAAAATCCACTCATTCTGTAGCTCCTTAGCTTATCTTACTCCAAATGCCCAGTTTACCTATTATGACATAGCTGTCAAGGAGAAGTCTCAGCAGGTGAGTTGGCAATGATTGATATTTAGGAATGTATGAAATCAGGAACAATATATTCCAAATACAAACCATCATTTTGAGGGATAGGATTGCAGAAGAGAGTATAATTCAGCAGCTCAGACACAACATCCTTTTAGTCAAACAATAATCCATTGGTTTAAGAAGTTTTACACAAAGAAGATTTAAGTGTGATGTGTAATGTTTTATTATCAGTGATTGAAAATTGATTGTTCTTTCATGTCAAAGTCAAAAGTAATCAACTAACTAATGTTGATTTTGTTTCTAGAAGTAACTCCTGGTTACTTTTCTTCTCCATAATATTTTCCTTGTCTTCATTCTCTGGTCTTTCTTCTCATCTTCATCTTCTTTTATCTTCTTCTTCTTCTTTTTAAATAAGAATATTTAAATCTAATTTGAGAGGAAAAAATGTATGTGAGAGCAAGAGGGGGTGCCTAGAAGCATTTGGCTTCAAAAGTTTGACTGAGTGCCAATGTGCTATGAATACAGAATTTAAAAAGGAGAGAGAAAAAAGTGGCTGAATAATTAGATATAGCCAGAGAAAGCACTATAGCCTCTAGTCATCCCTGTCTCTTTCCTATCCATCCTTTGATCTGTTTTTATCTGCATTTTATCTACTACTGACTACAGACTTTTTTTTTTTTTTTTATGAAGAGCTGGATAATAACAACCCTACTCCCAAATTTGAAGAGAATTATTTAGTTTATTGTGATATTTAGGAAATACCATGTTAATGCATTCATTCTCTAATACAATAGAAGACATAACAATCTAGTCTTTTCTTCTCATTTCACTGATAAGGACAATCAAGTCTAGAGAGGTTACATTTCTGCCACAAACACATTGCTTCCTAGTGACATATCAAGGACTACAACCCAGGTTTCTCATCATCGCCTGACTGCACTCTCTACCATACAACACTTTTAAGGAAAACATGATAAGTTTGTTGTCATATGTTAGTATGACACAAAAGCACTTTTACATTCACTAAAATATTAAACATATTTTAATCATTTAATGCTCCATTGTGGATTTAAAATAAACAATCCAAATAATAAATCTTACTCTTCAAAAATCTACTTATTCTCCTTATCTCTGTCCTATTTTGATTAATTACAGGGTGATCATCTTGATTTTCTAAGCAAGAAATCTAGGCATCATTTGAGAATAGAGATTTTTTAAATTGAGGTCTAAGATGAGTTTGATGGTCTTTTGGCAACTTGATAAGCTAGAGTCCACAATTATTTAATTCAACATTAATCTGTAAAAATATTTTTCTGAATATGATTAAAATCAATAATCAGATCACTTCAGGTAAGAGTGATCATCCTACTCAATCTACAGCATTAGCCAAGCCTGAGAGTTCCAGTTGGCCCTTGCAAATGCCTGTCATAAGGAACTGTATAAGCCTTTTTTTTTTTTTTTTGGAATAGATATACACATCCTATCTAATAAAAGAGTAATATGCAAATTGACCATCACTCCAAGACACAAAATGGCTGCCCCCATGTGGACACAAGATGGCCACCATAAGATGGCCTGCAGGGGAGGGCAGTTAGGGGTGACCAGGCTGGCAAGGGAGGGCAGTTGGGGGCAATCAGGCAAGCAGGGAGGGCAATTAGGGGTGACCGGGCTGGCAGAGGAGGGCAGTTGGGGGAGACAAAGTCAGCAGGGGAGGGCAGTTGGGGGGAACCAGGACTGTAGGGGAGGGCAGTTGTGGGGGGGGCCAGGCCTGCAGGGGAGAGAAGTTGGGGGGCCAGGCCTGCAGGGGAGGGCAGTTGTGGGGGGGCAGGCCTACAGTGGAGGGCAGTTGGGGGGACCCAGGTCTGCAGGGGAGGGCAGTTGGGGGGGCAGGCCTGCAGGGGAGAGCAGTTGGGGGGGACCAGGCCTGCAGGGGAGGGCAGTTTGGGGGGGGACCTAGACCTGCAGGGGAAGGCAGTTGGGGGGGACCAGACAAGCAGGGGAGGGCAGTTGGGGGGGACCAGGCCTGCAGGGGATGGAAGTTGGGGGGAACAGGCCTGCAGGGGAGAGCAGTTGTGGGTAATCAGGCCAGCAGGGAGGGCAGTTAGGGGCGACCAGATTGGCAGGGGAAGGCAGTTAGGGGTGACCAGGCCAGCAGGGGAGGGCAGTTAGGGTCAATCGGGCTGGGGAGCAGTTAGGCATCGAACAGGCTGGCAGGGGAATGGTTAGGGGTGATCAGACTTGCAGGCAGAAGCGGTTAGGGGCAATCAGGCAGAGGCAGGCAAGCGGTTGGGAGCCAGGAGTCCTGGATTGTGAGAGGGATGTCCAACAGCTTGTTTAGGCCCGATCCTGGTGGGATTGGGCCTAAATGGGCGGTTGGACATCCCTCAAGGGGTCCCAGATTGGAGAGGGTGCAGGCTGAATTTTGTGCACCGGGCCTCTAGTAGACATATATTGAGATGATAGAAATAGAGATGAGCAGAGATAGAGTTATATCCCTACTGATTTTGCTTCACTAGTTGAACCCTGAATGATAAATTAAGTGAATTTTAGAATATCTGAGAAAAAATACCTGAAATTCTATGTAAATTTAGCATGTGCCAAACTGTGAGTGTATAATGAAGAGGAGAAGAATTTAGAATCACTTGTATCGATTCTTCCTTTTTATTTATTGGACAAAAAGGTAATTTCACATCCAATTTTTTATTATCACTTTAAACCAACCCTTTACTTATTTCTCACTGTCACTGCCTTTATTCAGGCCTCTATACATTCTATTTTAAACCATTGTAATTCCCCTGTTATTGGGGGTCTCTGGTTATTGTTTCTTCTCCCTTGCACATACCGCTCTCCCCATTGGTGTGCAAGTGATCTTTGGTAAGCCAAGTCACAATCAATCAAGTGTTCCCTATCACTCCTTTAATGTGAGAACTAGGCTCTCCAAATCTGACACAATTTCCTCATATCAGTTACTGTAAATTTTCCATATAGTCTGGGAATCCTGCTTCTTTAAGTTCAATAATTAGTCCTAAACTAGATATACATTTTTATATAGTTTCCTCTGCCAGAGAGTTCACCTTTCTTATTCAACTTGTCTGAGAAGTTTTTATTCCTTTGATAATGGGAAAAAATAGAAGTCTTCTCTATCCTCTCTATGTACAATTAAAAACATTTTCCTTTCTGAGTCAATGTATACTTAATTGTATCTCAACTGTTTGTCTATATCATCTGTCTATCTTACCTGAGGACACTGCCTGGTATATGGCTCTAACATCTGCTCAGCTAATAAATATTTGTTAGATGTTGAATGAACATATTTTGTTCTCTCACTCTTTTTCTTACATTTTTTCATATATATATATATATATATATATATATATATGACTTTATGCTTTAAAAAATCATCATATAATTGATTCAGAATTTTTTAACATCCTTCTGCTAATAAATTTTAAAGATTTTTTTTAAATAATGCTTATTAATCTGAAGTTCCACTTAGAAGAATATGAAGCAATGCATTTAGGGAGTAGTCCAATTAGGCAGGCATATCTGACCATTGTAGTCTGCTTTTGCCTCTTTAAGATGACTGTCTAATTTTTGTCATTTTATCCAGGCTCTTTTTATGAGCTAAACTACATACAAACTTTTGATAAGCATGTTATTGTAAATTTGCTTCCAGAATCTCACATATTTTATTTTGGTTTAAATATCCTTTCTTGCAAAAATCAGAAAAATGTATCTCTTTGATGGATACATTTTAATTATATCTTTAAACTGATGAATGTTATTTGATTTGTTTTCTCATCAGGTACAAAATAATTAACCCCTACCCTATATTTGATGACAGATTGTGTTTTTTCTTCTCTAAAATTCTGACTGCTGGATAATTTCCACTTGGCCTTCTGGTGTTTTGGTTGTTTTTTTATTGTATGTTTTATGAGCTACACATCAACTTATTTCAAAATGGCCTTCATTCAGGATGAAAATCGATGAAACTCCCTTTCTTAACATTTAAAGGGTTGCTTCTTCCTGTGATGCCACCTTGAGTCCCTTTAACTGGGTGTGTTGGAGTATGACTGAAAGATTCATTACTGAAGACATTTTAAACTTTATATTTTGAAATGATAACTTCTAATTTCTAAATTCAACTCAAATATTATGTTGTATAGCATAATGATATCTGTAGAAATCTGAAAATGAATGTATTCCTTGTCAATGAGAGCAAAATCATATTTTGTCTATAAGTCGTACTTGATTTGGGCATAAATCCTTGCTCTAACATTTGCTCAGCAATCTTGAACAGCTTATACTTAATCTTATTTAGTATCAGATCTCTCATATGTAAAACTAGAGGCCCGGTGCACAAATTCGTGCATGGTGGTGGTGGTTGGGGGGTGGGTACTAAACTATTTCCCTCAGCCCGGCCTGCACCCTCTCCAATCTGGGACCCCTCGGGGGATGTCCGACTGCCTCTCACAATCCGGAACCACTGGCTCCTAACTGCTCACCTGCCTGCCTGATCTCCCCTAACCCCTCTGCCTGCCTGCCTGATCGCCCCTAACTGCCTCTGCCTCGCCCCGCAACCCGGGACCCAGGATTCCCTCCTCTGGCCAGTTGCAGGCACCCAGGATTCAGGCTTCCCTCCCTCTGGCTGGCCGCAGGCACCCAGGATCCGGGCTGGCTTTGCCCAGGCCAGCCACAGCCACAGTAGACCATGGGCGGGCGTCTTCCCCTGGGCCGCAGCCACAGGCGCCTGGGACCGTGGGGTGGGCCGCTTGTCCCTTTCCCATGCTGCAGCCTGGCTGGTCCCCATTCCTGTCTGGTGAGCTCATTTGTGCCTGGCTGGTGCCCATTCCTCTCTCCCCAGTGTTGAGTGTCTGAGCTGTTATGGTGTGAGGGCATGATAACCATTTGCATATTAGCTCTTTATTATATAGGATGGGGATAATAGTAATAAACCTGTAAGGTCCCTGTGGGGTTTCTATTAAGCTATGTAGTCAAGACTGGCACACAGTAATTGACCAATAAAAATTGTGTTATAATAGCTATTAAATTATTATTATTTAAAGTACTATGAATTCACTTACTCGTTTACCTTATTTAGTATGCACATGCCAGGCACTTCTAAACTCTGATAATATAGCAACACAGACAAACCCTTGTCTTTTAACACTCATTTTCTCCTAGGGGGGAAAAATACTTGTACCAATGAGATTCATTAAGAGTGAATTTCAAAGCAATTTGTTTAATGACAGAATTACCATACTTATACAGTGCCTATTGTATGTCCAGACATTATTCCTAAACTTTATATATATTAATTAATTTAATCCTTATGAGATTATATCCCATTTATATTACCACATTTTAAGGTAAGAAACATGAGACAATGAAGGTGAAATAACTTGGCCATTGTCACAAAGTCAATATGTAGTAAAATTTGGGGACCCCCTGATATTCTGGTTTCAGACCCTGATTCTCAATTACTAAATTTGCTTAATTGCAAAAAGAAAATGGGGACTGCCCTAACTGGTTTGGCTCAGTGAATAGAGCATCAGCCTGCAGACTGAAAAGTCCCATATTTGATTCCAGTCAAGGGCATGTACCTTGCTTGCGGGCACATCCGCAGTAGAAGGTGTGAAGGAGGCAGCTGATTGATGTTTCTCTCTCATCGATGTTTCTGACTCTCTGTCCCTCTTCCTTCCTCTCTGTAAAAAATCAATAAAATATATTTTAAAAAAAGGAAATGGGAACTAAAGAAAGAGTCCAGTATGTCAAAACTATTTCCATGCACCATAGGAAAACTCATTGAGAACCTTACTCTATGAATTAAGTCATAGAAATGCTATACAGAAGAGGGACTGGGGCTGTATGTTGCTCCCTAATCCACCTCCACATTTACAATAAATTGAAATTATTAAATACACTAAACCAAGAACTTTTTACTTTTTAACCGTTTTCAGTGAATCCTATAGCAATTACACTAACATTGTAAATGAAACATGAATTGCTTCATTTGATAAACAAAAGCTGTGACTATAAAAATTTAAAAAATTCAACAAGGCATGTGACCATCCTTGTGGTAGTGCAAATTATGTGGGTTTGGGAGAGTAGTTTTTTTTCCTTTGCGAACAGGCTGTGGTATTCTTCTTTCCAGTTGATTATGCATTACAAAGTTTATTACGTAAGTCCTATTTCATTTTAGCTTCTCAAATTACAAAACTTAAAATTTTATTACCTTTGCCCTGATAGCTTTGCTGTAATAGAAGTGTACTTTCTTGATTCCTACAGGGTACAGTTTTCAGTGCTAAACTATTTGAAAAGGTGAACAAACATAGTTATGGAATCTCACTAATAAAAGAGAAATATACAAATTGACAATACCTTCATGGTGCCCACCAGCCAATCAGGAGTGAGTATGCAAATTAACCCAACAAGCAGTCCCCCACAGCGAGAAAGCAGACAGCAGGGCCCTGCTTGCCCCTGGCCCTGGCAAGCAGCAGGGCAAGCAGGCCCCCACAGAGAGCAGACACCAGGGCCTGTGGTAACATCAAGCAGGCAGTTCCGCAGAGAGCAGAGAACCACGGGGAGCAGGCAGGCCTAAGCCATCAGTGGGACATCCCCTGAGGGCTCCCAGATTGGAGAGGGTGCAGGTCAGGCTGAGGGACACCCCCTGCCCCGTGCATGAATTTTGTGCACTGGGCCCCTAGTATATTATATTTTCCTTTCCCTGAGTTGTTGCTTTGGAATGGATAGAGAAACAGTTCTTTTTCTCCATCCCATCCAAGGCTCATGTTGCAAATATAAAGGGGCAGAGAATGGAACAGTCAGTGAGTATGTATCCTTACTAGGTAGACTAGCTAAAACTAAAACTGTTTGATCTTTTTTACATCTCTTGTAGCCCCTTCCAAACCCACCACTATTTGTAAAGAGGTAAAATGTTAGATGCATCAGATAATCATAGGTTGAGAAAAGAAAGCTTAGCTAGCTTCCCTGGCCCAGTCAGGGGCTATAGTGTATTCACTAATCCCTGTATTGTGGGCTATTAAAAACTGCACTGACCTTAGACTTTTAAAAATTAATTGGCAGTTGTTCTTAGAGTTTATGATTCCTTAGACATAAAATTCAGAAGTGAAGAGTGATGAGAGAACAGATTATCATAGCCCTATTCTCTAACACTTAATAATGTTTAGAGATTATATTTAATGGAGTGATAAAGCAAGAGAAAGGAAAGCAGATATAGCAGACAGTAAAGATGAAGGCACTAAAATTTACATCAATATGTCAGACACTTTGCAAAGTTGCCTTATCCTATCTAATAAAGAGGGAATATGCAAATTGACCATCACACTGTCACAAAGATGGTGGTGCCCAGTCCTTTCAGCCCCACTGGAGTCCCCCATTCCTTCCAGCCCTGCTGGGGGGTAGAAGGGTGGCAGGTGCGTGGTGTGGCCACACCCACCTTCAGCCCCCCAGCCGCCCAGGGCTGGTCCAAGGTGTAGGCAAGCCTCAGGTGGCGGCTGCCCAGCCAACGCCCGAGGCACAGGCAAGCCTCGGATGGCAGCTGCCCAGTCGCCCAGGGCCGCCCGAGGCTCAGGTAACCAGGGCCAGCCGAGGCTTGCACTGCCAGCAGTGGCAGCAGTAGAGGTGTGATGGGGGCATTGCCTTCCCCTGATCACCGGGTCACCTCCCGCCTCTGAGGGCTCCTGGACTGTGAGAGGGGGCAGGCTGTGCTAAGGGACTCCCCCCTCCAGTGCATGAATTTTCATGCACTGGGCCTCTAGTTGGTTCTTATAATAACTGCATGAGAAACTCATTTCCAATGCTCAGATCTCAGATCATTTCAACAGACAGAAAGTGAGCAGGAAAAGTAGGAACTGAGCCTAAATCTGTCTTAATGCAACCCTATGTTCTTATAATACTCATGTGTCTTCAATAAGAAAGTCAAATATCTTTAGTTTCATTCCCAAGCCTAAAATATAACCATGGATCTGTGTCTAGGATACTGTTAACATAAAACTTCATGTCGCATTCACAGGATGAGATTCCATAGTTCACCTGACAACTCAGGAGCCAGAGAAGAGGTTGGTCTGTTCTCACCTGCCTCCTGGAACTGTCGGAGAAGAAATCTTGGAAGTAGTGTTTGATAGACAGGCAAGCTTTAATACACAAGAAAAAGAATCTTTATTTCAGATTCTGAGGATATAGAAACGTAGTCATGTCTCTAATTCCATGTCCTGGAGTTGTATTTGTAAAAAGAAAGCCATACCTGATATCCTGGACTGAAAAAGGAATCTGAACCTCAGACGGCCACTAGGTACCTAAGAGCCCCCCTGACTAAGGTATTTTTGAATTGCATACTTTTATCATTTGAAATTTCCAAGGAATTATATCTAACTCCCTGATTTATCAATGTGGACATTGTAAAATGCTCTCCTAACTTGTCTAACATGACCAAATAGTGACAGAGCTGAGACCAGAATTCAGGGGTGGAATCCAGACCTGGTCCAAATCCCATAGATTTCCTTATTCCTTAACTGAGCATGTTATTTTACTTATCTAAAAGTTTTCCATTTATGAACTATTTGATTGATTTTTATTTCAAATAAAAATATTAATAATATTTAATAATAAATATTTAATAATAAAAATATGTAACTTTCATAAATCCTTGGTTACTTACAAGAAAAATTTCTAACTTACACATGTTATTGCCAATAACTTGGAACAAAGTTTAAAAACCCTAAGAATAATGTTTTAGGCTCCTCTGTAATCTGTGTCAAACTAATTTATGTTTGATTATTCAGGACAATGAAAGCATGTCTTGGCCTTAGATTACCAATCACAAATGTAAAAAACAAACAGTATGCAAATATAGTAGAAACCAATGTCATTTAATGAAATCCCAATTTGTAATTGGTAGTTACTCTAACAAATTAAAGTAACTCATGGGCGACTAAAGTTTTACATAAAACATTTAAAATATTGTCTTAGTACTATTAATATTTTACCTCCTTTCCTTTACCTTCTTACCTCCTTATTTCCTTTCTAGACTTAGATAAAACACGCAGTGGGTGGACTTTTAGGACATAAGCAGAACATTTCGCAATCCGTAGCATAGAGCGCCTCTTTTTGAACCTGAAGCTGGCTCTCATGTACAAGACCCTCCCAGGAACAGCATGGTCACACCTCAGTTTTTTTGTTTATGTTTGTGTCATTCATATTCATAAAAGGAACTGGTTTGTGTCATGTCATCCTTATATTCTCAGCACCTAACACACTGTGTTGCATATAATAGGTGTTCAACAAAATTTTTAAACTAAAAATGTTAGCATAATAAGGACAATTATGCTAACATAATTATAGCAAAAAGACTATATAGCAATACTATACAATTTTGATTCATAAAAGCAGTATATTCCAATACTAGTCTGAAAAGTGATTAGTTATAATGGAAATTAAAAAAAGTGGGTGAAATCTGTGAGTCTTTTAGGAAACAACAATTAAAATGACAGTTAAAGCATGTCCTTTCACAAAATGTTTATAATTGACAAAGGATGAATGCATTTGGGTGAATAGCGGAAAATTTCAGCACTTTTTGAAAGCAAACAATGTTGTTCGGAAGAAAAAGGAAGCATTGATTTCAGTTAACGAATGCGTTTCAGCTTTTTGCAACACAGGATTCTTGAGATGGGAGATGTTTTCTTTACAGCAACAAATGGCTCGAACGTTGCCTTAAAATGCCATCCTCAGGCTTCTTTCTCTGGCCAGCACTCCATAAAAGCAACCAGTGTCTGTGGCGGCCATTTACATCAATAAATGATGTTTTTCCAATCTGAATCTGTGCCCTCAAGTAGCACAGATGAACTGTGACCGACACGGAGAGGCCACACAGGTGAGACACCAGCTTTGTAGATCAATACCAGTGAGTGTGATTTTCAGATTCCCCGCCTTGACCAATGGTTGTGCAAGTGCTAATAAGTAGTGAAAGTGACCAGAAAACAAACAAACAAACCCAACATGGTCTGAAGTCAAAAGAAAAAGTCATTGCTTGCTGTATTATTTTTCTTTTGAATCACCCAGAGGAGGCCAAATACCTAGGTTGTGAGCAAAGTGCCCTAAGTGTGGGCTGCTGTCATGGTCCTTTGCCCTGCCATCTGTGTAAATGAGGACAGACTGGATGAGTGTGGCATTGCTTTTAGAGTGCCCTGATCAGATAATTTATGAGTAGTCACACTTCTGTACTTTTTGAAGAGTCTGAAAGCCACCTAAGTGTGTTTTTTTTTTTTTTAAGTTTGGTCATCTGGAGGAACTTAAAGAAAAGTGTACTGTTCTGATAATGACTTTATTTTCTAGTTCTATTGACAAAAATTTAATTAATTTTTTGATTGTGCATGAATATATCTAGTTGTTTATTCATTGTTTTCTTAAGATGTTCTCATGTCAGACTATGTTCCTATGTCTATTCTCTATATTCTAATTATAAACAGTGAAATAGACTAATTATTAGTTAGCCATGCTAAGTACTTGACAGTAGAACTGCAGAAATGTAGTGGCTAAAGCACTGCAGGAAGGCATTTCTCACAGAGGCAATCCAAGGTAATTCCAGATTGCCTGATGTGCGGCTTTCCCCCGCTTTATTATTTCGATACCCAGTGATAGAGGCTCTGCCTTCTTCAACACATGGCTTCTAATCCCACCCGTGCTTCCATGTCCAGCCAGTGAAAGGGGAAAGAGCTGAGGAGGAGCTGGGGCAGGGAAGGGAGGACTCATGAGTAATTAAGAACCAGACAGGGAAGGGCACATAATGCTCTGCTCACATTGTATCACCTATAATGGGACTAAGCCTGTGACCAAGAGAAATGGGAACATGTGGTTTATCTCTGAGGCCCGGGAGAAAGGAAACGAGTTGTGGTGAGCAGCTAGCTGTCTCTGGCATAAATGATATGCCCAAAATGTGGGCAGAATGCGGTGGAATGCGGAACATTTCCCATAGTCTGATTTTGTCTCTATCTTATAAACTTATGTCTCTTATTTAATTACATTTTTATTATTTGTTTTTCTAGATAAAGATATCTCAGAATAGTTTTTGTTTGTTTCTCTATACTGACCAAAAAAAAAAAAAAATGTTCCCTTTAGGTAAAATTTTTATGCACGGAACAGAAAAGAAAACCATGTTCTTATGGTTAATTAATAATAATGCAAAGTATTCTTAGTGGTGCATTTGTTAACCAGGATCTACTTTATCCTACTTTAAAAAAAAAATCAATGAATGCGCTAAAGAGATATTTCTGTTGAGCCAGTAGCTTCATAAATCTATGCAGTTGACACAGCCATTTACAGAGTTTGGCCAATTGAAAACACATTATCTGAATTTCTTTCATGTTGCTTCCCCTCCATTTTTAGCTTAGCACTCTGAAAGCTCATTTTTTTCCACACATAATTGCAATTTTATGAGAAATTCACCAATGAAAGTTATTATACATTCGGAAGAATACTTCAGAGCCTATTTACAAACCGGCCAGGAAGTATGTACATTTCATGCATGGAAAAGCATAAATAAAATTCATTTTTAATCATGTAATTGTACTGTCATTTGTTTCCATGTAATTGCTGAGGAACTACATTTCTATTCATACCCTGGGTCCACTTTTGGAATAAAGCAAATGTAGTGTAAAAATGTCAGTGGCAGAGCTTTGAATTACTGCTTGTAAGTGCTATCCTTTTTTGGTGTTTGATCAAGTGTAAGAACTATCTCATAAAATAACATTGATGCTTAGCCTGAGTTTAGAAGTAAGGGCTCTATTAAACAAATAAAAATACTGAAATATTTCTTTCACATAAGGTCCCTGCAATAGGAAATGATTGAAAAATAGGAAGTTATCCAATAGTTATTGTTTTCGTCAGCTTTTTGAGTGAAAGTGTCTGTGTTTCTGTGTGTGTAGAGGGGCGAGAAGATGGGGAATGTATGTCTGTAGAGTGTTCTGTGTTGGAGAGGCTAAAGAATTCACCTTAGCTTATAACACTCCCATTTTATAGGTCAGTTAATGTTCTGAGCCACAGATTCTTCCATTCCAAAGAGAGAAAAATAGTGTAAAAGTCACAAGGCTACACAAATAATTTAATTTAATAAAAAAATGTAAGTAAAGTCAAGCCCACTTCCTGGCACATGATAAGTTTTCCATATATATTACTTTCCCTTTTCCACTTTCACAGTCACACCTACATAGGCAGAGCCAGAGCCAGGATCTGAACTTGACTTTCCCGATCCCTTACCTGGTATGTTTATGTTTTGTAACAAGCAACTATTATTTTGGAAAGTCCAAAATGTGCTAGTATGCTTGATTATGTGCATTTGTGTGGGATGAATACTCAAAATGATCCCCAACCAACACCACAAAAATAAGAAAAAAAAACAAACATACTCCAAGGCAGTAACAACAGCAAAGGGTTCAAAGAAGAAGTAGTAGAAAAAAAAAAAAAAACACCAGTACTGTGTAAAAGGAGAGAGAGGAGTTAGTCCTAGTTGGTTTGGCTCAGTAGATAGAGTGTCTGCCTGTGGACTGAAGGGTTCCAGGTTCAATTCCAGTCAAAGGCACCTACCTCGGTTAAAGGCTCTATGTCTGGCCCTGGTACGGCATGTGCAGGAGGCAACCAATCGATGATGTGTCTCTCTCACATGGATATTTCTCTCTCTGTCTCTACCCTTCCCTTCCACTCTCTCTGAAAACCAACAGAAAAATGTCCTCAGATGGGGATTAACAAAAGCAGAGAGATAGAGATAGAGATAGAGATAGAGATAGAGATAGAGAGAGAGAGAGAGAGAGAGAGAGAGAGAGAGAGAATAAAGCTACCCTTCCCCTTTTTGTGCTTCTTTAAAAAAATAATGTTGTCAACATCCACAGTGCTTGGTATTTTCAAGCAAAGTGTCTCATTTCCATTAACAAGGAAACCTCCTAATTCACAAATATACTCAGTGGGTGATGTGTGTTAATAGCACTCTTAGCGACCGATAATGTGGTGCAGTTAATGTATCTCAGCTTGAATTAACTTTACCACAAGCCATTGTTTCCTTTTTATTTAGCACAGAAGCCTGTGGAAAAATCTCTTAGAATCTCACAAGGGGATTTCAATTAACATTACTCACTACTGTACAGCAACATAAAAATGGAGGCCATTTTAACCTTTCTCGAGTTTCCTGCTGATCAATTCAATGCTTTCCATTAGTTTAACTCCGGTTAACATAAACTCAACTTCATCATTCAGAAAATACCTTTTCACATAGTGGGCAGAGTGTGGCTGCCAATGGGAGGCCAGAGTAGGCTAAAGAGACTAAAAGAGTCTTGAATATAATGAGGAGATTTGTCCTTGGTGTAACATCGCTTAACATGGTACATTTGAAACCCAGGAGCTTCTATTACTGGAAATGACTCTTGGTTCCACTACTGTCCTTTTGCTCCTAATCTACCCCAATTAGATATTCCTATAATTGGAGCATCCTTCACCTTGAAAAATCCTATATTTTTATTATCAAAAAGTAGTAAGGCCCTAGCTGGCTTGGCTAAATGGATAGAGTGTTGGCCTGCAGACCAAAAGGTCCCAGGTTTAATTCTGGTCAAGGGCATGTACCTGGGTTGCAGGCTCCTCCCCTGCCTGGCCCTGGTCAAGGTGTGTGCAAGAGGCAACCAGTCTCTGTAATTCTCATGCATCGATGTTTCTCTCTGTCTTTCCCTCTCTTTTCCACTCTCTCTAAAAATCAATGGAAAAATATCCTTGGGTGAGAATTAAAAAAAAAAAAAAAAAAAAAGAAGAAGAAGTAGTAAGAACTTTAATTACCAGAACACTTTATTATATATTTACTTGAACGCACAATTATTTATTCTCTCTGAAATAATGTTATAGCAAGCAAAATAATTTATAGGTGCTGAAAGGCTATGATGAGCCCGTGATACCTCCCTTCTACCTCAGTGCCTATATTCTATCACACGGTGTGTACTGTTAATATTATTCCTCAAATAGTGTTATTTTTTCTCATCCCCAAGATCACCATTGAACTCAAAGAGGACAGACCTCCAACTTGTCTCCCAGAAAACACCTCCATTTTTCCCTTGCACTAAAACAAAAGGTGTCCTCAAACGCAAATCTCCTCAGGACATTTGCTTTATTGAAATATTTCCATGGCCTTCCAAAGCCCTTAGGTTAAAGACCAATATCCTTGCAGAAAACCTTACAGGGCACAACCCTCCCTTAAATCTCTTGTTAGGTGCCTGTGCCTCACCCTGCTCTTTGATCTCTGGGCTCCAATGACATTGACCTTTTAGTTAATTGACTATGCCAAGCCTTAATAAGTAAATATGTTTTGTATTAACAGTAAACAGTTTGACTGTTTTATTGAAATATTAGAGGCCTGGTGCACAAATTTGTGCACCAGTGGGGTCCCTTGGCCTGGCCTGTGGGCCAAAAGTGGCTCTCCAACATCCCCCAAGGGATCCTGGATTGCGAGAGGCCACAGGCCAGGCCAAGAGACCCCACTGGTGCACGATCAGGGCCGGGGAGGGACGCGGGAGACTGGCCAGCCAGGTAAGTCATTTATTTCATACGTTTCTATAAGCCAAGCACATCCACATTTTAAAGATCATAATGTGTTTTACAGAAACCTAATTTATAGTCTAGTTCTCTGTAATATCTCTGTGAACTAATGATTAGATTGACTCAATCTTTGGGGCATATTTTGTAGGCGTTCTTAATTAATACTTCTAACTATAGGACTAAGGAATAGGGATGACTGGTTACTATAGTCTTTTGATTCAGGTAGACTTAAGTTTTACAGCAGTGGTTCTCAACCTTTCTAATGCCGCAACCCTTTAATACAGTTCCTCATGTTGTGGTGACCCCCAAGCATAAAATTATTTTCGTTGCTACTTCATAGCTGTAATTTTGCTACTGTTAATGAATCGTAATGTAAATATCTGTGTTTTCCGATGGTCTTAGGTGACCCTGCTTAGCAACCCACAGGTTGAGAACCACTGCTGTAGAGCCTAAGACCATCGGAAAACGCAGATATTTACATTACGATTCATTAACAGTAGCAAAATTACAGTTATGAAGTAGCAACGAAAATAATTTTATGCTTGGGGGTCACCACAACATGAGGAACTGTATTAAAGGGTCACAGCATTAGAAAGGTTGAGAACCACTGTTTTACAGAGTAATGTTGAGAAAGGAAATATATATTCTGAACTTTGAACTTTGGAGGTTTTGTGAAAGATAGGATACCTCTGTGTATTGCTTTGTTTGGTCATGAAAAACGAATGGTTCCCAGTAGCTGTGCCATATGCTTTCTTGCAGAGTATGACTCATCCATTTTTAATGTATTAATTGACTTATATAAGTATTTCTTGAATGTTTCATACTCTTGATATGTTGCTAGTCCTGAAAGTGCAGTCATACAGTATAGTAGGGCAAGAAAAGTATTAAAATTATATTAATGTACAGTTTATAGGTAATTGGCTGTTAAATGATGAATCAATAATCCCCTAGTATTTGTTCAGGGGAGGAACTGTCAAGAAGTGTCATATAACTGCACGCAAAGTGTGACTAATTTTACTTTATTTTGTGGTGTTTGGTGTGTGTGTGTGTGTGTGTGTGTGTGTGTGTGTGTGTGTATTTTCTCTTTGAAAATAATCCACAGGGCCTGTTTTCCATGGAGGGAGTCAAATGTATCATATTTTTAATCAGAGCAGTGTGCAACCAGATTCGGACAGAGGAGAAAAGGGTATGGGGGGTGAGGAAAAGCCGCAAGGTTAAGCACACAAACCTCACATATCCCCAGGGCTAACAGGAAAGCAGAGATTCAGCATATTGCAGAGCATATGGGAGAGAAAGAAGCCCAGGCCTCTGTGGTCTTCATGTTAAAAGGACACCCCTCCTTGGGAATAAAAGGTCACTCAATCCTGAAACCCACTTGCTGGCCTTTGACCTTGCATGGCCAATTTAATCTCTCTGGGAGTCATTTCTTTTTCAGAAAATATATGAAAGAGTGGTACCAGCTTCATAGGATTATTGTGGGAATTAAGTGAGATTTTTCACATAACATTTTTTTCCTAGTTCCAAGCACAAAGTAAATGCTCAGCAAAAAAGTCTTCTATTATCATTACACTTAATTCAAATAATAGAAGATGTAGATTCAATAACATGGTCATTACACATTCAATAGATACTTCTAACACATTTCAAATAAAATATTTCTTGAATAAGTATTTAACATTTTTCACAGAAAAATACTGGGAAGTGATACATATATATATCTAAAATATATACGTGCATGCTGAAAACTTTATTACTTTTTCTTTTCTTATTTCTTTTATACCACTAATGAGATCAAATATTTACCCCTTCTGTGTTTCTGTTCCTTCTTTCTTGCTGTCTCTCTCTATTTTGCCTACAATAAAAAAGAGTAGCTCTCCTTTTTTATTGTTGTTTCTGGAAATTGAATTACAAAATCTTTTTTATTTTTTCTAAATATCATAATCTTGTCATATTTTGATATATACGACATAACAATAATATTTAAGAAATTATGAAATAGTACAATTTCTAGTCTCTCCTAGGGCAGTGGTAGGCAAACTCATTAGTCAACAGAGCAAATATCAACAGTACAACGACTGAAATTTCTTTTGAGAGCCAAATTTTTTAAACTTAAACTTCTTCTAACACCACTTCTTCAAAATAGACTCGCCCAGGCCGCCGTGGTATTTTGTGGAAGAGCCACACTCAAGGCGCCAAAGAGCTGCATGTGGCTCACGAGCCGCAGTTTGCCGACCACTGTCCTAGGGTATTTTTTATGAATAACTGATTTTTATTCAAATTAAATAATTTATATGTCACTCATTGGTATTTTTTTCCCCTGAATTAGTATTTCTCTAGGATGGAAACAGATATGTAGTACAGGCACTAAACTCAGGGCTAAGGCAACCAATGTAGCTGGTGCCCCTGCTGGCAGTGGTTAAATAGGTCAAGGATGAGCAAGTAACCTAAGCCAGCCTGTGAGAAGACTTTGGATTGTGTATATGGTGATGAAGACAAACTAGATCTTTATTTGGAGAGTGTGGTGGTAAGATGTGAGATTGTAGTACATAAAGAAATTTGCAAGTATTAGAACAGAGACTGGAGCCACCAACATGATGACCTTATTACACATGGAAATGCGGCTAATAGCACACACAGTCAAATGGGGAATGTAGGACCCGAACAAGAATCACCTGGAGATAGCCCCATGTGTAGAGTAAGATACACCTAAGTGAATACGTTGCATTTTCTGTGTTTAGATTACTTTCAGTTAGGTTTTCTAAATTGACAGTGCAAAGGTCCTAGCAGACTTGGTTACTTATGTGTTTTTACCTATGTAGACCTTTCTGTCTGAAAGAGAATATAAACATCTAAAGTCTATATTTGCTGTGCTCCTACAATATTCCAGACACTTAAGTACTGGGGTAAAAATAATAATGTAACACATTCTGATATTATATATTCAACTAGAGGCCCGATGCACGAAATTCATGCAAGAATAGGCCTTTGCAGCCCGGCTGCCTCTGCCTGCCCTCACAGCCCCAGCTTCGTCAGGAAGGTCATCAGGATGGTCTTCGACTGTTCAGCTGTTCGGTCGATTTGCATATTATGCTTTTATTATTATAGATTATTATAGATAGTATCTATTAAGTGAAACATGAAATATATTAATATAGTATGCATACTTACCATGGGATTTCAGCTCAACACATATATTGAGTACATAGTATATCCCCCAGATCAAATAGGAGGTGTAATGTGTCAATTAGAAATGTATCACCTGCAGTTCCACATCCATTCTTCATTTCCTGCTCTGGGAAAATTAACATGGGAAATTTAAAAAAGCTTTAAACTTTTTTTCTTTCCCATATGGCACGTGGTTAGGCAGTCAGTAGTGGGTGCCAGAAACATGTTGCAAGTTGAAGGGGCTTTCCTTTCTGATGAGTGTGCTCCTCTCAGCAGACTCCTGCAGCACACCCAGGGCCCAGCTCCTACGCAGGGGTGGCTTCCCGTGCCCCTGGCCCAATTGCATGTGCAGTTTCTGCAGCACTAGGTTCCATGGTGCACAGAGGTGATCGCCCTCCCCATGGTTTGCTCACCCTGCCCCCTGGAGGGCACATTTTCAGCATGTGCCATTGGTGCAGCACCTGTGGGACTCCCTGCCCTTCAGTGAGCCTTGCTCAGTCCCTGTCTAGTGAGGTCCAGGGGGCAGGGGCTGTTCCTTACATCTGCTATTCCTCCATGCTTTAGAGTTCTCTTTGCCTCTTACTGCCAATCCCTCATTACTCCAGACCCCTGATATAATTAATAGTCTGTAAGCTGAACTTTCTATTTTCAAATTACTCTGTGGTTTCTCTCTCCTGTGTAGACCTGGCAGATACAGGCATCAAATCTAAGCAGGGGCTATTTTCCCTGTAAGAGGTGACTTTTCAATGGAATTTCTATATTAAATAGATGCTAGTTAAAAAGATAAATGACAGATAAATGGGTGTTTCAGACAGAGGTAACCAGCGGTTAGAATAGGAAGGTGTGTAAGTCACTGGTTCTCATATTGTGATCCTTAGAATAACAGCATCAGCATCATTTGGGAAATCGATAGGCATACAAGTACCCAAGGTATATTGAATCAGAAACTCTGGGGGTGGGCCCAGCAAGGTTTGTTTTGGCAAATCCTCCAGGTGATTATTATGCACACCAAAGTCAGAATAGTTATTGACGAGGGAATGGTTTAAATGTGATACTTTTCCATGTTTGTCCTACATTATAATGTGGGTGAGTGAGATATCCCCTAGGTCACAATAAAGAATATTTTAATAAACAAAATATATGTATCTACTTTCCAAATTCCAGAAATTTGATACTATTCCCACAGTGAAAAAAAGTGGAAACAAAACAAACAAACAAACGAAAACAACTCAGAGGCAAGGTGGGGGGTAGGGGTGGGTGGGAAGAGATCAACTAAAGAACTCATATGCATACATGCATAACCCATAGACACAGACAATGGGGTGGTGAAGGCCTAAGGCTGTGGGCAGGGGCGGGCTAGAAGAGGTCAGTGGGAGGAAAAAGGGACATATGTAATACTTTCAACAATAAAGATTTAAAAGAAAAAAAAAACATTAAATAAGAAACAAATATTTTTAAAAGGAGAGCATATAAAAATGAAATAAAATAATATGAGAAAAAAGACCAGTATTTTTATTTTATTTTATTTTTTATTGATTTCAGAGAGGAAGGGAAAGGGAGAGATAGATAGAAACATCAATGATGAGAGAGAATCACTGATTGGCTGCCTCCTGCACCCCCCCAGCACCACCCCCCCGGCCCCAACTGGGGACCAAGCCTGCAACCCAGGCATGTTCCCTGTCCAGTAATCAAACCATTGAACTCCTGATTCATAGGTCGATGCTCAACCACTAAGCCACACTGGCCGGGCAAGACCAGTATTTTAATAAAAAAACATTTAAAATACCAAGTAGTTAAAACTATATATTCTTCTAATAATGGCACCCCCTGGTCCACAGAAGATTAAACTCTGTATTGAAATGAAATCATTACTGTCTTTCAACTTACACTAAGGCACATATATCAAAGTGACAAGTTCTCTGCATGGCCTTGTATTAGGAACTTCTTCACTTACAAGGTTTTGATCTTTTCATTGATTTTTCAGTTGCCTAAAGTCATTCAACAGAACCCATTGTTGTGGACTCATACCCAGAATGTGTTTTATGTTCTTCTTATTTTTTTGTGAAAAATATTTCCATTAACTAGAGCACTGTGTGCTTCCTCTCAAGATTGTTTGCTCTGATCTCCAGTTAAAATCTATCATTTTTCACCTAGAGATTAGCAAAATGACAGAGGAAGCATTCACTATCTAGAAGATGGAGGCTTTGGTTCTTTACAGATATAGAATAAATAGCATTCAGAAATTTGCTCAAAAGATAAAAAATAATTATGATAACATATCATAGACTCACATGGCCTGTTTTAAAATACAAGTCAAAAGATATTTGATAAGGAGAAATAGGCAAAAATTATTTCATTTTACTTATACAGTTTGTTTTAAAACAATCTAAGAATATGTATTTTCCACTTTATCATGGGTGAAAAGAATTCAAACAGAATAGAGCCCAGACCAAAGTTTACATGGAGTGCTTTAAGACACGTGCTTGCAGGTTTTATGAAAAAGTAGTGATGGGTATTAAGTTGTATGGGCACCAGAATATGACCCTTCAATAATGATTGCAGTTGTATTTGAACCAAAAATGCCAATTGCATGCTATTATTTAAAACTAATGTAATTTTTTAAAGTACTAAGTCTCTGTGATTCATTCCAGTTCTAGACATTTTTCTGTTTAAAATAGTATGGACTACTAAGACTTATTACAAGAAGGTATTTTTTTCTAATTCTCACTATTTGCATAATATTTGTTTCATACATGTATAGGTACATAGAAGCACATGCATGCATGCACACTCCATCTGTCCCTCCTATTTGGAGTTGAAGCACTTTCAGATATTATAAAACACACGTGGGAGACTTTATGTACTACGAAGTGGCAGTTTAGGAGCTGAGTCTCAAAAGATGGTATCTTGCATGATAAAACTATAAGGTTATTAATATTAGCACCCTAAAACTTTAGTATGAATACAAGAGAAAACAATGTTAGCATAAAAAAACATTATTATTTAACAAAAGATTAAAACGAGCAATCAAAAATTGTATTATTAACATTTAGAAGATACTGTTGCCTGCTTAAGATTCTAATTCTGAGGTTTTTTGTAGTTCTTTTTTATCTAACTGATAAATACCAATTAACTAATATGACTTCCTTATTTATGGAACTAGAGAATAAAAACCCAAGCCTATTTATCTGAGTGTGAAATTTCAGAAGACAAGTGACAAATGGAATGATCAAAATTACTCGGGTAAGAATAAATTATTTATACACCAAGAATTAGAGAGCAGAAAGTGAGACAACTTAACAGCAACACTAAATCTAGTTGGTGAACGAGCATTGCCTTCTTAGTAAGGAGGAAACATTTTCACTCTAGCGTTCTATACCTAGCCAAACTCTCAATAAGAAATTCAGAGGGTGGTTTGGATTCATCTGGGTTATAGGCCCAAAGAAAAGATTAAATGCTGCCATTTGTGACTACATGGATAGACCTTGAGAATATCATGGTAAGCAAAATAAGTCAGTCAGAAAAATCTAAGAACCATATGATTTCACTCATATGTGGAATATAAAACTGCAACTCATAGACACTGAAACAGTATGCAGGTTACCAGAGGGAAGAGGGGTGTGGGTAGTACAGGGTAAAGGGGGCCAAATATATGGTGACAGAAGATGATCAGACTTTGGGTGTTGAGCTCACAATGCAATGTATAGATCAGGTATCATTGAAATGTACACTTGAAACCTATATAATCCTATTAACAAGTATCACACCAATAAATTTAATTTAAAAAATGAATTCAGAGACCAAAGCAGTTTCAAATACACAAGAGGTCAAAATATCTAGAATGCACCCATTGTTAGGAAACAAAAAAGAGACAAAGGAGGAGGAGGAGGAGGAGAAGGAGAAAGAGGAGGAGAAATAAGACCTGAGCAAAGATGGAAAATTATCAATCACCAAAAGAGGCATCCTTTATTTTTCAAATATAAGATTTCTAAGATACCCATCAATACTAATAATTCTAATATGAGCCTGTGAACGTAGAAAATAAAATTTAGGCCGTCAAACCTCAGAGGGAAGGTAGGGGAGGGTGGGGGTAAGGGGGAGAGATCAACCAAAGGACTTGTATGCATGCATATAAGCCTAACCAATGGACACAGACAACAGGGGGGTGAGGGCATGAGTGGAGGGGTTGGGAGGCAAAGGGGAGATAAGGACATATATGTAATACTTTAATCAATAAAAAATAAAATTTACTTTAATTACAGACTATCTTTACACATACATACTAGAGGCCCGGTGCATGAAATTTGTGCATGGGGGGGTGTCTCTCAGCCCAGCCTGCACCCTCTCCAATCTGGGACCCCTCGGGGACAGTCGGACATCCCTCTCGCAATCTAGGACTGCTGGCTCCAAACTGCTCGCCTGTCTGCCTGCCTGATTGCCCCTAATCTCTTCTGCCTGCCAACCTGATCACCTCTTAACCACTCCCCTGCCAGCCTGATCGATGCCTAACTGCTCCCCTGCCAGCCCAATTGCTCCCAACTGCCCTCCCCTGCTAGCCTGATTGCCCCTAACTGCCCTCCCCTGCTGGCCTGGTCACCCTAACTGCCCTCCCTTGCCAGCCTGGTCACCCCTAACTGCCCTCCCCTGCAGGCCTTGTCCCCCTCAACTGCCCTCCCCAGCAGACCTGATTGCCCCCAATTGCCCTCCCCTGCAGGCCTGGTTCCTCCCAACTGCCCTCCCCTGCTAACCATCTTGTGGCAGCCATCTTGTGTCCACATGGGGGTAGCCATCCTTGACCATATAGGGGCAGCCATCTTGTGTGTTGGAGTGATGGTCAATTTGCATATTACCTATTTATTAGATAGGATATATATATATTTTTTTCTAATGGACTTTAAAATACTTAAGAGAAAGGATTTATATTCTTCTCTGATTCAATGATTCTCTCTCATCACTGATGTTTCTCTCTTTCCTTCTTCCTTCCTTTCTGAAATCTATAAAAGTATATTTTTAAAAAAAGAGTTAAAACTTTTTTTCAAATCTCAGAGTGTAGGTCACATAGCTCAGATAGGGCTTCTCTTCCCATTTACTGGAAAAGTACAACAGTATTTACTGAGGTACTCCAACAAAATGTGTGTTTCCTAGGCAAAAGTTCATTTACTGGTCATAGTCACATTGTGATGGAGGTACCATTATCCCCCCTTGTACATGTGAGGAAACTCTCACCTTTTCAAAAGTTACAACTCTAGGTATTGAGATTGGAACCCAAGTCAATCTGACTCCACTGTTCAGATACCTTTTCTAATCTGCTCTACATACTCATAAAAATGGAAGTCCCAAAAACTGTGACTCTGAAGAGGAATCAATGTGTAGTAAGACCGTATTCAGTTCTTTAGAAATTTTCATATTGTTTTTTCCCTTTCTTTACTGCTACAGAAGAGAGAAAGACAGGAGATCTGTAATGTGTTGGGAAATTTGAAAGTATTTAAGTTTTCAGAAAGCTATGGGATCCTATGCAATAATGGGAATGTCATTTGCATGGTTTCAGTTCAATCAGACAGCATTTGGGAGTTTTAAAAATACAACAGCCACTTATCTTAAAATATCTTCTAATTTAAAATAGCTTTTTTCTAGAACATGTTAAAACCTGACAAATGATAGCAATAACCTGGAGAATTAATTACGAAATTCCCTGCAGTGAAACAATAATTTCCAATTGTACTTCAGATCATCCTTTCCAGTGGCTGTCTTGTTGGTTTGCTCTATTTCTCCTCGTGGGCCAGTTTGGGAGAATTATCCCTAAAAAAATATACCGCGGATTTATTCAGAAACACTTCATAATTTTAGCACAACTATGTATGTCAAAAGGTGCACTGTGGAAGATGAAAGTTTGGAGGAAGCTTGGAGGACTGGGGAGCATTTCTCCCGTTCCAGGCTTTGCTGCCCGGTGACAATAAATAGCCTTTCTGCACTCAGTGGGATCTGGCTACAGAAATTAATGCTGGCACTCGAACTGGGAATTTCACTGGACTGAGAAGCAGAAAACATTCTGAGGGATCATAGCAACAAGGAAAAAAGATCCAAAGCCTAAAACTCAGAACTCTCTTAAGCTATTAGAGTCTTTGCAAACTCTATCCAAGTGTTTGCTTTTAAGTTAAGAATTAAACGTGTAGTTTAGTGGGCAAGTGGAAGATAAGAAGATAGTGTTTATATGATGGAAGAATAGTAAGTTGGGATCTTTGATTAGCTAGCCAAGAATTAAGACAGCAACTAACAGGAGGTTATGGAAGGAATGATCTAGCCAATGGAGCAATAAAAGGTCTTGTTTATTGAAAGTCATAGTCTGCCAAACCTGTGAAAAGCAGCAAAAGCCCTTCTAATTAAAAGCTCATATCTACGTCATAAGAACAGTAATATCTTTATCTATTTTGTTAAATATATATTCAGGCTCGTAATACTTACATAAATTTCTTGGAGCGAGAAGTGTCTCAGATCTCGAGTATGTTGATTATGGGAAGTTAATACAATATTTGCAAGTTATATGACATTCTAGGGTTTGACTCCGTGTTCATAACCCAAGGCATTAATATTTTAGAAGCTAAACATATAGGTATTCTCAAAAGTATAATTCTGATATTTTAGCCACTAATATGCTTCACATATGATAAAATGTACCCAGAAGGATGTGTAAGGTTGCCAAAAGTACTGTATGATAAACTGGGAAATTAAAGTGTGCGTACAAAGAAAGCAAGAAAATACATGAGAAATGATGCCCATGGAAATGAGCAAGGGGTAGCCATAGATTGAGAGAATGTTAATGCTTAGGGAGACTTCAGAGAACATAGTATAAGCACCTCATTTTTCAGCTGGGCAAACAGAAGCTCAGAGGTATTACAAGACTTAGCTGATGTAGTCCTAAGGCAACCAAATGGTGTAAAACTCCTAAAGTCATTATTAAAATCATCCTGTCCTATTTACATGACCAGGGATATGTTCTATTGCTCACTTTCTTAGAAGAATATCTCTAAAAGGAGTGATTAGATCAGTTATTGTTTCCCACTTCCTACCTAATTTATTTATTTTATTTGCCCCAAGAATTGTCAGAGTGTCATGATGGGCAGGAGCTCAGTGAACTTCCCTGGAAATTCTCAATTGCTGCTAAGTGTACCTATAACCCCAAATATGTAACTTTCAACTAGCTTTTAAAATAGAGTTTATACACTATAATTTTTATAATAATGCATATCTTCGAATCCATGACTATAAAATAACTACTTTTCTGGTGACTTTGTTGACTGGTAGTCCATTACTGAGTGTCATATTCTTTGTTTATTTCTCATCTCTTTTTCTACTTATAACAATATAATATATATTTATAAAGACTGCTTAGACGATAGCCATGGGGACACTGATTAAAGTCAAGACATTATAGAAAGTTCTGAAGTTTTGGAAAACTGGCTTAAGCTCCTAGAGCTCTATCTGTAAAATCATAGGACAGTAGGTACATATGAGCTTGGGAAAGTAATCACTAGGGGGGTGCTTTTCCTAGCATAGGTTGTCAAGAATACGGTAGACTTAGGGGTTCAGTAGACATGGATGGGGATGGAAGCCAATCATTTTACAGGAAATTGCCTTGCAAAGGGTTATTTTATAACCAATATTGTAAAGAATATTGAATTGTTAATAATACATGTTATATCACATACCTTAGTTAAACAGAATTATTTACTCCAAGGTTGATAGTTAAAATCAAGATATTAGAGAAAACAAGATACTTTGGGATATGAAAAATAAGAGACTATGAATTCAGAGAGAAAATATGAGCAAAACGGGTACCAGAAAAATGAAGGGAGAGAGAGAGAGAGAGAGAGAGAGAGAGAGAGGACTTAGAAGGGAGCATAGGGTCCAGAAAATAAAGGGAGAAGGTGAAAAATATAAACTCTGTTTAGGGAACAATGCTGTTTGCTCACACTTTTCAAATGATGAAAAACTACAAAGTTGGAGTTTTCTGTAATTTTAATTATACATCAATTTTATATTCAGGTGATTATTTTAGACATACTGCCTGTGTGGGTGCTGTGCTGCCCAGATACGCCTTTGTCTCTGAAGGTTTTACTCCGTTAGCTCTTGGGAAGGTGGTTGGCCCATAGTTCTTAGCTATGAACTCACTTTAAGAATTGCATCCACTGAAAATGACCACCTCACCCAGAGACAAACTCTAGTCCTTGGGGAATGAAAACATGACTTCCTTGTCCCAGTTTGGGAAACCTCTGAAGTGTCATCTCAGCTTCATTGTGTCCCAGGGGACCAGCTAAAGTCTTTATTGTGACTACATCATTGGCCAACTTGTCCCCATGATGTGAGGCATTGAACCTGAGACTGCAGCTAGCAAAACTCCATCATATGGATATCCAAAGCATAGTTTGTTTCCCAGAAAACCTAATCCATGACAATAACCTTCTTTGACCATATTTTGTTACATGGTATTCCCTGGATTACTTTTGGGTAAGCAGTTTAGCTAATTAGACCAAATTATATGGAATGTATTTTATCTCCATGCACAGAACTACATAGATTCTTAGAGAAAGAATAGGTTCACTTTATTGGAAGAGTAAAATAATAAAAAAAAGTTATGCTAGTTTTCAAGATATTGGCAAAGACCAAAAATAGGTAAGCAAGGAAGAAAAAGAGGTAAGAAGATAGTGAAAGTCCATCTAAACGTGGTTGCACAGAGTGCATAATACTTTAACACCATGTACATATTTGTACACTTTTTCCTTGTGTTCAAAAATACTTAAAATATTTTTATTGATTTTAGAGAGGAAGGGAAAGGGAGAGAGAGGTAGAAACATCAGTGATGAGAGAGAATCATTGATTGGTTGCCTCCTGCATGCTCCACACTGGGGATCGAGCAGGAAATCCGGGCAAGTGCCCTGACCAGGAATCGAACTGTGACCTCCTGGTTCATAGGTTGATGCTCATCCACTGAGCCACTCCAGCTAGGTAAAAAACACTTTTGATCACTTATGCATGCTGATTGCAAATGCAACAAAAGCTCCAGAAAGGATAAAATTAACACATTAAAAAAATAGATTTTTTCCCATTATGTAGGAAACAAATAAAGAAAAGATAATTGACATCCCCCCCTCCCACCGCCAGCTTTTACAAGGTCTGTCTATTTTTTTGCTAATAGACAGAATCCTGAATTTAGGTCAGAAATCACCTTCTATTTTCTTTCCTTTTTACTCTTGGTATTATGTTATGTATTGGCTAGATTCATCATTATCATTTTAATAATGAAACTTTATGGACTTTTCTAAAACTTTTAGATGTTCCAAAGTACTTACAGTCAAACAAAATTACAAAGGCCATGTGGTAATTCAGTTTCAAATGTGTTCAGTTGTTTAGGTCTCTCTGAATCATGACTCATCATTAGGTTTCCTATGCCCAGCTTTCAAAGATCAACATACTACTTGCCATAAATTAAGAACATTTTCACTGATAATAGGATATATTCAGATACATTTGTACAAGCATGAATAAAACCAAGAAATATTCAGTTACAAATATATATATTTCCTTGTTCTTATTTAGTGGTGGTTTAGAATAATAAGAATCATAAACACATTAATTTGTTCCAAATGCCAATCAGATTTTTAAGGCAAGGATTAGATAACAATCTAATGCACTGAACCTCCCTTCCTAAAAATAATTCAAAAATGAAAACCTCAGAAGAATTAATGGTGAATTTCTGAAGATTTCAGAATTGATAAGATGGAAGTAGAAGTGAATTGCAATTCTGAAATAACAGTCTTAGAAGAACGAACACACTTATTAAACCTCAAAGAAATGTCCAACTTATAATTGGTAAAAGTACTCAGATGAACATGAGTTATTGTATGTTTTCAGCTATACTATAAAGTCTAGAGATTTAACAGTGAACTAGATTATATTCTATAGTCTTATATGCTGACAATAAACCATAACACTTTCAGAAGGGATTTTAATTGAGGATTTTATCTGAATTATGAAAGGGAACATATAAGAAGTAGTTTAAGCTTTAGAGCAAAAGAACTTAATAGGAAGCAGTTCAGATTCTGGCTAAAAGTGATTAACCTGAATAAAATCCATTTTATTTAGGAGTGCAAGCACCTAAAATTGAAGAGGTAAGGAAGCAAGCATCATCTCCCTTTGAATACATAAAAATATCTAATCTGTAAATGAGTTGGAAAAGCTTTTCAGATTCTATAGGAAAAAATGCACTTAAGGAAAGCTTCGTTAGCTGTCATATTAAGCAAAAGTATCTATAGTTCAAAGATGCTATTTGCACATGGTTGGTTAATCTAGTAAAAGCTTCTTTGCATTTCTGAACTACATTTTTGAAGTGTTTTGGCTGCTGATATATATTTTTTCTTTTTAAAATTAATCGCACTGAATGCAGATAACACTTAATATTGATTTGTATTTACCATATAACAAGGCCAATAAGTATATGAGGCATATTGATGGATGACACAAATACTGATTACCATTTTGCAGTAAATAAGAAAAAATAGCACGGTTATTCATTATATTACTTGTTAAAAGAAAACTCTCATACGATGGTATGAACAGTACTGACAATATTTAAATTCTATAAATCTAATATTTAATAAAATAAGATTACACAAATTTCATATGTACATTAACTTATAAGATCTTATTTTAACAGAAATTAAATGAATTATCAGGAGAGAATGCTGTTCTCAATTGAGAGTATCTTTTGATTTCCTGAGGTGTCGCTGAAGCCTTTCCATCTAAAATCAATGTGACTTTTGAATCTTTTCTGTATATTCATTTCTTATGTGAGGACATAGTTATGTAGCACTTGAAATGTTTTAAGAAACAAGGTCAGGTGCTGGGATGTTATCCTCAACAAGACAGAAACTACCCCTATTCTGTGAGCAAATGTAAATGTAGTCTATTTGGGAGAAGTTAAATTAACACCAGGAAGCATGGCTTAATGATGGACATGGTATATGCCATGATGGGGCCAAGGGACAGATAGCAAGAACACCTAACCTAGTTTAGGAATGTACACAAAGACCTTCTCAAAGGAAAACATCCAAGTTATTTGGGTTAAAAGAGTTCAGGCTGTTTTCGTTAAGGCCGGTGAGTGGCGATGATAAAATGATGCAAAATATATAATGTCAGATAAAATCTTTTTTATGATTCACAAAACAATTTTAGTCTGTTCTTCTTGGTTGGAATCAAAGATGTAGTTTTAGCACTTTCATTAAATTAAACCACCAGAGTATCATTTAGAACATTACGGCGCCCTAACATCCATGAAACAATGCTCCCATAACCTGGAAGACACCACGGATTTTGTGAAACACACTCCTAAAAAGCATTTGTACATCACAGAATTGAACAAACTAAAGCAAATTTGGTTAACAAAACAAAACTCAAAAAAGACTCTCTCTGAATTATAGAAGCAGGACAAACTCAGTCACCTTTCTAACCTGATTTTTTATCAAAGTTGTAAATGTAAGAGCACGTGAGGGTAAGGAATGACATTAATGCTAAATAAATTTAATATCATAAATAATTCTAGTATTTTCAAAGTACATTTTTTGCCTTTGAAGAAACTCTTTTGTGAGCCCTAAGGGAGGTGTTCATTATCACTTCTCCAGTGCTGAGAGAGACACACATTTCTCATTAGAGTTCTAAGAAAATAGTTTTTGTTATGCTTTAATGCTCCAATTTTTAATGTTTAATTCATTTGCTTAGTTTCTTCAAAGGCATATACATTTTAAAAATAATACATTTAAATAGGTTTCACAGTTTTGGAAGAGTTTATATTATTCCATTATTGGAAATTAAACATACAGAAAAGCAACTTTGTGAAGTATATATGTGTTAATTGGGACATTAGAGAACGCATTTTGGCCTGTGTTTCTCAGAGATGGAAGTAGCAAACCACTTGAGATTCCCACATCTCAGTGTGTCAGTGTGGGTTTACTGTAAGTATCTCTGGCTGGAAGTTAAGCATCTCAAGGGCTGGGAGCATGTCTTATTCATTTTTTAAAACATCAGTATCTAGCAAAGTTTATATCTCCTACTTGACTTTCAAGAAATATTTTTTGAATAAAAAAATCAAAATAAGCATTTAAAACATAAAATCTTTTTATTCAGGTTGCTCATAAATATATAGTTTATTTTTGCTTTAACTAAGACTTAACCCACTCTGATCTTGTTTATTAAACAGAATACTGAGCCGATGCCATGAGATACAGTGTAGGTTATACCCAGCTTTGAGTGAAAAGTAAAGGTTATGATTTTTCTATAAACTAGTGCCAAGATAGGAAGTGCATTTTCAAGAACGTTCATTCATTTTGCCTGTGAGTTTGGTCAGAGCACTACATCTACTGCTAAGACATAGTGAAGTAAAGAGTGAGAGTTGGGATTGTCCACAGTGTCTATGAGACATAATTGCATCAAAAGAACCCTCAGCTGTACCTGTCAATGTTATTGTAAGTATTTTAATTCTTTCAAACACACAGTCAAAAATTAATATATTTAAAAGTTTGCCTTGACTACCTGGCTTTTTTGTACATAGTACTCTGTCATGCTACACACATAGTACTCAGGTCTACACCCCAAATGGAAAAGAACTTCAAGTTACACAGCAATAACCCAATATTAACTCATCTCATATGGTCAGTTATGTCTTATTGAAAATACATATAACTGCATGAAACCAAAAACCTTGCATTTGCCTTTTAGGCCAAAAACATAGTTACTCCAGAAAAATCAATTTTTTTCAACTCCAGGAATCACCTCAATAATCATTTGGAACAATTTAGATTGTATACAGCTGTCTGGATTTAAAATACATTGTGTGCAGGTGTATCAATAAGTATCTTTGTCTATATTTTAAAAATTATCCAGGCATGTATTTAATTAACAGAATTATTTACACCTATTAGTGCAGAACATCAGGACTTTGCTGTAAATTTGCCTGTCTTTAGGTTGAGCATATTTTTTAATAGAGAAATTAATTGGCTATCACATTAAACTCACAAAAAATATTTCCATATATTTAAAATTAATTTACTGTGTTTATGATATATATTTAATATTTTAATATAATAGTTACTATTTCACTGAAGAAACCACAATGAATAGATTTTGAAATTATGGTTGTAAAATCCATTTAAACTCTGGGGGAGGTGACCAGGCTGATCAGGGGAAGGCACTACCCCCATCACCCCGCTGCTGCTGCCACTGCTGGCTGCCACAGCCGTCAAGGTGTTTTCATGAACACGGAGTCCAGTCCCTTCACCATGAAAAAATGACAACTTTATTTAAGCATTTTCAAGATGTCTCTTTCATAGGATATGATATTTCTTTCTTTCTTTTTTTGTATCCTCACCTGAGGATATTTTTCCACTGATTTTTAGAGAACGTGGAAGAGAAAGGGAAAGACAGAGAGAAACATCAATGTGAGAGGGACACTTTGATTGGTTGCCTCCAGCATGAGCCCTGACCTGGGTCCCGGCCAGGGAGAAGCCTACAACCTAGGTACATGCCCTTGACCAGAATCGAACTTGGAACCTGTGGTCCGCAGGCCAGGGCTCTATCCACTGAGCCAAACTGGCTAGGGCAGGATATGACATTTCTTAGCCCTCCAGCAGTAGACCTTCGTTTTTTCCAACAGGAGTGAGGTGGAAAAACCCTAGATCACCTTCTTGATTCTTATTACCCAAGTCACCAAGAACACTGCGAATGGTGTATTGGGAGCTTAGCCAATTAGCAGTCAGAAAAGGTGTTTCCTCTGCAGCTCATGCACAGAGGCAGGACTGCCGGCATGCGACGGCTGGCAGGCCCTCTTCTCTCCGGGCCTGCGCCATCCGTGGCTTGCCTCACTGCGCACTCAGTCCCCTCCCGCCCTCCTGCACGCACAGTCCCCTCCTGAGTAGTCATCATCTTACGGTGTCCCGGACAATTTGCATATTACCTCTTTATATATATATATAGATTCCCAGAAGTGGGATCGCAGGGTCAAAAGGTAGTTCCATTTTTAATTTTTCAAAACACTTCATACTATTTTCCACAGTGGCTTACTTACATTGATTAAGTAGTAATAATTTAACTGTTAAATATATTGTTTGTTAAGTTGAAAAAAATACGCCATCTTTCATTTTATATTAACCTTAACCTTGAATTAGTCTTTAATCTGCACTTTGAAAGGGTGTATGCATCAATTGGCAGTTAGGTCATTATGAAGATTTTTTTTCTTTATTGATTAAGGTATTACACATGTGTCCTTATCACCCCACTCCCCCACCCCCACTCAAGCCCTCACCACCCGGTTGTCTGTGTCCTTCGGATAGGCTTATATGCATGCATACAAGTCATTTGGTTGATCTCTCTCCCTTCCCTCCACCCTCCCCTACCTTCCCTCTGAGGTTTGACGGTCTGATCGATGCTTCTCTGTCTCTGGATCTGTTTTTGTTCATCAGTTTATGTTGTTCATTATATTCCACAAATGAGTGAGATCATGTGATATTTATCTTTCTCTGACTGGTTTATTTCGCTTAGATTAATGCTCTCCAGGTCCATCCATACTGTTGCAAATGGTAAGAATTTTTTCTTTTTTACCACAGCGTAGTATTCCATTGTGTAGATGTACCACAGTTTTTTAATCCACTCATCTGCTGATGGGCACTTAGGCTGTTTCCAAATCTTAGCTATTGTAAATTGTGCTACCATGAACATAGGGGTGCATATATCCTTTCTGACTGGTGTTTCTAGTTTCTTGGGATATAGTCCTAGAAGTGGGATCACTGGGTCAAATGGGAGTTCCATTTTTAGTTTTTTGAGGAAACTCCATACTGTTCTCCACAGTGACTGCACCAGTCTGCATTCCCACCAGCAGTGCACGAGGGTTCCTTTTTCTCCGCATCCTCACCAGCACTTGTCATTTGTTGATGTGAGATGGTACCCCCCACACCAAGACACGTCATTATGAAGATTTTACAATTTAAAAATTTACACATACATACATGTGTGTATCTCTTATATCAATAATATATGTGCATATCTATATCATTAATGAATATGCTTATGTCTAAAGTATACACTTCTGTTTACATGAACACAGATACCAATAACCAGGGACAGGGTCACTGCAGTCCTGATCTTTCTTCTTCCAAATATAAAACTCTGCCTGCTTCACATTTCTCATTTCTCAGCCAAAACATCATCTTCTCAGGAGACCCTGCCTCAATTCCTCACCTGGACCTGATTTGTGTCACTGTCTATATGTCTTATATAAATTTCTTTGTAAATTGAGCTACCCAAAATAATTTTTTATCTATTTATTTATCTATCATCTATCTATCTATCATCTATCTATCTATCTATCTATCTATCTATCTATCTGACATCATCATCTACTTTTACATTTATTATCTCTCAATTGCATTGCAGCAACTACTACAATAATACCTGGAACATGGAGCTCACTCAATGAATATTTGTTGGATGACAAAAAAGTGGCAGGATAGTGGTTAATTTGCCATTGTACTACTATTACATAAATTATATGACATGCAGTATTATATAACATAAAACAAGAAATCTATGTATAGAGTCCCCATCCTGAATATGTTTTCTACTTTCATGCCCTCCATTAGGTCTATGGCCAGGCAAAACCAGAGACCTTGTCCCAGCTCTCTCCTGTGCCTCTACCTGCCAGGTCCAAACTCTGACAGAGAAGCCAGGAAAACTACTTCAGTGGGTAAAGATGTGATTCTTGGAGGGCTGTGCAGTGGGATTTGCAGCTGCCTTCTTGTTTCTTGCCTACAGATTTAAAGTAAGCATGAGTTAAGAACAATTTTGGAAAATCCATGTTATGGAATGGTGAAAGCTTAGGTGCTTTCCTGACCATGAGATTAAACATCCACTGTTCACCAAGAAAAAGGACTTTCCCATCTGTCTCTCTGGCAGCTTGGAGCAGCATCTAATGTCAACACAAACAAAACAACAGCAAAAAAAAATGACATGTGCAGGGCTAAAATTTTGCCTCCCCTGTCCTGACAAAAAAAGAAGAAGAATGGAATGCATCTTTGGGGTATCCACTTGGTACAGGGAACTACTGGAAACGCTGATAAATGTGATGCCCAGGGCAGGATGTCTGACATCTTCCACCTTCCTGTGCTGATTATTTTGCTCCCCTCTGACTTGCCTCATAGGCCTGGAAACCTAGCCTGGGGTTGTTTGGGAAGGGAACACGAAAATCTATTTTCTCTCATCTCTTTTGAACCAGTATTCTCTGCCTTTGTAGAATTCTCCATCTCACTATTGGTTTGTCTGACCTTCTGAGAATGTCGATTCTCTTCTGCATCATGCTGTTCCTATTGCACACGTACAAAAAATGAGGAAGATAGGAATATGTGCATAGAAACAATCTACTAAATATCCAGAGAGTTCCACGAGAGCTTTTCTTCAAAGCTTATTATATAAAAAAAATTGAAGTCCAATATTAGAAAATCTTGGCCTAAAATGAACCTGATACTTTTATCACTAAAATGCTCTTACCTCGACAAGAATTCCCATCTTACATTGTTTTCCTCTTCCCTTCCCTGTTCTTCATGACACTATCCTAATCCAGCTTGTTTCCTTGCCAAGCCACTTATGGTATTTCTCTTTGGTGACCAGCAATAGTTATAAATGCATATTTTATTATGCAGAGCGATTTCATTCTCTTTGTCTCACTTTGCATTTTCTCTAGCCATGACTTAAGGGATATCTTGTTATCACTGCAGTTCTTTATTAAATAAGCACAAAGGACTTTGCCACCGAATCAAAATTAATATAAATGCCATTTCATTCTTTTGCAAAAAAAAAATATCCTACTTAATCTTTATAAGGACCCCACAATATTTAGTAATATTTAAAGCCACAGTATTTTTACTCCACTCTTCCTACTATGTCACACCATAGAGAGGGTATAGGATAGTTGGGATGCAGTTGAATGGGACAATATTGGATAATTCTATGTTTTTGAATTTCACTGTTCAAACTTTTCGGTTGGCAGCAAAGCTTATTTCAATAATTTTTAATTATCTGGAAGCTATACATATAGATGTAAGGTTTCAAAAACACTAATATCTAAAGACATGCAGAGCACATCTAAAGCATCCTCAATGATGCCATTAGCTGAAAGAGACCATGAGCAATAACATGAAATGAGCCCAGCTTCGGCATCCCACTGTCTGTCTAGACAACAGTGAAGCCACATGTTGACTGTAGCCCTGAGGAAACTTTTTCATGTCTGAGTTTTCAGATATATAAATGGAAAGTAATAATAGTGTTAATTTATAGGGTTGTTTCAACCTTTAAGTAAAACTATGTGCAAATGGCTTTGAATAATGCCTGTTTTTATACTGCCAAGCATTTTAAAAATCAATTAATTGAAAATTCCTGCTAGTTAAGGTATTGCACTAATATTTGTAATTACAATTTTATCAGAAGATTTTTTTCTAAGTATTTTGGAACACCTCTGAGACAAATAAAAGTTAAACACATTTCTTGTGTATAACTGATTTAAGTAGATTTTTTTCTCTCTAATTGGGTAAATATCTTGTAACTTGAACTGCACAATAATACTGCTGAGTTGACTGAAAAAAAAAGATTATATCAGAGAGACCAGTGCAAAATTTGTCTCCTTTATCCTCAACTTTCAGACTATGGCAAATTTAAGTGCAAAATTTAGATCATTCCTTTTGAATGAAATAAACATCAAGTGACACTATGAGAAACAGACTGCAACTAGTCTCTGCCACACTTTCATGCTTGTGTTCAAGGGCTCCGACTTCTCACCGTTTCCCTCTCTCACAAGGATGCTTTCACTCAACAGAAGTAGATATTCTCAAATCCTACCTGCAAACTGGTGATTTATCAGGATAAGTTTATTAAATCAATGAAATATTGACAGGCACTGTGTTTTGATTATTGGTAGTCAAATATATCCATTTCTCTCCAGATGCTACAAGGAATGCCCTCAGAAAGATAAAGTGAAGCAAGTTTTTTTTTTTTCTTGTCTGATTCTTTGTTTAATCAAATTTAGCTTAGAGTTGAAGCCTTGGGAGTTGTGGGCATACGATTGCCTGTGTAGTGAAAAGAAAAGGTCACAGAAGGTCTAGGAGGGTATTTTTTCTTTTTCTTATCTTTTTTTTTTTGGTAATATATTTTTATTGATTTTAGAGGGTGAGAAAGGGAGAGGGATAGAGAGATAGAAACACTGATCAGAGAGAAACATGGATCAGCTGCCTCCTGCACACCCCACTGGGGATCGAGCCCCCAACCCAAGCATGTGACCTGACTGGGAATCCAACTGGTGACCTCCTGGTTCATAGGTGACACTCAACCACTGAGCCACATCAGCTGGGTGGTATTTTTTCTTAGTAACTGGTATTACTAACTGCCATACCTCCAAAGAAGTGGGCCCTTCTCTGATTCACAGCACAGGCTGCAGTAAACTGCACTCCAGTCTCACTCAGGCAATGAGAAAGGTCATTGTTCACATCTGCCATCCTTTGGAGTTTTCATCCTGGGCAAAGCCAACTTCTCTATGATGGGGAATCTGGAATGTGTGCATGAATGGTTTTGAAAGCAGGGCTGTGGCACTCAGTCACATCACTGCTGAAAATAAATGTGTTTCCCTTTTAGTTATCCTCTTATCTTTACCTTTGTTTTTAAGCTACTGGTCCAAAGGTAGGAATATTATATTTCTGTACACTGTAAGAGTCTAGGAAATGTCACCTACAATTATTTAGGTAGTAAGAAGTAAAAACATGAGCATTGTACAAGGAATATGGAAACCTGAATCCCAATTTTGATGTTGCCACATCTCTCTGACTTTGACTATATCCCTTAATTTTCCAAGGTCGTCATTTCTCCATTCATTTCATCAATCATTCAGTCAGTCATATGTTGAGTGGTTACTATACGTCAAGTCCTGCTCAGTTTACAAATATTCTCCAGGCAAAATGTCTATATTTAAGAACTTAATGGACAACACAAAATAACATAACATTAAATAAATAAAAATGCACAAAGTAATGTAATAAGCCCTCTAATAAGGATTTGATATAGGAGAGCAATGAAGTACCTAACTCTATTTCACAAGAAAGGAAATATGACCTTTTCAAAGAAGTATTTACTCAAATAAGTGAAAATACTCAAATAAACATATACACATATTTGGGAAGGAAAATGAGATGAGGCTAAGATGATAAGATCCTGAAGTGAATTTTAGTCATGCAAAGAAGTTTGGATTTTATTGCAAATATAATGGAAAACCACTATTATTTTTTCAGTAGTAGAGTGACATGAAGGAATTATTGACTAGAAAGAGTTCCTGAAAATTAGGGAGTTGAAAGAACTGGAATAAATAAAACTGTAAAGCTCCAAAATTTAATGATTTTGGATCAACACAATTGACGTAAAATATATAATACCATGTTCCCCAGAGATGAGCCCTGTATTCTAGGGCAGAAACATAATATAAAAATCTCATGAAAGTGTACAATGCTTTGAACATAAAAGCCATTTAATAGATGTTTACTGAATTGATAGTGAATGAATGGTTCTGAGAACTTCCTAGGAACTGCACAAAGCAAAGCCCATGTTTATTTGTAAGAAATAGAACATTGAAAGGACTTTTTGTTCTCTGCTTTCTATTTTAAATAAGGATTATCTCAAATGTGGGAAAGTATTTTAAAGTACTACAAAATTCGTTTAAATATCCAATATAAAGTTCCAGTAAAAACTGTCTAGTTAAGTAATATAACTAAATAATCATTTCTAACATATCTCAGTGAAGCCACTCTGATATATTCTTTGAAATAATACTGATACAAAGAACTTATAAGCAGGATATATACAGATATTCTAAATTCACAGACAAGTGTGTACTTAATTTCCACTTCTGGGCAGATGAATGCAGGATGGTTGCAAGGCGTTTCAAAAAGCACATTTCAAAGCAGATAATATATTTGAATACATTTAATCCAGCATGATGTTAGAAAGTAAAGCTCGGCGCCTCTCCAAAATAAACTAATATCTCCTTGAAAACAATCTATCCAGACCTTACAGGAATATTCCACCACTAAACAGAAACTTGCATAAAAAATAAAGGTCAACCTGGAGAAATTGTCAATTTCTCTTCTGTAACATTCGATAAGCTTTTCTTTGGAGGGAGTGTGTGAGGGTGGTGACACCAAAGCTGAGTGAAGCTGTTGTCCTTCAGATTTCTAGTTGATTTCTTCAGGCAAGTAATTGCAGAGAAGTGAGTCCTTTTCTCACGAGCTAGTAATGTTTCTTACTCTTCAAACAATGGATTTCAGATCAGTCCTGGAGGCCTTTTTGCTACTGACACTTACTCTACTTACAACTAGCATTAAGGTTCTCAGTCAAAATGGATGTGAAGGAGAACTACATGAATGTGAGGGTTGGGGATGAAAGCTCAGGGCTTTTTTTCTTCTTCGGTATATTCACATTATTTTCTCAGGTTGCTTTTAGTTTTGTGTGAAATTATTTTGTAGCCTTCCAATATGGAATGCTGATTAACAAACAAATAATGACCCTAGCTGGTTTGGCTCAATGGATAGAGCATCTGCCTGCACATTGAAGGGTCCTGGGTTTGATTTCGGTCAAGGGCACATGCCGGGTTGTGCGTTCAATCCCCAGTAAGGGGCAAGCAGGAGGCAACCGATCAATGATTCTCTCTCATCATTGATATTTCTATCTCTCTCTCTCCTTCTCCCTTTCTCTTTGAAATCAATAAAAATATATTAAAAAAACACAAAACAAATAATGTAATCTTTAGGTTTCTAACTTGACTAATTCTGAGTAAGCCTGGACGCTATTATTATATATTTTTCCACACTTCCAAACATGGTGCTGAGTTCATTCTGTTGACTTTTATGCACTGAGAATATTAACCAGAGATCTCCTGAGAGGAGATATTTTACAGAGACTTACAAAAAAGGTTTATATGACTATGGAGTCTGACAGTTCCCAAGATCTGCAGGGTGAGTGGGCAAGCTGGAGACCCAGGAGAGCCAACAATTTAGTTCCAGGTGAATGGCCAGAAGTCTAGAGACCCAGGAGGAGCAGATATTTGAGTTGCAGTGCAGAGGGAAAGCAGATGTCCCTGTTCAAAGGCAGTCCAGGGAAATAATTCTCTCTATTCAGGGAAGGTTCAGCCTTTTTGTTCTATTCAGGCTTTCCACTGATAAGATGAGGCCCACCCACATTAAGGAGGGCAACATGCTTACTCAGTCTACCAACTTAAATGTTAATCTCATCCAAAACACACCCACAAAAATACTCCAAATAATGTTTGACCAATTATCTTACCACTCCATGGCCCAGTCAAATTTACACATATAATTAACCATCACATTCCAAATGGCAATTTTTTTCACAGCAAATTACCAGTTAAAAGGTTCCAAAAAAGCCTCAAAGTTGTGTTTCAGTGGTTGAGCATTGACCTATGAACCAGGAGGTCATGGTTTAATTCCCGGTCAGGACACATGCCTGGGTTGCAGGAGGCAGCGAATCAATGATTCTCTCTCATCAGTGTTGTCTTTATCTCTTCCCCTTTCCCTTCCCCCCTCTGAAATTACTAAAGTTTTAAAAAATATATTTTTTAAATGAAAGAGACAGAGGAATGAACAACAAAGCTTATTTCATTGAATTTTTCAAAAGTAGAAAAAGAAGTCATAAGTACATATTCCGTATGTACAAATAACATAGTGATTATAGTAAAAATAGCATCCAATAGTCATTCAGTGTTTAAAATGTCCCAAACATTCAGCTAGTTATTTTATATTCTCTCTTAATTAGGACATATTCAATTAAGATAGAATAGGCAGCCAGAGAAGGAGTGAAGGCCAGACAGAGCTGAACAGTTTTGGAGCAGACCAAATCTCCACATTTTCATTCCACTGCTAGATATTTCACCAAGAGAAATGAAAACAAATATTCATAGCAGTTCTTTGTAATGTCATTTCTCCTGCCTCCTCTTGAGTGATTTCTTTTCCATTACATGAATGTATCTTGAATCATGAACTAGATAGAACAAATCTAAGTATAGCAAGGCTTTGTATTGGCATGTATAAAACCAAAGAATGTCTCCCACTTATATGTAAGAAATATAGATCATACTCTGCACAGTGTATGATAAGCAGTCTTGATAATGATGGAGCCATCTTGCTCCATCCTGTCACCGTTGCATTCAAAGAAAAGAGACTACAAGTGTACATATGACCGAATTCGCTGCCCCATTGTTTACTCCTGGAAGAATTTAAGTGGAGAGTTCATCACAAACAGATTTCATATAAAACAACTCTTGAGTTTGTTTGGTGAGCCCTAGAGTACAGGTACCACACTGGGCATTTCTCTTTGCACAGTCTCCTGGTACTTATTTCTCTGGGTCTGTGAAGATAGGACAAGCCATTGTCCTCTGTGTGGTGGAACATCCTTGCCAGGACTCATGGCAACTCTACACTTTGGAGCTGACTCTGCAGGCATAAGAGTAACAGTGATCAAGTTACAGACCAGGAGCCTCTTAACCTTGAGCATTACATTTTCTAAGCAGCACCAACTACCTAATTATTTAGCTCTTGGGAGTTTTGAAAGTAGAAATTAGTGGGTAACTTGATAAATCCAATAAACTAATTTTTGTTAAGGTGTTAATGACATATTGGCATTTTGCAAGAGCTCATTTGTTACTGACTAATGAAGTCTTAGACATCATTTCTCATTCAAGTTTCCTGTCAATATCTAGTCGGATAAAGGCCACAGAAAGTGTGCCAGATGTAAAGTGGCCTTCGTGGAGGGAGTATTTTTCATTACCAAGTTCTGCTTTAAAGAAAGTCTTGCTTTTAAATTGGCCTGAACAAAGCTGACATTGTTCAAGCAAGTTGCCTCAGTGCTCAAATAAAGCAGAGTAGTGAAAACTCATTTTCTACCTCTGCATTTACAATATCTATTTGAATTATTACATTTTCAAGTTTTGCAGTTTCCTTAGAAGAATCGGAGCTATTACACAGTGAGAGAATCCACAGTGTGATCACCAAAATGTGAGGTATTTCCCTTTTTCCCCAGCCTACAGTTACGTATAAACATACAGTGTAGTTTTTTCATCTATATTTCAGAAAGCAAAATGAGTGGTATCAAGATGCTTTACAGATGTGGGGACTAGCTCTTTTCATAGATCATAGTCATAGGCGTGTCATTTCCCCTGTATTTGAGATCATAATCTCTAGGTATGTTGTATATGTGCCTTTTATGAGCTCACTTTTATGTGTGTGTCTGTGTGTTGATAGTAGATTCATTCTAGGGAAAGGGCTTCTAAACCCTATCTCTAGTACCATCATTCTGTAAAACAAAAGAAAAAAATAGATGAGAGAATTACCACATTAAAAGTCTTCAAATTGGCCAAGAAAACCAGAAAATTCTGTTCATTGAGGTAGGGATTTTGGCTCTAGAATAAAAATAATTTACCTATTTTATAGCAGGAAAAATTTGATATGAAAAAGAATATGTGATGTTGGATAATACCTCTTTAGTTTCTCTTTTCTGCTTCTGACTAGTTCCTTTTCTAAGGACCATGGATAACCTTAACCAAAGATACTTGTAGAAGTGGCAAAGTGATTTGAAGACAGTAAATAACATGGAAATCTATAATTTTCTCTATTAGTTGCATGGAAAAAGAAAGAGCACATGACAATTATGACTGAATGAAAAAGAAAGCCTTATAATTCATATTTTTATGGTCTGTCTGCAATGATCTGTGATATTTGCATATGAATTATCTTCAACTTGCAAGATATCAGAGCTCACAAAGTAAACTAGGGATAGAAGAAAACTGAGTGTAAAATTTGGCTCCTCAAAAAATGTTCCTTTTTTATAAAATGATTTTTATAATATCTTTATTTAAGAAGACTCTATTACTTACTGAGGTATTGTTTGAAGAAGCCTACTGAAAATCTATTATTTAAAATTGAAGATTTTGGAATTATATTAAACTTTTTGCTTCGTGGATAATAAGACATTCCTTTATCAGATATTCCTTTCATAGAGAGACAGTTTGCATTTATTCCATGTAAATTTCATTGCTATTCAGAAAATGTATTCTTTCAACAGCCCTTGTTTCTGAATAAAAACCTTTTTAAGCTGTCCTCACTGTGCTGCACCTCTGTAGACTTTCCTTTCACAAAATGAGCAAGCTATTTAATAAAAAAGAATTATACTTGTGTTTCTTGTACATTTCACCATATTTTTCACTTGTGTATGTGAAAGGTATGTAAATCTTTTCTTCTCAAAACAGTAGGAAAATAGCCCAGCAGGGTGTGGCTCAGTGGTTGAGCATCAACCTATGAATTAGGAGGTCATGGTTTGATTCCTGATCAGGGCACGTGCCCGGGTTGGGGGCTAGATAGGGGGCATGCAAGAGGCAACTAATTGATGATTCTCTCTCATCATTGATGTTTCTATCTCTCTCACCCTCTCCTTTCCTCTCTGAAAGCAATGAAAATATTTTTTAAATGGTAGGAAAATAAAAGTTACAATTATCTGCTAATGGTAAAAAATAACCTTATGTTCTACTATGTGTACCAGTTAATAATGCAGATTATTTCACTAGATGGAGTTACACATATGTTGATATATATGCGATTTGATATGTATGCTATTTTGTTGTATTGACAGCAAGCTTCAAAACTTCATATGTCAAATTTGCTGAAGGTGTTAACATCTTAGATATTTTTACACTTAAAAATGTCGACTTTCGTGCCAAAAAAAAAGACCATTTGCAGGAAGTTTTAATTTATTACTTTATTTTGAAGAAAAAGTTATCTTATTTTGGGAAGCTTACAGTGAACATGCTCCATCTCAAGATACTTGTGAACATTGGTTTAAATGTTTTAAAAGTGATGATTTCAATGTGAAAGACAAAGAACATCCAAGTCAACTGAAAAAAAAAAAGTTTGAAGACCAACAATTACAAGCATTATTGGATGAATATGCATGTCAAACTCAAAAACAACTTGCAGAAAGATTAAATGTTGCTCAGCAAGCAATTTCTGATCATTTACAAGCAATGGGAAAGATTTTGAAGGAAGGAAAATGGGTGCCACATCAACTGAATGAAAGACAAATGGAAAACCGAAAAGTCATCAGTAAAATGTTGCTTCAACGGCACTAAAGTAAGTCTTTTTTGCATCGAATTGTGACTGGCGATGAAAAGTGGATTTATTTTGAGAATCCCAAATGCACAAAATCATGGGTTGATCCAGGTCAACCATCAACATCGACTGAAAGGCCAAATCGCTTTGGAAAGAAGACAATGCTGTGCGTTTGGTGGGATCAGGAAGGTGTGGTGTATTATGAGCTTCTAAAACCATGTGAAACCATTGATATTGATCGCTACTGACAACAAATAATCAATTTGAACCACGCTTTGGTCATGAAATGACCAGAATGTTCCAGAAGACACAGCAAAGTAATTTCGCTTCATGATGATGCACCATCACACACTTCAAAACCAGTTAAAGACACGTTAAAAGATCTTGCCTGGGAAGTATTAACACACCCGGTGTATTCACCAGAACTTGCTCCTTCAGATTACCACTTGTTCTGATGGATGGCACATGCACTTTCTGAGCGGCACTTCAAAACATATGAAGAATTGGAAAATTGGGTCTCTGAATGGTTTGCCTCAAAACAAGAAAAGCTCTATTGGGATGGTATCCACAAATTACCTGAAAGATGGGGGAAATGTGTAGCTAGTGATGGACATTACTTTGAATAAAGCACTTCTGATGTTTCTCTTGAAATTATCATGTTTTCTTCGATTACAAAATCTACTATTATTAACCAGTACACCTAGAATACAATACAGAGTTGACTTGAATACATCATTAAATAATTTCTTAAGAAAAGTAGTTTTGGAGAGAACCAAGATGGTGGCATAGGTAAACACCTGTACTTGCTGCCTCTCACAACCACATCAAAATTACAACTAAAAGACAAACAACTATCATCCAGAACTGTGGGCAAGCTGGCTGAGGGGAAGTATACAACCAAAGAGGTGAAGAAAGCGCATTGAGACTGGAAGGAGGCGTGGAGGCGCTGAATGGGCTGGCATGCGGGTGCACTGTATTTTTAATCTGGAGGGAGATACAAGCTCCAGCTTGCTCTGACCAGTTCCGCGGGAGACTCTGGGGGACCCAGACACATATGGGGAGAAACTGGACTGTCTGGCATTGGGGCAGGAACATTAGGGCAGCTTTCTTTTAGACGAAGGTGCTCACAGCAGTCATTGTTCCTGCGCTGGGACCTCTCCAGTGTAAGGTTAACTGGCAGCCATTGCTATTGGCTCCACCCTGGTGATTCCCTGAGACTATGCCCTACCCAATTTACAACCCCACCCAAGCTGTGCTGCAGCAGCTTTTGCATATGAATGGCCTTGTCCTTTCTCAGCCTAAAACCTGTCAAACAGGCAGCAGCTGGGTCAGGGAGCCCCAAAGCTATTAAAAGAAGGCCCAAGGCCAGCAGCAGCAGCCTGCCTTGCTTCACAGCTGGGCCTCCTCTGGGCACTTCCAAACTCTATACAAAGAGGAGGAATCTGCAGATCTCTCTGTAGCTCCTGCTGGGTGGCCCCAGGCAGTGGCTGACTTTGCACCTCCTTGGAGATTTAAGAGCCAGTGTACCCAGTGGTCAGTGTGAGACCATACCAGATTACAACTCTTCACATCCATAAGTGACATACTCAAGGGGAAGACTCAGTGAGCACCAAAGCCCCACTGAAACAAGTCCTGCCTCCTAAGGGTGTCTCCTGCACAGCAGCTCTTCCATTGTAGAATTGTAGACACAGCTAGTCCTCACAGCCAATTGGCTTGGAGGTCAATTCCTCCCAGTGATACCAACAGCAATCAAGGCTTTACTACAACAAGACTGTGCATATAGCCCACAAAGGGGTGCACCAAGAGTGTCCACCTCAGGTGATTGGGGAGGCCGAGCCACTGGGCCCTATTGGACCCCTACCACACAAGGCCACTATGTCAACTCAAGGAGACTTAGCAGCTACCCAATACATAGAAACAAATACAGGGAAGCAACCAAAATGTGGAGACAAAGAAACATGTCAGAAATGAAAGAAAGCAAAATACTAGATATAGAGTTCAAAACTACAGTTATAAGGTTACTCAAGAATCTTCTAGAAACCTCCAAGAAACAGTGAGATGTTCAATGATCTTAGTGAGAATGTAAAAAAAAATAAATAAATGGAAAAAGATCAGTCAGAAATTAAGCATACATTGAATGAAGTAAAGAATAATATACAGAGGGGAAGATGGTGACCAGCAAGAAGGTAGGGAAGGAGAGAGTGTGAGAGAGTGAGGGAACCATAGAGAAGAGTGTAGATGTGTGTGGTGCGTGTGTGTATGAGCGAGGGACAGTTAGATTCTGCAGGTCCTCCAAGGGGCTGCCAAACCGGGCGGGCAGTCTTAGACAGCGGAGCCCCGTGCACAAAGCGGACACTTCTGGGTGGCCAGTGTGGGCACAGAGACCATGCCATCTTGAGAAACAGAGATGCTTGAGACTAGGATCCTGGCCTCAGCACCACCCAGTCGTGTCTCAGTTGCAAACCAGGACCTTGCAGCCACTGGGAAACTGCGACCACAGCTTCAGACCAACAGATAACAAGAATCCAGACTTCCTGGCCACAGATTTCTGAGTCAAAGAGCCTATTCCCCTCCCCGCAGGATCGTGGATAGCGTCGTAGTAACTGATAGACCCGCCCCTCGCTCTGGCTGCAGCACCCCTACTGGAATTTGAGCTTGGGAGCATGCAGTGATCACAGTGCTGCTATGGAAAGTTGAGCCTGCACACGCACAGAGACTGGAATCTGCTCGCAGCAAGGCAATCAGGCGACCAAACCAGAAGCCCACGCAGGGCAGCAGTGCCACCTGACTTTGATTCTGGGCAAGTGCACACGGAAGTCTGTTTTCCACAGCGCACACAGAAGTCTGTTTTCTGCAGCGCAGGCCCACCACAGTGCTACTGTGCAACCCAGTCCCCCATGGTGACTGGGACCCAAATTGTCCTGGCAAGTGTCAGCACTGAGCACCACTGACTTGACTCTGTTTCTTACCATGTGCGCCTGGGATCCCTGACTCACAGCGCAGTCACTAAGAGCCAGTGACTCCAATTCTTGGTGCATGCGCACACGGGGACCCTGATTCTCAGTGAGAAGCTGCACGAGGCAACAGAGACCCTGATACTCAATTCTTGGTGCAGACACAGGGAAACTCTTACTCCTGGCATGCATTAGGGGACTCATTTTCAGCACATGCCAACAGCGCAGTGCAGGTGGGGTCCATGATTCTAGGTGCGCACATGAGACCACACTGAACGCTGGTAATACTGACCCTGGGCAAGCCTGCTTCCAACCAACCCATGGCAGCCACACGTCCTAGTGTCGGAGCACTTCAGTGACACTCGGGTGGTGTGAAGCTCCCATGTCACACAGCCCAGGTCTACACAACTCAAAGTTTGTACCTTCTGGTGATAGTCAGAATGGGGAAACGACACAATCCCCAGAGGAAAGAAAATGAGGAGTCGTCAACAAAGGAAATTGGTGAAATTGAAGCATGCAACATGACCGAAAAATAATTCAGAGTAATGGTTGTGGAATTCATACATCAAATGGATGAGAAAATCAACAACCTATGCAAGAATCAGGAAGAAATGAAAAGTGATATAGCTATAATCAAAAACACCATGCAAAGTTTCAACAGTAAACTAGAAGAAGCAGAGGACCGAATTAGTGAGTTAGAAGATCAGGGATAGAAACAAGCCCAATCTGAACAGCAACTGGAGAAAAAAATTAAAAAGCAGGAGGAAAGCCTAAGGGAGCTTTGGGAGAACATGAAATGAAATAACATACATATAATAAGGCTACCAGAAGGACAAGAAGAGCAGCAAGGATTAGAAAATCTATCTGAAGAAATAATGACAGAAAACTTCCCAGATATGGGAAGAAAAAAGTTACACAAGTACAGAGAGTCCCAAGCAGGATCAATCCCAAAAGACCCACACCAAGACATGTCATAATTTCAATGGCAAATATTAACGACAAAGAGAGAATCTTAAAGGCGGCAAGAGAGAGACAGAGGGTTACCTACAAAGGATCCCCCATCAGATTATCAAATGATTTCTCAACAGAAACACATCAAGCTAGAAGGGAATGGAAGGAGGTATACAAAGTGTTGCAAAACAAAGGACTGAATCCAAGAATACTCTATCCAGAAAGACTATCAACCAAAATTGAAGCGGATATCAGGAGCTTCGCAGACAAAAAAAGGCTAAGGGAGTTTATCACCACAAAACCAGCAACACATAAATGCCAAAGGGAATCCTGTAAAAAGAAGAAATAAAAAGGTAAGAAGGAACACAGACACAAAAATAGATATGACTACAAACAAGAACCTTTCAGTAATAACTTTAAATGTAAATGGACTAAATGCTCCCATCAAAAGACATCGAGTGGCTGAATGGATAAAAAAACATGACCCATATATATGCTGTCTACAAGAGACCCACCTCAGAACAAGGGACTCACACAGATTGAAAGTGAAGGGACAGCAAATATCTTTCAGGAAAATGGAAATGTAAAAAAAGCTGGGGTAGCAATACCTATATCTGACAAAATAGACCTCAAAGTGAAGGCCATAACAAGAGATAAGGAAGGCCACTTCATAATACTAAAGGGATTGATACAACAACAGGATGTAACCCTGATAAACATATATGCACCCAACGCAGGAGCACACAAATACATAACAAAACTCCCGGAGGATATCAAGGGAGAGATCGACAATAATACAGTCATAGTAGGGGACTTTAATACACTACGGTCATCACTGGATAAATCCTCTAGACAAAAAGTCAGCAAAGACACAGCAATCCTAAATGTCTCACTAGATCAGATGGACTTAACTGACATCTTCAGAACATTGCATCCCAAAGCCACGGAATATATGTTCTTCTCAAGTGCACATGGGACATTTTCAAAAATAGACCACATATTCCACATATTGGGTCACAAGCAAAGTCTCCCCAAATTTAAGAAGATTGAAATCATACCAAGCATCTTCTCAGACCACAATGCCATGAAATTAGAAATAAACTATAATAAAAACAATCCAAAAATCTTAAACACTTGGAAACTGAATAGCATGCTATTAAATAATGACTGGGTTATGAATGAGATCAAAGAAGAAATTAAAAGCATTTTGGAAACTAATGACAACAAAAACACAACAATCCAAAATCTATGGGACACAAAGAAAGCAGTCCTGAGAGGGAAGTTCATAGCTCTACAGACCTACCTCAAAAAGCAAGCAAAAATAGTAATAAATCATCTAACTCTACAACTCAAATAATTAGAAAGAGAGCAATAAGAAAAGCCCAGAGTGAGCAGAAGGAAGGAGATAATAAAGATCAGAGCAGAAATAAATGCCATAGAGACCAAAAAAAAAAAAAAAAAAAAAAAAACAATATGAAAGATCAATGAAACCAAGAGCTGGTTCTTTGAAAGGATAAACAATATTGATGAACCTCTAGCCAGGCTCACCAAGAAGCAAAGATAGAGGACTGAAATAAACAAAATCAGAAATGAGAGAGATGAAATAACAACAGACCCCAGAGAAATACAAAGGATTGTTAAAAAATACTATGAACAACTCTACTCCAACAAACTAGACAACCTGGAGGAAATGGACATATTCCTAGAAAAATACAACTTTCCAAAACTCAATCAGGAAGATTCTAAAAATATCAATAGGCTGATAACTATGGATGAAATTGAAGCAGTCATCAAAAAGCTCCCAGCAAACAAAAGCCCAGGGCCAGATGGCTTCATATGGGAGTTATACCAAACATTCAAGGAAGAACTAAAACCTATCCTCCTCAGACTATTCCAAAATATTCAAGAGGAAGAAACACTTCCAAGATCATTCTATGAAGCCAGAATCACCCTAATACCAAAACCAGATAAAGACAACACAATGAAAGAGAATTATAGGCCAATATCCCTCATGAACATAGATGCCAAAATCCTCAACAAAATTCTCACAAATTGGATCCAGCAATACATCAGAAAGATCATACATTATGACCAAGTAGGATTTTTCCCAGGGATGCAAGGATGGTACAATATCCGCAAATCAATAAACGTGATACATCACATAAATAAATTGAGAGATAAAAATCACATAATCATTTCAATTGATGCAGAAAAAGCATTTGACAAAATCCAACACCCCTTCTTGATAAAAACTCTCAGCAAGGTGGGAATAGAAGGATCATACCTCAACATAATAAAAGCAATATATGAAAAACCCACAGCCAACATAATACTCAATGGACAAAAACTAAACCATTTCCCCTAAGAACAGGAACAAGCCAGGGATGCCCATTCTCACCACTCCTGTTCAACATAGTACTGGAAGTACTAGCCATTGTGATCAGACAAGAAGAAGAAATAAAAGGCATCCAAATTGGAAAAGAAGAAGTAAAATTGTCCTTATTCGCAGATAACATGATATTGTACATAGAAAACTCTAAAGACTCCATCAAAAATTATTAGATTTAATAAATGAATTCACCAATGTAGCAGGATACAAAATTAATGCCAAGAAATCTATGGCATTTCTTTACACCAATAGTGAACTTATAGAAAGAGAGACTAAAATAGCAATCCCATTTACCATCGCACCAAAAAAAAAAAAAATAATAAAATAAGATACCTAGGAATAGACTTAACTAAGGAGGTAAAAGGCCTATATCTGGAAAACTACAGGGCACTGAAAAAAGAGATAGAGGAAGACGTAAACAGATGGAAGAATATACTGTGTTCATGGATTGGTAGAATCAAAATCATCAAAATGTCCATACTACCCAAAGCAATCTACAGATTCAATGCAATCCCCATTAAAATACCAACGGCATATTTCACAGACCTACAATAAACTTTCCAAAAATTCATCTGGAATAAAAAAAGACTCCAAATAGCTGCAGCAATCCTGAGAAAGAAGAACAAAGTAGGTAGGATCTCAATACCAGATATCAAGCTGTATTACCAAGCCCCTGTTCTTTAAACAGCCTCGTACTGGCACAAGAACAGACATATAGATCAATGGAATAGAATAGAGAACCCAGAAATTGACCCAAACCACTATGCCCAATTAATATTTGACAAAGGAGGCATGAACATAAAATAGAGTTAAGACAGTCTCTTCAACAAATGGTGTTGGGAAAATTGGACAGATTCATGCAAAAAAATGAAACCATACCACCAACTTATACCATACACAAAAATAAACTCAAAATGGATAAAGGACTTAAACATAAGATGGGAAATCATAAAAATACTAGAGGAATCCACAGGCAGCGAAATCTCAGACATATGCAGAAGGAACTTCTTCACTGATACTCCTCCTAGGGCAATGGAAACTAAAGAGAAAATAAACAAATGGGACTACATCAAAATAAAAAGCTTTTTCACAGCAAAAGAAACCATCAACAAAACAACAAGAAAGCCCACTGCATGGGAGAACATATTTGCCAATGTCATCACTGATAAGGGTTTAATCTCCAACATTTACAGAAAACTCATACAACTTAACAAAAGGAAGACATACAATCCTATCAAAAAATGGGCAAAGGACCTAAATAGACACTTTTTGAAGGAGGCCAGAAGGATGCCAAGAGACATATGAAAACCTGCTCAAAGTCACTAATTATCCGAGAGATGCAAATCAAAACAACCATGTGGTATCATCTCACACCTGTCAGAATGGCTATCATCAACAAATCAACAAACGACAAGTGTTGGCAAGGATGCGGAGAAAAGGGTACCCTCGTGCCCTGCTGGTGGGAATGCAGACTGGTGCAGTCACTGTGGAAAACAGTATGGAGTTCCTCAAAACCTAAAAATGGAACTCCCATTTGACCCAGTGATCCCACTTCTAGGAATATATTCCAAGAAACTAGAAACACCAATCAGAAAGAATATATGCACCCTTATGTTCATAGCAGCACAATTTACCATAGCTAAGATTTGGAAACAGCCTAAGTGCTCATCAGCAGATGAGTGGATTCAAAAACTGTGGTATATCTGCACAATGGAATACTACACTGTGGTAAAAAGAAGGGATTCTTACCATTTGCAACAGCATGGATGGAGATGTAGAGCATTATGCTAAGCGAAATAAGCCAGAGAAAGATAAATACCACATGATCTCACTCATTTGTGGAATATAATGAACAACACAAACTGATGAACAAAAACAGATCCAGAGACAGAGAAGCATCGATTAGACTGCCAAACCTCAGAGGGAAGATAGGGGAGGGTAGGGGTAAGGAGGAGAGATCAACCAAAGGACTTGTATGCATGAATATAAGCCTAACCAATGGACACGAACACCAGGGGGGGTGAGGGCATGAGTGGGGGAGGGTTTGGGGGTTAATGGAGGGATGAGGACACATATGTAATACTTGTCAATAAAGAAACTTTTTTTTAAAAAAAGAATAATATACAGAGATCCAACAGCAGACTAGAGGACACCAAGAAGCAAGTCAAAGATTTCAAGTACAAGGAAGCAAAAAACACCCAACTGAAAGAGCAAAAAGAAAAAAAAGAATCCAAAAATATGAAGATAGTATAAAGAGCCTCTGGGACAACTTCAAGCGTACCAACATCCAAATTGTGGGGGTGCCAGAAGAAGAGAGAGAGCAAGATATTGAAAACCTATTTGGAGAAATAATGACAGAAAACTTCCCCTACCTGGTGGAAGAAATAGACTTACAAGTTCAGGAAGTGCAGAGAACCCCAAACAAGAGGAATCCAAAGCGGACCACAACAAGACACATCATAATTAAAATGCCAAGGGCAAAAGACAAAGAGAGAATCTTAAAAGCAGCAAGAGAAAAACAGTTAGTTACCTACAAAAGAGTATCCATACAACTGTCAGCTGATTTCTCAACAGAAACTATGCAGCCCAGAAGGGAGTGGCAAGAAATATTCAAAGTGATGAATAGCAAGAACCTACAACCAAAATTACTCTACTCAGCAAAGCTATCATTTAGAATTAAAAGTCAGATAAAGAGCTTCACAAACAAAAAAAAGTTAAAGGAGTTCATCACCACCAAACCAGGATTACATGAAATGCTGAAGGGTATTCTTTAAGAAGAGGAAGAAGAAGAAAAAGGTAAAGATAAAAATTATGAACAACAGCCCTGACCGGTTTGGCTCAGTGGATAGAGCGTCGGCCTGCGGACTCAAGGGTCCCAGGTTCGATTCTGGTCAAGGGCATGTACCTTGGTTGCAGGCACATCCCCAGTGGGGAGAGTGCAGGAGGCCTCTGAATCGATGTTTCTCTCTCATCGATGTTTCTCTCTATCCCTCTCCTTTCCTCTCTGTAAAAAATCAATAAAATATATTAAAAAAAATTATGAACAACAAAGTGACAACAAATACGTATCTATCAACAAATGAATCTAAAAATCAAATGAATAAAAAATCTGATGAACAGAATAAACTGGTGAATATAATGGAATAAGGGGCATGGAAAGGGAGTTGACTGACAATTCTTGGGGGGACGGGTGTATGGCAGGGTGTGGGAAGAGACTGGACAAAGATTTTACACATATGGACAAGGACAGTGTGGGGGTGAGAGCGTAGGGTCGGGTGGGAACTGAATGGAGGGGAGCTATGGGGGGAAAAAAGAGGAGCATCTGTAATAATCTGAATAAAGATGAAAAAAAAAAAGAACCTAGAGCCATTGCTACTATGTAGTCAAAGTTTAAACTCTGCTTTAAAACCATTCCTCTCTGGTGGCTACTCAATACCTAATTTAAGAAAAAGTGACATTACTGCTATGTGTAAGATGAGCTCTCTATGAACTTCACTGTAAGCACTAATTTCCATACCTGTCTACTGTTTAATTAGCTGAGATAATGTCAAAATAAACAAAGGCTGCCAAAAAAAAAAAAAAAAAAAAAAAAAGGAAAGTAGTTTTTATAAGAAATTGGTGTAAAGTCTTGGTGCTCGATTAGAAAGAAGAATATATATTTTTACCTCATGAAATATAATTTCAATCAAGATTTTTCTAATTTTATTTTCTCAATTTGGCATACTTCATGAAATATAAAGTATTCAATAATTATTCTTTAGCTCTTAAGACTAAATTTATGATTATTAAGGGGCATGCATTAAAATATTTATATCATGGAACTACTCAGAATTGAAAGTAAAATAAGAAATGTAGATGTGCAACCATGCAAGCATTCTGACCATTTATGGATTTCTGATGCAAATCATTGTTTTCTATAAAGTTTAGTAAGAACTGTATTATTTGTGTTGTTGGCCATGTGACTACTGGTAAAGCATTTAGTTCAACAACAATGCTGATTCAGCCATGGTTTTCGTTTTAAATCTGTTTGAAGTAATAAATTGCTGAGAACCAATTCCAGCATGTAATAATTACAAGAGTTCAATCAAAAGGTTGATGGGACTTGGGTGGGCTCAACAAGGGTGAGCCACATATGTAATTTACCTGTTGGAAACAGCTAAAAGACACTTCCCCCAAACCTGAATAGACAGCTCAGGGCATTTTATTGCCTCCTGTTGGCCAAACACCTGAACAGCTGTAGGCTATTCCCCAAACTGATAATACTTCTGTATAAACCCTTTGATACCATACCCTTTGAAGTGTATATTTCCACCTTGCCTTGGGACAAATTGTGTTATAATAAAAGCACGGGTCCTTGGTCAAGGTAGAGCCTTCTAGCTCCTTCAGTTGAAGCTCCTCTGACCCCCAATGCCTTTCAAAAATATCTTTCGTCCTTGGACTCTTTCTTAATCATCTACGCACAGCCTCTCCAGAATGCTGAACCCTTTGTAAGGATGGGAAAAGAACCCCGGCATTATGGTGCCCTAACGAGGGGCACCAACAATAAATGTAATAGCTTTGATGAAAATGAAAAGGTGTGGTGTGTCACAGTATATATATAACAAGCAGCAATGTTTCAGGCAGAACCATCTGTACATTTTCCAGTTCTTCTGATGCAAAGCTATTCAATCCTAGACAAATTAAATTTTATAAACCTATATTACTTAATGTATTATGTGCAAAATGATGTCTATGCCTCATGGTTGTTGTGATGATTTAAGGAGTTAGATTATGTGTATTAAGTACTTAGTATATCACTGAGGCCCAGCAAATGGAATGTGGAGAAGGTGATACACATCACCTCCAGGTCTGGCCCATGGAAACTTCTAATGAGAGATATTTCAAGTTCTTTCTCATTTCACCAGCTTATGTAGACAAGCTCAGCACCCTTAAAACTGAGTGTTGCAGTTGGTAGAGCCATGAGATGGAAGATTTTGGAGTCCCTCAATCACCAATAGGGAAAAACTATAAATCAAAAGTACCTATTTTGAATTCTTTAGATTATATTTGAGTTAAAACACACACATACAACTACATATATTGATCATTATTTATTTATTAATTAATTAATTTATTTATTTTTATTTTTTTGGTTAGAGCAGCTAGTGTTACCATAACTGAATGTGTTATCAATAGAACTATATACTGTTTCCTTAGTGTCAATAATAAGAATAGAATACGTACTATCACTTACAGCATAAATAATATACTGCCAGGTGTCAAGTGTCAGACTCTTTATAGATTACACTAGAGGCCTGGTACACAAAATTCGTGCCCTCAGCCCAGCCTGCACCCTCTCCAATCCGGGACTCCTCGAGGGATGTCCAACTGCTGGTTTAGGCCTGATCCCGGGGATCGGGCCTAAACCGGCAGTTGGATATCCCTCTCACAATCCTGGACTGCTGGCTCCTAATCACTCACCTGCCAGCCTGCCTGGTCACCCCTAACTGCCCCCCTCTGCTGGTCTGATCGCTCCTCACTGCCTCTGCATGCCGGCCTGATTGCCCCTAACTGCCCCCTCCCTGTCAGCCTGGTCGCTCCTAACTGCCCCACTCGCCAGCCTGGTCACCCCTTACTGCCACTGCCGCTGGCCTGGTTGCCCCCCAACCTCCCCCCTCTGCTGGCCTGGTCACATCTCACAGCCCCCCTCTGCCAACCTGGTTGCCCTAACTGCCCCCCTGCCAGCCTGGTCGCCCCCAACTTCCCACTCCCTGCCAGCCTGGTCACTCCTAACTGCCCCACTTGCCGGCCTGGTCACCCCTTATTGTCCCCCTTGCTGGCCTGGTCACCCCCAACTGCCCCCCTGCCGGCCTGGTCACTCCTCACAGCCCCCCCGCCAGCCAGGTCACCCCACGCAGCCTGCTGTTCAGTCATTTGGTCGTCCCTCACTAACCCCCCTGCCGGCCTGGTCGCCTCATGCAGCCTGCTTGTTCAGTCTTTTTGTCATCCCTCACTAACCCCCCTGCTGGCTTGGTCACCCCATGCAGCCTGCTTGTTCAGTCATTTGGTCATCCCTCACTAACCCCCCTGCTAGCCTGGTTGTAGGCAGCCATCTTGTGAGGGCATGATGATCAATTTGCATATTACCTCTTTATTATATAGGATTTCATGTCATGTTTTTATTAATGAGGGTCAGTAACAGGCAAAACTAACTTTGGTTAACTTAAGTAGCAAGTAACTCAATGCAGTAATACTAAGGAACTCAAAGAATCATCAGAGGAAGCCAGGAGAATCAGGGTCAGAATAGGGGAAGAGACCAAGGTAAGCTAGGCAGCCAGAAATTTACTCACCTTTACGCCATGGTAACAGTGTGAAGGGGACTCTGTCCTTGGTATGTGTCATTAGGTGATCTATCATTCCGGGCACTCTGACAACCCTGCCGGACATCATCTGTACAAAATGTTCTAAGACTTTCTATCACTAAAACTAGATCCAAAGCCAGTCGGGAGCCTCTGGGTGACTGAGACAAGACCACAGCTCAGTGCACCAGTTCACAATAGCTGAAGAGAGAGAGCCTGGCCCCTTTAGCTTTTTGAGTGGAAGGAAGAGCCTTTTTTTCCTCCCAATTCATAGAATCTAAATAATGAAAATAGAATGCAGCGCTTCACTATTTTGAACTCTATATATTCATATACATCATTTTTTCCTTATATTTTCAAAATATGCTCTGGCCTACCTAACTCTGGGGTAATAGAACCTGCACTTACTTTCTCCATGAAGAGGGACCAACAAGGTTTGCATCAATATCTGCCTTCTTGTTCAGTAACTCTCTCCCTACACGTGATGACCTACAACCAAAATCTTAACCTTTTCACAGTTAATGTTAGTAAACAAAGAAAGAAAAAAATGGAAATTAAGTTGGAGACTACATTCCTTATTCTATAACTAGTCAATAAGCCAAAATTTGCATTATATTTCTACTTTACTATCCATTTCACATTCTCTTTGCCCCAGACATCAATTCAGTTGGTTCAGAAATTCTTTAATCCACTTTATAATCAAAATCTGCATTCATCAAAAATATGTGATTTTTGTATTCCTACCTAAATGGGTGCTCATGTCATCTATCAGCTTCTCTTACTCAATGTGGATGTATCAGAACACACTGAGTGGGTTCATTAATATAGTACAGCTATTTCTGATTTTTAGCATAGACCCTATCTAACCTTATAATGCAATGTGTCGGTGTGTGTGTGTTTGTATTTTCCCTAAGCTCTTGGATGGTGATGCTAGCAGAGGCATAAGTGGCATGTTAAGTAAAATAAATTTAAGTATCTATTCCATCAGGGATAAATTGCTACCCTTTGATCTGGTCTTATACAGCACCTGTGGTCACAGTGATCATAATAAGTAATTTTTATACTACCCACCAGGCACTGCTCTCAGACCCTATCTGCTGAGGATTGCTATTATCTTTTTGAAATTATATCTGAGAGTGAAGCTGTTTGCTACTGATGTCACTGAGAATCAATTTTGCACTTTAGCCATGGGAGAGGCTCTCTAGCCTTGCTAAAGAGAGGACAATTGCTGAACCTAATTCATCTTCCTCTCCCCCCAGCACAGCCCTTTTTGTTGTTAATTCTACTGGGAAAACATTTGGGGTTGCTGACTCATCTCCCCAGAGTTTAACCCTCTGCACTTGAAAAGTAAAAGCTCTTGGTTAGAGCTAATGGTGAACATTCACAAACTATACATATTCTCATCCTCTGGGCCCATTCTTCTCAATAATTGATTTTTGCTCCTACAAAGCCCTTGACAATTTTTATAAAAAGTAACCTCCCTCCATTAATTGCTTTAGATTATAACATGTCAATTTTCTAACTGGCAAAGTAAAAATAACACGATGTGCTCCTTGATAGTCAGTTTCAGAGAGGTGTTAACATTCCTATTTTCCTTCTAGGGTATTTGTGGATGCAACTGTAATGCGTCAGCCACATGGTAGGCTAGTGCTTGCACTCCATGTGGTGGCCTTTGTTAACAACACTTCTATCATTTTTCTAATTTTTATTCAAATGGTGATAAGGAACTCTCCATGAGATCATAAAGATGGATTGAGGGAGAGTCACACTGTATTGGGATTTAGAACGGATGAAAACTTCAAAGGACCTTAGGACCTGCTCAGGCCCATTCCTCATATACATTCTCACTTAAAGATAGAATCTTCTTTTTAAAATATTTATTGTTGATAGTATTACACATGTCCCCTTTTTCTCCCATTGACCCTTCTAGCCCGCCCCCGCCCCAGGCCTTCATCACCTTACAGGCTGTGTCCAGGGATTATACACACACAAATTCTTTGGTTGATCACTTCCCACTCATTCATCCTCCACCCCCTTCCCTCTGAGATGGAATCTTGTTGGTTACAGTCAGTTGACAGGTCAGTGGAAGAAATAATAACCATAATGGCAGCCTGACTCTCCTCATCAGATGTTCCATTTCTATCAGGGCTCATTTGTTAATCAAGAGCAACTTCTTAAAAGGAGAATAGAAGGGATTCGTGCTCTAATTCTGAAGCTTGCTACAGTCTCTGTATGACATACGAAACTGCAGAAGATATTTTGAGCTTCATGAGAACCAATAACTTGTAAGTGCTTAGAAAAAGAGTTGATGATTTGGGAAAGTGGCCCAGCTTACTCACCTTCTCTTGCTGTGTGCTCCACTCAAGATTGGAAACTTTTAGAGTCCACACAAAAATGACTCAAAGCAGCAAGCCAATTGTAGCATATGTTGACTCCAAAATTTGTAAGTTTTTAAAAATAATTATATGGAGAAACGGTGTTATTTACAGGCTATAATGCTGTTTCATAAAGAAAAAAGAATAAAAGTTTAGCACATAAGATACTGAATTTGTTAAATATCAGCTTATTTAGTTCCTTCACCTATTGTTTACCGTATTTACTATGTCTAGTTATCTTTTCTATCTTTTTGTTTTTTCTCTGAACAGAGGCAAATTACCATGTAAACCCAGATGTAGGCCTGCTGCCAAATTGCTTCTAAACTAATCAGGAGAGGAGTCAGTATTGAGGCTTTCGGCTCTAATACTCAATATTGCCAAGATACAGTTGGCATTAAACACACCATTTCTCACATTTCTGTTTAACTCAGTCATTGCCATAAGTGCAAGCTTTTTTTCCAAGCAGTATATCTTATCTCATAACTTTAGAATTGTTTCCACATCTCAATAACTCAACCTTCACCCCCCATCTTCCAGTTAAACCAATAAAGTGTGTACATTGCTATGGAGTGAATATTTGTGTCCCCTTAAAATTCATTAAACCCAATGTGAGGATATTAGGAGTTAAGACATTTGGGAGGTGATTAGTTCATGAGGGCAGAGCCCTTATAAATAGGGTAAATATCTTTGTCATTGAGGCCCTAGCGTGCTCTCTTGCCCTTGCCCTTCCACTATGTGAGGACACAGGGAGAAGGTGCTGTTTATGAACCAGGAAATGGGTTCTCTAGCCACGAATCTGCCATTGCCTTAATCTTGGGTTTTCCAGTCTCCAGAATTGTGAGAAATAAACATTTGTTTTTTATAAGCCACCAATTTACAGTACTTTTATAGCAGCATGAATAGACTAAGACTTCCATGGAATTGTGGGTTGAAATCAGCAATCTCCCCGTTATTCTATATCAATAATCAGTATATTCTTTGGCCACTGGTCAGTATGTACCTCCTAAACATAAATGAAAATGTTTTTGTCATGGCGGACACACAGCTATCTATGAAGCCCACGGAAGGAGATGATTTATTTTCACACATTTCAAATATATCTGAGTCAGACGTTAGAATCAACATGATCCTTACCCTTCATTGCTCCATTCAAACATCGCTCTGAATCTATAATATTTGGGTTTGAATTTCAGCTTTATAAAAAATAAATTCTGTGAATGGTGCCTGTTGTTTCCAAAAATGTTCTGAAATGCTATTAGATGAAATCAGAAAGTATTCTGATACAGACATTAAAAGCATGTTCTTCATTAAATTTTTAAAGAGTAGACTGAAATTTAGGTCATGGTTATACAAATGTACTGGGATTTTAATTAGAAATGTAAGTCTCTGTGCTATAAAATTCTCAATTTGGAAATGAATTGAAATATTTTAAGAGAAAATTTATGAAAAATTTCAGAAGCGTAAGTTTGGCTTGATTTTAAAAAGTTTTCTGTTCTAGTCAGTTATGCTCAGTGGATAGAGCATGGGCCTGAGGACTGAAGGGTCCTGGGTTTAATTCTGGTCAAGGGCACGTACCTTGGTTGCAGGCTCCTCCCTGCCCAGTCCCTGGTCCAGGTGTATGCAGAAGGCAACCAGTCACTGTGCTTCTCTCATATCGATATTTCTCTCTGTCTTTCCCTCTCTCTTCCACTTTCTCTAAAAATCAATGGAAAAATACCCTAGGGTGAGGATTTAAAAAAAAATAAACAAACAAACAAACAAATAAATAAATAAATAAAATATTGAGTTGACCAATACCGTCATTTTGACTGCTCATGATTATCTAGATATTCTGTTTCCATTGATTTCTTTGCTTTCTCACAGTTTCTCCTCATAACAATTTTTCTTCAATATGTGAAAGGAGAGAAATTTAAACTCCAGTCAATTTTGCTTATTACTTATAGATTTATAATAAAATCAAAACCAAAAATGAGCTCTTGCTACTCATAAGTTGTATTTATTAAGGCATCATTTGCTTTCTTTAACACATAACAAATATTAACAACATAATAAAAACAGACAAAGTAAGACAAGACTTTAACAGTAATTTAGTATTATGGCACTCTTATAACCTCATTCCATGCATGGTAGAATCACTGAAATAATAATTGTTTATAGTGGTAATAAGTACAATCTGAATTGAAGTCACTACATTTGGAAGCACACACAAGACGATTCTAAAAAAATCATCTTAAGGTTATTTTTCATCCTCTTGTTGTTATTATTTTACTTTGTATTTTGGAGGTTAATACAATAAAGACAGATCAAAAGCCCTACAGACTTGGAAATGGCTAGAAAACATTAATTTCAGCAGTTAATGGGAATTCAGTATGACCTGCTACTTAATGTTATCCATTAGTATTTTTTGTTTGTTCGTTTGACTTCTACATTTGGAAATGTATCTATGAGGCATTACTTCCTATATACTCTCTGAAAAACCTTCATAAATATTCTTTATAGCATCTCTGTTTGTATTCCTTTCTATTGTTCCAATCTATTCTTGTCCCCTATTCTCTACACACTTTAAATTTATTCATCCTAAATGTACTACAAAACCTATACATTTCTGAGGTTTAAGTGTTGCTATCTGAGGCTTCTTTTAGCAGTTTACTCATATTTTTCTCACTATTTGTTATAGAAGTTTTATCCGACTTAAGTTTTCAGCCATTTTGTTAACAAGCTAAATTTAAATAGTAAATGAAAATATGTATCATTGTATTAATATTTTTAGAATGGCCAAGTACTAAGTGGCTGAAGTTGGTATCAGTAACTCATTAAGAATGTTTACTCCTTTTTGATCTTCCAGACCACAGTCTGAAGGCCTTTATTATTCTTTTAGTGACTCTGCCTGAGAACCTAAAATTAAATTAGTTAATGAAAAATTAAGCCCTAGCCAGTTTTGCTCAGTGGATAGACCATCAGCCCCACAGACTGAAGGGTCCCAGGGTTTGATTATGGTCATGGGCAGGTACTTGGGTTGCAATCTCTATCCCCGATGCCCTGATCGGGGCGCATATGGGAGGCAATCAATTGATGTGTGTCTGTCACATGGATGTTTCTCTTTCTCTGTCTTTCCCCCTCCTTTCCATTCCTTCTAAAAATCAATGGAAAAATACCTTCGGGTGAGGATTAACAAAACAAAACAAAACAAAAAAGAAAAAGTAAAAGATAAAGGTAACTGAAAGCATACTGCCTTGATTCCTACACCTGGTTGAAAAGGGTTGGGGGGATGGTGATGTTTTACCAGAGCTACTCTTACATGATGTTTCCTAGGACGGCTTAGATGAGTGGTGGTTCATTTGTGATGTGAAGGTGCAGTGGGTCCAGGTGTTTTATGATTGTTGGTATTCTAACTTCTTCTGCTGGAAGGCTCATCATATATAAATTCTTCCCTCCAAATTCTCAATGGCCAGAGGTCATTCTGTTTCAAAGTGTTAAACTATGGGGAACTTGGGGCCTGCTTATGAGTGACTTCAGGTTAGCCGAGAGACCTCTATACATATTACCAATCTTGGGAACATTAACATTATTTGGTTATTATGTGGAAAATGTTCTAATGTGGATCGTACCTTTATATTTCAAAATAAAGGACATTAAAACAAAATGAGTAAAGTTTTAAGTTCCTGTTTTTCAGTGCTTATGGAGCATCACATTATTTCACTCCTCCCCTTCTCTGGCTGAACATGGAACTGTCCTGGGGCCAGAGTACACATTTCTGAATACCTGGGAAAGGAGAGCTTTCATTAGACAGGAGGTGGTCCTGCTATTAATTTTTTTACCATATCGCTGCCTTGCAATTACATTTTAGAGAATGCTATACCTTGGATGCTCTGCTTAAAAAAAAAAAATCAGAACCAAATGCTAATATTCTGGCACTTTAAAAACAGCATTTCTGGATATCACTCTCTGCCTAATGCTGCACTTTGGGAGATGGCATTGTTACAATGACAACAACAAGAAAGATACTAAAAGCCAATCAAATTCCCACTTTGAGGGAGTGTGGTGTGAGTTGTGAGAAGGGGTTTTCCGAGTTACCTTCGCAAATTTTAATACACAATCAAGAAGCCAGCCATCAATGTCTTTCCCTAGGGGTTTGCAATCTCAGTTAACTTTAGATACCATTGCCTACCTTTACATTTTTATTATGACAGAGAAAACATAAATCAACTATATATATTCACCCAGCAAGTTGTTACACCATAAATTACTCATAAGTGCCCCTATGAATATAGAACTTGTATCAAGCATGTTAAATTAACCCAAAATTTCCTCAAAGCTAGCACTCTATTATGCATATGAAAGGCATGCATAATCATTTGCCAGGTGAATTGCTTCATACAGATAGTTTAAGCTCTTCCTCAGAGGTGAGAGGGCATAAGGCACTTAAGCATCTGCAGTATTGACTAATGCATGTGTGAATGCTAGTAGTCTCAAGAGTAGTTCTGTATTCCAGCATCACTTTTCTAAGAAAGCATCAAAATGTGCATTCAATAAAAGCATTTATTTTTTAAAATCACATGCTAAAATTATGAGCTATGCAGAAATTTCATCTGCATCCAATCGCTAATCAATAGTTCTTTACAAAAAAAGGCATTGATATAGTCAAATGTGTTTGGGTCTTATCCTTATCAGCTCTTTAGCATTTGAGGAACAGTCTGCTCAGAAGTAAACATCTGCAAACTAAAAACCATATAAATAGAAGAATGAATAGCATCATATTACTATTATTATTATCACTGTTGTAATCCTGTGATAGTGGTTCTGGACATAGAAATTAACAATGAAGAACCTTTATTTTCTTCATTATTTAAAGTAAGATTTTTCCCAAATTTTTGTCTTTCAGAATATTTAAGGTCCTGTATACTTGAATCATTTTTTTCTCTTTAATAAGTCTAGCCTTTAGGAGGTGTGTACTTTGCATAATTTTTACTTATAGCAATAGAAAAAGTCACAGATTTTTTCATTGCTTCAGTTTGTTAAGTTGATCAGATAACACAGCCAAATCCTCACTCTATTTCCATTATTGAATAACAACCAAAACAATACATAAAAAACAGGGACACAAAGCAGTCGACAGGGATACATGCTTTACCCAATTTAATGCAAAGCATTAACAAATAAAATACCAAAGACTCTTTATCCTGAGCCATGTTTGTTAAACAACAAAACTTTTTAAGGATGGCAATTTTCCAAGTAACAAAGAAATATGAGTACATGTAATTTGCACTACCTGTAAAGAAAGGCAGATTGGTCAGACCAGTAGCTCCGATTGTTAGCTCATCCCAAAACCTTTGCTTTATGAATGTAATTATTAGGTATCTTGGTGGATTTTTTAATACTATTTAATTCCTCCTAAGGGTCAAAATAAAAGATAAAAAACATATTTTGAGGGAACTTAACTATGTTCAAAGGATTCCAGTCTATAAATATTAAAGTTGTGAGATATGCTAATATTAGAATCTCAGGCCAATGCCTAACTCATAATAGTAAAAAATTTCCCTTGAAAATCACTTAAATTACCCATAAAATGTAAATATTGTGTTTTAAAATCATGTTTAAAATGTTCAGATCCAGGGAACTACACAGAAATCAAACTACAGCAGATGAGCCAAATCCTGTTTGTCCTCTGTTTTGTAAATAAAGTTTTATTGGAACATGGATAGGCCTATTCCTTTACTCATCTATGAACTGAGTAGTTGCTAAAGAGACCGTCTGGTCTGCAAAGTGGTCATGATTTGGCCCTTTATTGAAAGTTTGAAAACCCTTGAACTAGATTATAAGAAAGACCATGGGGAATTCTATATATGATTCTCTAGCTTTTCATAGCTTTCTGATTTTAAATTCATAATGATAAATGGAAATTACTGGAAAATTCCAGAATATTTTAGGTTGCCTGAAGGTTTACTCCATGTAGTTTTAATGTAAGATCTCTATAAATGTGATACTATTCATGGAGATTTATTTGTTGTTTGAGGAATATGAAGGTACCACTTGGGAACACACTTAGTACATAGTAGATGTACCTGAATTTAAATCTAAATCTTGCTTGGTTATATCTACCTACATTTGTTTTGTAGGAAAGGTGTCTACACATATTTCCATTGCCCGTGATCACTGCCATGTGATGCATAGGATGGCCTGGGCATGAGTTACAAGGTGTTTACGAATCAAATATCAAGCCTTATTGTGAAATACAATGGGGATTTAGTGGTATTCACCCCAAAGTTTAGATTCATAGAGTGAAAAGTACTCTCAATTATGAATCAGGGGTTTGATGCCCAAAATAGACCAAATTCTTAATATGTTCTAATTATAGTTACAGCCAATAATTACAAGAGCCTTTCCTCCAGGATAGAAAACACACTGGCACATCATCCATGACCTGAAATTTTTAGTTATTATTATTATTATGGTTATGATTACTATTTCTAACTGAAAGCTCTTTGAACTTTATCAAGAGATGTTTATTCTCTCTCCTTTAATTCTTTCATTCTTCTTCATCAATTGTATTATATCATCCTTATTTATCTCTATCTCTTTTAATCATAATGTGTATTTCCTGAATGAAACACAGCAAGGTAAATATATTTACTGTGAAATTAATGAAATATAACTTTGGGGGATCTCACTTAAATGGACCCCTTCCAAGACTTGGAAGAACCCTAACATTTAATAGGTTGTGTTTATTTGTAAACTCTTCAAAATGTAGTATTTTAGCTGAAGTCAGTTAGTAGTTCTCTCCTTCTCCAAGATCAGAGTGTCCTTGGCATTTTCTTCCCCTTGATTCAAGTAAAAGGATATTGAGTTAGAGATACATTTAATTTAAATTTAATGGGGTATATTTATGGTGTCCATGTATGTATAATCAGGTAGTCATCCCAGGATAAGTATGGCTCTAAAGAACAGTTATACAATGCACTGTGCCAATTCATCCTACATTAGAGCTCAAAAGTTCATTGCCTGAGGTATAATTATGATAGTAGTCAGAAGTACGTGGTTGGTGGAGGAGAACAAGGTTGGAAATGTGCAGAAGTAGAAGCTCTAGGGAATTTTTTCAATCATAAAGCAGGGGAGGCGCGGGGTAAGATATCAACCAAAGGACTTGTATGTATGCATATAAGCATAACCAATGGACACAGATATTAGGGGGGTGAGGGCATGTGCTGGGGGAGTGGGGGTGGCTGGGGAGAGGTCAATGGGGGAAAAAAGAGACATAGGCAATACTATTTGTAATACTTTAAACAATAAAGAATCTAAAAATAATAAGACATATAAAATAACAAATTGAAAAAAATTAGTTCTAATAAATGGCTAATCAATAGAGTTATCTTTTCTGATAGAGATTTTTCAGATTTTATAACATTTCTAAAAGTGTATATCTCATCAACAGTAGAATTACAAAGCTGAAAGGAACTTACCACTTATGTTTATTATATAAATGAGAAAAAAACATTAAAAAATAATTTCAGACTGACAGCTGTCAGAGGGAAGGGGTAGGGGGGGCTTGATGAAAGAAGGTGAAGGGATTAGCCAAAGAACATATATGCATAAATATAGACAGACAACAGTGTGGTGATGGCCCAAAGGTAGTGGGTGGTAGGTACTGGGTAGGGGTGGGGAAAGGTGGGGAGTGGGAGGGAATAGGGACATCTGTAAGTTTGTCAACAATAAAAATGAAGTGAATTTTAAAAAGAAATAAAAATCAACCTATGTGCAGCCAGAGAGTTGGGAAAAAGTTATGTGTCAGTTAAAAAATAATATTTTCTATATTCCCTTTTTTTGTCATGGTGTTTGCTATCTTCTTTGTGCCTTTTTTTTTTTCCAAAGGCTAAGATTTCTGACCTTCTGGGATCCTCTGCAGTGCCAATGTATTTTATTCAAGATTGAGATTGGAAATCACAACGAGAGAACAGGTTTTTGAAGAGGTTATGAAATAAGAGTAGGTATCTTTTATTTGAATTTCAGTGTTTTTATGCATGAAATCCAAACAAATACTTATATTTGTTCTCCCCAAATTCATCTTAGTGAATTCCATTCCTAGGCTCTGTTTTAAACTGTAATACCTAATTTCAGTAGGGAGATACTCTCTAGGAACGCTCCTTGTGAATGTTTGATACTATTCATATTCAAAACCTTCGTTTCCCATAAACATTTTCCGAAAACAAATTAGAACAGGCACATGTTTACTATGCCACAGGAGATGTAAGCCTAGATAAACACTAACTTAAAAATGTCTTGGTACAAAGTCCCTTGTTTTTCTCTTTCTTCTCCTTTAAATGTTGGCCTAAAAAGGTATGGATCATTCTTAAATGTGATTTCAGCCCAGCTACCAACATAAACTTGGGACTTGGAAAGTATTATTGTTAGTTCCGATAATAAAAACTTCAAGAATGCTGACAGACTGCTAGGCACAGATACATATTAAATCTGGCTTTAGTGAGTTTGTTCTAAGAAGATGCAGTGCTGCATGTGAAATGTAGGATCATGGGATCCAAATAATCCAACTTATGTCAAAACTAAACAAATCATCTCCTTTGGTTTCTAGAAAATACTATTAATAATAGCCTGTCTGGGGAACATTATCTGTAGCAATGTGTGAAAAAAGTGCTACGGATATATTAGCATGCAAGTGTAAACCTTTCAAGGTGTAGATTCTGCTTACTTTCAGTCCCTAGGTTTTTAAAACTTTTTTTTTTTGATAACCTAATATACCAATTGGAGGTACACGTTTACTGACTAAGGAATTTTAAACTTCAGAAATGCTGGGCTGCCAACTTTCCAGTCCTCTTACTCTGGCGTTAATTAATGCAAACTGATGTGGTGAGTTAAGCCGGGCTCCGTTGGCAGGCGCATAAAGCACAGTATGCTTGCTATCTTCTCCAGAATGGAAAGGCTGAATGTAGAAACTCCGGGATGTTATAAATATCACCTTCACCATCCCTTGCAAACAGATTAAAGTCTTAGTGGCAGAAAGGAGGGTATCTGTGGTTAGAAAAATCATCTTCTTATTAGAAAAAAAATGGGATGTCCATCTTGGATTGGCCTCCTCAAAATTAGCCTGAGAGATGTGGACAAGTTTCAGAATGGAATAATGAGAATCACTAGGCAAGGGAAAGTCTGGCATTCTTCTGCTGTAGGAAGCTTGTGCATAATTATGTCCATATCAACTGATAGTTGCATTTTACTTCAGCTGACAGGATAGAAATTGAAGCAGGGACTTTAGAGTATACAACCCCAAGGTATTTTTGCTTGGTAAGACTGAAGACTAATTTAACTGCATATGCAAATCATGAAACAACCTAATATTTGGTAGCTATTTTTAGGGTTGCATTCTTAATATATAGAGACTGAATGGAGTCAGACTAGAAGCACAATACATTTTGAAGAACACAACACAAAGTATGTAAATGTATGTGTATTCTCTGATACTGCTCCTTTTACTCAGTGGTGTGTGGGTTCACTACAACCAATTCAGATGTTATCAGGATACTTTTGATGCCTCTGGTGTTCTTAATGTGTCAAGGTCATGATTGATTGTGTCTAAATATTTTGCAGATGGATAATAATGTTTTCATTACCCCTGATGCCCTTGAGTCAGGAACAGCAAGCTCCTAAGCACTGATACAGGTAGAGCCTTCCTACTTGCATCTCAGCAATAGAGTGGCTCCAGGTTTCCAGCGAAATCCCAGAAACCACAAGTCCCTTAGTCTTATGTGGAATGGGTAACATGACCGGCAGTTCTAATTTGTCAGTGTGTTTTCCACTAGACATTTAATTTCATTCAGTCCTAATCACTGATAATTTTGTAAAGACCAGCTCTGCAACAGGCATTGTGCTAAGAGAATAAAACAATGCTTTTGACTGGACCTGTGTATGTCAGGATACTATCTTATTTTAAATGATGGCTTAGGTAGATTAGACCAGGTAGAGAGGACAGTTGATTCCCATTGGGTAAACTATTTCTCAATGGAAAGCCCTTTAGTGAGGACTATGGTAAATGAATATAAAAATTTCAAATCTGTACATTAAGACAAAAGAAAAAATATTGCCAGAGGCAGTTTGCAAAGAAATTACATCTGGGTGCAGTGAAGAGAATCCTAAGAGGAAAAGGTTCATTCAATGAGTGAGCTCTTTAGGGGAACTATTATTTGATTAAGAAAGCTATTTATTTAAATGGAGTGTGCTATTGGACTAGTTTAATCCAGGCCCTGAAGGCTATTTTAACGGCTCTGAGAATTGCTTCTGCAAAACATATCTGATTTTTTGATCACTGCAAATTCAATCACAGAAGATAAACCATTTTACTTCAAGTCATGTTAAGCTTCTGGTCAACTTGAGAGGTTATGTATGAGATACGATAAGACTATAAGGTTTAGCCTTAGTTCCAGGTAGCCTTTCCTTTGCTTTTCCTTCCAGAAGATGTTAGGAGAACCTAACTTATTGAAGAACTCAAACATCTCAGAAGCAATCTATAATAAAAAAAAAGCATAATATGCTAATTAGACTGGACAGCTGAACGACCTTCCAGATGAAGCCGGGCTGCAAGGGCCAAGACAAGCCGCCACAGCTGCGAGGGCCGAGCCCCTTACATGTATTTTGTGCATCGGGCCTCTAGTGGGGAAATAATATTGGATGTAAATGAGACCTGCTGAGTGTTAGGTCTGATAAAATAATTGAATTGATATCCCCTCCTCTGGGAACTGACCTTTAGACCACGTCACAACCAACATTCCACTTGCTCAGACCACATTTCACTTGCCAAGACCATTATCTTTCCTCTCCAAACTTGCCCAGGATCTGACTCGCCCAGAGAGTTCCCTGCTGAAAAAGCCTGCCTAGAGTCCTTTAAAACCTCTGACTCCCTGGGTGCTAGTGCCATGTTGGGGCTCGGCTCATATGGTATCCAGATGGTCTAATAAATTTATAATCCCATACTACTTTTGGCCTCATGTACTCCTCCTTTGGTGACCCTAACACTGAGAAATCCAAGTCAATAAGGAAAGAAAAAATTAAAGCAGTGATCTGCTTTAGATATAGATGGTACCTTGATGTAAACTTGATTATCTGGGTCAAAGATGGAGACTACGATGGACTAACATAGAAATAAATTAGTCAATCTAGTTCCAACAAACATAATGTTATTGGAAATTACATTTTAATCACTAGAGCTTATAGGGAATTTTTATAGTTAAAGGAACAATGAAAGATCACACAGTACTCAAAGAAGACTGGATATCCACAGTATTTAAAATGTTGAAAATTATAATATATAGGACTTATATTCAGCTCATGAGCCCTATAGCATCTGTTCTGGTTGTTTATGGTCTCTGCCCCTTTTACTAGTAGTTGGTATCCCGGCTATATCGGTAGTTAACAATTTTTAATGTCTTCCAGATAATAAGAGACCATTTGTTTTTAAAACTGACTGCTTGAACATTTGTTTAATGTAAAAAGAATGCACTGAAAAGATAAACACTATGTTTTTTCTTTATTTTTTTTTCCATTACCAAACAGTTACATTTTAGCAGGAGACAGGATTATGTGAGAGAATGGAATGGGAACAATCATGTTGGCTATACATATTTTCCTTTGCTTTGACTGTTTGAAACACGAATGTTCATCCATATATTGTTAGATTACTGAAAAGTGAAAATATATTTTATACAATGAAATCTATGAATAATAAGAAATATGCAGAATTACAAACTATAGAAATTAGCTCTAGATGTTAAATAATTTATAGACTATTTTTCATAGAGGAGTGATGAACAACATCTCCAAACATTCTGCAAGTAACTCTGCTTGGTGATCAGTGACTCTAATTTGTACTTTCTATGAACCAGTGAAAGTAAAGACAGATTCCCTTCCAAAGGGAAATTCATGATTCATCTATATAATAAAAGCCTAAGCGACCATTATGACAGAACGACCTGAATGACCATTCGCTATGATGTGCACCGACCACCAGGAGCAGATGCTCCTCAGGGGGAGCGGCTGCTTAGCCAGAAGCCAACTCACAGCTGGTGAGCGCAGTGGAGGTGGTGGGAACTTCTCCTGCATCCATGGCAGTGCTAAGGAGCAGCGAGCCAAGTAGTAAGGAGTGAGCAGGTGGACAGTAAGAAGCGAGGGATTCTGGATTGAGAGAGGGATGTCCACCGAGGGGTCCCATACTGCAAGAGGGCGCAGGCTGGGATAAGGGACCCCCCCCCACCCAGTGCAGAATTTCATGCACCGGGCCTCTAGTTGTATACTAGTATATTCGTGGGAGGAGACAGTGACCTGCTTGGTAAGATGGAAAGTAATTGTTCACTCTCCTTTCACATACTATGATAAAAGCTAATATAGCTACTGATTAAGATTATTTAATATACCTGGATAAAGAGTGAGATAGGGCATGCCTGCATAGTTAATGATCTCATCTGCAAATAAGGATGGTTGTTTGTTGCTTAGTGATATCTATGCCTTTTATTTTCTCTCTTTGTTTCACTGAGCTGGACAGGACAATTTTTGCCTTCCCTCATTTCTGTTTTTCTGTCCCTAGTCTCCATCTCCTGTTGCTAGGACACCTACCTAATAAGCCCTTGTCTCAGACTCTGATTGTCAGTGGAAACCAAGTATAAGACATATATTTTACAGGAGAGAGAAAAAAAATATCACAGAAGTATTATGTTTAACCTATAGAACATCCTATCTAATAATAGCCTAATATGCAAATAGACCAAATGGCAGAATGACTGGGGGGGCGGGGCCAGCAAGTGGGCAGCACCAAGCCAGCCAAGGCGGGGTGCCAGTGGGTAGAGGGAGGGGACGGTGATTGGGTTGGCAGTGACCTGCAGTGGGGAGGTGATCGGGGGGTGGGGCCAACTGCTCACTGGCCAGCGCTGTCCCCTGATCAGCCTGCCAGTCGCCTCCCACAGAGGGAGGCCAGACTGCTGTCAGCCAGACATCCCCTGAGGGTTTCTGGACTGTGAGAGGGCACAGGTCAGGCTGAGAGACACCCCCCCCACAAGTGCATGAATTTTTGTGCACCAGGCCTCTAGTCCTATCTAATAAAAGAGTAATATACAAATTGACCATACCCCTGCTACACCCACAAGCCACGCCCACCAGCCAATCAGGAGATAGTATGCAAATTAACCCAACCTAGATGGTGGTTAATTTGCATATCCAGGAGTAGAGTGAAGACTGAAGACAGCATAGAAGGAAGCCAAGCGTTGCAGAAGGGAGCCAAGCTGCGGAGAAGCAAGCAAGTGGGGCCGTGGAGAAGGGAGGGAAGCAGGCGGGGTGGGGAAGAAGGAAGGGAAGCAGGCGGGGCGGGGGAGAAGGGAGGGAAGCAGGTGGGGCAGGGGAGAAGGGAGGGAAGGAGGCAGGGCGGGGGAGAAGGGAAGAACGCAGACCGCTGCAGGAAGCCCTATTGCAGGAATCTTCCTGCAACGGGCCTCTAGTAGTATATAAATAGGGTTAAAGCACAAATCACTTTGGCTGACTTGGAACTCACTGGTTATTTAAACCCTACCTGATATCAGAATGAGGATTCTGATATCAGGTAGGGTGTAAAATAACAGTGGTATAAAATAACAGTAAAGCATTTTACAGATGTTGGACAATTCATTTTTTAGGTGAGAAGGTAGGAATTAAATGTTTAAGTGCAATAAATATATAGAACAATAATTTTAAGTATTATAAGTTATGATTCAGACAAGTTATAAAGAATGTGGAATGAATTTCTTTAATACATTTGGAAAAGCTGCAGAGAAGGAGGAATTACATAAATTGTTTATTTAAGAAAAATATCATATAATATGTGAGTATAACAAATAATATCATATGTTAGTATAGCTCTAAAATATATAGTAATTATATGAATTTCAATATTCAGCTTTCTTATTAGATTTCCTAAAACACAGTGATAATGTTAAAAATCCTATTCTGATAAACTGATAAACTGTATATTGATGAGAATACTGATAGGTATTTAAGCAATAAATGCTTAAAACATTTAATTTTTTTTTAAACCAAACATTGTTGAGGTAAATTTTGGTCTTGTTTCTTAAAAATAATTATTGTTAAATCAAGTAATTGTTTTAGTAATTGCAATTTGAGAACTTGTCAATGCTTTTAAGTTGTTCTATGAGAGTAGAATGAGTCAAAAATTTTAATTTGCAAAATCCCATTGTTGAGGCACAATGCTACTTTTTAAACACAACTGTCTCTTCACCAAGGTTTTATTACAGATGAAAATACCAAGGAAACGGGCAATCAGAACTTCAATGAAATAATACCCAATTTTGAAGCATTGTCTCTGTATGTGTACTTACATTGTTAATTCCCCAAAGTACAAAATTATTTCCTAATCTTCTACACATGACAGAAATATAAGTGCTTTTCCTTTTTTATCATTTAAAATGGGTCTTTAAAAAAATTAACTAGGACATTAGAAATAATTGTATGGGTATGATTTTTTGCACTAAGTTACTATAATAGGGCATATTGGACAGGATAACTGATTTTTATGAAAATAGAAATGAGAGGGAGTAACAATTTTAGAAACTGTGAATAAAGGGGGAAAAAAAGGCCAAAAGAAAAAGGTGATACCAGGTTATTTCTGTATCCCTATGTTATCTACTTCTCCCATAATTTTCTTCTTTTTTACTGTTAATCAAATGGGTTTACATAAGAAGCATAATGCTTACAATTACTAGTTAGAGGTCCCAAAGTCCAATTCTTGCTTAGCTCCTAATTTGTTCTGAGACCTTTGGTCCACCGTTAAACCCTACATGGTATCAGCTGTTCCCTATGTGTGGGGAGGATGATCGTTGCATTTGTTGATTATACATTTCTGTTCCCTGTGAATACACAATTTATAGATTTTTACTTTGAATAAATTAAAATGTTTTATCCAAAGTCATTGGATTATAAATTCATCTCTTGGAGGAGAAATCAGTTACATAACAAAAATTTATAAATGTCTTGTATTCAAATCAACATACCTGAACACTGTCTTTCATATTGGAGGTTGGCCATCACTGTTTTACTCAATCATCTGAAGAAACATTCAGGAAAAAAATGTGCTTCGAAACTGGAGATCTTGAATAGCTCCTAATTCCTAATATTGTAGTGTGCATTGGCTTAGACATGAGGGTCACATAGGTAGAACATTGTGAATATGGAGAATCTTCTAGGCAAGTATGTGGGATCCATAGGCAGCCACAAGGAGAACTAGGAATTTGATTCCTAGTAGGTGTTGGGCCCTAGTAGGTCTGTGAGTTAACTCAATCTTTGTTTCCTCTTTTATTTTTTTTCCTTTTTCAAGTAATGGATCACTTATTTTGTCTAATCTACTAAGTAAGGCATTTGCAACTTTATTTCATTGACTGTAGAGGCTCCAGAATAACCATGAACTTTTTTCAAACTCAAATTTGAGGAATTAGTTTGCACCATTTATTGTTGAACTGCAGCATCACAGCTGCCAAGAATAGTACACACAAGATCCACACCTTTAAGATGTTTATTGCAGCTTTATTTGCAATAACTCAAAGCTATAAATTCAACTGTCCACAAACTGTAGTATATTTTTACAGTGGGGTGATTGATATTCAGCAATTGAGAAGTAACTGTTGATACACAACATAGATGAGGTTCAAAGTAATTATGCTGAAGAAAAGAAGCCAAGCAAAAATAGTGCATATATTATGAATCATTTATGTAAAATTAGAGTGAAAAGCAAACTAGTTTAGAATGACCAAATGCAAATGAGTTATCACCTGCAGACAGAGACAGAGGAAGGGACAAATTTAGAAAAAGGGCACCAGGAATTTTGTGAGGCAATGAAAATATTTGGTATCATGATTGTGGTGATGGTTTTAGAAGCACACACATATTCCAAAACTGATCAAATGGCACAATTTAAAGATTTGCTGTATTTCAATTATATTTCAAAAATTCATTAAAAAAGATAATAATCTGACACCCATGGGAATGACATAAAAGTATTTTCAGAGCAGTGAATTGTGAAGAAAATTGTTTTTTTTTTAATTGTACCAGATTCATACTTTTATTCTACAACTAAAATATAGTATACCTGTAATCCTGGTTTATATCTGTGAGTTTTTATATGTCTCACCCATATTTTCTTTTTACAACTAGTTGGTAGAAGATAATTTAAATTAATAATATATTACTTATTCACCCAGTAATTATTTAGCAAAAGTAGGTTTACAGTTGTGAGTACATAAAACAGTTTATTCTTGTATTATTATTTATTGATTATTATATTATTTATATTATAACTGTAAACCTACTTCTTCTCACCCCTGTAAAATTCTAAACAGATGGATATTTTATATTGTAATCATTTTATATTTAAATTAAAAATAAAATTACTTAAGCGATTGAAAAAATTACCACATTAAACTTTGTTTTTTGACTATTAAATATATATTTTAAGTATACCTAAACACGTTTTAAAAACATAGCAATATTCCATTATACAATCACAAGTTTGGTAAAATTGAAAAACAATAATTTAAAGAAAATATAAGGTAAATAATAAGGCAGGAGCAAGGAAATATTTGCTAAAGCTATGATTAGCCTATGATTCAGTAATTACTTTTCTGGTTATATGTTACCTCCCTTCAAAAAAATGATTATTTATTTCACCAAAAAAAACATGCTCAAAAATGTTGCTAGCAGCCTTATACATGATAACCTAAAACTGAAAACAACTCAAATGGTTTATGTACACTATAGTATTCATTAGAGTATGGATGATTTTCATAGACATATCGTTGAAAAAAAATAAGAAGTCAAACACACCCTTAACCGGTTTGGCTCAGTGGATAGAGCATCGGCCTAAGGACTAAAGGGTCCCGGGTTTGATTCTGGTCAAGGGCATGTACCTTGGTTGCAGGCACATTCCCAGTATGTGCTGGAGGCAGCTGATCGATGTGTCTCTCTCATCGATGTTTCTAACTCTCTATCCCTCTCCCTTCCTCTCTGTAAAAAATCAATAACATATATTAAAAAAAAGAAGTCAAACACACAAAAAAAGTACATACCAAATGATTCCATTTAGATAAGGTACAAAGGAGGCAAAAATAAAATATGATGTCAGAGTTTAAGAGAGTGGTAAGGCATGTGGGCTCAGGGGGAAAGCAGGGAGCCCGCAGGGGGCTGGAAATCGCTACTCTGATCTGATTTGTAGTTGTACAGGTCCATTCATATTAAACACTCATTGAGCTGTACATTTGGACATGTTTACTATATAAAAATTAAACTTCAATAAAAAACGGAAAGCTATGATGATGATGATAACAATAATAATGGAGCAGTTGGCCAATTTGGGAGAAAAGGAAAATTTCAACCTACATTCTCATCTTATGAGTAATAAAACGAAGAATTAAAGTTTAAGTGACTTGTCTAAATGCATACCATAATCCAGGGAAAGAATGTAAACTTCCTGTCTCCTTACTGTCTCTGTGATGTTTCCATGATAGGAGCTTTCCTTCAGTCATTTGGTACCATGTATTCAGATTTAGAGAAAACAATAAAATAGAGGATCACAATTTTGGTTTTTGATATTGGTTGTAAAAAGAAGCCTGGCAAGTGCCACGTTATGTGTCTTACTTCATTGAACAAGAACAGCAAAGCATGATAAGTCTGCATTTTGGTAGTAGAGTTTGTCCATGAGAAAGTGTACTGGTCAGTGATGAATTGCATACATGTTAAAGGAAAGAAGTACTAAAGGAGGCAAAAATATGGAAGCCCTGAAACATGACCCTTGGAAAATAGGGAGGAATTAATTACTTTTTAGTTGCAGTGTTATACTTGGCTGAACTAGCTTCAAGTTTAACCTCCGTCTTCTTGGATTTGCATCAATGCTGTTTCAAATGTTCTGCTCTAAAAATCCAGATTTGCTATTTTATAAGAGCAAGCTCCTATTTAAATATAATTAGAGAATGTGCTGGAAACAGCCTCGAGCAGTGAAAGTCCAGCAAGTCATAAATGTCCAGCATCAAAGAAATTCAACACGGCAGTTACTCCGATGTGCTACCTATTAGAAAGAAAATTGGCAAACAGAAATAATTTTGGTGACCTCCAGAGACAAAGGAAGAATGTAGAAAAAATATTGAGCATATTGCATTCACCTTCTTTTCACATTTATCAGAAGGATTCTGAACATTTAGAAGTTCTAAGATTACTTCATAGTTAATTTAACACCTTGATAATATACATCTCCTTTCAGCTCAGACTTTGTCATTCTTTTACAACCTGCTTCCCTAAGATAATCAATTAGGTTGGCAATGACAACAGATGTTAAGGCGTGGAGTTTCTTTTATATTGACTTCTTTCTAAAGTAGGCGGAATTTTAAATTTTTTGTAATTTTAAATCTAACAAAAAGACACAGGTGTTGCTTAATAACAACATAATTCATTAAAAGAGCCTGCTCTCTCATATTGGAAATAAAATTTTTTCATAATGTGACTCTAAAGGCAAATGGCAACAGACTTTAACAGTTGGAAGAAAAGGTTAAGTATTTGTACAAAATTCTTCTGAGCACAGTGCCTAACCACTACCAAGCTTGAATTGTGCTGACTTTTTCCAAGGCTAAATATCCCACGGTAAACATTATCCCTTATTAGGCTAATTCTTAGAATTTTTCAACTTTCTAGTAATGCACTTATCACATTAGAATTATCATGTATAGGAAAAAGAAACAATTCTCAATTACATAGGGAACAATTTTGAGATGTATCCCCACATGGTCTCTACTATAGGGATTTTTTAACATAATAACCTTCATTATTATATCAAGAGAAGCATCTTGTCAAAGTCTTCCTCTATCTTCTATATCTATATTCATTAAAACTTTGATTAATAGGAAGTGAAGAGCCAAAAGCCTCAATTAACTAATTTTTATGTGTTCCACTTTTAATAGAGAAAAGTAATTTGTTAGAAGAAAAAAAGAGATGATTTCAGGGATTTATTATAAAACCTTAATTTTTATTCTCTTTTTCAAACCAGTGAGTCTTTGTGTTTACTAGACCTATATATCAGGTATTGTGGAAGATAAAGGAAATTTGAAGACCACTACCTTCAAAATGCTCAAGTCCAACAACAGGGGCAGATAGGTACAAGTTATGTAGTTAAAGGCTAGAAAGTTTTATCAATTCCACCTGGAAAAGAAGAAATGTGTTAGGAAAGGCTTGCTAAGAAAGGTAGCGATTCCATTTTTATGTCGTATTATTCTCTAATTGTGTTATTTTAAAGTGATTTTGAAACTCTGCAAGATCATAAGTCACCAAAGATTAAATGATGCTCACTTTGCGCAAAGGAGGAAAAGTATATTCAAAAAGTACTCTATACCATTAATAAATAACATAGGTAAGAAAATATATAATAATAAAAGCATAATATGCTAATTAGGCTGGACATCCTTCCGGACGTCCTTCCGGATGACCTTCCCGATGAAGCCAAGGCTACGAGGGAAGCCCGGGTCCCGGGTGCCAGAGGGAAGCCAGTGCCAGCAGAGGTGGAAGGAAGGCCTACTCTTGCTCGATTTTCATGCATCGGGCCTCTAGTCAGTTTTCTTTAACAAGAAAACTGATCAACTACAACCTTGAACTTCATATACCTGTTGAAGGTTATCTTTCATATAGTCAGTACAATTCCTTTTATTTATGCAGTTCTCTGATTGAGCAGGCAAATTCATGAATAAAATAATATGTTTGGTTGTTTTTTTGTGTTTTTTTACTGTCCTTTAAATGCATGCCTAGAGCAGTGTTTTTCCAGGTTACTGATTGAAATGAAAAGTTAGTTTTGTTTGTTTTTAATTTTCAAGTCATCAAAAGTGCTCTGGGCAGTAATTAATGTTTATTCCAGTATATATTAATAACAAAAATATCTTAGAGTATATTGCAGACTACTCCTAATTTCTAATCTGAGAGGTGGGGTAGGCTCCTTTCTTCTCTCCACTATTACCTCATTCGCTTCGTCTACATTTTGCTACCAGCCTCTGTATAGGGCCTGGGGTTGAGGGTGAGGGAATAGAAAAGGGAAAGAGTTTAGGAAGCAGGAATGGAGTGGCTGGGATGGCAGTAACCTAAATGCTTACTTTAGCTGGAAAAAACTTTTAAAGCTGACTCTTTTTTCCCAGTGGTGGTGTACTGAATTCCTTGGAAATTCACTACATGTCCAGTTACAGAGCACTTCACATACCCATTCCTTAAGACAATGCAGAACCTCTCTCTCCTGAGTGATCCTTTACATACGCATCAACCCTTAAGCACCTAGAAATCCCTCTTATTAGTTTATGCTTTGTTATAGAAGAGACCAATACCTCACCACCAAAAGGAATGTTCTCCTTTCACACTTAGAGATGTTTCTTTGAAGTGGCAATTTAGCCAAAGGTTACATTTAGGTACATCCCCTTTGCACCTGTGTGAGGCCACTGGATCTGAAAAGACCCAACATACATAAATTCAAGGTCAAAGAGAATAACCATATGTGCCTTTCCCAGTGGCCAGCTGAATGTGAAGAATTCTAAAGCCTGGATTAGCCATGTAACAGAGGGACATCGCATCCCCAGATGACTACAAGAAGAAAGTCTCCCTCTTCTATAAGCAGATATACAGTAAATTCTATTGTATTAAGCCTCTGAAAGTCTAATGTTTATGTCTTTACAGTAACAACCAGCATTGCTTTTACTAAAGCATCCCTCCATGGAGCTCTCAGGCACAGGGTCCACACATTTTTATGTTTCTGTTTTTAATCATGGTCCAAGTCTGGTCAAAGGCAGAGACTCCACACTGTCTGCCTTGTCAACGTCTGGGCATGCACACTGCCCAAGGCAGCCGCTTCCCTGCTCTCAGGGCCGCTACCAGCTGTGTTTTGCTCTCCCTGTATTCGGGGTTTGAGTCACAGATAATGTCATCGTGACCCCAAAACTTAAGAGTGTAAATAATCAGCTTTCCAAGTGGTCTCCTAAAAGCTTTTTATTTTTAACCCCTACTTCCAGACAAAGATTTTAAGAGTCACAAAACCTCCCTTCTACCTTTTTTTTTTTTTTTTTGCAAGTATTTGTCAGGTAACTCACAACCTACTTTGAAATGTGGTGTCTATTTCCTATGGACTTCAAACAACACTTATATTTCAACTGCTTTTTATGTTCACACTAGGAGCCCAGCACGTGCAATTGCCTGGCCTCGCCGACCCACCCACCACCCTGCCTTGACACCCAAACCTCTCGACCCTCTGGCCTTCTCTGGCCACTTGAAGCTCCGCCCTCAGGCCCTGGAGTCCCCTCGGGCTGGTCCCGCCTTCGCCTTCTCCGGCGCCTCCCCTCTGTCTCCTGAGCAATGCAGCATCTCCACCCCATCATGGTGCCAGAGGAGAGTGTGGAAGCCTCCTGCCTGCTGTGCTGTGCTCCTTCCCCTGGCAGGTGGGCGGCGGGGTGCTCTGAGTGCGAGCGGTGGGTGGTGAAGGACTGGTGAGGGGGGCGCTATGGGTTCTTACCCTGGAGCAGCACCCCGCAGTGCCGGCGTAGACAGCCTCCTGCGATCGGTCGTTACATGTTATGGCATCCCGACCATTAGCATATTAGCTCTTTATTATTAGGACAGCTCTTTCAAGTAGCCAAACATTATCACGTTTACTTATTTTTTTAATCTTACAACAATGCCTATATGTAAGGTAGACTCATTGCAAAGGAGCAACTCCTGAAAACATGTTGGGGAAACAATTTGCCCCCAAGATTTTTTGAGTCTGCCAGTTATGCTTTCTCAGAGTCATTCTAAAATAACTTCCCGAGTTCACCTTATTTAAGGAGAAAAGAAGACACCAAAAGTTTCTGGGGGAAAAAAATGAAAGTAACATTTGTTTCTCCTTTCAGCAAATGGTGAGTTTGTTGGAGTAGTGAGGAATGAAAACGAGAAAATAAAAACAAAGTGGGAGGAGAAAGAGCCTAATATCACATAACACCATGATACTTAAAAGGTACTTATTAAATTTCATAGCAAGCCACCCAGCCTAGTCTGTTCTTGATCTCGAATTGTTTCTTTTCATTTGTTGTGAGGAGGTGAAAGGAACGCTTCTCAATAATGTGTATTCTGAAATTGATTTCTAAGTAGTGCGGAGTGAAGAAAGGTTAACCAAAAGCAAAGGGGGGGAAAATGCCTGGCACTGAGTGTGGGGAATGCCAGCAGGAGAAGATACAGATCTTCTTAATTGTATCAAACTTTAATCCTCAAGGCATCATCAACTAACCTGGCAAATCACACCCCCAGCTTTAAATTCCAGGACAAACGGCAGTGAATCACACAATGCCAGGCTCCCGGTAATGCAGGCAATGGTCTCTTCTAACCCCCCTGCATCCTCCCATTTCGTTTTGTTACTAAATGAGGACACAAGCACCTGTTCCAGCAGCAGGCGGCATTTGTTTATTATGGCTTTACCTGCTGGGTTTTAATCAGTCTGCAGCTGTAGGAACCCGCTTAAGTAACAGTTTATAGGACTGGGTTTTTACCGAGTGGCATTTTCCATGAAGGAGCAAAGTTTCATACAACACTTTTATCATACACAAAGCACCACAGAAGTGGCTTTTATGCCTCCATCTCTCTCCCTTAACATTTAGGACTACTAATTAGTGAATCGTTTCGCATGGAGCATTGGAAAGCTAAGCTCTCATTCTTTCTGCCTTCGGGGAGGGTCTGTGTTATGTGCTCTCATTACCGAATTCCTGCTTCCTAGGAAGAGAACAGCCAGCCCCTCCCTGCTTGTGCACTTCTCTTTTGTAAGCCTCAGAAGAATTGTTAAGGCCACTTCCATCTTTTTTTTTTTTTTAATTTCTTTATTGATTAAGGTATTACATATGTGTCCTTATTCCCCCATTACCCCCCACCTCCCATTCATGCCCCAACCCCCCTGTTGTCTGTGTCCATTGATTAGGCTTATATGCATGCATGTAAGTCCTTTGGTTGATCTCTCCCCCTTACCCCCACCCTCCCCTACCTTCCCTGAGGTTTGACGTTCTGATTGATGTTTCTCTGTCTCTGGATCTATTTTTGTTCCTCAGTTTATGTTGTTCATTATATTCCACAAATGAGTGAGATCATGTGATATTTATCTTTCTCTGCCTGGCTTATTGCCACTTCCATCTTAGAAGAGAAGAAAAAAATTAAAAAGAATCAATAAGAAAAAAACACACACTATGTCTAGATGAGAATAAATCTGGGTACTTAAACTACACAATGACTCTTTCAAAACACACCATGAGAATTTTAAAATAACAAGTATCATGCGGTTAAAAAACAAAACAAAAAAGTTATAAGAAGCGAATTTCCTTCTTCATGTTACAGAGATTTTCTATAAATGTAGTTCTTCCTCTAATTTTTTAAAAGCATTTGTGTTTTTTCCACACTTGGAGTGCAATGGGTGAACCTCGCTCACCCTAGGACAGTGGTCGGCAAACCGCGGCTCGCGAGCCACATGTGGCTCTTTGGCCCCTTGAGTGTGGCTCTTCCACAAAATACCACGTGCGGGCGCGCACGTACAGTGCGATTGAAACTTCGTGGCCCATGCGCAGAAGTCGGTTTTCGGCCTGGGCGAGCCTATTTTGAAGAAGTGGCGTTAGAACACTCAAGGGGCCAAAGAGCCGCATGTGGCTTGCGAGCCGCGGTTTGCCAACCACTGCCCTAGGAAAACCACCTTCAAGATCATGATCTCTCCCTTGCTATTGATACCAGGATGTGGTGTTCAGGTCCCAGTTTGTTGTTTCGTGAAGTTGAAGAATGAGTTTACAGACAAAGAGTTAAGCAAAAGCAAAAGCAAAGTTTATTGAGAGATAGACTCCCTCTAGCAGGGAGGGGACACAAGTGGGTTGCTGTAGAAGCTCTCTGTCTAGGGGTATATATGTGCCCTGTTGGCTTCTGATTGGTTTTCCCTCGGAAGCTCTCTGTCTAGGGGTAGGCATATGCCCTGGAAGCTCTCTGTCTAGGGGTAGGCATATGCTCTGGAAGCTCTCTGTCTAGGGGTAGGTATATGCCCTGGAAGCTCTCTGTCTAGGGGTAGGCATATGCTCTGGAAGCTCTCTGTCTAGGGGAAGGTATATGCTCTGGAAGCTCTCTCTAGGGGTAGGTATATGCCCTGCTGGCTTCTGATTGGTTCTTCCAGGAAGCTCTCTGTATAGGGATGTTGGTTCATTCCTGCCCAGTTGGGTTGTCCCACCAACTCCTGCCTACTTGGGTTTTTGCCCAGCTGTGTTGCCTTAGCAAGTAGTCAGCAAGCTGTATCCTGATATTCTTGGGTTTCCTTTTCCTCCCCAACCACCTAACCCTCTTCTATCTTCCTATTTCCTCACCAGGTAAGTACTTTTCTACTTCTTTTAAAAGACGGTTATCATTCAGTTAATATTAGTAAACATTTATGCAATTGTTGACTAAAACAAAAAATATATTAGTTATTTGGAACCTCTTTAGAATAGTAAATCACTCGTATTATCTTCAGTGCTTAGCAAAGATGTTACCAAAAGTAGTCTCTTTAAAATCTTTGAAAAGTGAGTGGATGGTTAAGTGATGCTGATCTCATGTTCATCTCTCTCTCTCTCTCTCTCTCTCTCTCTCTCTCTCTTTCTCTTTCTCCCTCTATTCCTTGATTAAGGCCTTTGTTCTGATGCCACCTTCCTACAGAGGCCTTATTTTACCTGCAGTAACTATTATCTAGGCCAGTGGTTGGCAAACTCATTAGTCAACAGAGCCAAATATCAAAGTACAATGATTGAAATTTCTTTTGAGAGCCAAATTTTTTAAACTTAAACTTCTTCTAACGCCACTTCTTCAAAATAGACTCACCCAGGCCATGGTATTTTGTGGAAGAGACACACTCAAGGGGCCAAAGAGCCGCATGTGGCTCGCGAGCCGCAGTTTGCCGACCACGGATCTAGGCCATTATTTTGCTTTATTTTTGTTCGTAGCACTTATTATATATTTGTTCATTCATTTATTATCTTTCCCTACTTAATGTAAAATTTATCAGAACAGGGCTTTAATAAGTCTATTCACTACCTAACTGCTAGGTCCAAAGGATGTGGTGTACCAGGGACTTTGTTAAGTGATCAATAAATATAAACTGAATGTAAAAAATAAAGTTAATGAGTGAATAAATGAGTGAATTAGTGAGTAAGTTGATTTCATTCTGAAATGTTCTAAAAAGCTATTCTGTGTAAGGAGGTGAAAGAGTTTAAAAATGTATATTATCTGTGTTTTAAGCCAAATGGGGACAGTAGAGTAAAAGGAAAGAATGGATCTATTATCCAAAGTGGCTGTACCAGTTTACAATCCTACCAATAGTACAAAGGTTTCCCTTCTCTCCAGTTTGTCACCAGCATTTGTTATGGCTTATCTTTTTTATCATGGCCATCCTAACAGGTGGGAGATGATATCTCATTATCTTTTTGATTTGCATAGCCCTAATGACTGGTGATGTTGAGCATTTTTTCCTATATCTGTTAAACTTTAATATGCCTTTTTTGGAAAATGTCTATTCAGGTCTTTTGTCCATTTTTTATTGGTTATTTGTGGGTTTTTTTGCTTGAGTTGTATGAGTTATTTATATATTTTTGTGATTAACCACTTATCAGATAGAAACTTTGCAAATATTTCTTCCTCATTCCATAAGTTGTCCTTTCACTTCGATGATTGTTTTAGAAGCTTTTCGGTTTGATGCACTTTTTATTTTCTTGCTGTGCTTTAGGGTAATGTTAAAAAATTCATTGCCAAAACCCATGTCAAGGAACTTTTTTCCATGTTTTCTCTAGCAGTTCCATGGTTTAGTTTTATTCTAATCTACTATTTAAAAATAACTAAAAGACATTAGAAAAGTCATACAAGGTATGAAAGAGATCATAAATTAAAAATATTCAAATATAAAGTAAATAATAATGAAGAAAACACAATTTATGAAACATGTAAAAAACAATAACAAAAAATGAGATAATGCCATAAAAGAAAAAGAAAGCAACAAAGAATAAACTTTTAAAAATAAACAAAAAGAAGAAAGAGATAAAATATTTGTGAGAAGGTGACAAATACTTAATACAGGCAAAGAAGGCATTACACATGGATAATAGGAGTCCTCAAAGAAGAAAGCCAGAATAAGAGATCAATACAAAACTAAGCTAGAATGTAAAATAACTATCATAACATTAAAAAGAAAAAGGAAACCTGTTTGAGACAATATATTAAAAGGGGACACACAGACAAAAGAAAGGGCACAACCTGTGCCTAAAAATATCTACTCAAAAAAAAGGTAAAATTGATATGTATTATTTCAGAATGATTGATATATATATATATATATATAATTCTTCTTACATCTAGGCAAAAATAACAAGAAAAAATGTTTGATTATCCTCATATTAGCAGTATTATTTGCAATCCTATATAATAAAGAGCTAATATTCTAATTAGACTGGCTGGCGGAATGACCTTCTGGAAAACCTTCTGGACAACCTTTCAGAACAACCAATTGGGCGGGGGGGAGGTATGGAGCCGCTGGGGCCATGAGGCAGCCAGGGCCACAAGGCAACCGGGCTGCGAGGGCTGAGGCAGCCAGGGCTGTGAGGGCTGAGCCCCTTGCACAAATTTCAAGCATCGGGCCTCTAGTCTTCTTATATATATAAAAGGCTAATGTGCTAAGTGTCAGACCATCTCACTGGTTGCTATGACACACATTGACCACCAGGGGCAGACGCACAATGCAGCAGGTGCTGTGATGCACACTAGCCATTTACAGAGAAATGGCACCACAGCCTGGTGCTCACAAAACAACACTCGGCTTCTCCCAAGTGAGACACAGGCCCTGCCACCACCACAGAGCAACAGCCCACCAAATCACAGCCAATGCTTCCAAGACCCCATGGCTCAAAATGCAGCCCGCAGCCCAGTCCAGAAATGGTGGCTATAGGTGCAGGGTAATGACAACCCATAGCAACACCTGGCTTCCTCCCCACTGGCAACTAGCCTCCTTGGAGTTTCTTCAACCCAAGAACACGACTTGCTTTATAGCCAGGTGCAAACATTTTACACTTTAACCAAATGTCTATAAAGCATTTTCCTGTGCCTCATCTCATTTGATCCTTACAGAAGTCCTGGAGTAGGTAGACAGGAGACTCGGTAGAATCCTATTTTCTTTTCATAAGCCAGAAAACAGAGATTTAGAAAGCTTAGAAACTTGACCTGACTGAAAAGAAGTAAGAAATGGTGGACCTTGAAAATGACTTCAGGTTTTCTCACTGTGCAGAATATAGTCAAACACTGCTGCAATAAATATTTTACCCTTTGTTCTCCCTGCATGATCTACAATAATAATCTGCTTCATGTTGATATTTACTGCTGTCTTGCTGACAATTACCTGAAAGAGAAGTTGGGGTGCTTCACTGGGCTGGAAAAAGTTTAGCTAAATCAGAAAGCAGATCTAATTAAGCAATTAATTATATTTAAATATATATATATATATATATATATATATTAGAGGCCTAGTGCACGAAATTTGTGCACGGAAGGGTGTGTCCCTCAGCCCAGCATGCACCCTCTCCAATCTGGGACCCCTTGAGGGATGTCCGACTGCCCATTTAGGCCTGATCCCAGTAGGTTTGGGCCTAAACAGGCAGTCAGTCATCCCTCTCACATTCCAGGACTGCTGGCTCCCAAATGCTCGCCTGCTTGCCTTCCTTATTGCCCCTAACTACTTCTGCCTGCCAGCCTGATAACCCCCTAACCACTCCTCTGACAGCCTGATTGATGCCTAACTGCTCCCCTGCCAGCCTGATTGCCCCTAAATGCCCTCCCCTGCAGGCCTGGTCACCCCTAACTGCCCTCCCCTGCAGGCCTGGGTCCCCCCCCAACTGCCCTTCCCTGCAGGCCCTGTCGCCCCCAACTTCCCTCCTCTGCCAGCCTGGTCACCCCTAACTGCCCTCCCCTGCAGGCTTGATTGCCCACAACTGCCCTCCCTTGCAGGCCTGGTCCCTCCCAACTGTCCTCCCCTGCTGGTCATCTTGTGACAGTCATCTTGTGTCCACATGGGGGCAACCATCTTTGACCACATGGGGGCAGTCAACTTGTGTGTTGGAGTGATGTTCAATTTGCATATTACTCTTTTATTGGATAGGATAGAGGCCTGGTGGACAGGTGGGGGCTGGCTGGTTTCCCCTGAAGGGTGTCCCAGATCAGGGTGGGGGTTTCCTTGGGGCGTGGGGAGGCCTGGGAGGGGGGCCTGTGGTTATTTGCAGGCTGGCCATGCCCCCCGGTGACCCAAGCGGAGGCCCTGGTATCTGGGATTTATTTATCTTCTATAATTGAAACTTTGTAGCGGAGGCCAAGGCAGGCCAGGCTTCCTCCATTGCCAAGGGCAACCCTAGCCTCCTCCAGCTCCGTGGCTGCTGCCATTTTTGTTGGGATTAATTTATCTTCTATAATTGACACTTTGTAGCCTTGAGTGGAGGCCTGGGCCCGCCAGGGTGTGTGGAAAGCTTGGCTTCTTCCATTGCCAGGGAAACCCAAGCTTACTGCTCTCTCCGTGGCTGCAGCTATCTTGGTTGGGTTAATTTGCATACTCACTCCTGATTGTCTGGTGGGCATGGCTTGTGGGTGTAGTGGAGTGATGGTTAATTTGCATATCACTCTTTTATTAGCTAGGATATATATATATATATATATATATATATATATATACATATATATATATATATATATATATATATATATATATATACATATTGCTGGCACCAATCACACACATGTTTCAATCTGTCATTGTTCATCATGAATTTGGTTGATACTTCTATCATAAAGGGCAAATTGCGATATTAAAATATTTATTCTAATTAATTTCCTTTCAATGTGCACAAATTCGTGCATTGGGCCACTAGAGACCAAGATATAAAAGTATTCCAAGTACCCACCAATAGACAATTGGATAGAAAAGCTGTGGTACATATATACGAGAAAATATTACTTGACTAAAAAAAATAATAAAATCTTATCATTTGACACAGCATGAATTGATCTAAGTGAAATAAATCAGACAGAGAAAAACAAATACCATGTGATTTCACTTATGTTTGGAATCTGAAGAACACAATAAATGTATAAACAAAATTGTAACAAATCCATAGATACAGAGAACAGACTGATGGTTGCAAGAAGAGACGAGGTTGGGTGACTGGATGAAAGAAGTGAAGGGATTAAGAAGTACAAATTGGTAGTTACAAAATAGTCCAGGGACTGGAGTGCAGCATAGGGAATATAGTAATAGTGTTGTAGTCGCAATGTGTGGTGCCAGGTGAGTATTTTCGCTATCAGGGGGAATGCTTTGTACGGTGTATGATTGTCTAGCACTGTGCTGGACACTTGAAACTAATACAAAATAGTATGGAATGTAAACTGTAAGTGAAAAAAAAAGGGCAAAAACTTGCAAGAAAGGAGCATTTGATTATCTTCATACTATCTCCGTTGCAACTGGCACTGATTCATGAAAGCAGCAATGGAAAGTACACAAATGAATGGTCATGCCTGGGTTCCAATTAAAATTTGTGTACAGACACTGGCATGGGCTACATTTGGCCTGTAGGCTGGAGTTGGCCACTCTCTGGTCTATACTGCTGGGATGTGTTAGTTAAGGAGGAATTAAGAATAACGTTTTCTTCAGGTTCACTTTACATCTCACAAATATTAATGTCATAATATGTAGTAAGGAAAAACAATCAATGTGTTACCTGCTCTATGTTTACCATGGTATTTATACTTCACAGCACCCTTCTGAGGTACAGATTTTAAAAATCATACTGAGGAAATTGCAATGCAATTAGGTTAAGTAATCAGAGAGGAAATTGCAATGAGGTTAAATAATTTGAGTAAGACCCCATAACCACGTGTCAGTCAGGGTCCGCATTTGAAAACAAAACCACTTAATCTTTCCACTATACTATGCTTTATGCATGGGCATATTCCTCTGGTAATTCATTTCTGAAAGATTCAGAAGAATTATTTTTATATTAGATATAGTATTCTTTGAAATTCAAATTTCTTCCCAGGATTTTCCCTAACTAGTCTAAAAGGATGTCAATGTTGAGTCTGTGGAAGAGGAAACTGATTTATCCTCCAACCTGGAAGAGGATTCTGGTCAAAGGGATCATGCTAATTAGTCCAGAATCTTACTTCACAAGCATTATTGACTGTAAGATCTGAATCTCTGGAGCAAGACTGAGTGCAAGGCTGTCTTCACTTGTTGACAGATGACACTAGAAGTCCACAACGAATTCTGTGTGAGATGTTAACATATTGCTGGCTTGGGCTATTTCTGCTTTCTCTTCTTGTTTTTGCCATTATTCATTTCCCAGAGACAAAGTAAAACAAGTTTCTTTGCTCTTCTCTCATTATATAACAGAAAGAAAGAAAGAAAGAAAGAAAGAAAGAAAGAAAGAAAGAAAGAAAGAAAGAAAGAAAGAAAGAAAGAAAGAAAGAGAGAAAGAAAGAAAGAAAGAAAGGAGAGAAAGAGAGAAAGAGAGAAAGAAAGAGAGAAAGGGAAAGAAAGGAAGAAAAGGCATCACGTTATTTTGGGTTTTATATCCAAATAAGAATAGTGCAGGTATAAAATGAAAGATTCTTATTGTTCTTTTATTACTTAACAAAATGGAGCACTATAATTTATGTTGTCAAAGAGGTAGCCATTTGTAGGCAACTTTCTCTCTTCACTGTTGTGCTCTCTCCTGGGAGAACAAACTTGTCACACACTTCACTACATACTTTCCTTTGTCAAAGCAAAGGGAGATGATGAAGGACTCCTCTGACCAGGAACCCTCTCATTTGCGCCATCTGTCTTTCTGTGCTTTCTTGAGGGAATGCAATAAAATGACTTTTTTCCTTCCCCCCCTCATTTAGTGTTTTATGAGACTGTGTGTTAAGCCCTATTTTGAGAATTTGAACAAGCAGAGACCCTGCCACTTTGAACAATTTTTCTTTTCCTTTTGTGCTTGCCATTTCAGTTGGAGAAATCACACACATTTTTTCCTCTAATACTGTTAAGGGAAAGGCTATCTTAAGATTGCTGCTCTCAAGGCCAATTTTGTTCTCCCATTATTGTTCTGACTTCAAGGATGTGATCTCAGGATCAATGGACACAAGCCAAACCTGCCAGGCGGACACTCGGAAAATCAAATGACATTCACTCATTCCTCAAATGGCCAGTTGCACCTATGTATAGGTGAAATGTTTTGCCTCTTTGATAATAAATGGGAGGGATGAAGGGAGTGAGGTTGAAAAAAATATTTGCATTTCATCATATTTAAGGTTGTTTAAAGTTTCTTCATCAAAATAAATCTGAGAGAGGTAAAAGGGCAACTATTTGTGATTATTTTAATAAGAAACAAAAATAGATTGAAAATGTAAATATGCCTGTAAGAAATTTACCAGTGTTTATTATATGTAACAACTTAATGCTTCCTTGCCCATGTAAAGCTGTCACACCATAAAGCTAACCTAATTGCCATTTTTTCAATTTGGAAACGCTGCACACACAGCACCATTATTTCACAGCACAATTAAAAAGGGTGGTCGCTATGATGCTATGATAAACACTGAGCATAAACTATCTTAAAAATTGCTTCAATAAGAATAGTTTTCTGGTTATTAATCTCATGGTGGTTTGAATGATAATGGTTTCCCCTGTATATTCAATAGAAACTGCTAGCCATCTACATGTGCCAGGCACTATTGTAGGCCCTGAGAAATAGTGGTGCAGGCAGATAAGACTCTGTAATCATGAAGTCTATGCTGCACACAAGAACACACCACTTCGTAATATCAAAAATTATTCTTATTGGTATTAGTTCAACCTATATTTATTGAACTTTACCCAAGCACTATATTATCAGGATAAAATGCAATGGTAAAAGAAACATAATTTGCAGAAAAATATTTAAAAATACAGGCAAATAAATACACATTGGACTTTAAGTCTGCTATTAATTTTAATAATTTAATATATAATTTCTAGTAGTCGGGTGCACAAAATTCATGCACATTAAAAGGGATTAATTAGAGGAAATAATTTAATATTGCTATTTTCCCTTTCTCTATAATAGAAGTGTTAGAGATGGAAGAAAATTAGTAAAATGTATATGAAAATCTCCCTCCTGTCAGAGTCTGGGGTGTGCCACGGGACCCAGAGTCAAGTCCCTGCCCACCCGTGGCACCTCAAAATCACGCGAGACCCAGACCCAGACGGCCCCTCCTGTTGGGCAAGATCCAGAACCCGCTGGCCCCACCCTTGTCAAGCCATGCAGGGCAGGGGGCCCAGCCTCAGGTCCCCCAGTGCACCCTCAGGTCCCCCGTCAAGCCCTGCTGGGCGGGGGGAGTGGCCTAAGGTTCCCCCTTTAAGCCCTGCCAGGTGGGGGGTGCGGCCTGAGGTCCCCCATAAAGTCCTGCTGGGCAGGGGGAGTGGCCTGAGGGCCTCTGTAAAGCCCCACCGGGCGGGTGGTACAGCCTCAGGTCCCCTTCCCCGGCCCAGCATCACACAGCCTCAGGTCCCTGCTGATTGCTCATTAAGGCTCGTTATAGGAACTCAGCCTCCACTGTGGGTACAGCCATCTTGTGTTACAGAAACCCTGCCTCCATTGTGGGCACAGCCATCTTGTGTTACAGAAACCTGCCTCCACTGTGGGGCCACCATCTTGGTGACAGCATAATGGTCAATTTGCATATTCCATCTTTATTAGATAGGATTGAATTTAATTCATAATTATTGAATAACTACTTTGCACTAATAATATGATACATTGGTTCTTAGAATATAATATAAAACAAGACAGACATGATTCCTGTCCCAGAGATAGATTATAGACTTACAGAATGATGGGAGTAAGTATAGGTTTCAAAGGGAACTCAAATGAGCATTCTTAAGGAGTCAATAAAGTCTTCTTGCTAGAAAAGATTTCATTGCTAGGCACTAAAAAGAAGATAAATGATTTTTACAAAAGAGGAATTGAAACAATTTAGCATTTTTCAAGGTGATAACGCAGCACAGGCAAAAGCCTGTAGGATAGAAAGAGCACGGCCACATGTATGGGGCCTGCTGAGAATCATTTAGAATTGCTGGGGCTTAGATTTCAAGACGTGGTCTGATACAATAAGGCAAGGAAGATAAAAGAGGCCTGGACTTTATTTATTTATTTATTTTTTTTTTTTTTTTGTAATTCTCACCTGAGGATATTTTTCCATTGATTTGAGAGAGTGGAAGAGAGAAAGAGAGAGACATCAATGTGAGGGAAACACATCGATTGGTTGCTTCCTGCTTGTACCCTGACCTGGCCCCTGCCCGGGGAGGAGCCTGAAACTGAGGTCCGTGCCCTTGACTGGAATCGAACACAGGACCCTTTGGTCTGCAGAAGGCCTGCACACTTTGGGAGGTCCTTGTCAGCCATGTTAAGCTGTTGAATTTTATACTGAGGGCATTGGGAATATGAAGAGTACCAGGGAGACCATGATATGGCATAGTTGTATCTCTTTAGGTGACTGCCAACCCATCCAGGCTTTTTCCTTAAGAATCACAAAATATAGTGAGTTGGCTCTTCACCAGAATTTAGCAGATATTTATAGCAGCAATAGAAGAGAAAGTATTGACAAATATAGGGATAACATTGAAAAAGGCCATATATTGGAGTAAGAGTTTGGTTCCAATATTTCATTAGCTACTCTTTCTCTGAGTGATCCTGAACATTGACTTGCCTCATTCACAGTCCAAAGCAGTCTATTGCATTTAATACATAAAACAATTTAAGGAAAAGAGAGTATATGAAACTATGAAGACAGCAAAGGTAGGATGTTTCCAATTACTGTTAGAATTCTAGGCAACAATGGAAATCTATATAATGAAAGTTAATAGGTCATTCTTATAGCCAGTATTAAAATAAAAGCACTACTTAATGCTATGTAAGAGTTCATGTAATTTTTGATAATTGACTCATATATTTATAGGGCATTTTAGATTGAGGAAATTTGGCTCAATGTTGCATAGAAAATCAGGAAGAACTTTTGCTTTGTATTTCATACACTTTGACAATTATAATAGCTAGAAATAGTAATGAGATAATGGTATGCTTCAGCTTGATTTGTTACTGGCTATTTCCTGCCTTTAACCCTACCAAGGAGAACTACAGGAAGTCCTAGAGAAGGGCTTTGCCATTATAATATTACACTTCTTTAATTTATTTTTGACCTCTATGAATCAGGTTTCTTATATGGAAATCTTACCAAAACTGTTTATCTCAGTATTTCTGATGCTCTAGGTATAGGAAATGATCCAAATTTTGAAGTTCACTTTTTAGCTCTTTGAAGTTGCTTCTGCTACCAAGGCACAAGTGATTATTTCAAAACAGAGGACAGAGCACCACCCATGACATAATTTTTAAAAAATATATTTTTATTGATTTCAGAGAGGAAGAGAGAGTGAGAGAGAGATAGAAAATCAATGATGAGAGAGAATCATTGATTGGCTTTCTCCTGCACCCACCCTATTGGGGACTGAGCCCACAACCCTGGGCATGTGCCCTTGACCGGAATAGAATCCGGGACTCCTTAGTCTGCAGGCCAAAGCTCTATCCACTGAGCGAAGCCAGCCAGGGCAACATAATTGATAAATTATCAGGGATGATCAGAGTTCTGAGGCTTTCATATTCATTCCTAGCTTACCAATGAGTCACTGAGCTAGAAGGACCTTTAGATCTCAAATAGTCCCATATTACTATTTTACAAATAGCTGCATAGGGGAAAAAGGAAGTGCCATATGGAGGGAAGCACAAAGGAAGAAGAAAGGAAGGATGGAAGGGAAGAAAGAAAGAAGGAAGGTGGAAAAGCAGTAAAATAACAATAAAAGAAAAATTAAAATTGACATCACTACTTGTCAAATACTGGATTAGGTATGTCATATGTGCTATCGCAGTTAATGGGTTGATAATTAATATCTAATAATATAGAGATTAAAAAAAAACAGGACTTCAAATTCAGTAAGTAATTTTCCATAGTCATGTTTTATGGGATAGTGTTGAATGAAAGTTTAAAATGGTTTTATATCATGATTATCTCATGCTGCTCAACACTGTTAGTCTTCCTCAAGTTCACAAATTAGTGAACTGCTTTAAATTTGAAATAATTTTCCTTATTTATTCCCTAGTGTTCATTCCATTATACCTTGACTTTTCTTCTCCATGCATATGGAGGTACCTATGCTGCATTGCATGGCAAAGAGATGGACATTGTCTCTAGTCATTGGATTATATGTCAATCAAAATGTACAAGAACACTAAGAATTACGTCATGGGATCATCATATAATATTTCATATTTGTCCTGTTTAGAAAGTACGCTTTCTGAGCCAGTGACCTTATTCTCTATTTTATTCATGCTACCAACCATGCTGCTTGGTACATAAAAGGCACTCAAGAAAGTGTTTGTGGACTCTATACTAATAATAGAGGAATATGCAAATTCTCCCAGACTCCATCACAGTAATGACTGAACAGCAGGAACAGCAGGTTGCGTGGCGTGACAAGGCCAGCAGGGGGGGTTAGAGAGGGATGACCAAACGACTGAACAGCAGGCTGTGTGGGGCAACCAGACCAGCAGGGGGGGAATGTTGGGGGTAACCAGGCCGGCAGAAGTAGCAGTTGGGGGCAACCAGGCCGGCGGGGGTGGGGGGGCAGTTAGGGAGACCAGGCCGGCGGGGGTGGGGGGGCAGTTAGGGACGACCAGGTTGGCGGGGGGGGGGGAAGTTGGGGGTGACCAGGCCAGCAGGGGGGGCAGTGAGGGGTGATCAGGCCAGCAGGGGGGGCAGTTAGGGGCAGTCAGGCAGGCAGGCAGGCAGGTGAGCAGTTAGGAGCCAGTGGTCCCAAATTGTGAGACGGATGTCCAACTGCTGGTTTAGGCCCAATCCATTGGGTCTAAACCAGCAGTCAGGCATTTCCCAAGGGGTCCCAGATTGGAGAGGATGCAGGCCAGGCTGAGGGGACCCCCTCCCCCCACCCCGTACACAAATTTTGTGCACCAGGCCTCTAGTAAATAAATGAATGAATATCCAAGTTATTTCTTATTGGGGAGGCCATGTTTCTTCTTCAAGTGGGAGAGAAATATCAAGAACAAATGACTTAATACGGTTCTTGCCATTCATGAGCTTCATAGATGAACATAATACAGACTCTATGCTCAAGAAACATGAATAAAATATTTTGTTGATATCAGTTAACAGGAAAAATGACAACTTGTTTTTACTGGATTTTCATAATGGAAAATTCACATTTAGGTTGCCTCTTCCTTTTTTATTTATTTTTTGTTAATCCTCACCTGAGGATAATTTTTTTGATTGATTTTTAGGGAGAGTGGAAGAGAGAGAGAAAGACAGAGAGAAACATCAACATGAGAGAAACACATTGATTGGTTGCCTTCTGCACAAGCCCTGACCAGGGCCCAGGCCAGGAAGGAGCCTGCAACCAAGGTACATGCCCTTGACCAGAATTGAACCTGGGACCCTTTGGTCCGCAGGCCAGTGCTCTATCCACTGAGCAAACCAGCTAGGGCAGTAGTTGGCAAACTCATTAGTCAACAGAGCCAAATATCAACAGTACAACGATTGAAATTTCTTTTGAGAGCCAAATTTTTTAAACTTAAACTTCTTCTAATGCCACTTCTTCAAAATAGACTTGCCCAGGCCATGGTATTTTGTGGAAGAGCCACACTCAAGGGGCCAAAGAGCCACTTCTGGCTCACGAGCCATGGTTTGCCGACCACTGAGCTAGGGTATATGGGATGCTTATTATTGAAAGAAAAAGAAAAGGCGACAACGGAGAAAAGAGTAGAGGTCTTAGGATACTATCACTGTGCTTGTGCAGGTTGTTGAATTAATCCTTCCATTTCCATTTTCATTTTCTAATTAACTGATATGCACAGTTCAAATACTGCCTCGTAGTTTATTGCTGCAGGTCAAAAATGTCTCAGTGGATGTGCAGTTCTAAAAATGGCTCTGCAATTACCATAGTTTTATTTATCTACAGGCACTTAAAGCATCAAGCAGTTTCTAATTGCTAAGGCACATTGACCTAGCCTTTCCAGCCCGTCCTCCTTGACCTATATGCAGAACAGATATTGTCATTTCTGACAAGAAGAATGAGACCAACCACAAATAATAGGTGACAAAATTCATTAATTTGTACATGGAGAACCTATCAGTCCCTTGTAGCAAAGAGTTATCATAGGAAGATTTTCATACACTTGCACATTTTCCAGTCGGGTCCTTTGATAATTGGTAAAAGTGAAATACAGCGTCCAAGTGTAATAGAATGCAGTTATCTATCACATATGGCCTCGGATGTCCTAAAATTAAAGTAACTGGTACTGGCAACAGTGATCCAACAGAGGACAAATCTAACTTCAAGACAATTACTTTGAAAGACATAACCTATTTAAAGGAAGTAACAGGCAATTGCATATAACATAAGGAAATTAGGGCATAGATTAGGGTAGCATTTTAAAGTTCTATTGGAAATAGCTAATTAGCAGGTAAAAAATAGAAGCTTAGCTGCTACAACTGTCTTTAGTTAGAGGGTAGGTAATTAGTTAAATCCAGATGGATCTAATATTTAGCTAACTAAAGCCAGGTAAGCAAATCAGAGGTTGTGAAGTTCAGATGGAAAGGTCAGGAAGAAAAATTGTACTTGTTTACTTGAATCATATATACATTTTCGTTCATATGCATGCCATTATGTAAAACAGTTCTGTAAAACTAAGTCTTTTTCCTATAGAGCATGGTTCATAGATATGGGACTGTGAAAATCTGATGAGAACGAAGTGCCTTATTCTCTATAGACAATTTTTTGTGAAAAATATTTCTTAATTTTTTATGTGTGCCTTATAATGCTAGCAGCTGAGTTGTGATGGCAGTGTCTTCTGTTGACTAATATGCAGTGTCCTTGTTTTGCCATTAGCAGTATTTTTCAGTACCTTTCATTTCCTTTCTTTAAGAATCTTCATCTGAAACACTGCTAAAATTAAAAAACAACTCTCCTTACTTATAAAACATCAGAGGCCAAACACGAATGTATAACATAACTCATCTGTTAGCATATGATTTTTTTTCTAAAGTGTAGTATTGTTTTTTTTTTGCTTATGTCTTAGGAACTGTGCTAAGGAATCCTATGTTTTTATAGGAACGCTAGAGGCCAGGTGCATGAAAATTCATGCACTGGGGGCGGGGGGGTCCCTCAGCCCGGCCTGCTCCCTCTCACAGTCTGGGAGCCCTCAGGGGATGTCCTACTGATGGTTTAGCACCCTCCCCTGCCCCAGGGAGCGGGCCTAAGCTGCAGTCTGACCTCCCTCTGGGAGAGGTGATCATGCTGATCAGGGGAAGGCACTGCCCCCATCATCCCACTGCTGCTGCCACTGCCAGCTGCTGCGGCACGAGGCCTGAGCCCCAGGCCTCACAGCCACCAGGGCTTTCACCTGCATGAGCCCATGGCTACCTAGGCCAGGCTGCCATGAGCCCTGGGCCTCGCAGCCACCGGGCTCAAGGCTGCCTGAGCCCAAGACTGCCTTAAGCCCCAGGCTTTGCAGCCACTGTGGCTTTATTCGAATGGACGTCTGGAAGACATCTGCCCTAATTAGCATATTATCCTTTTATTAGTATAGATAATCATGTCAAGAGACTAATTTTAATCTCTTATTAAATAGTGCATATATACAAATAATATTTTCATCATGGCTGTTCAACTTAAAGTCTCAAGTTAATAACTTTATTTTTCTCCAGAATATTATAAGGATCTAAGAGCAGTTTAATACCATTCACTTCCTTTCCTCTTCTTTTCAATTCTTATGTAGATTTTGCCATCTTATTTTAATCCTTTGTGTGGGTTGTGTCCCCCAAAGAGATATGTTCAAATTCTAAATTTTGTAACCTGGGAATATGACTTCATTTAGAAATAGAGTCTTTGCTGATGTAATCATTTTATTGTGAAATCATGCTCCAGTGGTGTAGAATGTAAATCTAAATCTGACTGGTCTCTTTCAAAGAAGAGATACACAGACACACATTATGCTAGGTGACAATGGAGCAAAGACTGGAGTGATGCATCCACAAGCCAAGGAATTCCAAGGATTGCCACTGACACCAGAAGCTAAGAGAAAGGTATGGGACAGATTCTCTTCTACAAATTTTCGAGGGAGTATGGCTCTGCTGATAAATGGATTTCAAACTTCTAACTTCCAGAAGTGTGAGAGAATAAATTTCTGTTCTTTAAAGCAACGCATTTTGTGCTACTTTGTTATAACAGCCCAAGGAAGCTAATATACCCCTCAAATGTGAAAATATTATTCTTGTTTTATTCAGGAAATGTTTGTATATATACTCATATATTTATCAATGTCTTGGCTAATGATCTCTTTCATGGTAAATAGTTTTCTATTTGAGATCTGTTCTATACTATAGCCTATAAAATATTTATAATTTCTTATAATGAGGATTTTGGTGGTAAAAACAATAGTAACAAACAAAAACAACTAAATTTATATTCCTCAAAATATGTCTTTTTAAAAAAATATATTTTATTGATTTTTTACAGAGAGGAAGGGGAAGGGATAGAATGTTAGAAACATCAATCAGCTGCCTCCTGCACACCCCCCACTGGGGATATGCCCGCAACCAAGGAACATGCCCTTGCCTGGAATCGAACCTGGGACCCTTCAGTCCGCAGGCCGACATTCTATCCACTGAGCCAAACCAGCCGGGGCTCAAAGTACATCTTCATTTTGCCTTCACTTTTAGTCACTGGGCATGCATTCTTAGGCTCACAGCTATTTTCTCTCAACACAGTTCACATGGGATGATGCTGCCTTCTGACTGCCATTTTAGCTATTGCCAAGTCCTCTCTCAGGCTCATGGTGGTTCTTTTGGGGGAAATTTGTCTTATCTCACTGCATCATCTCAGATTTTTGACTGTTTGCTTTGTGCAGATAGAGTATAACACATCTAAGTTTGGGTTACTTTTTATTTATACTGCGAATAATTGATTAGATTTCCTGAATCTGAGGATTATTCCCTTCAAGTTTAGAAAAATCCCCAGACATTATATCTGAGTATTGTCACTATTTTTTCTTGTGCATCTAAGCATATCTTCTCCCAGTTATCCATGTTGTTTATCTTTTCTTTAATGTATTTAACCTATTTTTTTTCTTCCATGGTGATTTAATTTGCAAAACTTATACATCTACACAATTCCATTTAATTGGCTCTGTTTCATATTTCCTTAGATATTTTCATTGTCTCTTGTTAAGAATTCATATTTTCACCTGACCAGTGTGGCTCAGTTGATTATCAGCACATGCACCAAAGGTCACTGATTCAATTTCCATTTAGCGCCCTAGCCCGCACTGCTGGCTCAATCCCTAGTAGGCGGCAAGCAGGAAGCAGCCAATCAGTGTTTCTCTCTAATAGATGTTTCTATATCTCCCTCCCTCTCCCTTTTTCTCTCTCTAAAATCAATTAAAAAAACTATTTTAAAAGTAATTCATATTTTAATGATTTTTTAATCTAAAATAATATATATTTAATTAAAATTTGTCTTATAACCCCAGTAGCTGTACTCTTTCATAATCTGACTCTTTGTTCTTTTGTTTTTCTAAGTTCTTGCTCATGACTGTTTGTTTGTTTGTTTATTGTTAGTTGTATGATTTTTTTCAACTGTGATTTTATTTCTTCTGGAACATTATCTATAGGCTTTTTGTAAGGCCTAACTGAAAGAAGGTTCCTCTAGAGAGTACTTGCACTTGCTTCTGCCTGCTGCCTGAAGGTGCTTAGGTGGGATCACTTAAAAATAAATTTTCAACTTGAAAGTTTCAGCTCACTAGCTGCAGATCCAGAAGAGGGCCAGTTTCTGAGTATAAATTCTCAGGAGAGATTTCTTTTTTTCTATCCAATGCCAAGATCCCCACAGATAAGTGTCTTGATTATTTTTGCTCCTATAGATATATTTCTCTTTTACTTTATACTCCTGGTAGAAGTACAATTAAGTACAGCAGGCTATGGAAACTGTTTCATTATTACTACTAAATTTGAATACACATTGCCCTTTCATCTAGGCATTTTTTTGTAGAATTCAGCAGAAATGTGAGCAAAGGAGCAAAACAAAACAAACAAAATAAAACATGTACAAAACATTAGCTTTACAGTGTAACCCAAATGCAACCTAAATGAACATCAATAATAGATTAAATAAAGAAATTGAGGTATAGTCAAAATACAGAACATTGTACAGAAAATAAATAAAATAAGCTGCTTCTGCTGCAGGCATAGGCATAACATAGAAAAAAAAAATAAGCCAGACACAGGATATTTGCTATGTGATTTTATTTACATAAAGTTTTAAAGAAGCTAAAGCAATGTGTTGGGTATCAAGAGGGTGATCAGCTCTAGGAGAAGGCTGGGATAAAGTCAAGCAGAAGATAGGAGGGTGGTCTCTGGTAATAGGTGCAGGTTGCAAAGGTGCATTCATTTGATAATTATTCTTTGAATACTGTGATCGTTGATGTGTGTGTCAACTTGACTGACCGTAGGGGACTCAGGTTGTGAGTGCGTCTCCAAAGATGTTTCTGGACAAGATTAGGACTTGAATCAGAGGTCCCGGTACAGCAGGAGACCTCCCCAATGTGGGTGGACATCATCCAATCCTGGGAGGGTCTGACTGAAACAAAGGCTGGAGGAGAGAGAACTTCGCTCCTTTTGCCTCCTGCCTGCCTCTGGACGCTGTGCCTACGCGTCTCATTTTCTCCTTCCTGACTGTGGGACTGAGATTTATGCCACATGGGACCCCCTGGTTCTCAGACCTTCAGACTCAGACTGAATTATGCATGAAACCAGATCCCCAACTTTCTTAAACCCCCTCACTGACTCATTGTGCACTTAGGATACAATGGACAATTCTCATCAAGGTATCTCTGGGCATACAAAGTCAACTCCCACATTCTTTGCAACCTAATGTGGAATCGTTATCTCTCCGCCATTGGAAATCAACCACTCTGACCTTTTGTTTCCTTCAAATACCAAAGTGTTTCCTAATTTAAGGCATTTACACGTATTATTTCTTCTTTCTGGTGTCCTCTTTTCCATACTTGTTAAATATTTGCTCTCTACTCAGCCTTTAACTCTCTGATAAATGTCACTTTTAACAAGATACTTTAATGGATCCCAATCTAAAGCATATTCAACCTCAGCCCCATTTTATATTTTAATCCTACTATTTTCCTTTATAGCTCTTACTATGATGTATACTTTGTGCAGTTACTTGATTGATTTCTGTCTTCCTCTGCTTTGCTATAAGCTTTATAATGGCAGAGCCCACTTTTATTTTATTCCCCATTGTATACCCGGTTAGGATCCTAGCCCACACCAGGTTCAGAGTGGAAACATTGTTTGCTTAATGAATGAAGAATTTGTCTTATCTTTATTGTAATAGGAATTAAAGAAGGAAATGGAAATTAATTTTCTGCCACTATTCATTTTATTTAATCATTACTTTTAAAGAAATTATGAGGGCCATATGTAGTATACTGTGAGGCCAGAAGGAGAACAGCACCATAAAATATGTAAAATAAATTATTTTAAGGCAGTGCTGAATTGAAAAAAGAAAAGTTTAGCATGTAACATTCATCTATAAAGGCAGTTTCTCTGTGACAAGTGTATTGTTGCTTTTCCTGATTTATGCACCTATAGTCATCGATAACCTTGACTGAGGAAAGCACTTTAATACAAACTGCACATGAAATTCACTAAGAAATTGGAATTTTATATATCTCAAGTCTGAAAAGTTTATTTATTTTTTACTATGCAATCAATTTCATCTCAGATCTCAGGCAAAAAAAAATAATTTCCAAAGAGTGATACATAGAAAAGAAACAAACATATAATCTTGAACAATATTGTGTTAGTTATCTATTGCTTAGTAACAAACTTTCCCAAAACTTAGTCTAAGCTTTTTCTCATGGTGGAAATGCAGGGAGGGGAGAGAGAGGAGAGGGGAGAGGAAGAGAGAGACAGAGAGTAAAAGAGGAAGAAGGTGGTGGTGGTGCAGGAGAATAATTTGTTTTTGTTTTTAAGGCTCTTAAGGATAAATCTCAGAACTTGCATAGCACCCGTTGCATTTCATTAGAAAAAGTCCAGCAGAGATTTAAGAATTAGGGAAATAAATTTCACTTGTTGAAGGAAGGAGTTGTAAAATCTTGCTGTATGGATGTATGTGCCCATTAATTGTGGTCCTCATTACAGCAAATCTATCACATATACCAGTATTTATTAAATATACTAGAGGCCCATTGCATGAAAATTCATGCAATAGAGGGGCGGTTCCTCAGCCTGGCCTGCCCCCTTTCACAGTCCAGGAGCCCTCAGGGGTGGGAGGCGACCCAGTGATCAGGGGAAGGCGACACCCCATCACACCTCTGCTGCTGCCACTGCTGGTAACACAAGCCTTGGCTGGCCCTGGTTACCTGAGCCTTGGGTGGCCCTGAGCAGCTGAGCAACCACCATCCGAGGCTTGCCTGCACCTTGGGCTGGCCCTGGGTGGCTGGGGGGCTGAGGGGACTGGGGGACTTCTGAGGCAGGTGCCCCAGCGGGGCTGAGAGGACTGGGCGCTGCCATCTTGTGGCTGTGGGCTCCACCATCTTTGAGGGCGGGACAGTCAATTAGAATATTCTCTCCTTATTGGCTGTGCGCACCACCATCTTTGTGATGGTGTGAGGGTCAATTAACATATTCCCTCTTTATTAGATAGGATGAGTTATAAGCTTTGTATATTATATACAGCTATAAAGAATACAGAAGTGTAAAATATTTCTTCCTATACATTACCCACATTTAAACAATTTAGTTAATAACAATATACTGTTCTGGTTTTCAATCTATTTGTATCTAATATAATTTGCAAAGTATAACACCACTTTTTTAAAATGATATAGCTTTCCAGAGGTCCTCGATGAGAGAAGGGACGTGAAGACCCATGTTATTAAGTGATGTAGACATTTCAAAAACTCGAGCTGGAGATCATAGAAGCTGAATAAGTCATCTGGGATGAGAAGACAGCCTTCTAGAAAACAGCCACTATCCAACTGTACCACAAGCACAGGAAATCAATAGGGTAGCGAAAACCTTAGCATGGAGTAATAAGGAGAGAATGCAGAGGTTTGATAATACGATTGTCTTAGCTTTTCAGAATTGAGAATTCTGAGAATTCTCTACCTACCTTTATATGAATTTTTGATCTTTTGAAAAATAATTATAAGATACTAGCATCAACTAGTAGGTAAGAAAACAGATTCATATGGGTTCTGCTAATCTAGACATATTGACTCTTCTCCACATCGAGCATCAATATATCAAAATATATAACAACTAGAGGCCTGGTGCATGAAATATGTGCACTGAGGGGGGGGTGTCCTTCAGCCCAGCCTGCATCCTCTCGCAGTCTAGGACCCCTTGGGGGATGTCCCACTGCTGGCTTGTGGCTGGATGGCCTTCTGCTGCTGCATGGCCTCCTGCTGGAGCTTCAGCAGCTGCTACATATGCATGGGCTGGGTTACCACAGTCTATACTGCAAACACCATCAAGTAGGTGAGTCAAGCATGGAGGCAGGCTAACCGTGAGTTTCCTGCTCTTCTCTGAGTCACTGAATTGTTCAGACTGACTGCCTTCTTCAGAGAATAGCACCAGGATCGGGCCTAAGCCAGCAGTCAGACATTCCTCTCACAGTCCAGGACCCCTCGGGGGATGTAGCAGTGCATCAAGTGGCAGGCAGCCAGGAAGGAGCCTGAATCAGGGCCAGGCGCTGCACCACTTGCACTCATCCCAGCCCGATGTGCCTGCTGCCACCTCTCAGTGGGATCGGGCCTAAACTGGCAGTCAGACATCCCTTGAGGAGTCCCAGATTGGAGAGGGTGCAGGCTGGGCTAAAGGACACCCCCCCCCCAGTGCACGAATTTTGTGCACCAGGCCTCTAGTATTATTATACAATTTCAATACAGTGTTGTGTGTGCACTTAAAATTATGTACAATATGTAACATTGATTTGAAATTAGGTGTAATGTAGATTGTGCATTGTATTATAACATAGGTCATGCAGATACTTAAAAGCAATGTTGTAAGTGTATATTGTAATAGCATTTAATGATATCATATTAGTTCTTGAATTGCAGTGGTAAAGACAATAGTGACTGTTTGTTTAAAAAATAGAAAATTAAAGTATTTCTAAAAATCTATTATTTTCACTGAAATTTAGAAAAAAAAACTTATTTTTAAACTGATTATATGATGATACATATAGCATGAAGAGATTGTTTTATAAAGCTTTCTAGGGTAAATAATAGAAGAAAAGCTTAACACAATGATTTGCAAACTCCAAAACACCATAATTTTTATTACTCTAGATAAATTTATAGCAACAGATCTAAATCTCTAAGTGTGAAATATACTCAACACAGCAAAATGCTTTTTTGTTAGATTTAGATTAGAGATTTTATTCAAGTTTTAGAATATCTGAATTACTTAACCAACTTCTCTTGGGGATGTCATGACAATAAATTTATACATTTGCAAAGCACTTGTAAATGAGCAGTTGGTAGCTGAGTGCTAAGCTTTTGCTAGGCATAATATAATGTTTGGCACTATATTTAAAAAAAAATTCTCCTATTGGCCAATTACACCTCATGTGCAAAACACTTTTCCCTTTTGGGAAACAATATCTAATTTTGCACGTAAGCAAAATCTATTTTATGGTAATATATTAGCCACAGTAAAAGTAAAAGTTGAAATATGTCTTGCAGTGCAATGTGAATGCTATGAACACATTATTTGAGCTAATTATCACAACTGGGATTTAAGCTGAGATTAGTCAATGAGAGGAAACGAAAACATTCATACACAATTTAGTACCTTAGGACAATCATACTGCATTTCTGAGTGCTAAACATTTTAATTGACATAGTTTTCCAAACTGCCATTTAAATTCTGCAGGAAATTTTCTATTTTAGGAACTAATCACACTCTCTCACACACACACAAACAAAAATGAAAGAAGAAATGTAAAAAAGAGTTGAGAAGAAATCATTCTAAGCAGAAATAAATACAGGTAGAGAGATGATAGATAGATGATAGATAGATAGGTAGATAGATAGACAGATAGATAGATGGTAGATAATGATTGGTATGATAAACAGGAAAATCACTAGTCTGGGGATCAAGAGATCTGATTATGATGGAACTTTATTAACTCTGTGAACTGTGCCAACATAGCCAGCAATTATGTAGAAGTTTAAGATGTACCCATCTATGTGATAATCCTATCTAATAAAAGAGAAACATGCAAATTGATCGTACCTCTGCTATGCCCACAAGCCACGCCCACCAGCCAATCAGGAGTGAGTATGCAAATTAACCCAACCAAGATGGTGGTTAATTTGCATATCCAGGTGCAGAATGAAGACTGAAGACAGCGTAGAAGAAAGCCAAGTGCTGCAGAAGGGAGCGAAGCTGTGGAGAAGCAAACAAGCTGGGCGGTGGAGAAGGGAGGGAAGCAGGCAGGGCAGCAGAGATGGGAGGGAAGCAGGCGGGGCGGTGGAGACCGCTGCAGGAAGCCCTATTCTTGCAGGAATCTTCCTACAACAGGCCTCTAGTAATAATATAATAACCACCACCACTACCACCACAATAATAACAACAAACATTCCTGCCCTATGGATTTGTAGATAAGTAAATTATTAGAGGAAGAGGGGTGATAGAAAATAAAAAATTAAAAGTGATTTTAAAATATCAAGAAATGCAAAAAAGTGTATATCAAGTAATTTGAAAAAGGCAAGGAAAAATAGAGTAAAATAAGAGGGTTTGGACTGCTAAGGAAGAGTGTTGAACTGTTAAATTAAGTGGTCAAAACATTTTGTTGAATAAGAGCTCAATCTCCCATTATATCTATACTAATAAAAGAGAAACATGTAAATTAGCTGTCACTTCTCGACGCCCACAGCCAATCAGGAGTGAGTATACAAATTAACCCGACAAAGATGGAAGTGGCCCCGCCCCCCAGCCACTCTGGGCCTCTGGGCACCGAGTCTCCTCAGGGCCTTCCTGCCATGCTCCACACCTGTCAACCATCCTTGCAGCCTCCCTGTGGCCTAGCCCCCAGCCTCAGCAGCAACCCTATGGTGCCTGAGGTCGTAGCTCCCGGTGTCTGGTGTCTCCCTCTACCCCACCCCTGCCCCGCTGCTCTGGTAAACAAAACCCTAGCATTGGAGCAACCCTGCGGGCATGTGTGCTCACTCGGTGCACAGTTAGCACGTCCCAGAAGCCCCGGGCCAGCAAACAAGCAATGGTGGTGGCCACGGTGGCAGCAGCAGGCAGCTCAGCTTTGTTTTGAATAGATGAAAGAGGCCATCTACACAGTAACCAAATTATCAGATCTCCCTCCTTCCTATCTTGCTAAATCAAGAGGGGAGGGGTGATGGGCATGGAGGGAGGGCGAGCGGACAGGAGGCGGAGAGCAGAGGAGGAAGAGGATGAGGAAGGGGCCAGTTGCATCCCACTTTCACAATGGGAAAGTGAAACGCACTAGCATACCCAACCTCTCCAGTCCTCCCTGCCTGCCTCGCTCCCCAGACCTCTTCCTCTCTGCGCCTCCCCGGGAGTGCCAGCGTTGCACAGAGGAACTCTCCTGAGAAGGAGGGCAAGGAGGAAGCGGCACTAGAGCGTGCAGGGCTTGCCACTGCTGCCACTGCACAGGCTGCCTGAGCAAGCCCGTGGTGTGCCAGCAGCCAGGAGAAGGAAGACCTATTCTTGCACGAATCTTCACGCATGAGGCTTTTAGTCTATTGAAATAATAATATATGGAAGCTTAAATGTTAGTAACAACAGGGGATAAATTTAATTCTCTGCCAAATGTCCACCCATCTGAAATATCAAAGTTCTAATTTCTCTCCAGCTATGTCTTCTCTGTTCTAAGCACCTTGCAATTTGAAAGACTGCACTTTACTTCTGAGCTCCACGTGCTTTGCATGCATAAGAGAATAATTACAGAGAGACTCAGTTGATCTTGGTGTTAAGCAGTGCTATCCCTATTTTATGAAAATGGAATTAGAATTGGCAAGCCTCAGGGGGTCAATCCAACTGGGAAAATAAAGACTGTTAATCTAAGTCAATAGCATAATGCTGGCTGGCCTAGTGCCCTTGAATAAGTCATTTAGCTTCAATCTCCTTGTCTGAAGACAGTGACGGAAGGTGAAAAAAATTATCAAAGAGTTCAAGTCAAATATGGAATGGATATGAGCTTTTATGATAGCATAATATCCTGACCCCAGTGTCATGTGGCAAAAGGAGGTTGTACTGATTGAGAAATGGGACACAAAGTGTTTAAATAATTTTGCTCATAGCACAAGGCAAGCAAATGACACCATTTTATAAAGTACATTAAACTCTGACTTCCAGTAAGTATTTTAACCAGAATTATGCAAACAGCATCCACATATATATCCTTAAATTTTATTTTTGAATTAAATTCTGTGGTATACTTGGGATTTTCTTTTACTTAACAAATGCATATCTATTTTGACCTAGTACAGGGAAGCTTAAGTACATTTCTATTGACATTTATTGAGTTTTAAGTGTCTAAGCTGTAATTTTCCTGAATATAAAATTTCCATATTTGAAGTATGAACATTTCAGATTTACATACTGCTCATGCTGTTTTTTATTTTTATTTTATTTTTACTAAAATCTTTATACCCCTTCAGGTATTCTGTCATCTGGAAATATCTTAATAGGATATGATTCCTAAATGTGAGCACATGACAGTAAGTTCATTTTACCTCCTTCATTTTTCTTTCAAACTAGTGTGCCAAACACCCAGTCTTGTTTCAAAAACAAAAAGAAACAAACAAAAGAAAAACTAAGAAAAATATGAAGCTGCCAAATTAAAATATCCTATATAATAAAGAGGTAATATTCAAATTGACCCTCAGGCCCTCACAAGATGGCTGCCTATGACCAGGCTGGCAGGGAGGTTAGTGAGGGACGACCAAACGACTAAACAAACAGGCTGTGTGGGGCGAATTTTGTGCACCAGGCCTCTAGTATATATATAGTTGTATTTAAAATGTGAGATCAGGCCTTTTGATGAAATTCAATTCAATTCCTGATCTTTCAGTGTTTGATTCATTGAGCAGAAATAACATTATCATCACCAATAAATATTATTTAAGTAAAATGAATATTTTCATACAAAGTTAATATTTACAAGAATTAATTTAAATCTGAATGTGTAAATTTTTGACTGTACTTTTGTCATTTAGAAATGTTGACATTTACTAAATAACCTGTCCTGTATTAGTTGTTTTAAAGTAAGATTATTTGCTTAAAAAATCATAGACAAACATGAAAGAAGCTATTTCTACTTTACTCATTTATTTTTGGGTGACATACATAGGCAGAACCTGTCATCCACTTCATCTCTCACCATAATGTATGTACTTCGGGTAGTTTTTTTAGTTAATCTGACCAGGGTGTGCTCTTTTGTAGGTAGAAACATCTCTTGGAAACATAGATGATAGATTTTGCACTCGTTTGCTAGTGTTAACATGACAAAGTAGCATATTGCATTAGTTTGCTAGGGTTGCCATAGCACATTACCCTGTGTCTTCACATGGTCTTCCTTCTATAACATGCCTGTGTCCTCTTTTTCTAAGGGTACTGGTCCCATTGCACTAGGGACCATCTTAATGACTTCATTTTAACTTCATTATCTGTAAAGGACCTATCTGCAAATAGTTACATTCCATATTTCTGAGGGTTGAGATTTCAACATATAAATTTTGGGAGGGACACAAGTGATCACATAACAGGTACACTATTTTGCCCTTAAGTTATTTAGTTTTCTCATATTTTATTGTATACATAGTTGTATCACTTTCTGTTCCTTGATTTATTTTAAAAATATGATGTATGCGATGATTTGTTTCTATAGTACTTGGTTGTCTGAAGAACAACAAGAACAAGAGATGTCTTTTGTTGTTGTTGAGGCATGCATTGTTAACCAACCATTTTGCTCATAAATCATGAATAGTAAAATGGGAAGTTTGAAAAATGGATTTTTCATTTTCATAGGCAGTTCATCACACACAAATATATTGATTTTAATGAAGATCTGGTTACCCATTCTGCATTTCTCTGGAATTTGATACTGTTTTTCTCTGTTACTTGGGCAGATTATTTTTCCTACTTCACTAGATCCAGCGGTATTTATTTTCCCAACTTTGCTCTCATGAATGTTCAAAGTACAATACTTCCTTTTGAAAGTTTCACATCTAACTTATTTTGTGGATAAATTCAATTATTGTATTTTTATTCTTCAGTTCTTCTGGACATTACTTTCAAATGCATTTTTCAACTCTTTTTATTTTGACTCCTGATAATTTTGTAAAGGAAAATCCTGAATCCTTTTTCAGATTGATCATTTTATGTAGATTTAGTAAGATGGTTGCTTTATACCTCTGCACAATTGTATATCGAATACGCAGTTGGATATATTATTGTTATATAATTTTGGAAGAGGATTTTCTTAGGTAAGTTTAATCAATTCTAATGCAATTTCAGATGCTGACAACATGTTGATTTTGACACATGTTTATCGATTAAATAATAATGTCTTTTCAATATCTAATGGAAATATTGGATTTGATAATCATATATCTTTGTTACTATTGGAAATAGACTTGTTAAGTGTCATGTGTAAAATGCAGCTTTTTCTGTCTTGATATGCACTGAATTATCTTTGAAACCACTCTTTGTATTTTGCTATGTGAAGTGCTTTTCCCTAAGAGGTAGAATTCCTGGCTGAGTGAAGAGAGTGAAGGTGAGGTTGTTATGGTGATTGACAGTGAAACGGATGAAGCACCCATTCCCTCTGACCCCTAATACAAAGGAAAAACTTAAATAGTAACTGCCCTAAGCTTTTGATAATAAAGAAATACACCCCCCCATAACTCCTAGGAGGAAACTTGCACTCTTTCTCTGTTCTTTCAAGATGTAAATCTCATGTTTTTTGGAATAAAAATACCCCAGGAGATATCTAAAACACTGTCTGAGACTAGGGGCTGGAGGTAGCACGAGAGAAAAGAGGCTTTTTTAAAAAAATGCAGACTTCTTTAGAAGCTCCCTTGCTCGAAATCTAGTGCATAGCTTCCATGTGATTATTTGTCAAGGGCAAATACAAATCTCAGAAATCTTTCTCCAGTGCAGGGTGGGCTCTTGATTAGGTTGGCGTGCTGCTTCCGGTTCCCTGTGCACAAGGTCACTCGCTGGGCTCTTTGGTCGCCAGGGGCCTCCAGCTGTAGGCAGCATTGGGTGGGGCTAGAGGCAGCACTCTGTGTTTGGGCGAGGTCACTGTCCAGCTCCCTCATCAGGCGGGGCTGTAGGCTATGCTCTGCGCAGCCTGGCTGAGTCACTGGCTGGGCGCCCTGCTTGAGCAAGGCTGCAGGCTATGTTCAAAATCAAGCAAGGCTGTAGGCTGGGCTCAGCAGCTGGGCGGTACCGCAGGCAGGTTCCAAGGCTGTCCAGGGTGACTGTGAAGATTCCCTTGTTATGTCGGGAGGAAAGGTATATGCCGCAGTTGGGCAGAGCTGCCAGCTTGGCTTCCCTGCTGTGGGATGAGCTCCAGGGCTACAGGGATTCTCTGATTAGGCTTCCTGACTGGGCAGGACTGGAGAGTGCAGGCTTTAATACCTGGAGGACCTGCTGGCCCGTGACCTGAACCAGGCAGACCTCCTCAGCAGACAGGGTCTCAGGCATTGCGCTGCAAGGGGGAAGTCAGTGGCTGGGCTTTCAGCTCGCTTATGTCTTCAAGGAGGAAAGGGTCTGCCAGGATCTGCGTGCTGGTTGCTGTAATCCCCACAGCCTTCTTTGTTTCATTCTGATCCTCAGTGGTCAAAGCTGGCAGATTTCCCCAGTGATCCTGTGAGGACGTGTGCCACCTGAGAAGTGTCCTGCAATGCTGGGAAAGCTGGGTGTCCACCGTGGGCTCAGTTTCCTACAGAAGAGACCATAGGGCCAGTGGGGCCCACTCAGTGGGTGCTGTGCCAGCCTGGGCAAGACAATGCGGGCAGCGCAGCTCCCCCTCTTACCCATTTAAGGCAGTCCTTCTAGGTCTCTGTGGTCCAAGGGTGCTTCAGCCTCACCCCCAGGTTCTGATTTTTACAATTTGGCTTGTTTATGGATAGCTGATAGTCAGTCTTCTTGTGATGGGGACTGAAGTCAGAACATCCTATATTACCATCTTGATGATATCATTCCTGCTTTTTTTTTTTTTTTTTTTTTTGCTTTTTTTTCCCACACAGCATTCTCCTTCTCTATTTTTAAAAAATATATTCTATTGATTTTTTTTACAGAGAGGAAGGGAAAGGAATAGAGAGTTAGAAACATCGATGAGAGAGAACCATCCATTGATCAGCTGCCTCCTGCACACCTCCTACTGGGGATGTGCCTGCAACCAAGGTACAGGCCCTTGACCGGAATCGAACCTGGGACCCTACAGTCTGCAGGCCGATGCTCTATCCACTGAGCCAAACTGGTTAGGATTCATTCTCTATTGATAGAATCATTTTAATTCTTCAATATCCAGTTCATTTTTCTTTTACTTTATTAAATATTCTCTATCTAATCTATCCACATTAGACTCTTCCCAGTTCCATGTAGTCCAGAAATGTGTCATTTTTGTGCAGTGGTATAGTCTCAATGCCAAATGCAGCTGATGTCACATATTGTATGTTCCATGACTGTTATTGAGTTGATGCTTTTAATAGATTAGAAATGAGCTGTTTCATAAAGATAATCATGTTAAACCTTATCTATAAATAAAATTTCATGCTTTATAATATGCTAAAATAAAACATAATGAGGAATAAATTAGCAAATGGATTTTCATTTGAATTAAATAGATTTCTTAGTTAAAATTGACCCTAGACAATAGTGCTGTGAAGGCCTGGGGCAGGGGCTGAGCAGGGTAGAGGAGGTCAAGAGGGGAATTTTAGGGGGCATCTGTAATACTTTCAACAGTAAAGATAAAGTTTTAAAAAAAGATCATCGATTTTAGTAATGACTGGTCAGCAAACCTGTAGTGAAAGCAAATCACCTCTGAAATACCTTATGGCCAAAAAGTTATATGTATATCATTGTGAGTAATACTTTCATTTATTATATTCTGAAATTCCTTTTGAATAGATATTACTATAAAGGGAATTTACATTCAAGTGGTGTGTGTTTTTTCCCTTGCACACTAAAATCATTCTGTTTCTTATGTATCTACTAGAGGCCTGGTGCACGGATTCATGTACATTAAAAGGAAATTAATTAGAAGAAATATTTTAGAGGCCGGGGAGGGACTGCAGGAGGTTGGGTCCAGGGCGCGACTTTCCCATCTCGCCCAGTCCCGATTCACCGGACCCCAGCAGTAAGCTAACCTACCGATTGGAGTGTCTGCCCCCTGGTGGTCACTGCACATCATAGCTGGTCGAATGGTCGAACAAATGGTAGGACACTTAGCATATTAGGCTTTTATTATATAGGATTCCCTAGAGACACTTGCCCATTAGAAAATTCAGCTTATAGCAATGCTTAGGAAAGAAAGAATAAATAAAAGGAAAAAAGAAAAACAATGAAAGAAAAAGAAACAGAGAAAGAGAGAAAGAAAAGCTTTATGTATTATACACTATTTAATTTTTTCAACTTTACCTTATCTTATTAGAAATTAACTTTTATATCATTTTCTTTACTAATTTGAAACATTTAATTTATGACTATATTTCCTGAGAACAGATGTCAATAATGTAAAATCAATAACCTGTGTTAATTAAAAACAAAACAAAACACCCACACACACACACACACATTCACACATAGCCATAGCTGATGTGACTCGGTTGAGCATCTTCCCTGCATCAGGAGGTCCCTGTTTGATGCCTGGGTCTCAGGCTTTATCCCTAGTAGGGGATGTGCAGAGGCAGCGGATTGATGTTTTTCTGTCACATCAATGTGTTGTTATTTTTCTCTCTCTCACTCTAAAAATCAATAAAAAATATTTTAAAATAAATAAAATAAATAAAAAATACATAGAGCCTCCAATACCAAACTCAAGGAAAATTGGTTTAATTGCTACCTAATATTAGACTACACAAATACAGAAGCACATGGAGCAGTTGTTAGCAATTATAATCAATCAAAATTTATGTTACAAAAGGATTGCAAATTGATTAATGCTTAAATGTGTGGGGAAATTCTCAAATGCTCTGACTTCTTTTGAGAGATTTTCACATACAATTACATAATCAATACTCAAATTATTCCTGAAGACAGTGAAATATAAAGGCCAAGTTTTCTGCTTACTTATAGTTCTTAAAATTCTGCATTTTAAATCTGATACTTAATCTAATAAGTGACTATAGACAAAATATTATCTTTATTGTAGTCAAATAATTTTTATGCTTATTTATTTTTTAATCCTACTTCATAACTAAAGCAAAAAAGTGATCTTTGCAAATTTTCTATTAAACTGGTGTCTTTAAATGTGTTATAATAAAATGAAGAATAGAAAAAATACCTGTTTTACAAGTTATAATGTTCAAGTTCAGTTTACAATAACTTTGATCTCCATGAGCTAAATCAAAAGTTTTAAGTAGTACCAAAATATTGAAATCATTGTGCTTTGGCATAGGCATGCTAAAATAATGGATCTTTGTACCCTTTACTATCTAACACCCAAGACTCTCAAAAACTACATAGAAGGTCATCAATAAACATCATTATACTAAAATCATGAAAATACATAATTTCTGATAAATCTCAGACATGCTGGTTTTTTTATTAGAGTAGACTATAAGTAATTTGACTCTAAAACTAAATAGATTCAGTAACTACTCACTTACAATCCTATATAATAAAGAGATAATATGCAAATTGACCATCACTCCAACACACAAGATGACTGCCCCCATGTGGACACAAGATGGTCACCACAAGATGGCCAGCAGGGGTGGGCATTTGTGGGTGATCAGGGCAGCAGGGGATGGCAGTTGGGAGGGACCAGGCCTGCAAGGGAGGGAAGTTGGGGGAAACCAGGCTTACAGGGAGGACAGTTGGGAGGGCAGGCCTACAGGGGAGGGCAGTTAGGGGCAACAAGGCTGGCAGGGGAGGGCAGTTTGGAGGGACAAGGCCTGCAGGGGAGGACAGTTGGGGGCAAACACGCTGGCAGGGGAGGGCAGTTAGGGGTGACCAGGCTGGCAGGGGAGGGCAGTTAGGGGCAATCGGGTTGGCAGGGAATCAATTAAGCATCAATCAGGTTGGCAGGGGAATGGTTAGGGGGAGATCAGGCAGGCAGGCGAGCGGTTGGGAGCCAGCAGTCCTGGATTGTGAGAGGGATGTCCAGGATTTGGCCTAAACGGGCAGTTGGACATCCCTCGAGGGGTCCCAGATTGGAGAGGATGCAGGCTGGGATGAGAGACATGCCCCCCACCATGCACAAATTTCTACCTGCATGGGGCTTCTAGTATCTTAATAAATATCTCTTTAGTCATTGTCTGCTTCTTGAGTAAACAAAAGCCTGGAGCATCTCATCTGTCTACCTCGTATGAAGTTTCAAGAGGATCTAAAGATATGAAAAATAGTGTACCACAAGATCAGTGGCTTCCTCCATTGCCAGGGAAACCCAAGCAAAATGGTAAATGGAGATCCCTAGAAGCATGGGTTGTCTCTCAACTCCATGGCTAAGTAGGATGATTGTATTTTGGTTTCTTTTTAGTGGATGTTGCCTTTATGTCATCTATCCTGGAAAAAAATGCTTAAATCCTGTTAGAGCAAAAGTATCTTGATTTCACTTCTAGAACCCCAAATACCACTGCTGTTTCTGTGACAAAATCGACCCTATCATAAGAAACAGCAAGGGGAAAAAAAAAACCACTTAATTACCAAGTCCATGATGTTGAAATTTGCAGTATACATTTTTTGTTAAAGTTTATTATCTTCTACACTTTCTACTATGATTTTATAAATATTTGCATAATTTTATATCAATGAGGGATGGTACATAATTTAAGACATCCTCAAATCTTAGTATTAGATCAACATCAACATCAACATCAACCCTTTACCTTTTTTCCAAGATCTTTATTTTAGTATATTGGACATAACATAAAATGTTTGTTAATAAGTAATATAAAGACACTGTATTGTAAAACAGTAGTCTGAATAGCATCTCTCCATAGGACCTATATGCTTTGTCAACAGTTTGAATTCTTAGGCCTTCAACTAATTCTGCTTGATTTGTCAATTAAAAAACATTCAATTATCTATGCATCAGCAGATGTCACAGGTCAATGTTTTTTAAATCAATTCCTTAGTGTTTGTGCTGTTTTACTTTATGACACACTGTCATATTAACAGATGGCATATGCAGTTGGCAAGTCAGTCTTCCTAATTCCATGCATCTCTTCCTTGTCTGAGTACCTCCTTGTTCTATATTGTGCGCATTTATGTCCATATATCCCCTGACCTGTTACCATTGCTTCATTGCTCTGGCCTTATGTTTCAGCATCTGTACCTACTTTTATTGTGAATGTTCAGTAAATACATTTTTCTCTGTGCGCATATCTATCTATTTATTTCTTCCCTCTTGCCCTCTTTCAAATGTAACATTTTTCTGACCCAAAGATCCTATAGCAGTATAATTCCTGTTGGCTATGTTCCTATTTTATATCAGTGTCTGCATCTTAATATCCTAGTAAATATTTTAATGCATAGCTTCAGCTTTGCTAATTAAATCACATTTTACCCTTTGCCTTAGTGTCTTTTTTCTCTCTCTCCATTTTTCGTTTGTTGTGTACTGCTCACGCAGAATTTCAATTTGTTTTTAACTCAGATTAACTTTTCCCCCACAATTGGTTAAGATAAATATCTCTTTCCACTAAGACCTGTCTTCTGACTCACTTTCCTCATGGTAAGTCATCTTGAGGTGGCTATAAGCATTTTTCACATCTACCAAGGAAATTCTGCTAAAAAAGAATATGTTGTGTTTGGGTTTAGATTGATCTATCTAGGGGCTTGCAATCACTTCCATGACAAGTATTACTAGCTATACCCATATAGAAAGGATTCAGAGTTTTAACGTATTTGAAAAACCAGAAATCATGTTAAAATGTTTTACAGAACTAGGACCTGAAGTTTGGGAAAGGGGAAAAATGTTTAAATTATGCGGAGCAGAAGATAACCTGTGGGAAATTCATGTAATCACTAGAGGCCCGGTGCGTGAAATTCGTGCATGGGGGGTGCTGTCCCTCAGCCCAGCCTGCACCCTCTCCAATCTGGGACCCTGGTGGGATCGGGCCTAAACAGGCAGTCAGACATCCCTCTCACAATCCAGGACTGCCGGCTCCCAACTGCTCACCTGCCTGCCTTCCTGATTGCCCCTAACGGCTTCCGCCTGCCAGCTGGATCACCCCCTAACCACTCCCCTGCCAGCCTGATTGATGCCTAACTGCTCCCCTGCCAGTCCGTTTGCCCCAACTGCCCTCCCCTGCAGGCCTGATCCCCCCCAACTGCTCTCTTCTGGAGGCCTGGGTCCCCCCCAACTGCCCTTCCCTGCAGGTCCGGTCACCCCCAACTTCCCTCCTCTACTGGCCTGGTCACCCCTAACTGCCCTCCCCTGCAGGCCTGGGCCCTCCCAACTGCCCTCCCTGCTGGCCTGATCGCCCACAACTGCCCTCCCTTGCAGGCCTGGTCCCTCCCAACTGCCCTCCCTGCTGGCCATCTTGTAGTGGCCATCTTGTGTCCACATGGGGGCAACCATCTTTGACCACATGGGGCCAGCCATCTTGTGTGTTAGAATGATGGTCAATCTGCATATTACTCTTTTATTAGATAGGATAGAGGCCTGGTGCATGGGTGGGGGCCAGCTGATTTTCCCTGAAGGGTGTCCCAGATCAGGGTGGGGGTTCCTTTGGGGCGTGGGGCAGCCTGGGTGAGGGGCCTGTGGTGGTTTGCAGGCTGGCCATGCCCCCTGGCGACCAAAGGGGAGGCCCTGGTATCTGGGATTTATTTATCTTCTACAATTGAAACTTTGTAGCCTGGAGCAGAGCCAAGCCTTCTGCTCATTTCATGGGGGCAGCCATTTCTGTTGGGATTTATTTATCTTCTATAATTGAAACTTTGTAGCCTTAAGCGGAGGCCAAGGCAGGCCAGGGCTGCAGAAGCTTGGCTTCCTCCATCACCGGGGGCAACCCTAGCCTCTTGCTCTCTCCAGCTCCATGGCTGCCACCATTTTTGTTGGGATTTATTTATCTTCTATAATTGAAACTTTGTAGCCTGGAGTGGAGGCCTGGGCCAGCCAGGGTGTGTGGAAAGCTTGGCTTCCTCCATTGCCAGGGAAACCCAAGCCTCCCTCCTGCTTTCTCCGTGGCCACAGCCATCTTAGTTGGGTTAATTTGAGTACTCGCTCCTGATTGGCTGGTGGGTGTGGCTCATGGGCATGGCTTGTGAGTGTGACAGATTGATGGTTAATTTGAATATTACTCTTTTGTTAGATAGGATTAGATGTGTAAATGTTATGAGAAGGTTTGTTTCTCTTCAAGTCAACCAGAAGCTCTCTCCTGTTATATATTCCTGAATATATTCTGAATATATTCAATTATTCAGCCTTTTTTTAAGGAGCACACCATTATATTTTATCAGAATCAGGTCCTAACACACTTGGATTCAGCTCTTCCCACACATAATTTAAAAGAACGAATTGCCAGTATTTTAAAATAAAGCATTTTTTGACACTTAAAAAAAACTTTTGTTGATTTTCAAAGAGAGAAGAAGGAAGAGGAAAAGACAGAGGGCAACACCAATGTGAGAGCAAAACACAGATCTGCTGCCTCCTGCACCCTCCACCCCCCACGGTGGGTCAAGCCTGCAATCAGGGCATGTGTCCTGACCAGGAATGGAACTAGCCACCTTTCAATGCACAGGACAATGCCCAACTAGCTGAGCCACACCTGCCAGGACTAAAATAAGACATGTGGTGTGTTTTTTTCATATATACATAAAATATTTGAATAATGTTTAAGTATATAGTTCAGTGACAGTAAGTGTTTGCAAAACTTACAAAATGAAATTCTTTACCCATGAAATGATAACTCCAATACTCCCCTCTTTCCATCCCTTGGCAACCACCATTCTACTTACCCTTTCAATCCATTCGACTAAGTACTTCATGTGGATGAACTTGTACAGTGTTTATTCTTTTGTGACTGGCTTATTTAACTTAGTATAATTTTTCAAGATACATCCATGTCCTTTCTTTTTACAGGTGGATAATATTTCGATGTATGTTTAGAACACATTTTGTCTATTCATTCATCATTTGGGACATTTGGGTTGTTTTTACCTTTTTGGCTCTTAAGAATAACGCTGTCATGAACATTGGCATGTTACAATCTGGTTGAGTCGCTATTTTCAATGTTTTTGAGTATAAATCCAGAAATAGAATTGCTGGCTCATATCATTTTGTTTTTAATTGTTTGAAGAACTGCCTGAAAGGCTATTTTTATAAAAGAAAAAAATTTTGCTCCCTCTTGAAAAAAATCCAAAAATCTAGGATGACTGAGAGTTCTTTCTGGTGGGGCAGAATTTCTTGTGGAGCCAAGAAGATGCTCGGTCCATTGCAAGAAGCACGGATTCTTCAGAAGCCACAAGTCCCTTTCCAACAACACTCAATTATATTAGTTACTTGCCCCTTAGAGCAAGAGTATATATTTTTGGGACCCCTGGCCTATAGCTTAAGAAAATCTAAAAAGAGAGGTGAGAGAGAGAGGAGGAAAAAGGAAGTAAACAACAAATATAAATGTGCTGATGATGGACTAAACCCTGCCTCATTACCTGAGTCAAAATCAAGAAAGGGAGGGGACTACAGGAACAGGTAAAATATATAAATTAGATATAAAAGAAAAACATAATTTTCATAAATATTGGAGGTGACTATTTGAGAATCATTTACGAATGTGTATAAGTTTAAGTTGCCATGATTTAGTTAACTGACACCAGTCTTCCAACAACCTGGCTCAAATTTCAATTTTTATATGAACTGCAAATAATTGCATGAGAGTCCAAAATGTGCTACTAGGTCTTGAGTCCACAAATTGCTGCACAATTAACAAATGTGCATTGTAACCAGTGACCAATTATGCCACTTCTTTCCAATTTTGTCAGTGATCGGTCATGTACATCTGTTATTCAGGTCAGGCATAGGCAGGAAAGCATGTAGTTAAGTGGCCTCCCTGTCTTCCAGTGGTAAAACCATGTGACACTTTGCAAAACTGGATAATTAAAAAGGAAATTGGCCAGCCTATATGGAGATGCAACAGAGAGACAAAAAGTGATAATGCTGAAAATGAAATTTGAATGCAGTGTTAGCAGAGTTATAGAAGAAAGAGTTGACATGGCCACCATTCAAGAGACTGAAGAAGGTAATTAGTGAAGACAACTATTATTTACATGAATGAGGAAATTTGTTGTGACAAAAAAAATTAGAAAGATCTCCAAGGAAGTGATGCTGGTAAAGAAAAACTTCGCATTTGAAAAATTCTTGGAAAGATTTTTATGACATCGAAAGTCTAAAGGATAACACGTTTGAAACTGATCTGTGCTGAGAAGGTGTATGCCAATTTGCCAAGGCTAGAAAATATCTCACTCCACATTGTAAGTTATATGAAAAGAAGGCAAGCACCATTCAAACTGCTCTTGATAAGATTTTAAAAAGTAATAAAACACTTAAATTTTCAACTTTTCTAATGTTTTAAGTTGTGCAGTAAATAAGTATTAGTTTCCCTTGTTTTATTCCCCATACATGTTTAATTATCAGCAAGAAAGCTTTTAATGTTTGACAAACTTTTCTAAAGTCAGTGAAATAATGGTACTTTTCCCATTGGTTATTAAGATAGGTTTGCATGGCTTCAGTTTACACGATCACTTATATGTACTTGCTCATCTTTGTTTTTGAGATGGATAAGCACAATGCAAGGCAAAAGTACTAACAGAATGTAAACAAACCTTAGAGTAAAAATTTCCCGAGTTGTAGCTTCAATGTTGGTACTTTCTACTGATGCAATTTTGGGTAGAATATTCAATCCTTGTATAGCTTATTATCTTCACTTATTATCATTGAAGTGGAAAGAGCAAGCTACTTCTTAGGAAGATAACTGCTGTACAGTGACTAATATAGGGTTTAATAAAATGTATGTTCAAATTAGTAAGTGTTAGAGTTGGTCCTTTGGACTTTTTAGGAGTTTGGAGAAGATAACAGAAGTTGGAGTGAAAGGCTAAATGGTTTGGACTTTACGCTGTGAAAAAAAGGAAGCCATTGGGGTCGTGCACAATGGGACTGCCTTATGAAGATAAATCAGGAAACGCTGGACATGATGGATTAGAGCGTAGAAGGACTAATGGCAAGCTGGTAAATTTTCAGTGTAAAATAGTTGAATGGGTGTATGCTAATAAGACCTAAATTAGTAAGACCTTGATAAACATTATTCAATGAATAAAATCTAAAGAAAAATTATAATTAATGTATATCTGTTTAATGCAATTAATAATGATTTAAACTATTGATAAAGTAAGATTGGAGAAAGATTGGAAGACTTTATGTGCTCTTATAAGTATGTAGTTATTTCACCAGTGTATTCCATGACTTTTAGACAGGGATTTTTATGAATTTTCAGTGGGTTTTTATGAATTTCTTTTTAACGGCACCCTCATTAGTCAGGGAGTATTAACTACTATAACAAGTGACCCTGAATCACTGTGGCTTACCATAGTAAAAGTTTATTTCTCAGACTAGAGAGAGTCTGTAAGGCAGGGCCAAGGCTTGTTTTATCATATTGTTCTGTCAACTTCTTTGGCACCAGAGTCCTCCACTGGAGACTCTCCATCTGGAAGAGTTGAAAGGAGGGGTCTAGTGGGAGTTATCAGAGACGAGACCTGCAAGTGTCATATATTACGCTGGAGGCCCCATGCATGAAATTCGTGCAAGAGTGGGCCTTCCATCCCCTGGCTGCCAGCACTGGCTTCCCTCGCAGCCCCAGCTTCATCCGGAAGGTCATCCAATCTAATTAGCATATTGTGCTTTTATTATTATAGATTAGTCAGAATCCAATCAATAAGACAGTTATATCTACGAGGGAAATACATTTTGAGGTAACATGAAGCATGTGTGTTGAGGTTGGCCCAAGACTTGTTTTTCTAAATGAAGTTTTCAGGTGGAATTCAGACAATGTGACTTTTTAAAAAGGCCCTTAGGGATAAAATGTAACCAAACAACTATTATGTCACATCACAGTCCTAATGTCTGCAAAATCTTTGAAATCAGAAAGACATGATAAGGGAAGGGATTCCTTTGTAATGAGTTTAAAGCAACTATATGGAGAAAAGAACTATAGTCATCAAGTATGACAAAAATTCAATCCCAGAAATTTGAAGTAAAAAGAGGAAACAACTGAATTCTATTAATTAATGAGATTAGTGACCTGGAAAAGTATAGATTGCCTACAAGTAGGAGCAGGTTGCTCATCAGTTTGTATGGCAAAACCCAATTACAGTTTTAGTTCTAGCAATATTAAGTATCAAATGCATCCCAGTTTGGATGACAAATATTATGTTTATCCTACACAGAAGGGTGTAGCTAAAGGAACTTAGTCAAGTAAACTTGAACTAATTTTAAAGTATTGCCTAATCCAGTTTTTAAGCTAAAATTGCTTAATAAGATTAACCAAATTAATTGAATAGGACTCTGTCCTCAAAAATATTTTTGGCAAAGGAATTAAGAGTTATCATAGCATCGTAGAAACAGAAGTTCTATTTAGCAAGCATATGTCAGTGTACCTACTACAAAGGCTAGGGCAGATATTTCAGAAGAAGTTGAATCAGTCATGCATTCTGCTGAGTAGAACTATCTCTCTATATATAAAAGCTTAAATAACTGGCCAACTGGCCAACTGGTACCTATGATGCACACTGACCACCAGGGGGCAGATGCTTAATGCAGGAGCGAAAACCACAGGCATGGAAACATGGAACAGACTGATGAATCTCAGAGGGAAGGGGGAGAACAGAGGGTAGGAAGAGATTAACCAAAGATATTACATGCATACTAGAGGCCCGGTGCACAAAATTCGTGCATGGGGTGTGTGTGTGTGTTCCTCAGCCCAGCCTGCACCCTCTCCAATCTGGGACCCCTCAAGGGATCGGGCCTAAATGGGCAGTCGGACATACCTCTCACAATCCAGGGCTGCTGGGTCCCAACCGCATGCCTGCCTGCCTGATTGCCCCTAACCACTTCTGCCTGCCAGCCTGATCACCCCCTAACCGATCCCCTGTCAGCCTGACCAACGCCTAACTGCCCTCCCCTGCAGGCCCAATTGCCCCTAACTGCCCTCCCCTGCTGGCCTGGTCACCCCTAACTGCCCTCTCTTGCCAGCTTGGTTGCTCCTAACTGCCCTCCCCTGCCAGCCTGGTCCCCCCAACTGCCCTCCCCTGCAGGCCTGGTCTGCCCAACTGTCCTCCCCTGGAGGCCTGATTGCCCCCAACTGCCCTCCTTTGCAGGCCTGATCCCTCCCAACTGCCCTCCCCTGCTGGCCATCTTGTGGCAGCCATCTTTGACCACATGGGGGCGGCCATCTTGCGTGTTGGCATGACGGTCAATTTGCATATTACCTCTTTATTATAAAGGACTAGAGGCCTGGTGTATGGATTAGTGCACCAGTGGGGTCCCTGAGCCTGGCCTGTGCCCTCTCACAGTCCGGGACCCCTCGGGGGATATCAGAGAGCCAGTTTCAGTCCAGTCCCCACAGGCCAGGTCAAGGGACCCCATGAATCTGTGCACTGGGCCTCTAGCTGATACATAAAAGACAAATGAATTACAAAGGAATTTATGATATTGGTCATTAATATCTTCAAGGGATTCTTCTTGCTATGATTGTGTACTTAACACACAATGTATTGATCAGAATTTTCTTTCCAAGCATTTCCTCACTGAAAAGACTGGCACTGATCTTCAACATGCACATTGTGTGAAATTTGCCATTTATTTTATTTTAATAGTATAAGAATTTGAACCTCTTGATTTTACATCAGTCATTTCTGTTTGGTTAGTGTGAGTCAGGTCCACTGGAAAATGATAGAATCTTGAAAGGTTTGGAGTGGGCTGGGGTCATGCACCTCTGACATGAAGCCATAATGTATCAAAAAAAGATTTTATTCCAGGCACCTGGGTGCAGGTGGGCTGAGCCTGAGAAAGGCATCAGCGAAGAGAGCAGGAAGAGATAGGTTTTTATTAATTTGTGCTTGCTGTAAGCCCCTCTGCTGACCTAAGGGTCCTGGCCGACCTTGGTTCCTCCCATGCCAGGTGTCTTCTGGTTATCTGAGCTATGCCATGCTCAAGGCTGCACGATTTCTTTAAGATATCTGCTAAGTACAGTAAGTTTTCTCTGCCCCATTTTATTCTCTTTAAACCTTTCATTCTCATTTGAAAGGGTATATATAAAGAAAAAGAAGGGGGATGGGGTGGTCATTTCTCTTTTATTACTTCTTGCATGAGAGGGGTGTTGTGAACACCTAAGGAGTAAATTCAGATTATTTCCTGAAGTATAGGCCTGTAGGGTCTCTTTACCTGGGTAAGGAAAAACTGTCCTACTATCTTAACTAGGTCTTGTAATCTTGTTTGAATAAATTTGGCAACAAATTTTAAAATGTATGGCTCGAGGAGGAGGAGAAATAGAGTTAGGGGGCCTAAAAGGGGTAAAAGCCAGGTTAATTTGGGCAGAGCTGCTTGTAGGCTGGGCCATATGGACTGCTCTATGCTGTCCTGACTGATCTCCTTGAATTGAATATTCTGTAGAATGCGTTGTGTTTTTTTCCTCTATTTGACCTGTAGAGCTTAGATAAATAAACAGGAGGTATTAGTAATTGAACAACCCCCCCTCTTTGGCTAAAAGATAGTCTAAGGTGAGTAGGGGGACCATTTTAGGGATATAAGAAATCTTCAAGATTTAGAAGCACTAAACAAATAGATGTGATCTGAAGAGAAATCCTGTAAATTGCCCTGGAGCCAGAGGTCTGTAATGAGTTCAAAAATACCTTGCACTGTTCAGATAGGATAGTCTGCACCAGGTGGGGAAATGCTGTTACTAATAATCTGGAGGAATGTAGAAATCTGGATATATAATTTATTAGTCATTCAGCTGATATTCGAGAGGGGCTATTTTTTCTCAGGAAGGCCAATGGGAGGGTAGGTTACCCTGGGGGCAAGGTTCTTGTTTTCCCCAGTTTTGTCCCTTGCTAGGCTTCTGGAGCTTTCTGCCTTGGTGAGTTTTTATACCTGTATCTGGCCTATTGTCCTTGCTCTGGGCGTCAAAGGGACAATGAGGCCTGGGCCCAGAAGGAGGTTTTGGTGGCGTTTAGGGGTGGTATTTCCTGAGTACAAGTAGGACTTATAACCTGGTGGAGACAAACTGTTTTATACATTTTAGTATTAATGGAGTAAAAGCTAGAATAATAAGAGTTATGACAAATGGTCTGGTGGAAGGAAAGAGACATTAGTTTGGAGAGTTATAGTCTAATATATCAAAATGAAGTTTATCCTCAAATTATTTATTTTTAAGTGTCCTTGGCTTAAGGAAGATAGGATTTTTTAGATGGTTGTGGGCTGCTGTTTTATTATTTCAGTTTCCCTATTCTGCTTGTCCTGGCTTACTGGTTTGTGTTATTTATATAATTTTTTTAATATTCTTCCCTACAAACCTTTCATAATTTTCATAAACATTTTTATAATTTGAATTCACTTTCTTTTTTCTTTAAAAGTGTATGTCCATGCCTTTTATTATTAAAATCATATAATTTTTTAAAAAATTTAATATATCTTATTGATTTTTACAGAGAGGAAGGGAGAGGGATAGAGAGTTAGAAACATCGATGAGAGAGAAACATTGATCAGCTGCCTTCTGCACGCCCCCTACTGGGGATGTGCCCGCAACCAAGGTACATGCCCTTAACCGGAATTGAACCCGGGACCCTTCAGTCTGCAGGCCGATGCTCTATCCACTGAGTCAAACCAGTTAGGGCAAAATCATATAATTTCTAAACCTTAATTTTCCAATGATAATCAAAAAGTCAACAGCCAGCATTTCTTAGATTGACATTTATGAATATTTTCACTTTTAAGAAATATACCTTTAATGCAGTATAAGACATTATATTAACAGTTCCAAATCTATTATCTAGTTTTTCTATAACAAAAGCTAAAATCAGGTGAACTTAAAACTTGTTGAAATATTTAGATGTTTATCCTTTAATATAGCGAAGTCGGGGTGACTAGGAAAGGTGCCTGTCAGTCAAACCTAAGGATAGGGCTCATTGGCTAGAATGGGTGTGGTCACCGCCAGCCCATGAAATGTGAGAATACATAATCCCGAATCCGCTCTCTTGTTGCTCTGGGTTTTCTCTTGGCTCTCGGCTGTCTTGCAGTCGCTCATGTTTCCTCCATAGCCAAGGGGCCACGTGGACCCCACATGCGATGAATCGATGGGCTGTAACTGGGAACACAAATTAAGCTGGCCTGATGCTGGAGTGGACGCTGCTCTAACATGGAAAGGAAACTCTGGACACCGGCTTTGACTGTAGCCCTATTAAAGCCACAGCTGCACTTCTTCCACGGCTGAACTGAGGGAGAAGGAACTTTGGAAACTCAGGGATGTAAATGCACAGAAATAAAAATCACTCATTCTCCCATGTGAGACTCAGAAAATTCTTTGTCTTGAGATATCACAAAAAGTCCTTTCCCACGAGCAACAGGTGGGTGGGGATGAGGACCTCTCTCCACCAGTAACAGTCCTATTCCACCCCCAAAATTGTCTTCCTGAGGTCCTTATTAAAGAGTCAGCTGGTCTCTCTGGATGAAAAATCTATTTAATTTTTTCTTTAGTTTTAATTGGTCAGTACAAAAGAATGAAATAAACCTATGAAGCTTATTTATTAAAAGCGATTTTCATAAAACTTATGTATTTGTGGATCTAAGGATTTTTTTAGTTGGCTCCAGTGTCAGATTTCTAAATCTAAGTGAAAACAGCAAGATTATTGAACCTACACAAAATAAGTTTAGGTCTTCCCTATAGTATAATTATAGGAAAACACACATTCTAGTCAGAAATTTGAAAACACCTGGGAAATCTGCAGCGAGGATTTTCAATGAAACGGTGATGGTTTGTCCCTAATGGCAGCCAGAGTGAGATTTCACAAACCACATTTAGTTTGAAGGAGAAAGCATTAGTGCTTATGTGACAAAGCTGATAAAGTTATCACAGCTCTGTAATGTTAGAGAAAATGTAATGATTCCCAATCATTTCCTTCCAATTGGATTACTCTGTAGACTTCAGAGCATATTCAAAAAACAGCTTCCTTCCTGATGAAGACTTTATGTGCTAGCCTTCAAGACAGCAGATATTTCAATGACAAAGGGGACAGCAACTGGAGGTGGCAATGCCCAGCCAGGCAGACAGAAAATACAAACGTGTCCAGTTTTTAGAACCAATTTGTTTCTTAACTGGCATCTCCAACATTGGAGATATGACAAAAACGGACACAAACAAGGGTAGTGAATCAGAATTGATGTTCATCAAATAAGAACAGAAAAGACACACACTAGACAGGCTTTTGGCATTTGCACTTAGGATTTGATGAGGAAGCATCATGCTGAGAGGTGAAGAAGAAGGAATAAATATATTGAGTGAGAAAGAAAGTGAATATGAATGGTTCTGCCATCAGTGCAGTCATGTAATTGCTAGTTTGGAGATAAATAACTTCTCTGTATATATTAGGGATGATTTGATTGATAGGGATAACATAAAAGAAGGCATTAAATATTGAACTCATGTGAGTCATTTCTCTTCCTTTCTCTCACACACCATACACACACATGCAAAAATATGCATAAAACTACACTTGAATAGAGACCAAAACTGTTCATAATTATGCATTTATATATCTTCATATATAAAAACTTATTTGTACTCTATCAACTGTGGACAGCATTATTGGAAAGGACTACACATATTTCATAATAGCAAGAGATGAACTTTCCATTATCTAAACGTGAATGTAAGGGATTTTTAAAAGTGCTGACAGGTTGGTAAAATTATTGTTTGGGACAAATACAGTATCATTAATTTTATTCTCAAATATTAATCTTGGATTCAGGAAAGTGAAAAATGCTTTTGTAAGTCCACTTGATTTTGTTGGCATAACACTTTGCTATATAAATTAAGTTTCTGGGATAAGTTAAAACATAATACTGATATTAATGCATAATTTCCTAGTTCTATGCCACGAACAAATTGCTTTTACTGATATCTATATCTATATCAAAATATGTAATATGCAAATTAGACCAGGATGCTGTAACAGTCATGACCAGTCAGGAGGAGGCTGCGCGCCCAGGTGAGGCCCCAAGCGAAGACAGAGACAGAGACAGGGGAGCCTCCCTTAGCTGCTGCACTTCCACACTGGCTCGGGCAGCCCCAGAGCAGACACAGGCAGAAGGGCAGAGGGGGCCTAGGGTGGAAGTCAGGCCTGGGTTCCGGCCACCCACGGCGGCAGTCAGGCCTGGGTCCGCAGCGGCCAGCACTGCAGCAGTCAGGCCTGGGTCTGTGGCGACCTGAGAAGTAGGCAGAGGACAGACCACTGAGGGTCTTATATACCATAGCAGAGAGCTTAGATTTTATTCCACAGAAGGAGGAAAAGTGAAAATGTCAAGCATGGGAGCATCCTGGTTTTGCTTTCATTTTAAGTGAACCATTCTGGTGGCTGTGGGAAGGATCAATTTAGACAGTTGCAGTGTTTTTCGGCCCAAGAAAAAGAGAGACTGATGTTGGGAACTAGGACTAGACAGAGGCAGTGGATCAGAGACATATTTATGAGGAAACCTCAGGGAACTATTTGGCTGATTACACAGGGATGAAAGCAAACAAAGAAATGGTATTAGCCCAGGTTTTCCAGTTTGGGCAACTTTGTTGAATGGGTGATTCTAATAATTGGGAGAAGGTATCCAGGAAAAGGAATAGTGTAAGGGAGCTTGTTTAGGTCAGCAATAGCCAAACAATTAGGACAGAAGACAGACTTAGTGCTTTTTCTTTGCTGCAACATTTGTTTTTCTGCCTTCAGCCACCATCATGTAAGGCTAATGTGCAATCTTTTCTCCTAATCTAGGATATTATCTATCTACTACACATTCCTATCACCTAAATTAGCTTTCCTGCATGATCCCTTAAAAATGCTTATGGAAGTCATTCAATGCTCTGTGAGTATGGGGACTTTCAAGATGTGGAAACATTATGAGCCTATATAGATTGATAAAGAGACATCGGGTGCTCATTTTTTAACAATAAAAATAGGATACTGAATGTGGTCATGCCAGAGGAATAATTTTAATGAGCCAATGTCTCTTTACTGAAGTGTCACACTTCAAAAGAGATACTCTCAAATAATACAATGCATAACACTCATCTGGGTTGCCTGTTAAAATGTAGGACCACACCTTGAAAAACACTCCTTCTAGAGCTCATTTTGGTGGATAAATCTCCCTTCAAGTAAAGCAATCCCATATAATAAAAGTGTAATATGCAAATCGACCAAACAGCGGAACAACCGGTCAGTGGGGGATGGGGCCGGCAAGCAAGTATCAACAGACCAGCCAAGGCACATGCCAATGGGCAGAGAGAGGGGGTGGCAATGGGGTGGGAGGGCTGGTGGAAATCCAGCGGTGGTGGGGCGATGGGGGCTGGCGCCATTCCCTGATTGCCCACCTGGTTGCCTCCCACAGAGGGAGGCCATGGGCGGCAACAGTGTCAGGGCAATTCGGGGCAGGGCCACCCAGCACCATCCCCAGATAGGCCTGTTGGAGTTGTCTTCTGCAGAAGGAGGCTACCAGTGACCTTGGCACAACTGGGGGTGGGGCCAGCCACTCACTGCCCATGCCATCCCAATCGGCCCACCAGTCACCTCCCACAGAGGGGGGTCAGACTGTGGCTTAGGCCCACTCCCCGCTCCCCTAAGCCATCAGTAAGACATCTGCTGAGGGCTCCCAGACTGTGAGAGAGGGCAGGCTGGGCTGAGGGACCTCCCCCCACTGCAGGAATTTTGTGCACCGGGCCTCTAGTTTATATATATTAGAAGTAGATAATTCATGGAAGTGACACAATGCATGCTCCAATATTTTTCTTGATAACTGTGACTATAAATTTAAAAAAAAAAAAAGATCAGCGGATATTTCTGAAGAACAAAATCTCTAAGGGAAAGACTATTAGATTAGTACCATATAGGCTAAATATTTAAAATCATTTTAAATAAACAAATAAAATTCCCATTAGTTGAGTATAAAATGTATTGGAGCTAGAAGTTTATTTTCAATTTTGTATAATTTAAATTATTTTGGGGCCACTGATGTTCAGAAAACTGCTACAGTCTTATTCATTATTTGACTTTGTATCAAAATGACATGGATTCTGGCTGCCTTAACATAGATGAAATTTGAGATAATTATCATGAGTTATGCATAAATCATCTGACACCATACTTTACCAGTTATCTGCTTCACTACTATTTCTCCTTTTAGCATCCTTGCTTAAATTATCTCAACTACTTTGAGATCTTATTTAACCCAGATACTTCCCCTTTAAAATAACTCATTATCAAAGTCCATGTTTCAGTAGTTTTCTGGTCCCCTGAATTAAAACAATTACAGAACATTTCCTAATAAGCTATTTTCTTACATTCCTTAAATCCTGTGACTATTTTATAAGAATGTTTTAAAAAAAATTCCAGGGTTCTATCCCATCCACATTCCTCGTGGGTCAGAGCAGCCTGTATCTCCATCTACCCCAGCCCAAATCTGCCAGAGCAGCAATAATAAATTATCTTATGTCACTGCCATCATATGTCACATTCCCTGCCTTCATAAGTGGTTAGCTATGGTCCCAGTTCCCCTAATACCTAGTCCAGAACACTCTTTATTCTGTCACAATCTATGTTTTATTTCCATATGATCCCTCCTTTTTAATTTAAAGTGTCAAATAGCTAAAATGAAACATTAATTTAATAATGAGCATTATATTGGATGTCAAGTGAAACATCTCCTAGGTAAGAAAATGTCTTACCCAACCAAAGTAAGTCCTGGGGGAAATATTTGCAGTGTGTGGTTTCATACGGTTTTGTGACAAGTCCTATGACAAAGGTAAACATGTATTTCATCTACGCAGAGCGCTGCCCTTGGTTCTGTTGGAAGAATTAGCATGTAAAAAAGCAATAGTCTCAGGAGACAGTTTCTTAGAAGAAGACTGTTATGATCTCTGTCAGTATATGGAGCTAGAGGACTGTCTTTAGGAATTGGAATAATTAGGCATAGGATGAGAAAGGAAAGGGGATGGGAGCAAGCATATGAGTAGGAAGTAAGTCACAATGATGATTTTGTCCAGTGTGTTATTTTTATGACTACTTAGTTCTATTAAAATAGAGTTTTTATATTTGAAAGAGAACTAACACTTATATGCACATTGTAGATTATGTGATCTTAAGAATCTCTATTGTTTTAAAAGCAGTAATTATTACTGTACAAGCATTAAAGTTTGTTTCACTTGATTTGGTTTTGTTTTCCTCAGACGAGGAAAACAGAGTTATGCAGATTTGTTGTTTGTATGTGCAAAGCCCTTGATTCTCTAATTAGTAATTTACTTTGCTTTGGGTTGGGTTAGAGTCCTTTTTCTCAGAATGAAGAAAAATGAAGACACTGAGACATGAGAATATGTACATGGCAGGGACATGACAAAAATCCCCCAGGACTTTATTAACTATAAATAGTCTTCCAGCAATTATGTTGACCTGCCTCCCAGTGCAGCCAGGTAGAACATGCTACACAACCCACCTACCTGGAAAACCTCCACTTACATGTCCAACGTTAGGTTATGAATCATTTTTTATATAAAGCCTCCCACATAGCCACATTCTTATCATTCCCTTTGACTCCACCCTCCTCTGACCAAGCAGGATTAGGTGTTTCCTCGGCTTCCATATTTTCACTATGTTACTCATCACAATGAATTTGGTTTATCTGTCTTCTTCACTAGACTAACAGCTTTTCCAGGGACAGGTGTTCTAATTCTGTGGCTCTGAGTTCACCAGTTGGCATAGAAGCGTGTTCTGTACTATATTCATGAACCATGCACATATGCTTAGCCCTGGGCTACACGCACATGAGATTTTTTCATTGAATAAATTAACTCATGGATGCATGGAGTTAGCAAACTCATCATGGAATAAAGGTATTACTCAGTACAATATCAAAATAGATTTCTCAGCACCTTATGAAACCAGACAACCAGGGTTGAATCATATATGAGCATTTATAACAATCATGCCAGCATTTATAGATTTATACCAATCTTCCCCTTCTCATAAGCCAGCTGCTTATATTGGGTAGAAGGACAAAGATTACATAGCAAAGTAGAAATTGCAGGCATGGGAGGTAGGCAAGCTATAATGGTTACAGGCTACAGGCCATATGGGCTGGGGTTCACAAATATGGGTGCCCCTGGGACCAGACTGTTTCAGCAACAATATTGTTAATCTTTCCATGATGATAGGCGGTTCTTGGAAGAGGAGAATGGACTGCATTCCAAGGTTAACTCCCATGCCCTGGGGTGTTCGACTCTCAGCCATGTCAGAATGTGCTTTCTCTAATCAGAACAGAACAATTATGGTTAACAGAGCATGATTAATATTTATTATAATTATAGCTAGTCCCCACTATTCTATTTCTGCCCCTAACACCTAGAGCCAAAAGATGAAATCACAAAATTATAAATGGTGGATGAAATTGCATTATCGCAAGACTAGTTTCTTTAGCACACTTTATTTTCTTTAATTTTATATATTTTTAATATATTTTTATTCATTTCAAAGAGGAAGGAAGAAGGAGAGAGAGATAGAAACATCAATGATGAGACAGAATCATTGATTGGCTGCCTCCTGCACGCCCCCCCCACTGGGGATCGAGCCCACAACCCAGAATTGAACCTTAGACCCTTCAGTTCGCAGGCCAATGCTCTATCCATCAAACCAAACTGGCTAGGGCACACATTTTATTTTTTATAATATTTTAATTTGACAGAGGAATATATGGAGTGTGTATAAATTAAAGAATACTGTAAATTTTGTCATATTTACACTCTTAGTTTGGATTAAACCTCTCATTCTTGCCCCAATCAATGTGAAAGTAGTATATTAATTTCCCATTTAACTACTTAAGAAGTTGGGCTATTATAATTATCATTAAACTAGAGGCCCAGTGCATGAAATTCGTGCACGTGGGGGGGGGGTTGTCCCTCAGCCCAGCCTGCACCCTCTCCAATCTGGGATCCCTCTCACAATCCAGGACTGCTTGCTCCCAACTGCTCACCTGCCTGCCTCCCTGATTGCCCCTAACCGCTTCTGCCTGCCAGCCTGATCACCCCCTAACCATGCCCCTGCCAGCCTGATTGATGCCTAACTGCTCCCCTACCAGCCTGTTTGCCCCTAAATGCCCTCCCCTGCAGGCCTGGTCACCCCTAACTGCCCTCCCCTGTTGGCCATCTTGTGTCCACATGGGGGCAGCCATCTTGTGTGTTGGAGTGATGGTCAATTTGCATATTACTCTTTTATTAGATAGGATAGAGGCCTGGTGCACGGGTGGGGGCCAGCTGGTTTGCCCTGAAGGGTGTCCTGGATCAGGGTGAGGGTTCCCTTGGGGTGTGGAGTGGCCTGGGAAAGGGGACTGTGGTGGTTTGCAGGCCGGCCACGCCCCCTGGCGACCCAAGGGGAGGCCCTGGTATCTGGGATTTATTTATCTTCTATAAATAAAACTTTGTAGACTTGAGCGGAGCCAAGCCTCCTGCTTGCTCTGTGGCCACAGCCATTTTTGTTGGGATTTATTTATCTTCTATAATTGAAACTTTGTAGCCTTAGCGGAGGCCAAAGCAGGCCAGGGCTTCAGAAGCTTGGCTTCCTCCATTGCTGGGAGCAACCCAAGCCTCCTGCTCTCTCCAGCTCCATGGCTGCTGCCATTTTTGTTGGGATTTATTTATCTTCTATAATTGAAACTTTGTAGCCATGAGTGGAGGCCTGGGCCCACCAGGGTGTACAGAAAGCTTGGCTTCCTCCATTGGCGGGGAAACCCAAGCCTCCTACTTGCTCAATGGCCACAGCCATTTTGGTTGGGTTGATTTGCATACTCGCTCCTGATTGGCTGGCGGGTGTGGCTTGTGGGTGTAGTGGAGTGATGATTAATTTGCATATTACTCTTTTATTAGATAGGATGGTCACACAAATGTATTTAAAATGTTTATATTTAAGGTCATGATTTCTAAGTAATTACTTTTAATGTAAAAATTCCATAGTAGATGTATAAGAAAAAAATTTCCAAGTACATTATCTTATTACTTGCTGGTGTTTTTTTGGCAGCATATACTGAGTTCATATAATCACATTGTTTCAACACATAGTATATTTATATACAACATATTTATGCTTAGACATTTGGAATTTTGTTTACTACCTAACTGATAAGTGGATTCATATTCAAATGTAAATAACTTTGCAGAGTGCAGTGTGTTGAAATTACTAATTTTCATACTAGACATTTCAAAATTTGCATATATAATTGCACATTCCTTCATGCAAATAAAAACTGTTATTTCCCTTGGAAAAGGTATTTATATATTTATCAATGCACACTAAATGTCTAAGCAAACATTTGGATTTACATACATACATATTTAATGTGTCTATGTACCTATAGGTTTTTGATAATGCAGTCTACACATTTTACTTTTTAAAATTTATTTTTGTTAATTCTCATTTGAGGACATTTTTCCATTGATTTTTAGAGAAAGTGGGAAGGAGGGGGAGAGAGAGAGAGAGAGAGAGAGAGAGAGAGAGAGAGAAAGAGAAACGTTAAAGTGAGAGAGACACATTGATTGATTGCCTCCTGCACTATTGGATCAAACCTGCAACCCCGGTGTGTGCCCTTGACCAGGAAGTGAACCCATGACCATTCAGTGCATGGGCCCACACCCTAACCACTGAGTAATGCTGGACAGGACTACACATTTTACTTTTCATATGATAAACATTGTTATGTTTGATCCTGGTGAAATCTAGAGAAAGTAAGTTTGTCATTTTCCATAGTATCTGAATTCTATGAATATTCTATCTATTAGGAATAAATGGAGTGATTTATTTTAAATGGATTATAAAATATCAGCAATGTGATAAAGAAATGTTGTTTATTTTGGGAATGGTACTAAAAAATATGCATTTAACGCACATATAAATTATTTACACTAATAAAAGATAAAGATGCAAATTGACCGTGCCTTCGCGACACCCTCCAACCAATCAGGAGTGAGTTTGCAAATTAACCCAACAAAGATGGTGACGGAATTTGCATATGCAGGTGCCGAGGGGGCGGGATGCTTGCATCATCACCATGGCGATGACGCATGCATTCCACACAGCCCCAGTTGCTCCGGGCCTCTGGGCAGCATGGAAAGGCGGAAAGGCGGCTCTGGGTGGAGCGAAGGAGGTACCAGCAGCCAGGGGATGGAAGGCCCATTCTTGCACAAATCTTCATGCATCGGGCCTCTAGTAACTTTTATAAAAAGGAACATTTTTAGTAGATAAGTTACTAGAATTCTTGGGCCTGGACAGTGTTCACTGTCAACTCTGCAAACAATAGGGAAATTCAAAAAATGACTGTATATATTATGTATGCCTGTGCACCCACACAGAATTTCCCACTCACATATGCTCCCTGGAACATGGAATATGTCATAGCCATTTTGTACATGATCCTTTTTTCTAACTACAAAGGCTTGGTGTTGTCATAATACATATTTAGCTTCTGAGATTGATGGATTGCTTCAGTGAACAACTTTGTATAGCATATATTTTTCTTATCTGAGTCAACGTTTTCCTCCATACCATGTAGTGAATGAAAATAAAGTGTTTAAATCTACTGCTTATGATAAAGAAGACCAAATCACATTCTAATAAATGTGAATTACAGCTTGTCATGTTCCTTTCACTCTTTAGAAATGCTACTACAAAGCTTCACCAGTTAAGTCTAATATGTTGACATTTATTTTAGCTGCAATAAATGCTAGGATTATATTTTTGCATTAATTTCTGGCATTTTTAAAGATCACGATGACAAGTAATTTATTCCTCAAATCACTCTGGCTTGTTTTTACTTTTTGAATATGGATTTGGCCATGTGTCTCCAAGGCACAATACAAAGCATATTTCATATGTTTTGCAACCTATTGGTTTGATTTAAATCCACTTTTTCCATCTGGGTTTACACAAGCCTTCCTTGATGTTATTTGCTCTGAATTATTGCCCAGAAATAATCACAATGAATCCAATTTTACACTGTCTGTGTGGCCGACCAAGTCTGTCACTATAAAGCTTCAAGGCTTTTATAGTTTGTTTCAATGAAGGCAATTCCTCAAATATATTCTATATGTGAATATGTAATAGGCTATTTTGACACACACTTAAAATTTTTCCTCTACCTTTCCTTAAATATGGAATGAATATGATGACATATCTTAGGAACTACAATTGTTACAGAATCATTGGAACAAAGCAACATATAAAAACAATGGTTTTTTTTGCATATTCAATATAAAATCTACATACAACAGACTGGGTCAAAGTTAGTAAGTCAGTGCCAAAAGCACTGAAGCAGTATTTTTGCACTTTGAAGATTTATTTCTTTTAGTAATACAACAGCTAAAAGAGAATATAAATCTGAGATTCTTCTTTTTAACCACATTTTTAAAGGACTCTCATTCTCTGGCCTAAGTGAAGAGTGAAATAAAATATTTTCCAAGGTAATAAATCTAGACAATCCAGAAAACCTTATCTTTTGATTTTTTTCTCTTTCTCATTGGCAGATAGTTTTAGTCTATATACTTCAGAAAAATATCAGTTTCTTCTATCTGTGTTTAGTCATTAGTTTTCATTGACCCTAAAAGAAAACCTGAAATATAGAAAAAATACCAAATTGTAGTAGAAAGCTGAATTGTTTTTAACCTCGTATAAAAATTCAGAGACTTTTCATTGGTTAGTTTATACAAGACAATGTGTAGGTGGTTTGGTCACACATAAGAGAAAATGACACATTTATCTATAGTAAAGAGACGAAGAGGAAAATTAAGGTAATCACTTAAATAAGTCAAGGTAAAAGAAAAATTTTCTGAATTTTCTAAATGGCTTTGCTCAAAGCTCTCCTTTTACACTAGACATTGGTCACACCTATACATGTCTAATTTGCATTCTGATCATTTCGATCACTTCTGAGAAAGTTCAGACTGCTAAATGTTTGCTAATAAGAAATCCACAAGGCAGAAATCTTTCCTTTTTCGAAAATATATTTTTTTTCTTGTGATAAGATTACTTTTCAGCCACACTTGTATGATTAGAATCAAATTCTACATTGAAGATTTTTGAGAATTAATTCAAGTATTCTTGAAAATATATCCATTGCCCAGCCGGCATGGCTCAGTGGTTGAGCATCTACCTCTGAACTAGGAGGTCAGGGTTTGATTCCCTGTAGGGACACATGCAGGTTTTGGGCGCGATCCCCAGTGTGAGGGTTCAGGAGGCAACCAATCAATGATTCTCTCTCATCATTGATGATTCTATCTCTCTCTCCCTTTCCTTTCCTCACTGAAATAATATATATATATATATATATATATATATATATATATATATATATATATATCATATAAAAGAAATCCATCAAGGAAAAGAAATATGAGGGTTAAAAGATGTTCTACATTACAAATCTAAAATCTTTCTCTGTTTATCTGAATGAAATGGCTTGGCAAGGCAAAAAGTAGAGCACTCATCTGGTAAAACTTCATGCAATTGAGGTCAAATATACACAAAGTGAAATGGAGAAATGAAGTAATGATTATGAGTTGATTCTATACTTAAAAGGAAAGCTTTGAGCCAAGCTATTTAGAAAATTTTTCTTTTACCTTGACTTATTTAAGTAATTACCTCAATTTTCCTCTTCGTCTCTTTACTACAGATAAATGTGTCATTTTCTTTTATGTTGTTAGAAAATACCAGATAAATAGCTATTTTACTTAATTGTCACATCTCTAGAGAGGATCATTTAAACTACCTTGCCTCAACATACCGTCTGCAAGATGGAAAAATATTACTGTGTTCTTCATAGGGTCTTTTAAAAGATTAGCAACGTAATTGTAGTTGAACCAGGGCATCATGAGAAACAGTATATTAACTATAAGGAATGCATTATACTTTACTTTGAAATATAAACTTTTATACAAGTCCAAATTTTATAATAATAGAGAAATTGTAAAGAAAATAGGTATACCATGTAGTGTCAAGGACTTACAGTTATTTTTACACTAAATCTTTAAACCTTTGGTGCATTTATGTGCGTGTGTGTATAATTTTCATCCATGTTGTAGCATGTATCAGTACTTCATTACTTTTTATTGCTGAATTATATTTCATTATAATAATATACCGCATTTTATTTATCTTATTTATCTATTCATCTGTTAGTAAACATTTGGCTTGATATCAATTTTGGCTGTTTGAATAATGCTGCTATGAACATTAATGTACAAGTTTTGCATTGATTATATTTTTATTTATTTGAGAGTGACATTGCTTGATCAAAGAGAAATTCTATGTTTAACATTTGAGGGAACTGTCAAACTGTTTTCCAATGTACCTACACCATTTTACATTCTCAGCAGGAATGTGTAAGGATTCTCATTTCTTCATATTCTTGACTCTATTTATTATCTAATCTTTTTTATAATATCCACCCAGTGTGTGTGAAGTGGTATTTGATTGTAGTTAAGATTTCCATATCCCTATTAGGTAATGCTATTAAACATTTTTTCATGTGATTATTGGCCATTTGTATACCTTCTTTAGAGAACTTTATAAACAGACTAGAGGCCTGATGCACAAAATTCTTGCAAGGGCCTTGGCCCAGGCCCCTGCCTGCTGCCACCACAGCTGAGGCCTCTACCCCCTCTGCCGTGGCCCCCGCCTGCTGCCACTTTGCTTGGAAGAAAGGATGTCTGGTCTAATTAGCATATTATGCTTTTATTAGTATAGATTCCTTATCTATTTTTAAGAAAATCAGTTATCTTTTTATTATTGAGTTTTAAGAGTTCTTTATATAATTGGGATACAATTTTTTTATCTGATATGATTTAAAATATATTCATTCATTTTGTGGTTTTTTCATATTCTTATTTAGTGTTTATTGTCTACATTTTTTTCTCTATATTTTTATTTTTAAATTTATTTCTGTTGTCTATCTTTAGTTAATTTTGTGTTAATTAAAGGGAGGCATCTGTCTTTATTCTTTTTTTAAGATATTTTTATTGATTTAAGAAAGGAAGGGAGAGGGTGAGAGAGATATAAACATCAATGATGAGAGAGAGAACCATTGATTGGCTGCCTCCAGCATGGCCCCCGCTGGGGATCGAGCCTGTAACCTGGTCATGTGCCCCTAACCAGAACAGAACCCAGGACCCTTCAGTCCGGTGGCCGATGTTCCATCCACTGAGCCAAATCAGCCAGGGCCCGTTTTTATTTTTTGCATGTAAATATCCAGCACCACATGTTTCCTCATTGAATTGTCTTGGCATCATCTCCTTATTAAAGTCAATTGACCATAAATGCAAGGATTTATTTCTTGACTCTCAATTCTGTACATTAATCCATGACTATCCTTCTGCCAGTACCACACTTAAAAAAAGTATTGATTGATTTGAGAGAGAGAGAGAGAGGAACATTGATTTATTGTTTCACTTATTTATGTGTTCATTGGTTGATTTTTGTACGTGGCTGACCAGGAATTTGACAGGGAATTGAACCTGCAACTTTGGCATATCAGTACTATGCACTAATGACCTGAGCTACCGGGCCAGGATGAGTACCACACTTTTTTGATTACTGTAGCTTTGTAAGTAAATTTTGAGTTTAAGAAGTATTGGTTATCTAAATTTGTTCTTTTTCAAAATAATTGGCTATTCTTGGTTCTTTACATTTTTATATGAATTTCAAATTAACTTTGTAATTTCTGCCCAAGTTCTGTTGAGATTCTGATGGGGACTGAGCTGAGTGCCTGGATTAATTTGGGAACATTTGCCTTCTTTACCAATATTAAGTCATCCTGAACTATGAGAAAGGAGATGATACAAAAAGAAAACAAACAAACAAACAAAAAAACAACAACTGCCTTACCCAGGAAGGAATTGGGACCTGGGAAGAGAGAGCCCTAATTTAATGGCTGAAGCTTCCCAGGGTACAGCTTCCATCTCATTAACCTGAGGGGATGGGAAAATTTGGGTGATGGGCAAATGGCACACACCTTTATTTTTCAGAGATTTAGTAGAGTTTCTTAAATAAGTGTTTCTCCATTTATTGTATGTTCTTAGGATAATTAACAGATAATACAACTTAGTTTGTTTTATGTTTTTGTTTAATAGTTTCATGCCATCATTGTTTTGCTGGGAAGATGGTCTACAATGACCTCAAGCCACCATTCCAAAACAAAATAAGTGTTTTAGTTATCTAGGTTTGATATTCAAAGACAGTGCCTAAAGAGTAAATGAAAATTAAGGAAGTACAGTTAGCTAATATAGATTGTTGTACCAGTTTGACTCTGAAAGAAAGGAGAAAGACCAAGTAGCAATTTTAGGTGCACAAGGAATTCAGTATGGATTCTGTTTAAAATTTTTTAAATGATGATAACTTGAGTATTTTTAAATGATAAGAAAGATCTAGAAACAAGATAGATTTAAGTAAATTTATAAGTTCGGTAGCCCGAAGTTGAAGAAGTGGTGAGCTGATGGCTTTAATTTTCTGTGTGAGTTATGAGACATGACCATCTGCTGAGAGTTGGAGGTAAAGAGGAGTGGAGATTTGGAGGTGAACTGTGGAGAAAGTTTGAAATTATCAGTGGGTTAGAACCTGTCAGGAAAATATAATCGGACTCATATGTAACTCTGGAGGCACAACTAAGATTGGTAGACATAGATTTAGACAGTACTGATTTAAATATTTTATCTGTAAGACCACACTTAACTTGTTTGTCAATTTCTGGAAATGTTTTGAACACTTGAAAAGGATCGTCCTTCAGAATAGTGAAATGAAAGGATTTATTACTTCTGTAATGTTAAAAATAACCAATAACTTATTTTCCTTTTTTGCACAATCTATACCAATAAAAGGGTAATATGCTAATTAGACCAGGAGACTTTCCGGACGTCCTTCCAGACAAAGCCATGGTGGTGGGTCAGAGGCAGAGGCAGTTAGGGGCGTTCAGGCCAGGAGGAGAGGGCAGTTGTGGGTGATCAGGCTGACGGGGGGCGGGGGGGACAATTGGGGGCGAGCAGGCCAGCAAGGGGGGCCAGTTGGGGGTGCGCAGGCCAGCAGGTGGGGGCAGTTGGAGGCGATCAGGATGTCAGGGGTTCAGTTGGGGGTGAGAAGGCTTGCGGGGGGGGGGCATTTGGGGGTGATCAGGCTGGCAGGCAGAGTGGTTAGGGGTGATCAGGCAGGCAGGCAGGTGAGCAGTTAGGAGCCAGCGGTACCGGGTTATGAGAGGTATGTCCGATGTCCAACTGCTGGTTTAGGCGCGATCCCACAGGGTCCCAGATTGGAGAGGGTACAGGCCAGGCTGAGGGACACCCCCCTACCCATGCACAAATTTTGTGCACCGGGCCACTAATTATATTATATTATTTCCACATAAGTTTTCACATAGATTAATGAATTGCAGACTTAGTATGGGTAATCATAAATAAATAGGTCATATTTAGGACAACTTCCTTCCATCTATTGGCAGACTCTCCCTTCTCTAACATCTTTCATAACACTATTCAAGGTCACAAGTGAAATCTTTTTCAACACTGATTCAGATATGAATTTTTAATGTGACGTTCTGTGAGTGAATTCACGGTAATAGTTTCTAATATCTGTAGAATTATAACAACCAGTCAAAAAAATCTTTTTACTGACTGCCTCTCATCTATTGTGCTAAAGAATCCAATTAGTAACCACAGCTATCCATGTGATGACTGACAAGTAAAGGGTATGGTCTGGCAGGTGACAATTAACAATTGCAATTTTTTCTTTTTCCTGAGGACATTTGGGGCATGATATTTTCCTCCTTTTCCGCTAATTAGGAATGGGTAAATCTCTTAAGGCTCTGTGATTGGATTCAGTGTGGATAAGGTTTGTAAGACTGTCAAATTGATATATGGTATGACATGAATCAGAGCCATCTAAATCGTTACACCTAAGTGAATTAGTACTTCTCTTGCATCTAATGATCCCAGACTGTTTTCTTCATTCTGTCACAAATCCACTTATATAACTCACTTTAGAATGTTCTACTCTAACCTCCAACCTTTCTTTCAAGTTCCACTTTAAGCCAAATATACTTTTTTTTCTATCTTATGGGCAATAAATTGTGTGTAGTTTCTGGCAGCATAAATCATGAGTAACTTGAGGCTCAAGAACTTGAAATTGAGATTGCCCTGAGAGAGAAACTAACAACCTACTAGTGTATAAGATAAGTGACATGTAAATTTTTCTTGATGAGACAGAATAGCTGCTGGGAGGGAGTAAGCCTTTGAATTATTACCATATTTGAATAAAAGTGTAGTTAAAAGAGGTTTGATAGGGACTAAGGGGATCAAGTAAATGATTTGGTCAGTTAGAACTACAAATCATTGACATTGGACATTTATGTTAGAAGCTCTACTAATATCAATAATTATGTATTGCTTCCTTTGTATTTACCTATTTATTGCTTACTTTGTTCCAGGTCCTATTCTAAGGACTTTATCATAATTACTTTATGTGACACTTACAATGGTCTTATGAGTTAAATTGTTTTCCTTTTTAATCTTACGTGGCTGACAAGAAAGCACAGATGTGGGGATTTAAGCAATAGGCTGAATATTCCAGAATCAGTTAGAAATGAGTTTAAATTCCAGAGCTTATCACTAACCATTTCTTGTACTTGGTGAGATGAATGCTGAGGAGAAACAGGAAGACTGTGTCACCATTCTCATCTGAGAAATTAGAATGAAATAGTTATTTTTCTTAACTTTCTTGGCTCTTACGAGCATCAGATGAGAAACTATACAAGAAAAACACTTTGCCCAAATATTTTGGGGCTTTAAATCTCAGAGCTCTTGAACCATAAACTAAACAAATGTGACTGGTTAATACCGTAGGAATGCATTGGTAGAATGAGGGCATGCTCTCAAAACCACAAAGAAATATTAGCAAGGAGAGTGTGATTTGAAGATACATGTCAGAGAGGGGGTGGATCCAACAAGAGTGTGGACTCATTGAGGAGTCTGGTGCGCTAATGCAAGTGACCAAATACGCATGAGCCCAGAGGTGTGTTCTTGATGCCTGGTAAGTAACTGCTGCCATCCATAGTTTCTTCCAAGGACACGCCTCTTTCCACTTCGGGACGAACTTAACTTGTCAATGACACAACTGTCTTGTGGGTACACAGTTGCTTCCCTCTAGGACTGTTAAAATAGCTACACAGTTAGCTGTGAATGAACTAGCGTTATCGGTCAATGTTCTTTGTATGTATGGTAATTAAGGTCATTGTATTTTCCTGTATATAATTCTTCAACCTTTAAGTGTTACCTTTCATATAGATCTAGTTAATATTTAAATGCTGGTGTGTATTACTGTATTTTATTTCATTCGTTCCACTATGGGTTGTTAAATTATTTGAGAGGAACTAGCAACTGAGATTATTTGCTGTTATAAATCTGAAGAAAATACCTAGACCAGTGCTTTTCAACTCTTTAAAAAAAAAACAAACTCATGGCACACATAGCAAATCTCTCCATAATACCTGGAAAAGCTCCTCAAGGCTTCACTGCCTCTGGGGTTGAGGGGAATGAAACCTGGGTGGATCACTATATTCTGGCCCGTGTTTGGAGAGCTCTGTGAACAGCGGCAACATTCTCTAAAAATAATATTTAGTGAGTTTAAATAAGTTATAAACATACAGAGTCATTAATATGAAGTGGCCAGAAACTAATGTTTTTAGTTCTATACAATGGAATATAACTTTGCAATAAATACCCCTTATTGCTCATTAAAAAACTTCAAATTAAATAATTCACTTCTGACTTAATAATTACCTGTTTTGATTGACTTCAGCATGTTTAGGGGGTTAACTTTTGTACTAGCTTTGGTGGAAAGTGTTCTTAAAAAAATAAAATAAAAATACAGTCTTTATGTACCAAGAATGCCAGCTTAACTCTGATAACAAAACTAAACAAGACTACTACAAAATAAAATTTATAGATACCAATCAGCTTTAGAGAGATAAATATAAAACCTAAATACATTGTAGATTACAAAGAGTAAGTGAGACCTATTGTGTGAGGATTTGAGAAGGTTCTTCAGAGGAGTGTAATTAACTGTAGGCAAACTTCTGAACTTGGCCTCCCCTTCCCCCATTTTTAATTTAATTTAATTTTTTGTAGAATACAGGCATGATGGTTGAACCTACAGTGCTCACTTTGAAACCATGAAACAGCAGAATAGTAAGATAAAGGAGACATTTATTCATTCAATAAATATTTTTGGTACACCTATTAGGTACAGGGCTTTGTTATTAACTATATTATTGCAAGTTTAGGGTACCCTTTATATTTTAAGAAATGTTTTAATAAAATTTATTGGGGTAATGTTGGTTAATAACATTATATACATTTTATGTGTACAACATTATAATATGACATCTTTATACCCTATTGGGTGCCCACCACTGAAAGTATAGTCTCCTTCTGTTACCATATATTTCACCCCATTTGTCCTCTCCATTCTCCCCCCATCTCCCTCTGCTCCGGTAACCATCGTTCGGTATCTACGAGTTTGTTAGTTTGTTTGTTGCTTTTCGTTTTATATTCCACATGAGTGAAATCATACAGTTTTTTGTCTTTTTTCATCTGACTTATTTCACTTACCACGATCCTCTCAATATCCATCCATGTGTAGTAGTCATCATGTTTGCCTGACACCCTTTATTTCAAAGGAGAGAAAATACATGAGACATTTTATTACCAGTTATAACTGTTATAATGACTATATTTTTGTTTTTCAATTTTGAAATATCGGAGATGCCTGGAGGTTAACAACTACACTTCCTTCAGTGGAGAAGTAGTTGAGAATACACCAGTCCCTGTGACAAGAAGGACATGTTTTGACTGAAGAGCCAGCAGAAGAGCTACATAGTCTATAACAGAGGTTTTCAGTAAGAATTACACTGAGCAAGTTCAGAGTGTGCGCAATGAATAGAAATGCTTATTGCACTGAAAAAAAGAAACATGATGTTCCTTGTGTATGACCTTCTTGAAACAAAAATTCAAAATTGCATGCCAGGTGATACAATGACAAGTGAAGCAGTCAGAGGGATTCACTATGGCCTCTGCCCAAAAGACAGCATCAAAATCCTTTCACAGATGTTGAAATTAAGAAGAAATAAAGCAAATGTTTATGTTTTATTCACTACAAATTGTGGCAACCAGTCAAGTTGCAAAAGCATCCTATATTTCCTTTGTGTTCCTCAGTGTGTTCATTAGACTTATCACTGACCAGAATTACAAAAAGCAGAAGAAATACACAGGGTTTATACCACTGCAGAACAAGGATATACTTGGAATTATCCAGAAAAAAATTCAATATGAGAGATTTTTAAAATATCTGCTAAACCATTTAGCGATAATTTCTATGCTAGCTAAGAAAGAGCTATTGGTGCCATTTTGTGATCTAAGACATAAAGTTAGTATTCATGGACACATCATCTGATTTCTATAATCAACTCTTATGGTACTTAAATAATTTTATTTTTCCAGATTTATGGAGGAAATGTCAGTACTCTATAATTTCCCACAATTTAATCAGTCCATTTTTTATTATTTATTACTAGAGGCCAGGTGCACGAAATTCGTGCATGGGGGTGTGTGTCTCTCAGCCCAGCCTGCACCCTCTTCAATCTGGGACCCCTAGAGGGATGTCCCTCCACTGGGATGGGGCCTAAACGGGCAGTCGAACATCCCTTTCACAATCCAGGGCTGCTGGCTCCCAACTGCTCGCCTGCCTGCCTTCCTGATTGCCCCTAACTGCTCCCCTGCCAGCCTGTTTTCCCCTAACTGCCCTCCCCTGCAAGCTTGGTCACCCCTAACTGCCCTCCCCTGCAGGCCTGGTCCCCCACAACTGCTCTCCCCTGCAGGCCTGGGACCCCCCCAACTGCTCTCCCCTGCAGGCCTGGGTCCCTCCCAACTGCCTTTCCATGAAGGCCTGGTTGCCCCCAACTTCCCTCCTTTGCCAGCTTGGTCACCCATAACTGCCCTCCCCTGCTGGCCTGATCGCCCACAACTGCCCTCCCTTGCAGGCCTGATCCCTCCCAACTGCCCTCCCTGCTGGCCATCTTGTGGTGGCCATCTTGTGTCCACATGGGGGCAGAATCTTTGACCACATGGGGGCAGCCATCTTGTGTGTTGGAGTGATGGTCAATCTGCATATTACTCTTTTATTAGATAGGATAGAGGCCTGGTGCATGGGTGGGGGCCAGCTGGTTTTCCCTGAAGGTTGTCCCGGATCAGGGTGGGGGTTCCTTTGGGGTGTGGGGCGGCCTGGGCGAGGGGCCTGTGGTGGTTTGCAGGCCGGCCATGCCCCCTGGTGACCCAAGCGGAGGCCCTGGTATCTGGGGTTTATTTATCTTCTACAATTGAAACTTTGTAGCCTGGAGTGGAGCCAAGCCTTCTGCTTGCTCCGTGGTGGCAGCCATTTCTATTGGGATTTATGTATCTTCTATAATTGAAACTTTGTAGCCTTAAGTGAGGCCTGAACGGGCCAGGGTGTGTGGAAAGCTTGGCTTCCTCCATTACCGGGGGCAACCCTAGCCTCCTGCTCTTTCCAGCTCTGTGGCTGCTGTCATTTCTGTTTGGATTTATGTATCTTTTATTATTGAAACTTTGTAGCCTTGAGTGGAGGCCTGGGCCGGCAAGGGCAGGTGGAAAGCTTGGCTTCCTCCATTGCTGGGGAAACCCAAGCCTCCCTCCTGCTCTCTGTGGCCGTAGCCATCTTGGTTGGGTTTATTTGCATATTCGCTCCTGATTGGCTTGTGGGTGTGGCTTGTGGGCATGGCTTGTGGGTGTAGCGGAGTGATGTTTAATTTGCATATTACTCTTTTATTAGATAGGATGTTATATCGTTAATATTTGTCCTTGGTAACACTCTGTTCTAGGGAGTAGTTTCTGTATTGAGTAGTTTCCATTTAGTTCTGTGAAACCAAAATTAACTGAGGGCCACAGAACAATAATAGCAGCAGCAGCAAATAATAATAATAGATATATTAGAAGGACACTGTGGTCCCTCTCGGAAACAAAGGGCAGAAAAAATGATCAGGAATGGAACCTAAGGTGTTATAGAACTACTGGAAACCCAGTAGCTGGTCTCTTGGCCTCCAGTTGTTTCTGCCTCACTTTTCCTCTTATATCTACTGCCTTTTTCTGTTCCTCAGTTCACCGTAAACACTACCATCCACAATTATTTATATGTTCAACTAATGGTGCCAAAAGAAAAACATGAATCTGCTTCTCACTAACACTCCTTAACTTTACAGGGAAGATCACTAATTTGCCCACCTTCAGCAGGATTGTCCCACAATGGCCACATTGTTCTAATTTAGTGTTCTCCATGACAACTATGTGAGGAGGAGCAACTGAAGTATCTAGAACACTGATGGTTCTGAGAGATATAATGATCATCTGGGGCAACTAGAATGTCATTAAGAGTTCCACACATTGGCATCAATCCAGGAGTTTTGTTGAGCCTTCCGCCCTAAGAGGACCTTCCTTATCCGCTATGTCCTTGGCTACATCTGAGGAAAGCATGAGAGAACATGCCCTCATTAAGGGTTGAGTAGCTTTCTGAACCTCCTCCCTATCTGTGAAATGTTGAAAGACCAAGAGTGTGATGTGTTGGATTGTGTCTCTGCCCCAATTAATATATTGAAGTGCTAAGCCCTCAGAATGTGGTCTGATTTGGAAATTCAGTGTTGAAAATATAATTGAGATGAGGTTGTTAATTTTATGTGTCAACTTGACTGGATCACAGGATTCCCAGATATTTTGTTAAACGTTATTCCTGAAGGTGTCTATGAAGGTGTTTCTGGAGAGATTCATATTTGAATCTGTAGATGAATGAAGGGGATTGGCTTCTGAAATGTGGGTGACCATCATCCAATCCACCGAGGGCCTGAATAGGACAGCAAGTTAAAGAAAGGGAGGATCTTGGTGCTCCAGGTTCTTAGGCTTTCAGATTGGAACTCGAATGTACACCCCCTGGCTCTTTGGTTCTCAAGCCTTTGAACTACACCACTGATTTTTCTGGATCTCCAACTTGCAGACATCAGCTCATCTCAGCTTCCATAATTGCATGAGTCAAAACCTTATAATAAATCTATCTATCATCTATCTATCTATCTATCTATCTATCTATCTATCTATCTATCATCTATCTATCTATCATCTATCTATCTATCATCTATCTATCTATCCACCCTTTCTCTCTCTCTCCCCCTCTCTCTCTCTCTCTCTCTCATTGCTACCTCTATCTCTATATCTCTATCATCTCTATCTCTATCTCTATACATTATTCTATTTCTCAGGAGAATCCTGGTTAATCCAAATGTCAGAAATCATACTGGAGTAAGGTGGGCCCCTAATCCAATATGCATAGTGTTGTTATAGAAGAGGAAATCTGGAGGCAGTCATAGAAGGAAAATGATATGAAGAGGCACAGGGAGAACCCAGGCATCTACAACCCAAGAAGAAAGGCCTGGAATAGATCCTTCCCTCATAGTCCTCAGAAGGAATCAATATTCCCAACTCCTTGATTTTGGAATTCTAGCCACCTGAACTATAAGAATATATGTTTCTGTGGTTTAAGCACCCAGTTTGTTGTACTTTAGTACAGCAGCACCACTGAGCTCAAACAGAGTTACTTTAAATTTCACATTATTGCCATCTCTTTTGTCCCAGGTTGGTTAAAATTTTGAAAAATATAGTAGGCTTATTATTAACTTGCTTCCAATAAACTGCATGTAGTGATCTCTATACTCAAAGTTACTTTTATTTTTCTGCTCTCTTTCATCTATGCTGCTTCTCTGGAATTACCTGCAAAGTGCTGTGAGTCTTACATAAAAATGTCATATCCTCAGTGTCATCATCTGAGTCATTTTTCCATTTGAAAGTATTTACTATGCATCATCTGAATGCACTTACTGCCAGGAGGTTTAATTTTAATCAGTCCTTTCCTAAGTTTTTCCTTTATGGCTTCAAGTTGAAAAAATGTTGCCTTTTCCTACTCAATAAGACCCAAATTCCTGGACCCTCTTTTTTCTCTTTTACTAGTACTCATATTTTTGAACTGGACTATTCTTTTCTGAGGAAATCTTTTTCTTGGACTACCTAGTAAAATGTAAATAATACCAAACTACACATACTGTAATGTTTAATTTTTTGAAATTATTTCTGTAAAATAGCAACCTCATTAGGTGTTATCTCTCTCTCAAATTATTGGGAATTAAAATTTTATTAAGTGTTTTCATTTACACCAATCCCCACCCTTCCAGTCTTGAATAACAGGTCTGCCACCTGGCTCTCAAGACAATGCTTCCTGTTATAGGTGGAGTGTTACCTTAATGCCCCGGTTCTGATACCAATTTGTATATGAGTCAGGGTATGCTAGGTTACCTTGCAATAACTCGAAAAGCACAATGAAGTATAGGAATAAAAGTTTATTTTTCTGCTTTTCCTATTGTTCAACATTGCAAACTAAGCTGGGGTACTCATATTAGTTGTTTTTGCACTGAGACTTGGACTAATGGATCAGGGAGTGATATAGAGTGATTCTATAACAGTTGCAGAGGAAAAAGACAATGCTGATTGGTCACACATAACTATTACATGCTTGGCCTGAAAATGAGACATTTCACTTGTATTTAAAGCTGATTTACCAGAAAAGGTCACATGGTTCCAGGCCACTACAAGAGTCTCAAAACTTGCAGGCCTATTATGAACATTAATAGAAGAAAGAGTTTAAATAGTTGATAAATAGAACAGTGTGGGGAATACTGATATTAGCACCACTTTTAAAAACAGAGTAAATGAAGCCTAGAGGACTTAGAAGTAAATGGAATCATTACTATCATTACTTGAATTATTGTCTTGTTTCTAAATTCTTTGTGTTGTATTCTTTTCACATTTTTTCTTAGATTGCACTAACCTGAGATACTCTCAAAGATGAAACAAAAAAATGGGGTTGAACATGTAGTAAGAAGGGAAGAGAATGGATTCTGACAGTACATCTTTATCATGACAGTGGAGCCTGGGATAAAGTTGTGGATACAGTCCCCCCCTCCCCCCCCCCCCCCGCCCCATGCATTGAACTTCTGCTTTGTACCTGATATTTCACTAATCACTTTCATTTCAATAATAATAGCTGATCTCTATAAAATAGCATAAATAAATATATCTATGTGTACAAGCAGCCATGCAATTCAACTTTTTTGAAATAAGTTCTCTTTTCCAAATACAATGGTGATTGAAGAGAGAAAGTCAAATGTAATGCGATTATGTAGGTGGATAAAATACTGGAACAAAAGGTGCTAGACTGTGGCTCACACAGCACATAGGCTTGAGGTGAATATAGACATGCCATTGCCTCCTACATTCCCCAACATATAAGGTGACCCTGGCTCCTTCTCTGAGAAGTGGCTCAGCAGAAAGTTCTTGGCCTAAGGGTCCAATCCATGATAAATGCATTCTTTCCAGATACATTTCCTCTTCCTCTCTAGCTTGCCTAGTGAGCTGAAGACTGTCCTTGATGGGGCTGTTAATAGGCTTCTCTAGCCTGAAGGCAATTTTTCCTTTTCATAGTCAATAAACTCTAAAATGTTTGAAAAGAAACATAGCCTCAACGTCTTTTGAAAGCATACCGACTATTCTCTGTTTCTTAACAGCCTTCTTCTTGAAAATATTTTTTTTCATTATACATTCCCATACCACTTCCTCCGACTAGTAACTTATTATTTCTTTTTTTTCCTATTGGCAATTTCCTTTCTACTTTCAAACCTTTTCTGTCTTAAAATAACCCTTTACTCTCTTAGATCTTCTCTACCCTCCAGTAATGTTTTTTTCTGTTGACTGCTGACCTCCTTGAACAAATGGTTTACTCAGACGGGCTTAATTCCCTAAATAGTACATTATCTATCTCTAAACATCTGAAATTCTGTCATTTGACCTTGCCACTCTCCTGAAAATACAACTAGTGATCTCATTAATTCTTTCATCAAATACTTACTGCACACCTTGAAGCACCTTGGTGTTTTAAGAAAGAGATTCATTATGATGACTCAAACAGATATCTCACTGCCTCCCAGGTTTGCTTACACATATATGTAAATAGTACTTGCAGTTAGTACTTGAGTGAATCTCTGACACTAAATGAAAGGAATTTTTTTTCCTCTTCTGACACCAAATACTTGGGATCTTTTCCCACATCACTTCTCCAACTGTCTAACATCCACTGTATATCTAACAATTCCATTCCATTCTGATACTAGCAATCTGGAGTCAGCATTAGAACCTGTAAGTTAAATGGCTCCATCCAACAAGACTGCCTCCACTTCTGATGTCAATCTCAAGTCCCAGGCCACTGGTATTTCTGACCAAACCATCTATAAATCAAAGGTTCCTAGGAGCCAATCCTTAGGTTTGATATATTTTTTTGAACAGCTCACAGAATTCAGGAAGGTTTTATAAAGGTTACAAGTTAGGATGAGGTTTACTGGTTTATTATAAAGGATACAAGTTAGGAATAGCTAAATATGAGAGCTGTGTAGGGCAAGGTATATGTGTGTGTGTGTGTGTGTGTGTGTGTGTGTGTGTGTGTGTGTGCGCGCGCGCGCGTGCTGAGGATGTAGGAGGATTTGCTAATTATTCATAAGCCTCAAGTAACTTTTAGAATCCATTGAGCCAACTCTTTTGTTTCTTCTTGCATTTCTTCTCATGGTAGTCCCTAGTTACTAGTACCATATGCATAGGGATCTCAAAACCTGAAGCTTAAAGCAAATGATAGGTAGGGTACTGGATTTTCTACATCAGAATTACCTTGCCAGCTTGTTAAAAATACATATTCCTGGGAAAATCAAAATCACCAGATATGGGACATGGCCATGTTCCATCTTATAAATTCCTGGAAGAGTACATGCATTCTCCAGACTGTAAGTTACTTAGACAACGTGCTAACTTCTGTGGCTGACTCACTCACCTTGATTGCTCTGGTCATGGCAAGGAGACTGTGCTGTGATGAACCTGGAGAGAAGGGAATTTGAGTTCCTTCATTTCATTTCCTGACCTGTGTTTTCTTGTCGTTTGCTGAGGAAAGTGAGAAATCAATTTAGCTTACATTTTCTATATGTTGAGACTGGCTCCTCACTTCAGTTGGATTTTCTATACCTCTGAGCTCTCTATAGATTCTGAGCGCAAAGTTTATTTGACATGGAGAAGACATCTTCCGACTTCCATACCCATCGCTGCCTCTTAGAAAAGTTTTCCACTTCATCTAACCCTTTTTGGTAAACATCAGATTTTCCACCTAAAATAATCTTTAACATTTTGCCCATCTGTATTCCCTAGATTGCCTCCTTTTAATGTGATACTCAAATGCCTCTTTATTTTAAATTGAAGGAAGATATAAACTTAATTTTTTTAAACTTAAAAAAATTTTAAAGAAGTTAAAAAAGAGCATTGAATCTCATATAGACAAACTGCATTGCATTAGTTTTTAGTTAAGAGTCTTAAAATCTTCAATGGACTCCTAGGAAAATTCTTACTACAAACCACAATAATAAGCCCTAGGTATGCAATTTGTAAATGAAGCTTCCATAAATGGAATTTTACAAGTAATCTACTAGCCATTGCTGACTAGTTCTTATTCTCTACCAAAAATAAATGTGCTGGTCTTGTATGAGAGAGAAATCTAACCTCCTTGTCTTAATAAATACTTTGGTTATCAAAACATCTCTAGCTTCATTAGCAGAATAAAAATTTCCCATGCCACAAATTCCCCAAGTTACATTGGCTGAATAGAACACTAACTTAATTTTTTTCTCCAATTAAAAAAAATTCCTGTGACTGCCCAAAGGTTTGCAAATTTTTGAACTTCTCTGGGGTGCCCAGGACTTCAAAGGCTAAGACAGTGGTCGGCAAACTCATTAGTCAACAGAGCCAAATATCAACGGTACAACGATTGAAATTTCTTTTGAGAGCAAATTTTTAAACTTAAACTTCTTCTAACGCCACTTCTTCAAAATAGACTTGCCCAGGCCGTGGTATTTTGTGGAAGAGCCACACTCAAGGGGCCAAAGAGCTGCATGTGGCTCATGAGCCACAGTTTGCCGACCACAGGGCTAAGAGATAGAAGTGGGAGGTGCTCTGGAAAAGCCGAGTAAACATGATTAATACTTTTGGATCTACCTACAGATTTAGAACTAGATCTACCTTACTAGAGACTTTTTTGTTTCTTTCTAGATGGAAAATGCTAAACTCTCCCCCACCTCTCTTAACACACACACACACACACACACACAAAACCAGGGACCTGATAACTGACTACATGCAAATCTTTATTCTACCATCATATGAGGCAAGTGCTTTAACCTTTCTAAGGCCAGTTCCCTATTTTGTAAAACAATTATTAGTACCTACTTCATAAAATAGTTGTATAGATTAAATTAATTTAGCAGGAATTCTTAATATTAAAAATGACATTTAAGAAGTAGGCAATAAATTATTATGATATCTATAATAAATCAGAAATGGTAGAAGAGAATGTACCTGATGTGTGTAATTGGGGTAGGGTTGAGAGGGACCAGGATAACATGGAGAGGGCTTTGTGATCTGAGATAGAGCTATCTAGAGAAGAATGACTATCTCTATAACCATATCAATGAAGTCCTGATGTCATTTTGAGGACTTTACTTTGACTGACCTTAACTTGGACAGGAATATGGAATACAAAGTTCTGGGATTTGTGTGTGGAGACAACTGTAAATATGTAGTTACTAGAGGCCTAGTGCACAAATTCATGCACAGGTAGGGTCCCTCGACCTGGCTGGCGATTGGGGCCAATCAGGGCATCTTGCCCAGTCCTGATCAGGCTGATTGGAGCTGACCGGCTAGGGGGAGTGACTGCGGGAGATTGGCAGGCCACGGGAGATTGGCTGTGGGAGCACACTGACCACCAGGGGACAGTTCCTGTGTTGAGCATCTCCCCTCTGGTGGTCAGTGCGCATCATAGCTACCGGCCAGTTGTCAGGTCGTAACGGTCGCTTAGGCTTTTATATATATACTAGTGACTTGGTGCATGAAATTCGTGCACATTAAAAGGGGATTAGTTAGAGGAAATAATTTAATATTGCTATTTGCACTTTCTCTATAATAGAAGTGTCAGAGATAAAAGAAAATTAGTAAAATGTATATGAAAACCTTCCTCCTGTCAGAGTCTAAGGTGCACCATGGGACCCAGAGTCAAGTCCCCGCCCACCCACATGTGCCTCAAAATCACGTGAGACCCAGACCCGGCCGGCCCCACTGCATTGGGCTAGATCCAGACCCAGCCAGTCCCACCCTTGTCAAGCCCAGCTGGGCAGGGGGCATAGTCTCAGGTCCCCTGGCCCGATGCCAGGATTGGGGATGTGGCCTTAGATCCCCAAGCCCAGACCAGGGTGGGGGGCATGCATTGAGGTCCCCCATCAAGGCCTGCTGTGTGGGGAGCACGGCCTGAGTTCCCCCAACCCAGCACTGGGGGTGCATCTTGAGGTCCCCCGTCAAGCTCTGCCGGGCGGGGGGTATGGTCTGAGGTCCCCCAGGCTGGTTCCAGGGTGGGGGCACAGCCTGAAGTCCCCTATCAAGCCCCACTTGGTGGGGGCACGGCCTGAGGTCCCCTGGCCTGGTGCTGGGGTGGGGGGGGAGCAGCCTGAGGTTCCCTAGCCCAGCACCAGGACAGGAAGCGCACCTTGAGGTCCACCATCAAGCCCCGCCAGGTGGGGGGCATGGCCTCAGGTCCCCTGGCCTGGTGCCGGGGCGAGGGGTGCAGCCTGAGGTCCCCTATCAAGCCCTGCCAGGTGGGGGGCATGGCCTGAGGTCCCCTGTCAAGTCCCATGGGGGCAGGGGAGGGCATAACCTCAGGTCCCTGCTGATTGCTTGTTAAGGCTCCTTATTGGAAGTTGGCCTCAGCTGTGGGTGCAGCCATCTTTGTGATGGAGTGATGGTCAATTAGCATATCTCCTCTTTATTAGATAGGACTAGAGGCCCAGTGCACGAAATTTGGGCACGGGAGGGGGGTCCTTCAGCCCAACCTGCACCCTCTCCAATCTGGGACCCCTCGAGGGATGTCCGACTGCCCGTGCACATTAAAAGGGGATTAATTAGAGGAAATACCAGGATAAGGCCTAAACAGACAGTCAGACACTCCTCTCACAATAAAGGACTGCTGGCTCCCAACTGCTCGCCTGCAAACCACAGGCCTTCCTGATTACCCCTAACCGATTCTGCCTGCCAGCCTGATCACCCCCTAATCACTCCCCTGCCAACCTGTTTGCCCCTAACTGCCCTCCCCTGCAGGCCTGGTCACCCATAACTGCCCTCCCCTGCAGGCCTTGTTCCCCTCAAATGCTCTCCCCTGCAGGACAGGGTCCACCCAAACTGCCCTTCCCTGCAGATCTGGTCACCCCCAACTCCCCTCCTCTGCTGGCCGGGTCACCCCTAACTGCCCTCCCCTGCAGGCTTGATCACCTCCAACTGCCTTCCCTTGCAGGCCTGGTCCCTCCCAACTGCCCTCCCCTACTGGCCATCTGTGGTGGCCATATTGTTTCTACATGGGGGCAGCCATCTTTGACCACATGGGGGAAGCCATCTTATGTGTTGGAGTGATGGTCAATTTGCATAGATAGGATATAGGCCTGGTGCACGGGTGGGAGCCAGCTGGCTTTCCCTGAAGGGTGTCCCGAATCAGGGTGGGGGTTCCCTTGGGGCATGGGGTGGCCTGGGCGAGGGGCCTGTGGTGGTTTGCAGGCTGGCCACGCCTCCCAGCAACCCAAGGGGAGGCCCTGGTATCTGGGATTTATTTATCTTCTATAATTGAAACTTTGTAGCCTTGAGTGGATGCCTGGGCCCACCAGTGTGTGCGGAAAGCTTGGCTTCTTCCATTGCCAGGGAAACTCAAGCCTCCTGCTTGCTCCATGGCTGCAGCCATCTTAGTTGGGTTAATTTGCATACTCGCTCCTGATTGGCTGGTGGACGTGGCTGTGGGAGTGATGGTTAATTTGCATATTACTCTTTTATTAGATAGGATATAGGTGCCTTGGTGAATGAAGTCTTTGCTCTTTTAAGAATACCCTGTGAACTAAGAGTTTTTATTTACTTCATAGTTGTATAGTTGCGTTGCCTGATTTCTGAAGTATATTTTGTTTCCATATTACTGTAATTACTACTAATATAACATATTTATTAAATATCATGTAGGCACTCTATTAAGCTCTTTACATGGATTATCACATTTATTAATTACAACCATTTAAAGCAGGAATTACTAATCTCCATAGTATAAATGAGAACTATAAGGACCATAGAGGTTAAATAATTTGACCTAAGACAAATATTTTATAGACACACGTAAGAGGCATTTGCCAATAATTTTATGAAAGCTTCATGTTCAAAGCCTGAAGTCTTAAACTACCACAATATAGTGTTTTTATCATCAGTCAATGATCAATATTAAGAATATTTTCAGGATGCTCTCTCCAAGAGGAAACATTTATTATAATGTGCTAGAAAACCTATTTTTAATAATAAATGTAAAGGATACTCTTATTTTTCTTATGTATTAAGTAGTATACTGTGTATAATATACATAAAAGACTAGAGAATGAACAGGTTTCTCCTTTTTGCATAAAATCTTTGTTTCTCATGAATATAAATGTGATAGAGTTATGCTACTTTAAAACAGGGGCAAGTAAGTGGCATATCTCATATTCTATAACCCTCACTATTCTCCCACTCGTCCTTTACACCACCCCAACCTTTATCATAATAGCTCTCCCTCCTTGTAATGATACATTTGGTGGCTCATATTAATCAAAAATTATATAACCCTCACTTGTTTTCTGAATTCTATACTGGTATAATTTTTAAAATTTGATTTTAATATCCTAAAGGTCATGAATTTCTGTTATACTAGTGTGTGACTCTCCCTTAAGATCTATAACACAGGTGCTCACAGACACAAGTACCTGAACTAGAGAGATTTAGGGCCTCAGATGCAGGAAACCTAAATTTGGATTCCTATTCAGCCATGCACAAGCTGGTTTCCTAGGGATTAACATATTAGGTCATATTTTCTCAGTTTCAGTGCCTACAAAATGGAGCAAATAATATTGATGTTAATGGATTTATATTATAACCTCAGATAAGGCAGACGGAAGCATGTTGCAAGTAATTAAGTAAATATTCTGGAATTTGTAATGAGTAAATATTTGCTAAATGCCTTCAGAGTTGAATGAAAGACTATCATGTGAAACAATAAGAATAAGTGACAAAAGCTCTAAGAATGGGTCAGGAGAAGACCAAGTTCCTTAAAGAATATGTACTGCTGCTAGAGCATATGTCTTAGTAGGCCATTATCTATCCATCTTGTTCACTACTCTATCTATGAAGCCATGCATGTGGCAACTACTCATTAAATATTTGGAAAATTAATATATACAGTCTCTGGGATAATTGTGCTTTCTTAGTGAAAAGGAAATAATCTGGTGTTTGATGGATGAGTTCAATCTGGAAAAGAAAATATAGAGGGAAAGGTAAGAATAATGTTGAAAATGTAGAGGCACACCTCTTTTCCAGATTGGCTAAGACATATGATTTGTGTGATGCAAGAAAGATAAGACAAAAAAGAATAAAAAGAACAGTTTACAGAGGACTTTGAATGGAAGCTTAATGACTACAAAATGAACCTCAACCAGAGACTAAAAATAACTAAAATAAACACTTGCTATATGCAAGGCACTATTCTACACACTAGACCTCTACTACCATTATTTAACAATCAGAACAGTGTTAATTACACTGAAATGTAGATATTTTGTGGTTCCTATGTTTTAAATTAAAAAAAAAATTAAACTTGTGGAAGCGAAGTAGCTTGGCCAGGGTCAGGCAGCTAGTCTGTGGTGGAACAGTTATTTGAACCCAGGAAAGCTGGTTCCAGGTCCACCTTCTTTACAAATATATGCATTACTTTGTGGAACAGGCAACTATGTACCACTGAGTTCATCAGAGAGTCCTGTTTCAGTTACTTTTATTGCTTAACAAACCATCCCAAATCTTAGCAGCTTAAAACAAAAAGACTTCTTATTTCTCACAGCTGAGTGATGGACCAATCAGTTCCTCAAAATCAGGTGATGTTGGCTATGGCAATGGGATTAATAAAAGGTATAAGATAGATTGAAGCTGGCTGCTGGCTGGAGGCTCTGCTGGAACTGTTGTTCTGGGTCCTTGGTGCTTCTTGTGCAGACTTGCCCATGTGGCTGCTTGGGCTTCCTCACAGCATGGCGTGTGGATTCCATGAAAGAGCAATCCAAGAAAAATGAAGAGAACATTACCAGTTTTTGTTGTTATTGGTGTGTGTGTGTTGTTGTTGTTGTTGTTGTTGTTGTTGTTGTTTTATAGCCAGAAATCAGAAGACCCAGAACAACACTTTTGCCTTTTTTTTCCTGGGTCATAGCAGTCATGAGACCAACACAAACTCAAAAGGAAGAGAAAAACTTTATCTTCAATAAAATAATATTATGCAATTACAGGGAGGAGAAAAATAAAGTGTGGTACATTTATATAATGGAATATTTACAAAAGAAATGGTGTATCAAGCTATGAAAGACACAGGAATATGTAAATGCCTTACCCAGCGAAAGAAGCCAATCATAACAGGCTGCATACTCTATGAATCTAATTATATGATATTCTGAAAAAGGGAAAACTATGGAGATTATAAAAAAAAATTAGTGGTTGATGGTGGGGGTGGGGAGAGATGACTAGGTATAATACCGAAAGCATTTAGGGCAGTGAAAACACTCTATAATCTATCCTATATAATAAAGAGCTAATATGCTAATTAGATCGAACAGCAGAATGACCATCTGGATGACCTTCCAGAGGAAGCCAGGGCTGCGAGGGCCAAGGCAGCCTGGGCTGCAAGGGCTGAGCCCCTTGCACAAATTTCATGCATTGGGCCTCTAGTCTATATATATAAAACCCTAATATGCAAATAGACTGAATGGTGGAACAACCAAACAACCAAACAACCAGTTGCTATGACGTGTGCTGACCACCAGGGATCATGCGCCAAACATGGCAGGCATCAGCAGCAGGGGGCAGAAGGTAAAAAAATGGCAGGCATTGGCCGCGGAGGGCTGGTGAAGCAGGTGAGCGGGGTGCCAGACCAAGGTGGGGTGCTGGTCACTGTCATCGGAGTGAGCCTCTGGAGTTTACTGAAAATCCTTTGCTTCCACACGCCATGGTCCCACCAGGCGCTCGCCCCTGAGGGCTTCTCCACCTCCCCCTGATCCTGAGGGGCAAACCTACTGACAGAGTCTGCCCTGCTTGCACCCACTGCTGGCACTGGCCCCAATTGCTCTGGGCTGTCAGTGGGTGTGAGTAGGGCTAGCGCCATCAGTGTATGGTAGCAGTGGTGGGAGCTGGGCTGCTGGCAGACAGAGGACCAGGGGCGTGGTGGGAGGAGCCAGGCGGGGGCTCAGAGGATGGGCCAAGACCCGCCCCTGTGCCCACTGCAGCCTTGCAGCCCACAATTCCTTTCAAGATGCATGAATTTGTGCACTGGCCCCTAGTGTGTGTGTGTGTGTGTGTGTGTGTGTGTGTGTATGTATATATATATATATATATACATATATATATAAAAGCCTAATATGCAAAGCGACCGACCAAGAGTTCGATCCCAGCTGGCAACTGGCAGCTACCAGGGACCCTACCCATGCACTAATTTCGTGCACTGGGCCTCTAGTATACTATAATGATGGATATGTATTATTATACATTTGCCCAAAGTAATAAAATGTATATCAAGTAATCCCCAATGTAAACTATGGACTTTAGATGATAATGTGTCAATGTAGATGCATCAATTGTGACAAATGGACATTCTGGTGGGGAAAGCTGATAATGGGTAGACTATGCATGTAGGTGAAAGGGGAGAGTATATGAGAAGCCTCCGTACATTCTCTCAATTTTGCTGTGAACATACAACTGCTCTAAAAAAACTCTTTAAAAATTAATGGTGGCTCTCTTTGGAAGTTACATACTTTATATCTCAAGTTATAGGAGAAATACAGCTATCTGTTGGTCCTGACTCATCTGAATTCTGAGCATCACATATTGAGGAGGAAATATCTATTGTGAAGATTAAGTATCCCTGTCTAGCCTTTCTTTCATGAGAGGCTGCTATGAGCATTGTGTAGTATTCAAAAGCTATTATCTGAGCAACTGACTTTGATTTCACATAAAGTAGAATGTACATATGATGGATCGATGATAATGGCATGCTCTTTCTTCAGTGGTTCAAAAAGGTATTTCTAAACACTTGCTATTCCTTGCCAATTTGTCCTTGCTTTTGAGGGGTGTGAGATGCAGTTATTTAATGCATTTGGCAGTGGATTATAGTAGAATTAAATGCTACTGGAAAACAAAGTTCTGTTGATGGCTCAGAATAATCTAAATGTAGAAATTATTCTAGTTCATTGGAGGGTAAAATTATGGGATGTTGAATTATTTCCAAGAAGATGAATTTGGAATATGAGATATGGAGATTAAATGCAGACTACTGTACAGATTTGTACTGTAACACCAGGAAGAAAATTATGCAGGTAGGATGGGAAAGAAAGACAGAATTCTAGAACACAGACAAGCTTCTAGTTTATTAACTACAAGCTGTCATAGGCATCTCAGATTTTATGACAGTATAGTAAAGATAAATACTTATAAAGACTCCTCCTGTTCAGTGATAAAATTCTTAACTATTGAAAATATTTTTGCATTTGTGGATGAATGGCCCTTGCCAGAAAAAGAAAATGATGGCATGTCAGATCATTTCTTCTGCTTTGAAAGTTTTTAAAGGAAAGCTGTTAACTTACTCTTTGTTGTTTTCATAAAAGTGGAAATAGGCAATTTAAAATCTTAGAATGTTTTCTGTAGTAAGTAGGCATACCTACTACAGCATTATTATATGTTTGAGTGTTGCTTACTAATAAGAATTGGTTTAACCTCAAAATCTGTTATTTACTATTCATTTACATGTTCAATAAAGTTTTATTGAATAGCTACATAATATACCACACCATGCCAGGCAGTGGTTGTGCAAAGGTGAACTAAAAAGCACTCTCTCAACAACATTCACTGTATCTCATAAAGATATAAATATGCCAAACATATCACAACACTATCCTTTTAACAAAGTATTTGGGGCATATGTGAGCCATTTTGAGACCAGAGGATTGGTGATGGTCTGAGTTATATGCTTTAGTAAAGAATTAACAGAGGAAAATAGCTTGTGCAATATGGGTATTACAAACATGTATTAAAACATGGATAAGCCCAGCTGGGATCGCTCAGTGGTTGAGCGGAGATCTATGAACCAGGCAGTCATGGTTCAATTCCCGGTCTGGGCACATGCCTGGGTTGCAGGCTTAATCCCCTAGCGGTCATGCAGGAGATAACCAATCAATGATTCTCTCTCATCATTGATGTTTCTATCTCTCCCTCTCCCTTCCTTTCTGAACGCAATAAAAATATATTTACAAAGACATGGATAAAGGCATGGGAGTGTATGAAAACATTATGGATTTTAAATGTTATAGAAAGTAGAAAAAACAGGGGAATGAATGCTAGAAATAAAATAGGAGATATTTGCATAAATCATATGATAAAAGATCTGGCATGTTAAACTATAGGATTATTAATGGGTACTGCAACAGGCAGGGTAGGTTAGGTTATGCTATAACAGAAAATTATATATGATTCACCATGCTTATGACTACAAATGTTATTTGTCCCCTCACAAAATATATTCAATTCAGGACACACAGCACACTGATCCATGTTGTTGTCACTCTGGGACCCAGATTGAGGACACAAGGTCCATCTGGCTCAGTGCGAGTCACAATGGTGGCACTGTTTCTTTTCATTCTTAGCCAGAATTGACTTGTATAGAAATGACTTGTGATTTTTCCGATCCTATGTATTTGTCCAAAGCAAGACATATTGCTATTACTGAATGATACCTGTTTTCCTATAATTATTTTGTTAACAATAAATAATGCAAGTAATACTAACATTGGAATGCTGTGAGCATTCAATGAAATGATGTGTTGTGACAGGTATATAATAGATAATAAATTTGATCACAGCAATCAGTAAGCATAGCTATGATTTGTAAGTACAATAGAATAATAGATACTACTGTTGATAAATTAAGGAGAATATATGGGGATAAAGCATTTCTCCTTTTTAAGTTTGGCCATTTTTAAAATGTACCGGGAGTCAGAAATTGACTTAGAGATTATCACAGAGCCCAATTCCACAACAGAGAACTTCCCATAATTCAATGAAGCACAGTGGTTTTGCAGCTGTATCGTTTGACAGTATGAGCAAAATTGAAGAAAGCTCAGGTCAATTCCTCAGGGTAAAAAAACAGCTCTTCAAATATATATGTTAAATTCTACATTCAAAGTACATGAATCCCAACTTGGTATTATTACTAAGAACTAATGCTGCTCTAAGTGATAACTGTTGTTCAAAAGACCATTATGAAGCATAACTGAAATGTGGAAATTTTTTTAAAAATCAGTTATTCTAATAAGAATCTTCCCTAGGTAAACATTTTGAATTGTATTTTATAGTCAGTTTCATGATTTGATATACAAAATAAAAGTTGTTTTCCCACTTCATCACAAAAATGCAGTGAGCGCCCTGACCCGTTTGGCTCAGTGGATAGAGCATCGGCCTGCGGACTCAAGGGTCCCAGGTTTGATTCAGGTCAAGGGCATGTACCTTGGTTGCCCCCCAGTAGGGGGTGTGCAGGAGGCAGCTGATCCCATGTTTCTCTCTCATCAATGTTTCTAACTCTCTATCCCTCTCCCTTCCTCTCTGTAAAAAATCAATAAAATATATTTTTTAAAAAATGCAGTGAACAAGCTATCTGTGGCTTGATTATTCCAAAAGCTGCATGGAATTTCCATTGATTTAAATCATTGGCCTCAAAACATTTCATGAGGGCCTTCCTAAGAAAGTCATTATGCTTTGTCTTCTCCCACATGCCCAGTTCCTTTTAAAAAAGAAAGCAGAGAGCTTATTTGGCGAAAGTATAATAACTGGTCAAATAGACTTTTACTTTAAAAGGAAATTTGTTTTGAGTCATCTGTTGATCCATTTCCACTGTTTTTCCATTGTGGCACAGCTCCTCTTCCTCTCTTTCTGTCTTATTCCGGTGGAACAAGCTGAACTGGATATATTTAATGAGGCTGAGTATATTCTGCAGGCCACCGAAATTTGCAGCCGAAAAGCTTACTCTGCAGCAGAGACAAGATCTGTCACCTCGTGGGCCCTGTAATGTACAGAAGGCCAGGAATAGTTTCTACAGGATTGACCCCTCAGGGGATTGAATAGATTAGTTTCTATTTTAGCTGGTCTGAAATGAAAAATTTGGGTGTTCTCAGCTCTTTTCCAACCCTTTCTTTACATTCCAACTCAGTTATTGAGGGATTATTTTGCCTATAATATACATGTGTTATATACTTTAGCAATATCTTATAAAATTAGGGGGTTACAAGAAACTCCAACTTGAAGCCTCTTCCATTGTATTCTTCTAAGAAAGTGAAATAATTCCATCACATTCCAACCATGCTTTCCTGGGCTTAGGTTAATGCTGCCCCATCATCATGTCCTCATGAAAAGTAAATGGAGAGTAATTTCCAAAGTTGAAAATGGGATAACAATATACTTCAGATACAAATTTAATGCCAAGTTTGTTCTTTTTCAATGGACATATCCAGATTTTCTTTCATTTGAACCTTCTCCCATAGTCTTTCATGGAAAGTTACAGTAGTTTCATGTTTTAGTAAAATTAGTTTTTGATTAAATATAGAATTTAGGTTATTACTTTGCTTTTTCTTCAATTCCAGGATCTATTTATTCACTCAACAAACATTTTGTGCATACTTTGTGAACACTGGTTTTTCTCTAAGGATTGTTTTCTCTTTGAATTTCAGGTGGGATCAGACAAGAATCAGCCAGTTCTACAAGTAATGCTATCCAAAGGAAAGACAAAAGTGAAAACGAAAAACCCCAGAAGTGTATCCATATTTGGCCACATCGCTTACTTTCTCTAGTTCTCAATCTGAACTGAAAATGTAGTGGGACAGATTTTTTTGATGCTTCAGACTTAGTCTTCCCTTAGCTGACATTTTTCAGTTTATCAACAGACTTCCCTGGCCTGTAACCCTTTGTTTCCCATCTGCCTGCAGACTACAGACACTGACTCTACAGGAAAGCACCATGTTCCAAGGTGTGAGCTTTGTTTCAGTCAAGATGATACTGTTTCTGCAAACATTAGACCTGGCAATTTACAGCTGTGTGAGTCACAGCTTCTATTTCTAAATTCATAGTAAAGTCTCAACAAGGAATATGTGGTAGGTATGCAGGAGTCATAAGAAAATTAAAAATCAACAACATCACCCCCCCAAAAAAAAAAATCATTGTAGCCCTGGCTGTTATGGCTCAGTAGGTGGGTTTAATTCCCAGTTAGGGCACATACCCAGGTTGTGGGTTGTTTCCCTGGTCAGGGCACATTCCGGAGGCAAGCGATCAATGTTTCTCTCACTCCTTTCCCCTCTCTAAAATAAATACATAAGTAAACAAACAACCAAACAAATAAATAAATAATGTTTAAAATAATAAAAATAAAAAATTGTGCTCAGCCTGCCCAATTACCTGTTTCCAGATGTGATTGATGACCAAGCACTTTCCCATGTCAGTCAGACCTTCTGGGCATGCGTCTAAACCGCCTTTGTCTAGTCTCTTCCCCCAATCAATCAGCAGGGAACAGACTGGAGTGTTAAATGCAGCTTTTTTTGCAAATCTGTATAAATGGCATGCCTATATTATTTGATCTCCCCTTTTACTCCTTTTATATTAAATAATAACCAGGTTATTACAACAGCATCAGGTGGATAGAGATTAGTTTTACAATAGCCCCCCTTCCCCCAAAGAATAAACAGTGCTATAGTAGGACACAGAGGAAAATAGTGCAAGTGTTCAGTGAGATGTCCATCCCAAACATCAAACTTTGAGATTGAAATAAAATATTGAAGAATATTTTATGGGCCCATATATATATATAGTTATAGCTGAGGTCTGTCAGTTGACCTTAGATAGAGGCATTTACTAGGCCATTGTCTTGTCCTCATCATCCTTGGTATGAAAGACAAGTAAGGGGACTCTATCTTGCCAGAAAATTATACATAGTTGTTCACACCTAGTGAGCACAGCATAGGCACATGAGCAGGTCTTTCAGAAAATGGAGACATTACTAAGAAAAGGTAACCCCTCAGAATTCTCTCCTGTGCTCAGACTGGGGTTTAGGGCTACATCTCCATATTCTATTAGTTCTGAACATTTGCTAATAAGTGCTTTGTGATTGGGATGGTGGGGTGCAGAGGAAGATGGTGAAGGTGAGGGTGGAAAACTTTCATTTGTCAGAAATGTTTGAGAAACAGGTAAAAATGTCTCTGAATTACTAGGTTTCATAGAGCTCCTTATATCTTCCTGTGCATCATCAATCTCCAAGGGTAAAATATCTTACCGAGTGTACTAAACTTAATTGACCGTAGGCTAATTCTTTTTCATAAACCATCTTGCAGAACTGTCATTTTAGGCAGCACATTTGGAAAATGCTGGGTTAGGAAATTAACTAATCTCTTTTCATAGTTTGTAAAGTATGGCCTGAAGTAAGATAAATGTCAAAATTTGTGAACACAGGAATATAAAAATGAGCAAAAGGCTTAGCAAAGCAGGTTAGTTCAGCGTCAGTCACTTTCCATCCACTCAATCCTTTAATAAGTTCTTTATTCTGTGGTCATCTTCCCTCAAAAGTTTTAATTAATAATAAAATTCAGAATATATGTTTTGTTAATTTTCTATTACATATTTAGCTCTAATTTTTACAATAATTCCACAAGGTAAATATCATTATTCTTATTTTATATTTGAAGACCCTGTCATTAAATGGCATATCTGAGTTATATATCTAATACATGACACTGACATTGGTAAAATGATAATTAATAATGTAAGGTAATATATGTCTAAGTGCTAACCTGTGTGACATTTAAAGAAAGAGCAATGGAAGCAGATCAGTAACGAAGAGAACAAAATATCATTCGCTGAAATATTTATGTGATTCAATCATTTTAAACACACATTAACTCATTTAAACTTACACCTTTCAAAAACACTCTCTCACTTTTAGCCCTATTTCCCAAGGCAGAAAACAGAAGCTAGCCGCCCTTTCTAATAAGAATTTGCTGATGGCAATAAAACTCATAGTTCATAGAGTAGTGTTCAGACTCAGACCCAAAGATCCGCTCGAGTCAAATCTCTCATTCTTTTCACTGCACTGTTCTTTCCTCACGGTCTGACAAAAGAAGACAAGGCAGCCTGAATTTGAGCAGAGAGAATGAAGAGGAAAGAGCTGCAAATTTTGTTAGGAAGCAGGATGTAAAATTGTTTTGAGGCACAGGAATCTGAAGTTTACGGCAATTTCTGTCTCTGAATCTGCTCATTTTACAGTTTTGTTGTTACAGAAAAAGGCTCAGTATCTTCAAGTCATTGCTACTTCTTTACTCCCCCTCCCTTACTTTTTGTTGTTGTTGTTAATCCTCACCTGAAGATATTTTTCCATTGATTTTTAGAGTGAATGGAATGAATGGAAGGGAGGAGGAGAGACAGAGAAAGAAAGAGACACATCATCGATGTGAGAGAGACACATAGATTGGTCTGAGGAATGTGCCCTTGACAAGAATCAAACCCAGGACCCTTCAGTCCAGAGGCGGATGCTCTATCCACTGAGCCAAACCAGATAGGGTTCCTCCCCCACTTTCAAATCTATGGCATGACTTTATTTGCCAATCATTGAACCATTACCCACTGAAATTTGCACAATTAAGGAAAGAAGCATTGTATACTAATGGCAGCAAACCTTGGTTGGATGGCTCAGTTGGTTGGAGGATTGTCCCATAGACCAACAGGTTGTGGATTTGATTCCCAGTCAAGGCTTGAACGGGAGGCAACCTATCAATGTTTTTCTCTCACATTGATGTTTGTCTCTTGTTCTCTCTCTTCTCCTCTCTCTCTGAAATAAATAAAAACAGCCCCGCCAGTTTGGCTCAGTGGGTAGAGCATGGGCCTGTGGACCAAAGGGTCCCGGGTTCCATTCTGGTCAAGGGCACTTAACCTTGGTTGCAGGCTCCTCCCCCTGGCTGGGCTCCTGCAGGAGGCAACCAATCAATGTGTTTTTCTCACATTGATGTTTCTCTCTGTCTTTCCCTTTCTCTTCCACTTTTCCTAAAAATCAATGGAAAAGTATCCTTGGGTGAGAATTAACAAAAAATAAAAATAAATAAAAATAAAATCAGTAAAAGCATATCCTTAGATTAAGATTTTTAAAAAAGTTTTATAGTAATGACAGCAACCGTGCATCATATTTTCTATTATGACCCTAACTCCACAGTATCATAATAGATAGACCAACTATTATAAAAACAACAAAAAATAATTGGACTGACATAATAAAAGTTTATTTTACTCATGAAGAATTTAACACAGAGGTTCCTGACGGAGTGGTTGTCCTTCAGGCAGTCACCCAAGGACTTAGGCTTCTTCCACTTATTGGCTCCACCATTCTCTGGGATCTTATGTTCTCCCATGAATCTTCAGCATTTGTCCAATGTACTACATGGACCAGAAACAATCTTACACCTGAACCAACTGCACAATGGCCGGGAAATGTAGAGTAGTTCTGTGGTTAAGAGCAAAAGGGAAATGATTTGGTGAATAACTAGCAATAGTTTGCTGCACCCACCTTTCATGACATAAATGTTTGCTTCCCACAATCTTGTACACATGTAATAGACCCTTTTTACCCAAGGTATATCACAATCATGGATGATCAGAAAATTGAAACCTCTCCAGAATTTATAAAGGAAAAGTATTTCATACAGGGCAATATATGCTGGGGAAAGTGCACTTGCAGAGCTGGGAGAGCAAATGCCAGGGGAAATGGCTGCTCACATTGGCAAAAGCAGAAAATTTCTAGATTTGGAGGAACCTCTTTCATAGCACCAGTAATTTGTATATGCTAACTCAAAAACTGCTCAAAAGTCACGTCTGCTCTTTCCTCACACATATTTCTCTCTCACAGAAATGTCTTTTATTCTTTATAGGATCTAAACCAGATCTCCCTGGAAAGGGAGGCTCAGCAGTATAATTTCCAAGTGTGCATCTATGGCACAGAGGCAAGGAAAAGAAGGCATAGAAGTTTGCAAGATATCAATAAATAGTAGTTGGCACAGAAAAAAAAAAGAAAGATCCCATCAAGTCTTTGCAGTCAGTTCAAAATCTATGGCATTATGGGAATCGATTGCATATTGCTCCTTGTGGTTTACATTATATAGACTAAAAAGACAAATTATCTTTATCCCTCCACCCACTGTCCAAGTGTGCAACCAAGAGATAATGACTTCAAACTTTAGTTTAAAAAGAGGAAAAATGAGAAACACCCAAGAGTATACTGATCCATAGCAATTTTGGAATCCTGCTGGGCCTGGCATGTGAGTCTTCTAATGTTGGTAAAGAACTGCAGCTACTATTCTCTGGGCACTCTGCTCATGATTCTTCATGACTTCTAGCTCTGCCCTTATTCTGTTTGGCTCCTCTAGAAATAAGCCTTGTGAAGCAAAGTCTCCAATGGCATTGCATTGCACTAACAGGGAACTTCCTGCTGGAGCAAGTTCATGGCCCCTATGATTGCTTTTCAGGGAAAAATTGAGTGTTGTTTAGGCATAGTTTTGTGGTTCTTTAGATAGTACAATGGACTTGAAATCTTAGTATGTGCTGGAATCTATTGTTTCTAATCATTGCTCAATATGGCAGTCATCAGATTTGAAGGTGTTTTTTTTTTTCATCTATACTTAATTTTCATAATGATTTACTGTTTTGCTTAGCACCCATCTCACCAATCTTCTAGCTTAGTAGGAGACCTGAATAAGATTGATTTTTTTTAATAAAATGAGAAGATATATTTAACAGAATATTTCAAATTTAGTAGCTAAAATTGACTTCACATTTTGAATAAAACATTATCCTTCAATTTTCAAAAGCTGTGTTGTTTGATATCCAAACTCATTTGTAGTTTTAGAGTATATACAAGTGACTAAACTCTGCAATCTAAAGAAAAGCAGTAGATTTTTAGATACCTTGGCCTTGTTATTTCAACTAAGAATAAAATAAATTAAAAAAGGCAACCATTAGTGTAAATAATGATGCATACAAAAATAAATAAATAAAAGAGAAACCATTCCACAAATTTTCAGAGAAAAAGCATGGTGATAATGGCAGGTTTACCAGGCTAAGATATAGAATACAAGAATTTAAATCTAAATGCTACAACATATTGTTTGATGTTATAAACACCATATAAGAATTCTGAACCATGGTTGAATAATATTAACAATAGAAATATCTCTTTTGCTAACCATATTGTTATGAGTTTAGTTCCACAAATATGACACAGATTAATTTTAAATCAAGCACTTTTTAAGATGAAGAGTATTTAAAAATGAATAAAGAAGATTTTTACCTCTAGTCTTCTGTGAGAAAGCAGAAGGAAGTCAAAAATTATAATGAGTCATAGTATTAGGATAGCATTTATAGGAGGACAGAGAAAGAAAACATAGAGATAACCTACATCATTGGAGAGAAGTGAGCACATGCTCCAGGAAGGGCACATAAAAGTAGGAGTTTTCAAAGAGGAGATCAAAAATAATTTGCTAGGCAATAGAATAGTGTGAACAAAGGCAAGAGAATATAGAAAGGCTGGGTACATTACCGAAGGACAAGTATGTCCTACTTAACTCAATTGTATTGAAGGACATTCAGGAATTTAATTATGCAAGATCCTGATTGGAAATATTGTTTTATTCTGAAAGTGATTGGAAGCTGAGAAAGGATTGTAAGAGAGGCAATTGACCGATGTGCAGTTAAAAAAACAACACTTAGCCTCAGTGAGCATTTTGGAAAAGGGTAAGAATGAATTCAGAGTGATCAGTTGAGAAGCTATTATACCCAGGTAGGAAAATATAGGGGCCTGGAATGGAGACTGGGTAAATACAGAAAAGAGGCCAATATGAGGTATATGTAAAATTGTGATTCAGTAGGCATTAGACATGAGAAGTATTGGAGGCCAGAAGTCAAGGATGTGCACTTCTCAGCCTCTTGCTTGAGTGACTATACAAACAGGGGCATTGTTTACCAAAATGGAGAAGTCAAGATGAAATTGCAAATTTTAGGGAAAACATAGCAATTAATTTGGGGGAACTATACTTGAACATTGTGAACATTGGAATATAGTTTCGATAGAAGGTAGGATGTAGAGTCACTGGCTTATGTTTGCATGCTTATAAAATGCATGGACTGTGATTAGGAAGCTCACACAACAATTCTAGGCAGGAAACAGAAGAGCATCAGATATTGTATCCTATAGGAAATAACACCATCATTTAAAGGTGGTAGCAGATAAAGGTGACAAAGAAGCAGCAAGAGAAGGCATGACAAGTTCGGTGGGAGAAAAGGGTTAGATGATCTTAAGGAAGTCAAAAGAAGATGTTGTTTAGAGATATTTTCAGGAATAAATTCTGCTTAGAAATTACATAAGGGTTGAAAATTATCTATCACAGCTATAAATAAGAGTTTAATGGAAATCTTGCATTTATATAACTATTTGTATAGATGGCCATCAAAAGGTGCTTATTTAATGAGAGGGAAAAGAAACAACATTTTTAATTGCTATTTTACACATAAAAAACAAACTTATTCAATCATTAAATGTGAATATACAATTGCAGTGTAATGCCACAAATATAACACCTAGGATGTGAACTACTATGCATAAGAGTAAGGAGGTATGCATATGATTATAATATTCTTATGCTTAAAATCCTTTAAAGATTCCCTCTAAAGTCATTATAACTCATCAGACACACAAAGCCCTTTATAATCTGTCCAGGACTTATAGTCTTTTTTATCTTCTCTAATTTCTCCTCATGCTTCCCCAGGCCTAGGAACAACAATCCACTTGCCATGTTAGGAATGAATCATGTAATTTAAGGATTGATGTCTTTGCTTGTGTTTCCATATCTACCTGGATCATTCTTCCCTATACTCTATGAATATTCATCTTTCAAAGCTCAACCCAGATGTTACCTTCTCAATGATAGCTAATCAATAGGCTCATAAATAATACTTATTTTTTCTTGTGCTCATATACAAAGTTATATCAATGCATATTTTATCAATAGGACTATCACAGTATTAATCCTTCCATTGTGGATTATTCATAGACCCTGTTGATTCTGCATGTCAGAGAGAGAGAGAGGAAGAGAGAGAGAGGGAATGAATATTAGGTATATTAAATTTTATAAATCCCCTAGATGTATATGGAATACAAATTTATTTGTATCACTGTCTTTTTAAAACATTCACATGAATGTGAGTGTTATTAAATCATCATTTAAGTTTAAAATAATTATCCTGCTAAGGGACTTATTTATTTTTGCCTTTGGATAATCATAGAAGCCTCAATCCATCAGGGTTTCAATTGACATGGGAAAATCTAAACTACTCATTTTTAGTTACTATGATTCTAGCAACTCCAAAGTTGTAAATAGGCTATGTATTCCAACTTAATTCGTGCTTGAGTTCATAAACCACTTTTCCATGCAAAAAAATAATAATAATAAATGCATTTTTAGCTTCCTAAACTTTCTCACCAATGCCTATGAATAACATTGTGTAAATATAAACTGTAGTTAACATTTATTGCTTCATAATATGCTAAGTGCCCTACAAACATGAGCTACTTTAATCTTAATAACAATTATGTGGCATGAGTACTATTATTCCTATTTTATTGATGTATAATAAAAAATAGAGGTGATCAACTTGTTCAAAGGCACGCAACTTCTGAGATAGTGCCCTGAGATTAGAATACTTGAATCTTATTTCAAAGCACATATTTTATGTCATTTAAAAATTTAATATAGATAAGTACAAAACTTAATATGCATAAGTATGCCTATATTGCATCATTCAGTTTCAATAATTCTCATCTCATGACCAATGTTGTTTCATCTATCTCCACTAAGCCACCCCTTCTACCCCCTTTGTATTAATTTGAAGCATTTTCCACATCATATAGTTTTATTTTAATATTTTACTATATCTCTAAAATATATTGGCTTTTTAAAAACATAGCTATAATACTGTTATGATACCTAAGTGAAAGTAAACAATGAATCCTTATTATCTTCATATGTCTAGTAATTATTTAAATGTCCCCAGTTATCTCATACAGAATTCATAGATGTCTTGCTGAAATCAAGAGTCAAACAAGATCCACTTATTACATATGGTTGATATATCTTTCAATGTCTATAACTACGTTGTTCCACATTTTATTTTTACTATTTATTTGTTCACTAAACTGGGTGATTTACCTTTCAGAGTTTCAAAATTGTGGATTTTGCTGAATATATCATACACTTGTTTTGCCAAGTTCTATCCCCTGTATTTCCTGTAAACTGATATTGGTTCCAGAAGCTTCAAAAGTCCATATTTGTATTTCTGTAGTACATTGACTATGAGTTTCCTTAATATGTATTTTAATATTTAATAGAGGATTAAAAAAAGATAAAGTATCCTGTATCAGTTGGGTTCAACTGAGGATATAAAGGTGAGCCAAATAATTGCAATTTGTATCAAGTTTATATCTGGCTAATAGTAAGTTGGAGGAAGGAGATTATTCATATATATATCAATATATATATGATACTTAAAAAATGCAGAGTTTATATTTCTTCTATTCAGTTCACTAGTAAAAACTAGCAATGATTTTGAAAAGAGAAGGGAGATAGTTATGCTCAGAATTACAAAGCAAAGGGTTCACATTCATATGTGATTTAATATTTTTTATATTTTCCATTTCATTAGTATCCTAAGTTTGGTGTTCTCATCTGAAAATAATCAAGCTATGCTTAATTTAAAAATAATTTGGTCTGGAACCTTTAGAAATTATTGATCCACATCTTATGATTTTTAACAGCTGGATCATTAATTTTTTTTAATTAAGTAACTTATTGTGGAATGTTTAATACAATGATACTTTAAAATTATAGTTTATTTTTTAAATTTTAAATATTACACACTATTTTTAATAATAGTTTTACAAATAGAGATGGCAAATATACAGAATGTCCAATAATAAAAGGATACATATGTAAAATATGTATAATATAAAATACTATAGAACTTTTAAAAAGTGCAATTTTTGTCTTATATATCATAGTTGTATTTGTTTATAATTTGATTAAGATAAATTAAAACAGCCCTAGCTGGTTTGGCTCAGTGGATAGAGCATCGACCTGCGGACTAAAGGGTCCCATGTTCGATTCCAATCAAGGGCACATGGCGGGGCTGTGGGCTCGATCCCCAGCAGGGAGCATGCAGATGGCAGCCGATCAGTGATTCTCTCTCATCATTGATGTTTCTATCTCTCTCTCCTTCTCCCTTCCTCTCTGGAATCAATAAAAATGTATTAAAAAAAGATAAATGAAAACAAAAGAGAATTATTAACTCTTTAGTTATGACTGAGTTAAAAACATTTAGTTATATTTCAAATTATATAACAACATCTATTATGAATACTATAAATTATTCTCTGTATTTTGAGGATTAAAAGCCTGGAGACTACATTTCCCAGACTCCCTTGCCAGGAGCTTTCTTATAGTAGGCCACTGAGAGGCATTATTGTGAAATTTTAAAACTGGGATTTAAAAGTAAGCTACTATCCTCAGGTGTAGCAACAGACGGGTATGTGGGCTATGGAGATATCCAATGTTGAGTTTTGCCAAGGTTTTACAGGACCTCTTCCTGTGAATCATCCACTGTGATATTGAAGGCAAATAAGGTAATTGACAGAAACTTTCAGGGGCTTTCTAACCTTCATACAACCTAACCTTTTCATTGGTGCTTGTATGTATCAGTCTCTTCTCACTTGAGTAACTCCGAGTTAGCTCATATTTTCATGTAGCTCCTGAATGATTCATCTTTCCAACAAATATGTTTGTTGTGTCCAGTCTGAGCCTCTGCTTAGGAGCCCCCATAAGAATATACCAAAGAGAATTGAATTCCCCAATTTGAAAAATTGAAAACTAAGATTAGACATGATAGAAGTCTTTAAAAAATTATCAACTGATTATTTCAAGTAGATTTTTAAAAATATATTTTTTATTGATTTCAGAGAGGAATGGAGAGAGTGAGAGAGAGAGACATCAATGATGAGAGAGAATCATTGATCAGCTGTTTCCTGCACACAGGAATTGAGCCGTGACCTCCTGGTTTATAGGTTGATGCTCAACCATTAAGCCATGTTCGCCGGGCTATTTCAAGTAAATTTTCACTTTATTTTAGAATCAAACTTCAAAATATCAGGGCAGGAAGGTCACTTTGCAAAATGCAAGAGTGAAGTTTAGGACGAGTCATGTACAAATGCATACAGATGTATACATTCGGTAAGCACATTTCTACAAGTGGTCGTATACAGGAAATGAAACCAGATATGTAAAATAATTGAGCATCTTGAGAAATGACAGCTATAGAGTTAGGAATAAAGGCTGGAATATTACCAATCTTTAAAGAGAGCCTTCACTAAAATGTAGTTACATGTGTTTGCCACAATTAACCAAGATTTAAACAGTATATAGTCTTTTAATAATTTAAGAGGTTATATCATTTCCATATTTACTTGTATCTACATGCTGACATATTACACATTTGCTTCTTCAGCCTTTTAAAAACAACTGAGGTTAACCCTGTGGTGGCCATGTGCAGTTGCTGTGTGCGGTGGATGTGGTTGCAGCTGTGGGCCTGGCCCTGGCAAGGCAGCTCTCCAAGGAGCAGGGCATCACCCTGCTTGGGAGTGCCAAAATCGTGCCTGAGTTCTTCTTATTTTACATCAGTGTGACATTTATCCATCTGAAACTTTTGCCCAAGTGCAGAAATATGGACTTAACTTTCTTGTAACTACTGATCCCGAGCTCTTAAAATACCCAAGTAATGTGGTGGAACAATTAAAAGATCGCTTATTCAAGAGCTCAGTTCGGAAACTGGTTGTAGTCATCTCGAATACTGAACATGGTGAGGTCCTTGAAAGATGGCAGTTTGATATTGAGTATGACAAGGCCGCCAAAGATGACAGTACACCCAGAGAAAAATCTCAGGAAGCTAGACAAGATGAAGTCCACTGGGCGATCAGACAGAACACAGCAACAATGACATTCCTGCCACAGCTAGAACTTGCCTGTTCATTTGATCTGCTGATCTATGCAGACAAAGATTTGGTTGTACCTGAAAAGTGAGAAGAGTCTGGGACCATAGTTCATTACCAATTCTGAGCAAGTTTGTCTGTGTTCCTTCACTATTACAATCCACAAAGTAAACGGTAAGGTGGCCAACAAAATCTTGTCCATGACCGGGGTTGGGACAAGAACAATAATGGAATGAACAAATGTGTGCTTCCTGAAACCAAGTCAGCTATGGTTCATGTTTTATTTCACTGATTAATCTTTAGATGGGGAAAAAGTAACATTCTACAGTTGTGCATAATTGTTCCATCTTTTGGTACCTGTTTGGTTTTTCATAGGGTTTATCATAATTTTTTCCACATGGTTCAAAAGGGAACCAGCAGATCACATCAGCATTGCGATGTCAATTCTTTTGAAGATGGTAACTGAGGGTGGAAAAATTGTTTGCTATAAACCTAAATGCCTTCTTGAATCAGACCTTTTGCTCAAGTAGCTTGACTCAGAATAAAGGTAAATATGAAACACAGTAAAACAAGTCTTGAATATTCAGAATCTTTGTTTCGGTCTTAACATAACAGATACTAGACAATAACAAAATACTGCTATTAGGGCCTTTTTCCATTTATTTCATTTGTATAGTTTCCACATTGAAAACAAATCTCCAATTATTTTATTTTGATGTATATACTTTATACTTGCAAAGCTATCACTATTTCTACTGTTTAAATTTCGGTGATAGAGAATTCTTTAAAATGTCGTTTGTGTTTTATAAAATCAAGCTTTAAATAACAATAATAAACTTAAATGTGCATGTTAAAAAACAAAAAAACAATTGAGTTTAGCATCTACTTAGTAAAGATGATTCGTTTGAGGAGGAATCCCCTTGATGCTGTTAATTATAATGCCTCACAACTGTGAAATACTTCATAAATTAAAAAATTGACTTTAACATTGCCTCACACTTCAGAGATGACAGTCACAGCATTCTAGTGGCCAATCTGTACAAACTGAATATCAGGTTAGATGATTATGGAATTGATTTAGGATTACAATTAGTATGTGCAAATATTTAATAAAGATTGACAAATATTAAGCCTTTTTGTATTTTAATATTAAATTTTTAGCTTACTCAAGCCATGCTTTTCTTTATTTTTCCTCCCTGTATTCTTTCTACTCCCTTGGGCTCCATTTGGCAAACTTCTTTTTCTGTCCTTTTTTCCTTTCATCTCTCCTTGCATGCTTAATGTCTACTATTATTTGTTTATCTTCTGCTTACCCATGTAGTTTAGGGACCACTGGGATACTGATTTTGCCCCTTTTTCCCTTTCTTTAGGAACTTTCTCTTTGTAATTTCTTCCATTACTATAGTTTCAGTTGTCACTGCTATGTGCAATATGCCTGTAGTAGATTGAATAGTGGCCATGCAAAGTTACAATGATCTAATCCTTAAAATATATGTTACTTTATTTGGGTGGTTCTCAACAAAGGTGAAAGCTAAATTCAATTATTTTCTTAAATTATGTCTGCAGTAATTTTTTTATATGATTAAATATAAGCTATTTCTTCTAAAACTGAGGAATTAGTTTTGTTTTTTTCTTGTAAGGCAGATAGTTTATATCTTTTGTTGATGTGCCATCCTCCATTTCTTCATTTCATAGAACATTTAACATTTCCAGGTATATGAGGGTATTTTATAAATTTTTTTTCTAATTTCTGCACCTATAGTTTTGCCTTTTTCTAGAATGTCCAGTAAATTGAACCATTTAGTGCTGTCAGAGCCAACAGCAAGAGCACCACACAACTCTGAGTCCATGTTTTCTTCTAAATTCTCCCATTTGACTACATCAGGGCTGGTTCCTGCTTGAATTCTGCCCACTGTACTAACTATTGAGAACTTAGTCCAAGTTCCTCCTTTATCCTCTGCTCACTAGTAACAGGTGTTGGGTCCAAGCCCCTATGCCTGGGGCTGGACCTCCTAGGCCCCTGGGTCTTAGATGAAGAAGCCATGAGAGGTTGTGAATATATAAGAACTAGAGGCCCAGTGCATGAAATTCGTGCATGGGGGTTAGGGGATTCCTCATCCTGGCCTGCATCTTCTCGTAATCCAGGACTGCTGACTCCTAACCACTTGCCTGCCTGACTGCCTCATCACCCCTAACCACTCTGCCTGCCTGCCTAATTGCCCCTAACCACTTGCCTGTCTGCCTGATTGCCCCTAACCACACTGCCTGCCTGCTTGATCACCCCTAACCACTCTGCCTGCCTGCCTGATCACCCCTAACCACTTGCCTGCCTGCCTGATCACCCCTAACTGCTCGCCTGCCTAACTAATCACCCCTAACTGTCTGCCTCAGCCCCCAGAGCCACGGCTTCATCCAGAATGACGTCTGGAAGGTTGTTCAGCTGTCCGGTCTAATTAGCATATTATGCTTTTATTATTATAGATGAGTCTTTATTGCTGAAGCCAGTGGCCATATAGCCATCAGACAAGAACAGTCTTCACAGCAAATTCCATACAGGCAGACAGCCAGACATATCTTTCCAATAAAGCAGCATCAGTCTCTGTACCCACAGTTATTATCTGAGCAGCCACACGCTGCCTCCTAGACTCACTGCCTCACATCGTAGCAGTATCTGAGCTCTCCAGCTCAGCAGCTTCTCCTGTCTCTCCTGCCCAGCTGCTCTCTCCAGCAGATTTCTTCACACACTCCGTCCTTAGCTGACTAGACTGGTCAGTAACCTACTTTTATGCTATCTAGAGACAAAGATGGCTTCGTGCCAACAGTTACTGAAGGACACAGTGTACTATGTGTCCTTGCAGCCACTCATGGTATCTTGGCCAGATTAGGATTTCCAAACTCAGAATCCATGGACTTTCTGATTAGGCTCATGCCCAGAGTGGTCTTTGGCCATTCTAGTGTATTGCTAACAAGGCCTCTGTCCTCCCATTGTCCTTGACCATCTGGGGACCCCACAAGTGTGCAGGAAGTTATGTCTGGCTTTTTTCATTTAGTATAGAGCTTTTGAGACTTTTCCATGTTTTTGCATTTGTTAACAGTTATAAATGTACTACAGTTTCTTGATGTTTCATATACTATGAATGAAACATCAAGAAACTGGATTTTTGTGGTAAATATGAATAAAGCTGTTATATACATTTATGTACAAGTCTTTGGGAAAGCACGAGTTTTCATTTTTCCTAAATTATAGCTAGGGAGAGGTTTACTGAGTGGTTGGGTAACATATATGTTGGATTTTATAAGGAAATATCAATTGTTTTCCAAAGTGGTTGTTACATCTTATATTTTCATATGAAATATCAAAAAATGCAAGTAGCTCTGCATCCTTGCCAGCACATAGCAGTGTCAATGCCAGTGCTATTTTTGTTTCATTCTTTGCCATTCTAGTCCACATGTAATGGTATATAATTATGGGTTAATGAGGAATTAATCCACATATTAATTGTGTATTTCCTGCAATACATTGTTGTGAATTTTATTGTTTATGTATGGATATTCATTCATTAATGTGAAAATTAATTTGTGTTTTCTAATTGCTAATCATGTCAAGCATCTATATATATAAAAGCCTAAGCAACTGTTCAACTGTTTGACCAGTAGCTATGATGTGCACTGACCACCAGGGGGCAGATGCTCAATGCACAGGCATGGGAACATAGAACAGGCTAATGAATCTCAGGGGGAAGGAGTGAGCGGGGAGGGCGGGAAGAGATTAACCAGAAATCTTATATGCATACTAGAGGCCCAGTGCATGGATTTGTGCACCAGTGGGGTCCCTCAGCCTGGCCTGCAGGGACTGGACCAAAACTGGAAGTTCACCATCCCCTGAGGGGTCCTGGATTGCGAGAGGGTGCAGGCCAGGCTGAGGGACCCCACCGGTGCACAAATCCATGCACTGAGCCTCTAGTTTGTTTATAAGATAATTTGCTCTCTACGTATCTTTAATGAAGTGTCTGCTCAAATCTCTTGTCCATTTAAAATCATTTTCCTATTATTATGTCTCAAATGTTATATACTTAGGACATAATTTTTTAAATCAGATATATATTTTGAAAAAAAATTCTTGCAGTCTGTGTCTTGCCCTTCAATTCTCTTGTCAGTGTCTTTTGAACAACAGATTTTAATTTTGACTTAAGTTCATTTAATGATTTTTTATTACATTATTAGTGCTTTTTTTATTCTAAGAAACATTTGCCTAACTCAAGTTCACAGCAGTTTGCTCCCCATGTTTTTTTCGAGAAATTTGATGGTTTTAGGTCCATTATCTATTTATTTTTTAAAAAATGTGTATTTTTTTTTATTGATTTCAGAGAGGAAGGGAGGGGGAAAGAGAGATAGAAATATCAATGATGAGAATCATTAATTGGCTGCCTCCTGCACTCCCTCCTACTGCGGATCAAGCCCACAACCTAGGCATGTGCCCTTGACCAGAATCAAACCTAGGTCCCTTTAGCCCATAGGCCGATGCTCTATCCATTGAGCCAAAGCAGCTAGGGCTATTATCTTTTCTTGTATGTGGTATGATGTAAGGGATGCTTCAGCTTATTTTTCATATTGATGCCTGAAAGTATCACCTATATGTTGAAAACATTCCCCATTAACTAGCCATAAAAATGTGGTTCTTTTTTTAACTCTCTATTTCATTTATTGATCTCTGTTTTAGCATATGTTACTCTATCTTGAATATTGTACTTTTTATAGAAAGTCTTGAAATCTGGTACTTTGAGTACTTCAAATTTATTTCTCATTTTCAAAATTATTTGTTGGCTAGTCTATTTTTTGTTTTGTGATATAAATTTTAAAATGATTTTGGCAATTGCTACAGAAAGGTTGTTAGAATTTGATTGAATCTATAGATCAATTTGGAGATAATTGAAAATATTGTAAGAGAATTAGAAAGAATCTTTAAAAATATTGATTTTTGTGGCCATGAACAAGGTATATCTCACCAATTTATTTAGCTTTTCTTCTTTTCTCACCTCACTATTTTATAATTTTAAACATACACATTTTGCATATATATGGTAAGATTTATCCCAAAGTATTTCATGTGTTTGATGTTACTATATATCATGCCATTTTAGATTTCACACACACACACAATTCAGCTGCATCCTAAGTCCACAATAAATACATGCCAAAAAAGAAAACAACAGCAATTATGAATGTATAGCTTATCTGGCTGGTTTTTATTTTTAGGATCAGGATAACAATTTCTTATTATTTTTTAGATCATAACTTGAGACAAATATATCACTTGAATTGTATGTCAACATGTGAAAACTGAGGATTATGAGTTTATGTTTTGCTTCCTAATTCCTCATGTCTTGTTTATCTAACATTGGATTTCTGACTTATAGTAAAATCTGGCAATAAGCACTCACTAATAAGTTTTATTAATGCTGTTATTGGCAAAAAGAGAAAGCTATTGAAAAGGGAAAAATAAAGAAATAAAGTTTTGTTTTATCACACAATTGATTCTGAGTACATAATACTGTATTTTGTCTGATTCATGTATTTCTATCCTTTTTGTGTTAGTCTTTATATTAACTGTCACCAATATCAGTATTTTATATACTAGTTTACTAATTATAAGTTCATTGAAGGTAATTTTACCAATGAGGACTTAAAAGCATCAGTGTTATTGCTAAAATTCAGAGTATGATATTCAAATAAAAAGAATTCAGATTAGCAAGTGAGATTCTACATTGAAAATAATAGGAGTGCACAATATCCTAAAATTAATAATTCCTGTTTATAAATAGCTATTGAAAGGAAACAGTGAAGAAACTTCTGTATTGAGTGAATTTAACTTTTCTTTGAAGTTGTTCAGCATTCATTTATTTTACTACTTGCTGAAATTTATCATTTTGCACTTTTGTAAAATTTACCATATTCAGTAATTTGTATTATTATACTGTGTATATATCAAGACAATTAATTATAGGATTCCATAATAAATCATCTCAGAATCAGCCCCAGAATTATTAAAGCATTTTTAATGATATGGCGGCTTAGGAAGAAAAATGATAAAATACTAACAGTGCTAACTTCATGGTCTTGCTGGATTGCTGCTATATTCTGAGATTCAAGTTAAAATGATCAAAAGAAATCACTAGGACATTCTGCTCCTATAGGGCACAATGCTCGCAATAGGAAACGTCCTTTTCTTTTCTAGCACTCCCATCTAATCAGCATGGAGAGGAGAATCTATAGGAGAGGAGATTTGGGGCCAGGCATGTTCTTTCCCATTGCTTATTATAGTTAGTTGTGACATAAAACTGAATACTGTATCAGAAGATATTCACTTGGTTATACAGAATTTGTACTCAAAATCCCTTTTAGTTTAGTTGACTGTTCTCATTCTTTTATAACTCACTTCCAGTTTATAAGGCATTCCTGGCTACTTCGTTTTCATAATATATCTAAATTCTGATTGTTCATCATGACCTCAATGGCTAGTCAAACCATGGTGAGTTCTTGCCAGTGTTTCCAAAAAAAGTCCTTGTCCTCTTGCTTCTGTTCCTTGCTTCTATCCTGACCTGTTACATTTTATTCTGTTAGTTTCATGATCTCCACTCCTTGTTCTAGCCTACCTCTTGAAGATAAGTAGATTTATCATCTTATTATTTCTCAAATCTTCAGTTTTTAGAATATTTCATGTCAAGCTATGTGAGTTCAATAAATATTGAAAAAAGATAAATGTACGGATTCTGGTAGAGGCTGACAAAGAGAAAAAAAATATAACATGGAAATGAAAACACTTTTCAAACTCTGCCTCCCATTTACATTCTGACAACAAAAAGCAGATCATAAATTATACCAATTACAAAACTAGTTCAATTTTAGCAACTGCAGTTTTGGGTAAGAGATTTACTAGATGTGGCATTAAAAGATAAATGATACATATAGGGTGGGGCAAAAATAGATTTACAGTTGTTTGTATAGAAAATAATATAATAATTAATCCTATATAATAAAAGCCTAATATGCTAAGTGTCCGGTCATCCAGTTGGCCATTCAGCCAATCAAAGCATAATTTGCTAATGATATGCTAAGGCCACTCAACCACTCTCTATAACATGCACTGACCACCAGGGGGCAGATGCTCCAACTGGTAGGTTAACTTGCTGCTGGGGTCTGGTCAAGCAGGACTGAGCAAGACAGGTCGGACATGCCCTGGAACCCTCCCCTGGTCCCTCCCTGGCTGGCCAAACTCCCACGTCCCTCTATGGGCCCAATGGTGCACCAGTGGGGTCCCTTGGCCTGGCCTCTGCCCTCTCGCAATCTACACCCTCTTGCAATCTCAGGGGATGTTGGAGAGCCAGTTTTGGCCCAATCCCGCAGGCCAGACCAAGGGACCTCACTGGGCCTCTAGTAATCTACACTAATAAAAGAGAAACATGCAAATTAACCATCACTCCACTACGCCCACAAGCCATGCCCACCAGCCAATCAGGAGCGAGCATGCAAATTAACCCAACCAAGATGGCGGCTGGCCACAAAGCTGGAGCAAGCAGGAGGCTCGGGTTGCCCCGGCAATGGAGGAAGCCAAGCTTCCAACCTGCCCTGGCTGGCCCTGGCCTTCACTCAAGGATAGAAAGTTTCAATTATAGAAGATAAATAAATCCCAGATACTTGCTTCCAGCCGGCCCTGGCATCCGCTCAAGTTGGTGCTGAAAAAAAAAAAGAAAAAGAAAAAAAGGAGGGCCTGGGACCTTGGGTCACCAGGGGGTGATCAGGCCAGGATGGGATGGCAGGGGCCGTTGGGGGTAAGCAGACCAGCAGGGGCTCCAGTTGGGGGTGAGCAGGCCATTAGTGGGGGTCAGTTGGAGGTGATCAGGACAGTGGGGGGGCCAGTTTGGAGTGAGCAGGCCAGTGGGGAGGGGAGGTGGAGGCGAGCAGGCCAGCAAGGGGTGCAGTTGGGGGTGAGCAGGCTGGCATGGGGGGCAATTGGGGGTGATCAGGCTGGCGGGGGTGCATTTGGGGGCGAGCAGGCCTGCAGGCAGAGTGGTTAGGGGCAATCAGGCAGGCAGGTGAGCGGTTGGAGCCAGCAGTCCCAGATTGTGAAGGGGATGTCTGACTGCCAGTTTAGGCCTGATCCCTGTAAACTGGCAGTAAGACATCCTTCAAGGGGTCCCAGATTGGAGAGGGTGCAGGCTGGGCTGAGGAACACCCCCCCATGCATGAATTTCGTGCACTGGGCCACTAGTTAATAATACAAGAATAAACTATGTATTTTTCATACAATTGTATACCTAATTTTGCCCCAACCTGTATTTAACATATTGCAGAATGGCAATAGATCCTTCCCTCTCATTGGCCATATGTATGCTACTGCATACACATAATATTGCCTTTACCATTCATAGTTTTATATCAAAAATACAAGGGAATATTAATTGTATGTCTCTTTAAGAATAGAGGTCTCAGTGTATCTCAACTACTATTTCTGGAGAGAATTAACTTCTAATATTTGTAAACACCCATTATATAAACCAAACCATATTCCCTCCTATACATATAGTATGATATTGGCTATGAATCAACCTCAGAAGAGTTGAGGAAGTAGTCACTTGATTCATTATCTCTTTTCTGTGATTCAAATGAGAGATTTCAATTGAAAAAGGGCAGATGGAAGTGATAAATTGTCAGGGCAACACAATATTTATTGAAGCCTACCATTTCCAGAGTACTGGGAGATCAGCTTAAATTTTAATTAGCATTTTATTGCAAAAAATAAAGCTGGTAGCTACCTTTCTATATTTTTCTTTTCTAGACTATGTTTTTGAGTCCAACACATTGTTGTTCTGAAAAGATCCTAAGTATTTAACCTTGTGTGGACTTGCAGAGCCTTGACTTTTATACTTAGAATTAAATTGCTCTCATGCATAAGAATTACACCAATATATATTTTCTGAAGTTATATGAAATTGTTATTATGGTGAATAGTATTCCTTAATTCACTCTTAGAAATTTTGACTTTCCTGTGTTCCATCTGTCTTTAAATAAGACTCTGGAGAGGGCAAATGCTATGTTTAGGTAGCTACCAAGATTGCCCACTGAAATTTTGTGTCATAAGAAATAAAAATGTCACAGTGTGTTTTCAGTGATTATTTAAAAACTAATGGGCTGGTGCATGGATTTGTGCACATTGAAAGGGGAATACTTAGAAGAAATATTTTAATATTGCTATTTACCCTTTCTCCCTCAGTGCCTGGTAGCCAGGTGGTGGCCCCACCCCCCACCGCTGCCATGGTCACCGTCTGTGGGGTGATTGGCAGGGCAGTTGGGTCTATGCTTGCACATGCATTTGCTTGGTGACGCCCACTCACCCACTCCATCATCCCACCGCAGTCCCGCTCTCATTGGGGTCCATCGGAGCCAGCAGCTCCTCCACTGCTGCCTGCTGCCAGTACTGCATTTCCAATGCCTGCCGTGTTCTGTGCCTCCCGTGGTGGTCAGAGTACATCATAGCGAGCAGTCAAACTCCCAGTTGTGGGGACAATTTGTATATTAGGCTTTTATTATATAGGACTAGAGGCCCCATGCATGAAATTCATGCATAGAGGAAGGTCCCCTCAGCCCAGCCTGGAACCTCTCCAATCCAGGACCCCTCAGAGGATGTCTGACTGCCAGTTTTGGTCCAAAACCAGCAGTTGAACATCCCTCTCATAATCTGGGACCGCTGGCTCCTAACAGCTCACCTGCCTGCCTGCGTAGTTGCCCCCAACTGCCCCTCCTGCTTGCCTGCCAGCCTGGGTGTCCCTCACTGCCGCCCCTGCTGGCCTGGTTGCCCTATGCAGCCTGCTGGTCAGTCCTTTGGTTCGCCCCTTGCTAACCCCCCTGCTTGCCTGTCACCCCACGCAGCCTGCTGGTCAGTCGTTTGGTCATCCCTCGCTAACCCCCCTGCCGGCCTGGTCACCCCACGCAGCCTGCTATTCGGTTGTTACTGTGAGGGCGTCATGACCAATTTGCATATTACCCTTTTATTGTTATAGATAGGTAAGCCAACTTTCACTTATAAATATTATAGGGGTGTAACATACAGCCAAGTGACCATAGTTAATAATATTAACCACAATTGCATATTTGAAAGTTCATAAAAGAGTAGATCTTAAAAGTTTTTATAAGAAAAGTAATTGTAACTATATATGGTGATGGCTTTTATCAAATCACTAGAGGCCCGGTGCACAAAATTCATTCACGGTGGCGGTGTCCCTAAGCCCAGCCTGGACCCTCTCCAATCCAGGACCCCTCTGAGGATGTCTGACTGCCAGTTTTGGCTCAAAACCAGCAGTTGAACATCCCTCTCACAATCCAGGACTGCTGGCTCCCAACTGCTCGCCTGCCTGCCTTCCTGATTGCCCCTAACCACTCCCCTGCCAGCCTGATTGATGCCCAACTGCTCCCCTGCCAGCCTGTTTGCCCCTAACTGCCCTCCCCTGCAGGCCTGGTCACCCCTAACTGCCCTCCCCTGCAGGCCTGGTCACTCCTAACTGCCCTCCCCTGCAGGCCTGGTCCCCCCCAACTGCTCTCCCCTGCAGGCCTGGGTTCCCCCCAACTGCCCTTCCCTGCAGGCCTGGTCGCCCCCAACTTCCCTCCTCTGCTGGCCTGGTAACCCCTAACTGCCCTCCCTTGCAGGCCTGGTCCCTCCCAAATGCCCTCCCCTGCTGGCCATCTTGTGGTGGCCATCTTGTGTCCACATGGGGTAAGGCATCTTGTGTCTTGGAGTGACAGTCAATTTGCATATTACTCTTTTATTAGATAGGATTATTAACTAAAACTAATAGTTATGTGTCAAGTACACATCAATTTTTTAAAAAGCAAAAGAAAATATAAACAAGTTAAATTCACACTCTTATTACTTATACCAATAAGCATCCTAGATTAAAAGGTTAAAAATTAGCCCTAACCGGTTTGGCTTAGTGGGTAGAGTGTCAGCCTGCAGACTGAAGGATCCCACGTTCGATTCCGGTCAAGAGCATGTACCTTGATTGCGGGCACATCCCCAGTGGGGGGCGTGCAGGAGGCAGCTGATCGATGTCTCTCTCTCATTGATGTTTCTAACTTTCTATCCCTCTCCCTTCCTCTCTGTAAAAAATCAATAAAACATATTTAATAATTTAAAAACAGGTTAAAAATTGCATTTATGGATCTTCTGGGAAAAATAATATAATTTATTTGGTAACTATCAAAGGAAGAAATCTACAATATGTTTACTCAATGAAATACACCTATCCCCTCCCCCATATACACATTTACATTTTTCTTTTCTCAAAAATTTTTAGCTTTCAATAATTACACTATAATTAATAATAAATCATAGAACAAAAATTTTGTTTGTCCTGTAATGACTGTACATGGTCAAAAATAAACTATTAAATCTATTATTTTAAATTTTAATAGACAGGAAACATTTTAATGAACACAAATACATAACAAAGATCTTTAACCCAGCATTCAAACAGAAAAATGTAAATTAATTAGATGTATAACATATAATTAAAGAATAAAATTTCTTCAAATTACTGAAGGTACCAGTAGAAATCTATAAACAGCACACATTCAGAAGTTATGTAGTTTCTTTTTGTTTTGTTCTATTTAAACAATATATAACCTGTTTGCTCTCCTGCCTGGGTCAGCTTCGATAAAAAGAAATATTGCTAGTTTTCTTATCCACCACCAACTGTCCTACAAATAATGCCCACATATTTAAAACTCAAGTTCATAGGCCAAAGCAATTAGCTAACAACAAAAAAGAGAGGGACCCAGAGAAAAACCAAAATTCTCTCTTTTCTGGTCGTTTGACACTAAGGACATGGTTCTGTCATTCCAACTTGGAAAATGTAACATTCAGAGACCCCAACACTGTGAAAGGAGGCTGTATCCAACACACTGTCCTCTGTGGAGTGGTCTGCAACTGTGGATGGTTTTCCAAGGACAATTAGTAAGTGACCTGGCTTTGGAGATAGCTATACATTAAAAAGAAGTGAAACTATTTTTTTTAATATAAAACTTTTTTTTTTGCTTTGTATATTTGACTCCTACAGAATTCAAGAGGGTAGACAATAGTTCTGAACAGAGAGAAAAACAAGAGGAAAAAGCTTATGGTGAAACATAATGAAGGCCTTATCCAGTGTGTTGGAAAGACGTAGATACATTAGAGAGATATATATACTGTCATCAGACTTGACATTGGTTGGTTTTTCTGAATAGCAATGAGCTACTGTCTTAATTCTGTTTTTAATCATTCTGAAGTTTACTAGTGAAATAAAAGATTTTAGCAGATTTTGGGAAAGTCTTTTATTATGCTTTATTTCTTACACATGTTTTTGAAATATAAGTTAGAAGGCCAGAATAATTAACATATATCAGCAGTTTTCAACTGTTTTAATCTCATGGCATACATAAACTAATTACAAAAATTCTGCGGCATACCAAAAAATACATTTTTTGCCGATTTGACCAAAAAAAAAAGTATAATTTAGATTCATTAACACCAAATGGCTATTAATTATTTTATTTGACAATCTAAGGAAAAAGAGGTCAGTGTCCCTGACTAAATAGTCAGGTATTGCATGTTTTAAAAATTCTCCTGGCACACTGGTTGAAAAATCACTGACATATTTGCTTCATGAAAATATGTGAAAAAATAAAATTAAAATACTTTGCAGATTGGAATTTTATCTTTTCTCTTAGTACATTCATTAAAAATACTGAACAATATACAGAACACATTTTTAAATACATTGTTCAGTTATGAAACACTTTGCTATTTATCATAGCCATGAAACATCTATACTTTGGTTTAAAAATAGAGACTACCCACATATTTATAGAAGTTAGCTCTTTAGGTGTCAAATGATTGCCTTCTCTGTTTCTAAATGGCCTGATCAAACAAGCATCACCAGACACTATCTGGGTTTTCCTTGACCCTAAAAGATATTTAGTTGTTTTAATTATATTAAATGCACATTAGCAATATATTTTAATAATAGATACCTAGATACAAAAAGTAGTATTTCAATACTTGCTTTTATTCCAGTCAATCTGAGATTAAACAGTATGCCATTTTATATGCTTACTACTCATATAATTGAGATTTTTTTCTTTCAAAACTTTTTGTCTTACAACTTTGAAAGCCACGAAATGGAAAAGTAAATAAAATGACAAAAATAATCCCTTTCTTTAGGTCAGTCGTTTTCCTTGCTATGATGGTTATAACTGCAGTCACAGAATAAAGTGAATACTCTGTTCCACATGATTTTTATATTCATATAAAATTGGCTATTTTCCTAGAGGCAAAAGTGTCCTATATACACTATTTGCTACATATTCCATTGACTCTTTGAACCAAAATATTGTCAAGCTCCTGATTGCTTTTATAACAGTTCAAATATTAAATGTAACAACGTTGTGACAAATGAACAATTCCTTTTCTATGGCTCCCCATTTCTGTGTTCTCCTTCATAGAATTCTTCATCGAGCTTGGGGTTCCCAAAAGGGCGGTAATCTCTGGGTGTTATTGATTGTGAGGAGGAGGCTGTTGCACTGTGGTGCTCATTGTGTTGAGACAAGTATACCACTTCCCCTGCTGCCATTTCTAATGCCCGTGTCAGGTGGTTAGTTCCAAAGATCATTAGCAACAGAGTCGGCAGAATTTTTCTCAGGGAAAACTAAATATATTAACAGCAGCAGTACCAAGATTTTCTGAGAGAAACTAGAAAGCAGCGTACTGTAGAGACAGCAGTTGATCACATTCCATACCTGTTAAGCAAAATCGACTCATCTGTGTAATTTCAGAGTTACTTGCAGAGAGGTTCTAGCAGAATATTCCAGGCTTGAGGTTTAAACAAGGCTAATATTGAGAAAAGAGAAAATATAAGCCCAGGAGAGAGAAAAACAAAACAACTGTCATTGGATCTACAAATTGTAATTTTCTTCAATAAATGCTTTTAAAAATACATACCAAGAATGATGATTATAAGCCTTCATTAGAAATAGAATAAATGAATGGACAAACAAAATAGGTCCAGAGTCAGAAGCAATGGAACAGATTGACAGATCTCAGAGGGGAGTGGGGGTGGGAAGAGATTAACCAAAGAATTTACATGCTGTATGCATAACCCATGGACACAGACAATAATAATCTACTTTAAAGAAATTAGTTCATTTAATAATATAATTTAATTACAGTATTTCTAAGAATTTGTAAAGTTATTTTGATTCCCAGAATGACAATAATTTTATTTGAGCACAGGATAATTTTTTCAATTTAGACTAATAACTAGAGGCCTGGTGCACGAATTCGTGCACCAGTGGGGTCCCTTGGCCTGGCCTGTGGGATCAGGCCAAAACCGGCTCTCTGACATCCCCCAAGGGGTCCCAGTTTGTGAGAGGGTGCAGGCCAGGCTGAGGGACCACACCGGTGCATGATTGGGGCCAGGGAGGGACACAGGAGGTTGACCAGCCAGGGAGGGACCGCGGGAGGACTCCAGGGTGTGTCTGGCCCATCTCGCTCAGTCCCGATCAGCTGGACCCCAGCAGCAAGCTAACCTACTGGTTGGAGCATCTGCTCCCTGGTGGTCAGTGCACGTCATAGCGAGCAGTTGAGTGGCCTTAGCATATCATTAGAATATTACGCTTTGATTGGTTGAATGGATGACCAGATGACCGGAACTTAGCATATTAAGCTTTTATTATATAGGATTATACCCCCAGATATGTTTTCCTTGAAGAGAATGAGCAGAGAGGCACTTTATTATTTCAGGGATGACACATTTGAGGCAGAATTAAATAATACTAACTAATGGTGACACATTTACCTTGTTTCTGCTGCTTATGAGAGTGCCTCAGATGCATGGTGTTAGACTTAATTCTTTAGTATCTTCTCTTTCTACATACTATTTTGAATTGCTTTTAGTTATATTTCTATTATCCACTAATGTGATAATATAGATATTATATTTCAAAATAGTACTAAGATGAATTATATTGTTCAAAATAATTTTAAAAATCCCCAGAATTCAAGGAATAATTTATTTTTTCATCTGTCTTAATAACTGCTGAATTCAATTTGCCTATACTAAACATTTTGATTATGTCTATTTATAAGGGATCATGTCCAGGAGTTATTAGCCAGCACTCATATGGCATTGACCATGTGCTAGCATCTCTTCTAACATTATTATATCTATTACCCCCTTTGGTCTTCACAACAACCCTCTCCAAAAAGATGCTCTACTAATATCTCTATTTTATAGATCAGGAGGGTGAGTGAAATGGACTGATTATGTCCCTGCAAAATTCCTATGCTGAATTCTTAACACCCAGAGTGGTGATATTTGGAGATGGGGTCTTTGGGAGATAATTAGGTTTAGATGAGGTCATGAAATTGGACAGTCAGGATGGAATCAGTGTCATTTTTAGAAGAGGAAGATATACCAGAGCTCTCTCTCTGCCATGTGAAGACACAGTGAGAAAGTAGCCATACACCAGTGAGGAAGAGGGCTCTCACCAGAATCCTGTCATGCTGGCATCTTGATCTCAGATCCCAGTCTCCAAAATTATGAGAAAGTAAATCGCTGTTTTTTAAGTCACCCAGTCCATTTTATTTTTTTCAATAGCATGAGATGACTAATACAGTGAGGAACACAGAAGGAAGAGAACCTTCCAAAGCAAATAGATAGGGAAGCCAGATTGAATCCAGTCAAGTTCATTATAAAGTAATCACTGTTAACTAATTACTTTATGAACATGATGTTACCATCAGTTTTATTTTAGCCTGGATGGAGTGGATTGTCATTCTGTGCACCCAAAGGTCTAGGGTTCAATTCCTAGTCAGAGCACATACCTGGCTGCATGTGTGGAAGGCAGCCCATGGATGTTTCTCTCTCATATCAATGTTCTCTCTCTCCCTCTCTTTCTCTTTCTCCCTTCCTCTCCCCCTTTCTGTCTCTAAGTAAGTCTTCAGGTGAGGATTTCTTTTTAAAGGAAAAAATAAAAAAAAATTGGGAAGTTTTCCACAATTTTCACAATTAGTGAAATAATTATATTACATGGAAATTAACGGAGGCTATGAAAAACTACAGTTCAGACCTTAGTGATTGTTTTGTTTTAATTTTTATGAACTTTTCTTCAGCCTGTGTGTTGGTTGTTTTTTCAGAAAATATTTTCTTTTTAATAATTTGAACACTTAATTTTTCTTTTTTGTTATTGACTCTTCATTCCAATGATCTGTTGATGCAGTTCAAAACCTAACTATCTTAACCCTTGCCCTAACTGAATGCAATTCTAATTTTAATCCTAAAAGTAAATAAATGAAACAAATAATTCTAATCCTAACACCCACCCAAAGTTTCATCTCTTCTTTCTGATGATTTTTTAACTTTATTTTTATTGACATTATTTCAGATGTCCTCATCTCCCCCACCCCCCCCCCCCGCACCCTTTGCAGACCTTCTCCCAGCCCCAGTCCCCCTTCCCTGCGGCCATTACCACACTGTTGTCTGTGTCTATGTGTCATGCATATATGTTCTTTGGCAAATCTTTCTGATTGTTTTTGTGCTTTAAACTTCACACCACAAATTCTCAACTATAGATTTAGGTTTGTTCTCTACATCAGTTGAGTTTTTACATAATTTATTCTGTAACTAATAACTTATAAAACATCTGAAATTATTTTATTGTATTTTGACCTTTATTAAATCATTTTCTTATTCCATGCATTTTCAAAAATTTACTTCCCAATGTTATAATTTCATTCAAATATTTGGTCTTGCCATCTTGTCTATACTCTTGTTTCACAGATTTTATGTTTTCTGTTATTTTGCTGGGGGAACAAGTTAGAAAATCTATATCTTCTGTTTCCTGCAATACATCTTTTTCCAAACGTCAGATAACAACAGATTCTATTGCTTAAAAAAAAAAAAAACTTGAACTAGAATAATTCAATGGTTAAACCAGTAAGCATGTTTTTACATTTACAATGATCCTATTTTTACCCTTAATTCTGACCATATTGAACAACTTGCCATTTTCATGAAGAATTAGGCCTTTAGCAATTCAGTCTCTTTGTACTTACTTTTTCTCTCACAAAAAGTGTTCTTTCCATCTTAAAGCAACCAGTTAACTCCCACTCATCATTTAAATGTAATTTTAAGCATTACCTTTTGCTAGAATTGCTCTGTGATGTCTCTGTCTGAAGCAGGTGACTCTAATCTCAAATCCCATGGCAACCTTTGTGCATTTCTTTCTACCATACACTAGATAAAGGCATTTAGCACTATATGTCTTCCAATAGACAATACATGGTTTACTAAATCATTTGAGCTTCTTATTAACAGAGAAGTTTTTTTCCTTAAAAATTGCTCAAAGGAAAATACATGACCACTTTTACCTTGAACTTCAGCAGTCTCATGAATTCTCTGAAACATGCCTGTATACTGCCCGAAGTCCCTGTACCTTGCTGAACATTCCAGGCGGGCTGCATATTGTTACAGGGCACCATACTGACATGTCCTGGAAGACTGTGACTTATTTAGCCAGCACACAAACAAGCTAGCAAGCAAACAAAAACACAAAATGAACCTCAGCAAAAAGAGAGATGCCTTTCAGACATGTAGTTTTGGGTAACAGAGAAATAACCCATTGGATCTCAGAACAGTCAACTTCTTTGTGACTTTTTCTTTTACAGACATCCATCTCTTTTGATACCTAAATAGAACTTGGCTTCAGTGAGTTATAGCCTCCTAGAGAGAGAAGTAGTCAGCCTGCAGGTCAACTCTGACATCTTCTAAGCCTCTTGCTATCTAATGTTCTGGAATGAGGATCCACATGATGATATAGGGATACCTGTAATGAACTATACCACTTCCTGTTTTCATCTTGCCTACTGTCTGTTTCAAAGCATGTTTTGTGGTTGTTGTTTTTACAGAGAATGTCCTTAAAGTTCACTCTGCCTATTTCCCTCAATTGCAAAATGCAAAGATTGATGCCTTATTATTATGAATCTTTTACATGTTCTTAAGCTCTGCCTTTCACTTTAATTCTATGTAACATTAAAATGATAGCTAATTATCAAGGCTACTATAAGTTTTAGAAATATAATGTGTGATGTATATTTACTGAACAGAAAATTGTAAGAGTAGTTGCTGTTATTATTATAAACATTCATTCATGTATGTATTTCACATTTATCTGAGCATCTACTATCCACTGGGCACTATGCTAGATGGAAAGCTAATGTCTGTTGAGCAGCACATTTGCACGCATACCTGTTTCTGACATGATTACATATATGACCTTTCTCTCTATGAATATAATTTATTTTGAAATAAGTTAATCAGCCCAGGGGATTCTATAGTTTTAATTACAAGTCCTAGAAAGAGAATGGTTTGTATTTCAAATAGGGAAATTTCAAGTGAATTAGTATTGTACCAACACTGACTGCTTGCATAGTAGGAGAAAGCACAAGGCACTTGGGTATCATTAACAAACAATGGAGGGATGGGTTATTTTTTGCTCTCCATTTTATCCCAATACATGTCACAGTCTCTGGTATAAAAGAAGTGTTCATTAAATATTTTTGATAAAGTAATAAATAAAGGAAAAATGAACACATGGTGATAGTAATATGTTTGTTTCTTAAATTGTGAGTATTACTTGAGTTATATATAAATGTTATGGTCATATAGGCTCAATATCTAGGTACTAGGTCTATGAGAAGCCAAACAGAAAATATAAAAAATAATTTAATTATAATCTAAAATTGAATATTAACAGACTCGGGTCTCTTAATGTTATCAGAAGAAATTATATATAGTAATTCTGGAATATTTATTTAATTCAGGTTGTGCCTGTACAATTTTCACTCATCAAGTGTCCCCTACATGCCAAAAATATTTTTAAAGATGTATTTTCAGTAAACATTTTGATTATTTCTCTTAAAATAATAGTAATATATTTATTAAGGTTTTACCATGACCCAGAAATTGTTGTATATGATCCAATCACTTAATTCTTATCGCAATTTTAGGAGGTACACTGTTAATTTCCTCATTTTACAGGTGATGAAAATGAGTGAGAGAGAGAATAATTTGCTTGTAGTTACACTACTACTCAAATAGAATTGCTGTTATTTACAGTCACACAAATATAATGTAGAGGACTACTAGTAAATACTAAATATCATGACCTGTGGACAGCAAATCTTTAGACATGACTATTAATGAGGATTTGCTGACTTTTCACATCATGACAGTAATCTGATTAACAAATATATTAATTAGGGGGACACACTTCCATGGCCTCAGTCTCCACTGTTATAAATTTAAAAAATAATATTAAAAACTTACAGGTGTTAAGAGATACTTTTTAGAGTGATATATGTTTTTTTCTAGTTATTTTATTATTACACATTTTCTGTATGAGCCCATTTATTTACATTTACACAATCAATCTTAGCAAAGGATTTGATGAAATGGAAGCTACTTTAATTTTAAAGTTTACACTAGGATTTTTCATAAAGAATACTTCGGTTGCATGCATTACTGAGAATTCCATTTCTACATGTGTTATATGTAATTCTGGCCACAGACTCCACTGGAACATTTCAAGAGTGTGATTCCACTGTATAGTCACTTATTGTGGGGCTAGAACAGTTTTAAACACCTGCTTGAGAGGTTGCCTGGAAACGCCACTTCCTAGCTGACAGGCACTGTGTTGTTGCACATTAAGCATCAGTGTTCTGGCACTTTAAGTGGGATATTATTTTCCTCTTAGAATAAAGAACTTTGCACCACTCTATACAGAATAATCTGGCAGTTGTTTACTCAGATTTTTGCTCTGAGTTTTGTTTTTGGGATTTATTTATCCAAATGATATACTTGGTAGAGTTTTCTAAGCAAATGTAAGTTGTACTCTTGAAATTAATATTTTATATTGAAATAAATCTTCTAGAAGAAAATAATCTGGATCTCAAAAATGAGGAAATAATTTGAAAAGCTGCAACACAATTTTTTTTAGCTCAAAGTGTTACGCGGGAGCAAAGGAAGAAGGGAGGATGCTGTAAAATGTGCAAAAAAAAAAATCTGAACTTGTTCTCATTTCACTCCTACATTTAATATTGATCTCCACATATCATACCTATCACTGAACCTTATGATTTTTCACCTTCAAAGTGGGGATAATAATTCTTCACTATATACTTCACAAGATTTATTTATTAGACTCCAAACACATGGTATGCTTAGAAAGCATTTATGTCTTCCAAGTGGAAAATATTTTATGTAGTAAAAGTACCATATTCATTCAGAAAAGTAGATGGTTAAGTTTCCTGTAACACTGGTTAACTGCTTTGAGAAAGGTTGCTTTTTAATAAAATAAGACAAGAGGATTGAACTCAGATGAAGCAATGTTAACTTATTCCTACAGATGGAGAAAAATTAAAGTGTTTACTCAACCACAGAGATTTAGCAGTGCACTTTTTTGGCATGAGGGACAACCATCTACTGAATCTTTACACAGTGCCTAGCAACTAGAAATTTTTCCAAAACAGGCAGTTATTATTGCTATGTGCCAAATACTATGATAAGAATTAACAAGTGACAATCTAACCTTTTTCTGTGCACTAATTCAATTCATGCTCAAAACAAACCTACATGATTGTTAATTCCATTTTATAGCTGAACAAAGTGAGGAGCAGAGAAGTCGAGCAAAATCCACATGAGCCCCCAAATCTTATTGGCATAATATAACTATCATTTTATTATATCTCACAGTTTGTAGGTCATAAATATCGGAAGGGATCAGATGGTCTATCTGATGTTGCATGTGGCATAAACTAGGTCCCTTGGTAGCTTTTACTTGGTAGTTGGTCTAGCCTGGAGTGTTGAAGATGGTGCCACTTAATAGGACTGGTGCCTGGAAGAAACAGCTAAAAGATAAAGCTCAAATGGGCTACCCATCTCTTCATGTATTTATATTTTTTCCATGTGGCCTCTCCTACAGGAAATTCAGACTCCACAAACGGTGGCGTAGGGCTCCAAGAGAGCAAGACAGAAACTACCAAAGACCTGGATATGGGGTAGAATCATTTCCACTGTGCTATGGAGCTCAAAGGAGTCACGCTTTCAAAGGGTGAAATACTCTCTAACTTTTAAAGAGATGGGGGGAAATTCTCTTACTTGGGAGGATTGGCAGCCACACTGAATCCAACACAATGTTCAATTTATTTTGGTCAGTATAACTTTTCCCAAATTGCTCTTTTATATATTTAGTGAAAAATCTTCCCATTACTTTTCCTGAGGGATTTTATTGGTTGATCCATCAGAATAAGAGCTTTTTCAACATTGTGTGCCATTTCAAATATATGTCCAGGCATTGACCAAAGAATATCTCTGATATTCTCACAAGCAAACCTTCAATAAAAACATGAAATGGTCATTCATTTTCATTGGCAAGATTTAATTGTCTTTAGAGTTGATTGTTCAGTAAGAAAGATTTCTAAGTCAAATATTTTATGCATTTATTTGTAAGTAGTCCTCTTAAATATAGCCAATTTTTCTTTAAACATTAAAATTACTCTTAAAATACATACCATTTGAAAAGGCTCTCAAATTTTTGTATTGCTTAACATTTTAGTTCCTTTTTTAGATCTGAGAGCAAAACCATAGATGATTTCTAGATGAAATTCCATTGACTCAAATTATAAAAGAAAGTTATCATTATGTTCTTAACTAGTCTTCATCCCACACATAGTTTCCTAAACAAAATCCAGTTTCACTACCAGTGATTAGCTAGGTGTTATGTACTTCTCTGGAAATGAGGATACTAAAATGTGCTCCCTATTTTATTAAATCTTCAATCTCAATGCAACCTTGAATTTCCAGAGGATGAACCCTAGAGATTTCCTCATTTCTTCATTGTTCTTTAATATCTTTCACCTTAAGAAAAAAAAATATGCTGAATGCAAAATTTATATGACATTGTATATGACCTTTTGCCCAACTTGAGTTTGCAACTGAAGACAACTTTTAAGTATGGGTTAGCAAGTATGTAACATAATGAAACTTTTCAGAGTGTCACTCCCTAGACACCCACGCTCTGTACAACTCCTCCAGGCATAAGAGATGAACACTGCCTACAGAATTGCTTAGCAGTCCTTGGGGACTCTCTTTCTGGAGACTGATATTCCCCCAAAGTTATATATTCCTAAGTACTTGTATTAGCAAGGGAGGCATTATGCAAACCCATATCCTTAGAGTATTTGGAGATTCCATTTCTTTCCTGAAATAAACAAGAGCATGTGCAAGCACTCAGTAATTCTGTTGTGCCAGCCACAATTTCTTCATTCCTATCAGTGATGATCAATTAACATGACAGTTCAGTTGCTCTGTGACTTGTGACAAATTACTCTGCTTAGCCAATTTACAATTTTATTTTTAGTTTTTGTAAGTTGGAGATGTTGAAAATAATATCCTACTCATAGAGTTGATATAAAATTCAATTAAGGCAGTGGCTGCAAAATTCTTAGCACAATATCTTCTATATTGTGAATGTTTACTACCTATAATAATAAAAGTGTAATGTGCAAATCAACCGAATGGCCGAACAGCAGAATGACTGTCTGGATGACCTTTCTGATGACCATGCTATGACATGCACTGGCACCAGGCCAGCCAAGGCAGGGGCGATGCGATTGATTCGGGGTCCAGCCATTGCCCCACGATCACCCTATAGAGAGAGGCCTAGGCCACAAGCTGGTGGGGCGATCAATTGAGGGGTCAAGAGGGGGTGGCAGCAGACACCAGCAGCAGCAGGCCAAGGTGGGTGAGGGGAGGGGGCGGGGCAAGCTGCCAGCAGCTGGGGAAGCCTGGGTGCTGGCAGCTGGGAAAGGAAGGCCTATCCTTGCAAGAATTTCATGCATCAGGCCTCCAGTATCCTATCTAATAAAGAGGGAATATGCTAATTGACCATCATTCCATCACAAAGATGGCTGCACCCACAGCTGAGGCCAAGTTCCCATAAGGAGTCTTAATGAGCAATCAGCAGGGACCTGAGGCTAAGCCCTCCCCTGGCCCCATGGGGTTTGACAGGGGACCTCAGGCTGCATCCCCCACCTGGCAGGGTTTGACAGGGGACCTCAGGCCATGCCCCCACCCTGCAGGGCTTGACAGGGGACCTCAGGTCGAGCCCCCGGACCTGGTGCCAGGCTAGGGGACCTCAGGTCACACCCCCACCCCAGCGTCAGGCCAGGGGACCTGAGGCCACGCCCCCCACCTGGCAGGGCTTGACGGGGGACCTCAAGGTGCGCTTCCCATCCTGGTGCTGGGCTAGGGGACCTCAGGCTGCTCCCCTCACCAGCTGGGGCTTGACAGGGGACTTCAGGCTACACCCCCCACCCTGGCACCAGGCCAGGGGACCTCAGGCCATGCCCCCTGCCCCAGCACCAGGTCAGGGGACCTGAAACTGCACCCCCTTGCCTGGCTGGGCTTGACAGGGGACTTCAGGCCATGCCCTACCCAGCGGGCTTGACAGGGGACCTCAAGATGCACCCCCAGTGCTGGGTCGGGAAAAACTCAGGCCCTGCCCCCACCCAGTGGGGCTTGATGGGGGACCAGAGGCTGTGCCCCCCTCCTGGTGCTGGGCTGGGGGACCTGAGGTTGTGTCCTCCCCACCTGGTGGGGCTTGACAGGGGATCTCAGGATGTGTCCCCCACCTGGCTGGGCTTGATGGAGGACCTCAAGGCACGCTCCTGCCCCAGTCTGTGCTGGGGGACCTCAGGCCACGCCCTCCATCCTGGCGCCGGGCCAGGGGACCTGAGGCTACGCCCCCTGTCCGGCAGGGCTTGACAAGGGTAGGACTGGCTGGGTCTGGATTTAGCCCAATGCGGGTGGGGGGCGGGGCAGCCAGGTCTGAGTCTCATGCAATTTTGAGGTGCATGTGGGTGGAGGGGACTTGACTTTGGGTCCCATGGTGCGCCCTAGACTCTGACAGGAGGAAGATTTTCATACATTTTACTATTTTTCTTTCATCTCTGACACTTCTATTATAGAGAAAGGGCAAATAGCAATATTAAATTATTCCCTCTAATTAATCCCCTTTTAATGTGCACAAATTTTGTGCACTGCGTCACTAGTTTTAAATAACATGATTAAAATCTTGAAGAGCTTCCTCTTTTTAGCATGCCATATTCATTTTGTCAACATATTCTACCACTATATTATCTCTCACAATCCTCCATTCTTTCCCTTCCTTTCCTTTCTCATTTACAGAGAATTTATACTAATTATTGCAAAGGACATCTATTTTGCCTAACTCTAAACTTCCCTCTAATTAAGCCTTCATGCTTCATTCAGCTCTGCTTTATAAAACGAGTATCTGGCACATTTCTCACTCAGATTACAAATGTTTTAATAATGTTCCCTTTCCTTCTAGGGCAGTGGTCGGCAAACTGCAGCTCGCGAGCTGCGGTTTGCTGCTCTGTTGACTAATGAGTTTGCCAACCACTGTTCTAGGGTATATGTATTACTTTCCTATTTCTGCTGTAACTAATTCTCACAAACTTAGCAGCTTAAACCAACACATTTAATTTTTTATAGTTCTGGAATTCAGAAATTTAAAATCAATGTGGTGGCAGATCGTTGTTCCTTTCAGAGACTTCCAGGGAAAATCCATCTCCTTGTCTTTCAGATTCTAGAATCCAGAGGCTTCTCACCATCCTTGGCTCTTGGTTCCTTCCTAAGGAGTCATCAACTTTGACCTTTTGCTTCTGCGGCCACATTTCTTACCATGGACTCTGATTCTCCTGCTCCCCTCATAGAAGGGCCCCTGTGATTGCAATTATTATGACTGACAATATAGGTTACTATATTAGTACTACACATCCTGGTTAGTATAAGAGCAATTTTCAACCTTTCTTCATTTTGTGGCACATATAAACTAATTACTAAAATTCTGTGGCACACCAAAAAATATATTATTTGCTGATATGCAAAAATAGGTATACTTTTGATTCACTTACACCAGACCAGTGGTCGGCAAACCACAGCTCATGAGCTGCATGTGGCTCGCGAGCCGCAGTTTGCCTACCACTGCCCCAGACAGCTATTATTGTGTTGGCTGTTGTCATTATTTTATTTGACAATCTAAGGGAAAAGAGGTCAGTGCTCTGACTAAATAGTCAGGTATAGCATGTTTTAAAAATTCTTGCCAGCACACAGATTGAAAATCACTGATATAATCTCTCCATCTCAAGGCACTTAATCTCATCTACTAAGTGCTTTTTACCACTTAAGGTAACTTTTATAGATTTTAGGGAGGGATTAGGGGTGGACATCCTGTGGGGGGCGGCATTATTCAGCCTACTACAGTATATATTCAAATCCTTAACACATGATTAAGGTCCTTCATCATCTCATCTCAGACTGCCTTTCACTGCTCTCCTGTCAGTCCCAGATATTCTAGTTGTATCCCACGACTTTCACATTATATGGCTGCACTTTGAAGTGTCAGTACATCATTCACTTTCAGTGTACATGGGATTTCTCACGCTCTCCTTTCTTCATAAAATGCCTTTTCTATGTATTTTGCACCTGGTAAAATATTAATAATTTTTTCCAAAATCCAGGCAGAATTTTTGGGGTCTTCTGTGTTTCTAGAATGCACTCATATTTGCATTATCATAGGACTTATTATACTGTATTGTGATTAAATACATATTTGTCTACTTTTGTAGACTGCTAACAACTTGAAATTTAAAAATTTTCACTGTTGTTTTTACGTTAAACACAGAAGTTGGCCACAAAAAAAAAAAAGATGTTCATATTAATAAACCCACCTGCCGCAGCTTACTGGGAAATCTAGTAGGTGATTACAGCTCTGAGGGTCACAGTTTATTGATTTGTTATCCTTTGTATCAGTTGGGGGCTCTTAGTTGCAAAAAACAAGTAGAAATCCCCTACAGCTGGTTTGCTGATACAGTGGTTATAATAAAGGATATTAGATAACTCACAGAATCTCCCGAAAGATAGAGAAATAGGCTTGGGGGTCATGCAGGCAGGAATAATGGTCAGATCATATCATTAGATGGCTCCTGTGGGGCCCAAGGAGATGCTACCACTATAGACAGACACCTAAAATCACTCCCTGAAAATGGTACCACCAGGACCTTGGGAACTATTGCCTCTAAAAAATAGACTCTTCCTGTCCCCTTTGCAAGGAAGGTGTTGGAGGGACTGACGCTCCCAATGTGAGCATCTGACAGGCAGAACCAAGGGCACATGCCTGTATGCCAGCTATATACTAGAGGAGGTTGGAACAGCTTTTTCTGGATATATTTTTAGGTGAGTGAATTCTTTAGGTGAAACACCTCCAATTTGAAAGTATTCAAAAGTGTTCAGTAGTTTAAAAGTTTGGGAATTTTAACTATGCCTTTTAGAGCAATGATGGAGAACTAGATAAATCCTTTTTATAAATATGCCTTAGAAAGACAATTTGAAAAACAAAACTGTAGGTTATGAAATAATTACATTTTTTTTTTCATTTAGAGGGGCAAGCAAATAGCTAAAGAAATGTTTATACTTTTTGTTTTGTATTCATTTTGATACAATGGTCCAGTCAACTGGGTAATGCTAGGAGACACACACTTAGCTGAAATATGGAACTGTGACTTATTTGCATTAAAAGATGATAAAAGTTGTCTAGTGTAGTAATGGATAGTTCATTAGTTTGGTAATAGAATCGTGCTCCATTCTCCCTTAGGTTACCAATCAAAATCCATCACTACACTTTAGACATGGAGAAACTCTCTTTTTGCTGAGGTTAATTGTTTAGTCCTGTATGGACAGAAAGAACTTCCTTTTTAAAAGACTGAAATGCAATGAAGAATAGGATTAAAACACTGGGCTTGGAATCAGGAAATTCATCTTCTAATGCTGTGAGCTACTGACTAGCGATAAAAACATAGAGAGATAAAAAATATCTTGCCTCTAGATATGTTACCATATCTAGAATTTAAGGTGTAGATTAAATCTCTCATGCCCCTGTTAGATTTAATATTCTGTGAGTAATTAGAAAGTTAACTTTCCAAGCATATAAGTATAGACTGAGAAATAAAACATCTAATCCCTGTGAACAGAATGTAAATTTTACATGACGTATTTTCTATTTCTGGCACTTGGTAAAGCTGTTGCCTTTGTGTTTCTAGAGTATGAAGTTGTAGGTTACACGGAAAGGTTTGGTTCTTTGTTCCAATTCTTCTGACCTTATGTAATAAACTTGTTTCTCCACTGATCAGTGACCTCTTTTGTAAAGTGGGCATAACTGTATCGCTTTCCTTATGGCACAGTTTCTGGTGAAAATCAAGTAAATAATACAGAAGGAAGTTATTTAGAACCTAAAATGCTCCATTATTATAAGGATCCTTATATTACTGTGCCTATTACTCTCATAGCTCCGCTAATGCAGTGCTTCAAAGTCAAACGCACGCTGGATAATTTAAGAACTTGTCCTGCAAAAAACAAAATATAAGGTTTACAGTTGTATGGGAAACAGCATTTATTCTTGCTTTATTAATTATTGTATTCTTTTCCAAATAAACAACTGTAAACCTACTTTTGCCCCATTTTGCATATTGATATAGCTATAGATGAGAGTAAAATAGAAAAAGAGAGATTCATGCATATGTTCACATATAAACAATTTATTATTTTTAGTTTAGCAAAATATTAGAAACCAAACTAATGCTCATCAATACAGGAATAGTTGACATGTATTAGTTGACATGTAATAGTTGGTATATGTCTTTTGAATATTAGGTAGCAATTAAAAATAATTTATTGGAGTGACATTGGCTAATAAAATTATGTAGATTTTTGGTTTAGAATTCTATAATACATCACCTGTATTGTGCGCTCATCACTCCAAGTCAAGTCTCCTATCATCACCATTACAGAATTGTACATCTGAAACCTATATAACCTCATTAACCAATGTCGCCCCAATAAATTCAATAAAAAACAAATTAAAAAATAATTTGAAACTATATCAATCAATTGTATTTAAATGGAGTTGGGTCAAAAGGGAGTCATCCTAATGATTGGGGTTTTTGTTGTTGTTGTTAGTGAGAAAGATGCAGAAAGAACCTGTCAAAGAAACAATGATCTTTTAAAAATGTGTGTAGATTAAGGGATTAAACAAGGAAAGAAAGAATCATGAATACAGACAACACTATGGTGATTGACAGAGAGAGGGGATGTGTGAGGAGGTAGAAGAGAGTAACAGGACATAAATGGTGATAGAAGGAGACTAGACTTGGGGTGGGTGGACACACAGTGCAATATCCAGATGTGTATTCTAGAATTGTATACCTAAACCTATATAATTTTATTAACCAACTGAAATTCATGCACCGGGGAGGGGGTTCCTCAGCCCGGCTTGCACCCTTTCGCAATTCAGGACCCCTGGGGGGATGTCTGGCTGCCTTTTTAGGCCCAATCCCTGCAGTCAGACATCCGGCAGTTAGACATCCCTCTTCTAACAGCTCACCTGCCTGCCTGCCTGCCTGCTCATCCCTAACTGCTAGCCTGCCTGCCTGCTCAGTGCATGTCATAGCAACTGGTCATTCCAGCCATTCCATTGTAATGGTTGCTTAGGCTTTTATATATATAGATGTCAGCCCAATAAATTCAATTCAATTAACAAATTATGTATAGTTGTGTGAGTACAGGAAGCACTTTGGGAAATCCCAGAGAGATAAGATAAAGTGGTAAAGGGGTCTGAGGCCCAATTTTAATGATACATGACTAAAATTTAGACAAAATAAAATGAGAGGATATAGCCCTATCAGTAAGGGAGGGTCTGACGGACAACAATCATATGAAGGATTATGAGTCTCTGGTCCAGATTGGAGGCAATGAGGTATATGATTGGAAGATGAGTGGTACAGATAACATTTTATGATAGTTCTAGGAAAAAAAAAAAAGGATGGGTTACTGGAAGCAGGTTTTAGCTTGTAAGAGTCTCAATGTGGAAGTATTGAGTGGGTTAGATTCCCCATTCTGTGCATTGAAGTTTAGGGGAGACCTCCATATCCTGGAGTCAAAATGCTGCCTTCCAACATTAGCTCAAGTTTTTGTAATCTCTTCAGCATTTTAGATTTCTTTAAGATTCTTTCTAGGTTAGTGGTTCAATGAATACAAGTAAATCTACCTTTTGCACAATGCAGAGTTAAGCTTCAGATAGTAAATTCATTTATGTTTAAAATGAGATGAGCTATCTAGTTGACTGCCACATTTTGTAAATGTTTTTAAATGTTTATTAAGTAGAAAACTTTTCTGGTTCTTTAAATTTTCCAAAAAAAATTGACGAACAATTATTAAATGTGAGATAGATGGTCATACTATATTATAAGTAGTGTCTGATATGTAAAATAATATTTCATTTAAGATATTTATAATTTTTATAAAATTAGTATGAAATTAATGTATAATATTCATGAAATGAAATGATATGACCTGTTTATGGCAGTGATTTAAAAGATATTACTTTAGAAATATGAAAATCTATTTCAAATGACAATTCTGCTATATGTACTTATGTGAATTTGGGTAATAGTCCTTATTTCTTCAAAACTAATTTTTTCTCACTAAAAGTGGTGACATTGAAAGAATGTTACATGTATTAAATGAGATAATGTGATTAACACACTTAAGAGTGCTTGCTAAGATCTTTAAAAATAATAAAAATTATTATTATTATGTTTTCCTAAGAGGCTCATTTCACATATTAAGGGGCCCTAAAATTAATTTTAGGTAAAAAGGTATGAAGTATTTAATTTAAGGCACTGTGGCAAGACAAAGATCTTCATCTATATTTTTCATTGTTGTAACCTAGTGTCTAATATCATTCAATAGAAGTATTTCTTAATTAATGTTGAATGGATAAAGTTAATTTCTACTTGGTCATTCATTTAATGATGCTAAAGATACTTACTTTCTATGGTAAAGATGTCTTAAGAAGATATATAACTCAATAGCCAAAATAGTTAGAGGAATCCATTTCCCAGCAGAGGAAATGTCCATATTAAATTTTAAATTAAATTCAAACATAAAAAGTCAAAATAATAGTGGATACTTTTTGGTTTCCATAAATATTGTTTTGTTCCCAGTCCTCAAATAGATATATTACATAGAAATGACTGAGTATTCCAGACAAAATGGAAACATTAAAAATATCATGGGCCAAAACTGGTTTGGCTCAGTGGATAGAGCGTCGGCCTGCGAACTGAGGGGTCCCAGGTTCGATTCAGGTCAAGGGCATGTAACTTGGTTGCGGGCACATCCCCAGTAGTGAGTGTGCAGGAGGCAGCTGATCGATGTTTCTCTCTCATCGATGTTTCTGACTATCTATCCCTCTTCCTTCCTCTCTGTAAAAAATCAATAAAATATATTTTAAAAAAAATATCATGGAATAATGTTTAAAATTGTTTTAGATTTTCTTTCTGCAATAAAAATCTCAGCAGAAAAACTTGATAGTTTTAGGTGTCACTTCAACAAAAATGTTTTTCCTCCCTGAACTATAGTTTTTTTATTAGATTACTTCCATATACATCTTATGTACCATAAACGCTAGCCTATGTTTCTGTAGGCACAGGACAAGTTTCCTGAGAAACTATAAATTCCCTAGTACCCCAATACCACAAGCAGCAGGGGAGATGAGGCCCTCTACCCTCCATTAATATATTGAGTATAGCTAACCATTAAACAACCATGGTTTTTCTTAATCACTAAGAATATGTTAAATTATTTTCACTGTATTTTCTTTTAGTAAGGAAATGTCAAAGTCACATCTTTTTGTTGTTGTTGTTGTTGTTTAATCCTTACTCGAGGATATTTTTCCTGCACCTGGACAAAGGCCCAGGCCTGGGAAGAGCCTGCAACCAAGGTACGTGCCCTTGACCGGAATTGGACCCAGCACCCTTTGGTCTGCAGGGCGACCCTCTATCCTCTGAGCCAAACTGGCTAGGGCCAAAGTTACATCTTAATTTAAATTTATCTAAACCTCTTGTGGTTAAGTTGGTGAAATATGGGATGTTCAATAAATGAATTGCTGGACATTGGTACAGACCCACAAATGCATTATTGTACATTTTTCTCTTCACTCTGTTAGTACATATAACTCCTAAATATAATGTCTTTACCTGTTTTCTATACAAGGAGGATAATAGAGTTAGTGGCCTCTATGAGCATACTTACTGACAGAATTCTATGACTTATGCTACATGTGATATTTAACCAAGAGTAAAAGTACAGCTGTACACCTGAAACTAATATAAAATAATATTAAATGTCAACTACAATTGAAAAATAAAAAAACAAAACAAAATGAAAGTAATTACTTATGATTTTGCTCTTAATTTTCTCTATATATTTGAATGTTCCAATAATGATGGCTACATGTGGACAAACTGCAAGAAAGTCACATTTAATATATTCTAATATTGACAAAAGGACAATTAAAAGCCATTAAAATGACAAACATTGGACATGGCATTATTAACCTGAGCATAAACTGGAAAAAATCTATATTCTAGCAATTTAAAAATAATTTAAATGTGAAAAAAACCTCAGGCATTTAAAGCCATTCTGTTTCGACGCCAATAAATTCCACTCATGTGCTAAAAAAAATTAAAGGGAATTGGTTATTTATTCTGCAGCTGAATAAATCCTCCTAGATTCCTAGGCAAATAATAAACTCTGAGTTCTAATTTATTTAGAAGGAAATAAAAAACAAAGATTTGTTCTGTAAATGTCTGCTATAAGAGTGAAGGAATTGAGGCTCAGGGAGATTAAAAAATTGATTAAGGACACATCTAATTAGTAAAACACACACACACACACACACACACACACACACACAGATTTGGACTGACATCTGTATGACCTCAGTTTCTATGTCTCTTGTCATTGTAGCATATACTATACAGCAAGCTATTAATGCTTATGTTGTGAAATTTGAATCCTAGTTCAAATATTTACTTCTGGAACTTAGCAAAGTTTTCAGTTTCTTAATCTTAAAAAAAGGGTAATAAATTTTACATTTTGAGATATTTTGTTGAATTAAATATTGTATTATCATTATTAAGATTTGAAAATATTACAAAGCTAAAATAATTTTAAAACTAAAAATGTTCACAGTGGTGATTGTATCTAACATCTTCCTTTTGCACATAAAATACTTAGAGAAGTAACCTTGTAATAATAGTTTTAATTCTCAAATACAGCAAAACAAAATGCATGTGCTTGAAAGTCTTGAAGAAAAAGCAGGTTGGACACCTAGAATGGCATTTTAAGGCAACTAAGACAGTGCATCATTTCAATAAAAATTTTTAAGTAATTAAAAAAAATCAACATTTTGGATTATTGCCTATAACAATATAAAATATAAAACATACACAATATAAAGTGTAAGTAAAATAATTACCAATAATATATAATATAAAATATATAATCACAATATAGAAATAAAATGAGTGAAAAAGTACTTAACATGTATGAATATATTACATATAAAACAATAATATAATGTATACATATATGTATAAACAAAAATGGCAACAACCTAATAGAAAATTGCTTATGGAACTGCCATTTGACCCAGTAATTCCACTTCTAGGAATATATCCCAAGAAATTAGAAACACTAATCAGAAAGGATATATGCACCCCTATGTTCATAGCAGCACAATTCGCCATAGCTAAGATTTGGAAACAGCCTAAATGCCCATCAGCAGATGAGTGGATTAGAAAACTATGGTACAGCTACACAATGGAATACTACACTGCTATAAAAAAGAAGGAATTCTTACCATTTGCAGCAGCATGGATGGACCTGGAGAACATTATGTTAAGTGAAATAAGCCAGGCAATGAAAGAAAAATACCACATGATCTCACTCATTTATGGAAAATAAAGAACATTATAACCTGGTGAACAAAAAGATAGATACAGAGACAGTAAAGCACTGAACAGACTGTAAAATTACAGCGGGAAGGCTGGGGAGTGTTGGGGAGGTGGGGGAAAGAGATCAACCAAAGGACTTGTATGCTTCCATATAAGCACACCAATGGACACAAGACACTGGCGGGGGGGGGGGGGGATGAGGCATGTGACAGGGGGTAGGGGAGGCTGGGGGAAGGTCAATGGGGGAAAAAAAGGAGATATATGTACTACTATATGTAATACTTTAAACAATAAAAAAATTAAAAAAAAAAGAAAAGAAAATTGCTTATGACATGTGGCCAAACATAAAATAAACCACTGGAAACTTTTTCCTTTCTTAACTCACTCCTATGTTTGAGAAAAGTGTGTGTCACTGTCTTTTCTGATTATTTTGTTCTTTTTATGTTTTCTTTCTCATGGCTAATCTGTACCTTATTTTATTAGTCACATATCCTCTTCCCAAAAGGCCTCTGTCAAGGTGTGTGGAGACTTGGTTTATCACATATTTTAATCCTTTTTATTAGTATTGAGATTCTTTGCCACTCAAAACCATACTGTATGTCTTATAATTTCATAGAACTTGTATGTCAGGCAGTGACGTTACCTGGCTGTAAGAGAGCAGGAAATACAATGTGTTCAGCCTCAAGAAGGAAGCAAAATTACAACAACACAGCTTCCAGTCAGTGTCCTCTTTTTATCCAACAACTCGCACACAGTCAGAGTGGAGATTCTGTGCAGGAGAAAACGAAGAAAGAACTTTCGTTGTTTGCCATTGTTCTCTTGGAATGACATTCTTCTTGCCCATCCTTACTGGATTGCGATACATTGTTAAGCACAGTCATTTGAACAACCCCTCCGGACCTCTGCGCGAGGACACTGCTCTGTGTTTAATTGTTCTTCCTCCATATAAGGTAGAAAAACCAGTACGTATCAGCCAGATTTCAAATGTGGGCATTATGTACATTTGGTTATGGCCTTTAACCAAATAATTGTATAACAATCACCAAAAAGAAAAGAAAACATTTCCTAGAAAACAATGGCCATAAAATTTATGAAATATTAAAAAATATAGTTATCTAAGTGCAAGGGACTGAATGATTGTGTCCCTCTGAAATTCATATTTTGAAATCCTAACACCCAGTGCGATGGTGTTAGGAGGTAGGACTTCTGAGTCATGATGTCATGAGAGTGAAGCCCACATGAATGGGATCAAGCCTTTAATCCCATAAAAGGGACTCCCATAATCTACACGTGTCCCTTCTGCCATGTAAGGACACAGTGAGAAGTCAGGACTCTGCAACCAAAATGCTGATTCTCACCAGGATTCAGCAACGCTGGTCCACAAGCTCGGAATTCCAGCCTCAGAACTTTGAGAAATTAATTTGTGTTGTTGATAAGCCACCCAGTTTATGGTATTTTATTTCTAGCATCCTGAGCTGACTAAGGTACTAAAGGAACAAAAAGGGAGTGAGCTATTGAGTAAACAGAATGTGAGTTTGAAATAAATTCATATTGGCTTAAGTCTATTTGAGTATCAGCCTTTTACATTTTTTCCAACACTTTAGGTCCTTCATTCAACTAATATTCAATTAATAGCTTCTCTTTTAATTGACAATAACATTTGATTCTGTATAAGATTCACTATATGTTTGATAATGTGATATTCCCTTCTGCATCTTTTTTAGAAAAAAAAATTATGGCATTTCCTAAGATAATATCATCACCAAACGAATGAAAATTAACAGTGAATAGACTTTGCGGGGGGGGGGGGACGGCATTTGAATCACTGTGAACATTTTTTAAAACACTGTCAACAGTGGCTATAATTCTATTGTGTTACTGTCTTCATAGTTTTGCCTTTTCCAAACTATCACATGGTTGGAATGAAACAGCATGTAGCTTTGTCATATTGAGTTTTTCCTCATTCACGAATATGCCTTTAAGCCTGTGGTGGTTCTTAACCTTTCTAATGCCGCGACCCTTTAATACAGTTCCTCATGTTGTGGTGACCCCCAACCATAAAATTATTTTCGTTGCTACTTCATAGCTGTAATTTTGCTACTGTTATGAATGGTAATGTAAATATCTGTGTTTTCCGATGGCCTTAGGTGACCCTGCTAGCGGTTCTCAACCTGTGGGTCACGACCGACAGGTCGAGAACCGCTGCTATAGAGCCTAAGACCATCGGAAAACAAAGATAGTTACATCACGATTCATAACAGTAGCAAAATTACAGCTATGAAGTAGCAATGAAAATAATTTTATGGTTGGGGGTCACCACAACATGAGGAACTGTATTAAAGGGTCGCGGCATTAGAAAGGTTGAGAACCACTGTTTTAAGGTCTCCCTTGTCTTTTCATGGCTTGATATTTCATTTCTTCTTAGTGCTGAATAATCTTCTATTGTCTAGATATGCCCCGGTTTATTTATCATTCACCTACTGAAGGACATCTTAGTTGCTTCCAAGTTTAAATTGTGACTAAAGGTGCTGTAGATCCCTGAGTGGAGGTTTTTGTGTAAACACGAGTTTTTAAGTCATTTAGGCAAATACCCAGGAGCATGCCTGCAGAATCATGTCTAGTTTTGTAAAAAAACAAACAAACAAACAAACAAAAAAACTTGCCAAATTAGCCTGATTGGTGTGGTTCAGTTGGTTGGGTGTTGTTCTGTGCACCGATGGGCTTCCCTTTTGATTTCCAGTCAGGACACATGACTGAGTTGTGGGCTTGGTGGGAGGTAGGCAAGAGATTTATGCTCTTGCATCAATGATTTTCTCTCTCTTCCTCTACCTTCCTCCTTCTCTAAAAATCAATAAAAGCATGTGTTGAAAAAACCTTGCCAAATTGTATTCCAAAGTGGCGGCACCATTTTGCATTCCCACAAGCTATGCACAAGCATTTGGTGCTGACAGTGTTTCTAATTTTGGACATTCTAATGGGTGTAAGTGGCATCTCATTGTTTTAATTTACACTTCCCTAATGATACATGATGTGGAGTACATGTCCCTGCCATTAGTATATATTCTTTGGTGAAGTTCTTATTTAGGTGTTTTGCCCATTTTTAAATCAGATTGTGTGTTTTCTTATTGTTGAGTTTTGTGTTCTCTGAATATTTTGGAATACAATCCTTTATCAGATATGTCTTTTGCAAATATTTTCCTAGTTTGCATTCTTTATTATCTTAGCAACATCTTTTACAGAGCAGAAATCTATAATTGTAATGAAGTCCAGTTTATCAAATATTTATTTTTTGAATTGTGTCTTTGGTTTTGTATCTAAAAAATCATTGCCACATACAAAGTCATCTATACTATATTTCCAGTTACCTTCTAAAAGTTTCATAATTTTTATTTTACTTTTTAGGCTTATTATCAATTTGAGTTAAATTTTCTGAACTGTTTAAAGCCTATATCTAGATTCTTCTTTTTTTTGAATGTGCATATCCAATTGTATTAGTACCATTAGTTGGAAAGACTATCTCTTCTCCATTGCATTGTCTTTGTTCAATGCAAAGAGCTACTTCTAGGTTTCGTACTGCATTCCATTTTATTATTTATCTATTGTTTTGCCAATACCCCTATGTTGTGATTACTGTAGCTTTATAATAAGTTTGGATAAAGTAGTGTCACTTCTAAAACTTTGTATCTTTTTTTCCATATTCTGTTGAGTATACTAGTTTTGTTGTCTCTCCATATAAACTTTAGGATTCAATTGTTAATATCTTCAGAATGACTTGCTGGAATTTTAATTCAGATTGTGGTAAATCTATAATGTACATATTTTGTGCATATTTTGTTAGATTAATATCTAAGCAGTTTATGTTCATACTAGAGGCCTGGTGCACTCGGGAAGGGGGTTGTCCCTCAACCCAACCTTCACCCTCTCCAATCTGGGACCCCTCGGGGGATGTCTGACAGTGGGATTGGGCCTAAACTTGCAGTCAGACATCCCTCTCACAATCCAGGACTGCTGGCTCCCAACCGCTCACCTGCCTGCCTGCCTGATTGCCTCTAACCGCTTCTGCCTGCCAGCCTGATTGCCCTCTAGCCACTCCCTTGCCAACCTGATCAACGCCTAACTGCTCCCCTGCCGGCCTGATTACCCCCAACTGCCCTCTCCTGCCACCCTGACTACCCCTAACTGCCCTCCCCTGCAGGCCTGGTCACCCCCAACTGCCCTCCCCTGCAGGCCTGGTCGCCCCCAACTGCTCTCTCCTACTGGCCTTGTTGCCCCTAACTGCCCTCCCCTGTAGGTCTGGTTGCCCACAACTGCCCTCCCCTGCCAGCCATCTTGTAGTGGTCATCTTGTGATGACATGGGGGTGGCCATCTTTGACCACATGGGGGTGGCCATCTTGTATGAGGGTGTGATGGTCAATTTGCATATTACCTCTTTATTATATAGGGTTTTGTTAGATTGTGTACATATTTTGTTAGATTAATACCTCGGCAGTTAATTTTGGGGTTCTAATATTAATGATATTGTGTATGTTTTTAAATTTTTGTAAATGACTTTATTTCATTTAATCCTCACCTAAGGATGTGTTTATTGCTTTTTTTAGAGATAGAGAGAGAGAGAGAGAGAAGAGGGAAGGGAGAGAAAGAGAGACCAAGAAATATGCATGTGAGAGAAGAACATCTATTGGTTGCCTTTCATACACATCACAACTAGGGACTGAAACTGCGATCTAGGTGTGTGTCCTGACTGGGAATTGAAACATTGATCTTTCTGGGTATGAGACAAGGCTCCAACCCACTGAGCTGCACAGGCCAAGGCAATACTGTTTTTAAATTCAAATTTTACTTGTACATTGCTCATATATAGGAAAGCAATTGACTTTTTTATATTAACATTTATCCTTCAACCTTGCTATAGCTGCTTATTAGTTTCAGGCTTTTTTTTTTTTTTTTTTTTGGTCAATTCTTTCCGATATTCTACATAGACAATCATGTTATCCACAAACAAAGGAAGTTCTAGATATTTTTGTCTTATGTGTATTGTCATTCTATTGTTAGTCACATTCTCATTAAGAATTACAATTTCTTAGAGAAATAACATCTTTATTTTTTATGCAATGCCTTTCTATATCCGTGATGATTTTTCTTGCTCTTAAGTATCCAATATAGTAAAAGGCTAATATGCAAATTGACCAAACAGTGGAATGACCAGTCCCTGTGACTTGCACTGACCACCAGGGAGCAGATGCTCAACGCAGGAACTGCCCCCTGGTGGTCAGTGCATTCCCACAGGGGGAGCGCCGCTCAGCCAGAAGCTGGGCTCACAGGCTGGTGAGTGCAGCGTCAGTGGCAGGAACCTCTCCTGGCGCTGTGGCAGCACTAAGGATATCTGACTGATGGCTTAGGCTCGCTCCCTGTGGGGAGTAGTCTTAAGCCAGCCGCCGGACATCCCCTGAGGGCTCCTGGACTGCGAGAGGGTACAGGTCAGGCTGAGGGACTCCCCCACCTGCCCCCCACTTCAGAGTGCATGAATTTCATGCACCAGGCCTCTAGTGCTCTGTAGAAAATTAACATAGCTACTTCAGCTTTATTTTGATTTGTGTTAACATGATATATGTTTCACCATCATTTTTTAATCCATATGTGATTATATATTTCTTGTATATAGCATATAGTTTTGTGGGTTTTTTTAATTCTCATCCAATTTCTGGTTTTTATTTGTGCATTTAGACCAAGTGATATTTAAAGTAATTCTTGCTATAGTCAAATTACTATTGAGCATATTTATTACTGTATTCTATTTGTCATGCTAGTTCTTAGCTCCTAATTTAGACTTCTACTTCTTTTTGTAACTTTGGTGGTTTTAATTCAATATTTTATATGATATATTTTCTCTCTTAGCCTATCAATTACACTTTTTCTTTCTCTTTTTATAGTGGTTCTCATAGAGCTTATAATATACCTTTAAAACTAGTCCAAGTCCACTTCTAAATATCTTATATTGCTTCACAGGTAGTGCAAGTACCTAATAATAAAAAATATTCTTAATTTCTACCTCCCTTCCCTTGTATCATCACTGTCATTCATTTCACTTATTAGCTATAATTATCAAATATGTTGTTGCCATTACTATTTTGAACAAAATTTTATCTGTTAAATCAATTAAAAATAAAAATATAAAATATATTATTACTTATTCCTTCTCTAATGCTCTTGCTTTCTTTATAGCAATCTGAATTGCTGCACCATAACCTCATCATTTAATTATCAGAATTATATTTTAACTATTAGTTTACTAGGGCTACTATAACAAAACACCACAAATAGGGTGGCTTAGAAAACACACATTTATTGTCTCATGTTTGGAGGCTGCAAATCAGATACCATGGTGTTGGCAAGTACTTCTCCCTCTGACATCTGGAGGGACAGAATCATTTTTTCCTCCTCTGGTAGACCCAGATGTCCCTTAGTTTGTGACAGCATAACTCTAACATCTCTCTCCATCTTCACATGCTGTTTTCTCTGTTTCTTTGCAGCATCTTCCATCGATGTGTGTCTCTGCCTCCACATTTCTTGTTTTTATAAGAACTTTAGACACATTGTATTAGGCTCACCCTGATGACCTCATATTAACTTGATTACCTCTGTAATGATCCTATTTCAAAGTCAGTTCACTTTCTGGGTAAGAGGAACTGTGGATTAGGATTTCAACATGCTTTTATAGGGGGAAGGATAGAATTCAGCCCATAATATTTAGTATCTCTCCCTGTGCTTTCTCAAACTCTGTTAAACATAAATAAAAGGTATTTTATTCATTTTTTATTATTTACCACCACTACATAAAACTATACATAATTAAATTATGAGATGGAAAGCTGGCTGAGAGCTATGATTGTTGTACATAAGAAAATGTGTTATAAAATATCAGCTTAGGAAGAAGTTTTCTTTTTCTATAATGCTGAGGTTCATAAAATTTCAGTTGAACTAACAATCTTGGCTATTTCAATAGGCAGTGAAATCTCAATTCTTTCCTAAAGCAAGTGCATAATGTCAGAGTCAGTGAATACTTGATAATGAGGAACTGCAGGAAAAATGTAGCTCTGAAATACATTTTTTTTCTTTTCATTATCTGTGAAACTTCACTTATTTCACAATTCAGTTCAAAATCCTATAGCTTAGATTTCACATTCATGATCATTGATCTGTTTGTAGCCTGGGATGCCAGCATCCCCTTTAGAATCATTAATTTCAGAATATCAATATTCTAGGGGGGAAAAGCTTATTTCTCTTTTATCTTTATGTCCTATGTTTTAATAGACTGGAATGTAATAATGAGCAATTGCAAGTTATTAAAAGTAGGATAGTTCCAATTAAATAAAGAACCTATTATAGTCATATAATGATATTGAATGTATGTATAAAATATCTGATATTACTGTACATGAAATGTAAAAAGGGGGTGCATTTAGTTTAAATTTAAAGACAGCATGGTGTTCCTTTCATCTATTCATTTTATATTCTATTATAATTCTATCATTAAACATGAAATTTATTTATCATCCAGTCTCACTAAAACTATAGTTTAATTATCTAGGTAAATTCTCAAAAATTATTTTTTAATATTTTATTCAGTGGTTAACATCTTACATTCTGTAAACCAGTGATAACTACTACAAAAGTTTGTTATCCCAACTATTAAAATATGTCTTTTGCCCTAGCTGGTTTGGCTCAGTGGATAAAACATTGGCCTGCAGACTGAAGGGTCCCAGGTTCCATTCTGGTCAAGGGCACATGCCTGGGTTGTGGGATCGATCCCCAGTAGGGGGCATGCAGGAGGCAGCCGATCAATGATTCTCTCTCATCATTGATGTTTCTATCTTTCTCCCCCTCTCCTTTCTTCTCTGAAATCAATAAAAATATATTAAAAAATAAATTATGTCTCTTTCTAAAAGTAAGATTATTGCTGTATTATAAATTATTAGAGGCCCAGTGCATGAAATACATGCACTCAGGGGGTTCCCTCAGCCTGGCCTGTGCCCTCTTGCAGTCCAGGAGCCTCGTGATTGATCGCCCCGCAGAGATAGGCAACACCCACCTGCCACAGCCTACTGGTTGGTGGCCTGGGCCGCCCTCTTTGGGGCGATTGATGGCAGAGCCCCGAATCGATCACCCCACAGCGGGTGGCCTCCCTCTTTGGGGCAATTGCGGAGCCCCCCTGATCAATTGCCCTGCCGGCCAGTGGCCTGGGCTCCCCACTGCCAGGCGATTGTGGGGCAATGGCGGGGGCCCCCTGACCAATCGCATGGCACCGCCTTGGCTGACCTGGTGCCAGTGCATGTCATAGTGTGGTCGTTCGGATGGTCGTTCTGCTGTTCGGCCATTCGGTTGATTGGTTAAGATGAGAAAAATGTATAAAAGCTATAATTTTATATTAAACAATAAATGGCAGTGTTATATAGCATCATTTAAAAGTTGTCACTTATGGGTTATTAAAAATACTTTTGGTCAACATAATATTCAGTGAAATAAAGAAGTTGTATGGTAATGACAGTCATGACATAAAATTATAGAAACACTTTGGAATATGTTTTATTATTTTTTCCTGTCTTCTGTAAAATAAAATTCCATAACAAAATTCACATATATATTGTGACTTTATACTAGGTAAAATACATATCTTTCTGTCATAAAGTAATGCTAGAAACATCTCCTGATGTTTAAATGACACAATATAGGCCCCTCTCAAAAGTGCGTATATTTTAGATACAATTTTCACATATATAATAAGCGTGATTTGCCTTATAACTAACAATGTGCAAAGAAACTGAGTTTTTTTTTTAATGTTTCATTTTAAATTAAATTATTTTTTTAATCTTTCCTCATTGTGAAGTTGGGTGGATACTGTTAAGGCCATAGATTTGTTATGATCTATTATTCATAATTTTTAAAAATGTGTCAAAGTTATTCTTTGAAAACTTTCCAAGATACCTCAATTTTTTTATACCTGGAGGGCAGATGTTGCAACCACTTGGCATAAATAGAAGGTGCCACTACCCAAAATATGGTTTGCATATTGAGACTAATGATTCCATACACACATTAAAATATGAAAATATTTATTCCTCACATACCGAGCTTTCTGAAGAGAGTGGTGCTGCTTCCCAGCGATTCAAACATCTTGAGAGACAAGGGGAAACACTGTCGTTAGGTGTTGGGGCCACACATGTGATTTTTGTCCCACAAATACCAATGGAGGGAAAACTCAGGCTTTCGAACAAGATTCGGGGCAGAAAGGGGGAGATGGAGTGTTTAGTCTTAAAAATGTCTACAGTCAAACATCAAAAAAATTGATTCAGAGTCTCTATTACAGAAGACTAAGCTAAAAAATTGCATTTTATTGGAAGATTGGCAGAAACTCTAAGAGACTGAATTTCTTAGTCTAGGACAGCGATTTTCAACCTCTTTCATCTCATGGCACAAATATACTAATTATTAAAATTATGTGGCACACCAAAAATATATTATATTTTTAAAAGAAAATGGGTGTAATTTTGATTCATTCAGACTGGATGACTATTGTTGTGCTGGCTGTTGTCTTTTTTATTTATTTTTTTTTAATTTGACAATCTAAGGGAACAGAGGTCAGTGCCCCTGAATAAATACTCAGGTACTGCATGTTTTAAAAGTTCTCGTGGCACACCAATGTGCCATGGCCACTGGTTGAAAATCGTTGATCCAGGCAACTGCTTTCTGCCAAAGTCATGGTTGTGACTGGGAAGAGGTAGGGTGAGCTTGGGGTGGAGATTTCTATGCAGATGCACATGAGAATCTTTAAACTAAAGATTTTTCTGGACCTTCTGGGTTTACACAAGTGGTTTCCTCTGCTTTGTTAAAAAAAAAATAGTTTAAAAAGCAAGTCTCCCTGAACCCTATAATTGAAGGGAAGCTTCAAATAAGGCAACTGCTTTACAATAGTTGTTTTCCTAAAGATCTCCACTTTCTCTCATGGCATAAAAGCAGAAACTAAGTCAAATTTCAGCATTACCTGACTGGAAAAATGCTGGATCTGCTAAAAGAGGAATTTAGCACCAAAAAGCTGTAGGATTAGCTAACATGTACTTGGATGATGTGGCTAAGACTGCACGAGAATCCTTAAATGCGATATCAAAGGTGAGCAGAATGTAAAGCTGCATAAAGGAGATTTAGATACACTGCTTCATCCTTAGGATGCAACATTTTGGCAAGGGTCCCTGGATCTTGTTTTAACACCCTAATGAGCTGACTCTTGGAAGATTGGGAAAAGTGATGGTCCACATTAGATAGATGCCAGATCTGTCACAGCAGGCTTTGGAGGAAAATATCAAAAAGCTTCAAAAATAGGAATTTCTAAATGAATCTACCATAGAGCTCTGGAAAACTGATTGGCTGGCTGTATTTATTCAAGAGTTGTAGACAAGGATATCTCAACTTCAGTGCTGTTGACATTTAGCATTGATCATTTTTCATTGTGGAAGTGGAGAACTATTCTGTGCATTGTAGAATACTTAGCAGCATCTCTGGCCACCTTCATAACAGCTAGAGGTTGAAGGGGAGATAAAGACTTCCACAGATGAACAAAAGCTGTGGGAGTTGTAGATAATAGATCTACCTTGCAAGAAATCTTGAAGGGAGTTCAAGTTGAAGTAAAAGGACATGTGTAAAACTAACTCTAAGGTAGGACTATAATCAAATTAAGAATAATACTGTAAGGGTGGTGCATACATAAAACTCACAGAAGCAGAGAGCAGCATGGTGATTACTAGGGGTAGGGAGGTGGGATAAATGGGAGTTTTGGGTCAAAGACTACAAAATGGCGCAGTTACAAAGGATGAATAATTTAAGATACAAGCATGATGACTTCAGATAATATTACTCTATTAAATTATGGAAGTACTAGTGGCCTGGGGCACGAAATTCATGCATGGGGGGGGTGGTGTCCTTCAGCCCAGCCTGCACCCTCTCCAATCTGGGACCCCTTGGAGGATGTCTGACTGCTGGTTTAGGCCCGATCCCACAAGGACAGTTGGTCATCCCTCTCATAATCCGGGACCGCTGGCTCCTAACTGCCTTCCCCCTTGCTGGCCTGATCGACCCCAACTGCCCCCCCCACCAGGCTTCTCACCCCCAACTACCCCCCTGCCAGCTTTATCACCCCCAACTGCCCTTCCCTGCTGGCCTGATCGCCCCTAACCACCTCTGCCTTGGCCCAGTCACCATGGCTTTTTCAGGAAGGACGTCCAGAAGGTCTCCCAGAAGGTCTCCTGGTCTAATTAGCATATTACCCTTTTATTAGTATAGATGCTAAGTGAGTAGGATTTCAGGTGCACTCATCAAACAGTGAGGAGATGATATGCTTGACTATAGTAATCATTTCATTGTGTGTATGCATATCAAATCATCATGTTGTACAATTTTGTTTAAAATATGTATAAAAACACCCTAGCTGGTTTGGCTCAGTGGATAGAGCATCAGCCTGCAGACTAAAGGGTCCAGGGTTTGATTCTGGTCAAGAGCACATGCCCAGGTTGCGGGCTCGATCCCCAGTCAGGGGCATGCAGGAAGCAGCCGATCAATGATTCTTTCATCATTGATGTTTCCATTTCTCTCTCTCTCTTTCTCTTCCTCTCTGAAATCAATAAAATATATTTTAAAAATAAAATAAAAAAATATACAGATACTATGAGCATTTAGAATCCTAGAGAAGTTCTACCCTGATGAAGTAAACTTATTGTTAGATGCCAGTGTACCTGAGCAAAGCTACTTGTAGACTATTGCAGATGCTACTGGTGCCCCACCTAGGTTATTTCCTCTTGGCTCACACCCATCCTCTCTGTTGCTGAGTACTAATTACTAATAGGTCATAGCTTCACTCCTCTCTGAAAATTTCGTCTGGTCTAGAACCACCTTTCTAAAGGATATTTGAGAAATTTGCACACACACCCCCAATCCCAAAGTAGTCTGGATCAATGATCCACTGATAAAGGAGTGCAACAGCCTGGTCCCCTTTCTTCAAAGAAGAAACAACTTTGGTGACATTTACGCTCCAGAGATTCGTGCTGCATAAAGATGTGGCTAGACCCTTTTTTACCCTGATTTCTTCTCTCCCTTTTAGGCTCTTCCAGAGTCCATCTCTGATGCTTCTAAAAAAAAAAAAAAAAAAAAAAAAAAAAAAAAAAACCCTTTAAGACAATGTATTTCTTTTGGTCATTGCATGAGAGCTAAAATTTATGTTCTTCAAAACTCTGACCACCTCTTCTAAAATGACAAACAGGTGTAGTGTCCTTTGCCTAAAGATTGATCTCCTAATGGATCTAGAAAGTGAAAAAAAAAAACTAAGAGATATTGAGCAAGAGCAGATAGTCAAGGTTACAAGTAAAGCTTGAGTTGGCCATTTGAAAATGTTATTGCTATTCTAGTCATATGTTCATTTGTCAGGGCTCAGAACACTGAAGAAGGTCAATTTCCTGGCATACACATTGATATGAAGGGCTCTGTCATGCTCAGCCAACTATCTCCAGTTCATTACTTCTACATAGGTGCCATCCAAATAGTAGAAATTAGATGGACTTTGAGCAACATAAATAAACTTTGTGAAACATATAATAAATATTCCGGTAAGTTTGAATTGATAATATAATTAAATGGATCAGTAATATAACACAAATGACTATACTTGAGAGATATAAATGGTCATAGCACAGTATCTAAGTGCGTGGCTGCATAGGTACACCTTAGAATATCCTTTGGAGCTTTTGCAAAATACCTTGACAAATTAAATTAAATATTCCAGAGGTGAGGTTTAGGATTCACTATTTTTCTTCATCTTAGGTGATTCTAATTGCTGGTTCTCCTAACCTAATCCATAAACTTCATTTTATAAATATAGAAACAAAGGTACAATATTGATAGAGACCTACCAAGGGAAAGATAGCAATTTGGATATAGTAACAGTGCTGCAACTCTACTATAAAAGGCAATCCAGTGACTATAAGGATACGTGATAGAGTGATGCATGATCCATAATATATCAGTGTGATATATATGTATATTTATATGTATATGTGCACTATGTATACAGTATATTTTATAACATATCCTGTCTATCATAATACATAAGCTCCATTTAGAAGTGACTTCATGCAAACAAATAATCTAAAGGCATGATTTAAGGCAGTGATTCAACTGGTGTGCCACAAGAATTTTTAAAACATGCAGCACTGAGCTATTTAGTCAGGGACGCTGACATCAAAAATTGACAACAGCCAACACAACAATAGCCATCTGGTGTGAATAAATAAAAAAAATTATACCTATTTTTTTCAGATCAGTAAAAAATATATATTTTTGGTGTGCCGCAGAATCTCAGTAATTAGTTTATGTGTGCCATGAGATGAAAAAGGTTGAAAATCACTGATTTAAAGCAACATTTCCCAAATTATTTTCCCACCTAACACAACTTTTACAAATTAATAGATATTAGTAATGATGTCACCTCACCCAACCCTTCCTATAAAAGATGGGGATATTAACACTGAATGATTTAAAGAAACACATTTTATATTCTTGTCTTAGATATTCACAATGCCTAATAATATACTAAAATCTGGTAAATATTACCTTAAGAAACCGTTTAAACTTTGTTTTTTACTTTAACTTAGTGTTTCTAAATTTGTAGTATAATAGAACCAACCCTCTTTTATACTAAGTATCTGGTAGCTTTTACTGAATTAGTGTTGTGGTTTAGTTGTTTTTTGGGGGGGAAATATTGATTTGTACCTTTGTTCTCTTTCCAAGATGTATATAATTGAGTGAATTCCTTTGCTCTAAGTTGTATGCTTAAATCTCTCTCTCTCTCTCTCTTTTATTACCAATTTATAAATAAACTAGTGACCTGGTGCACAGATTCATGCACATTGAAAGGAAATTAATTAGAAGGTGGCCAGCAGGGCTGCACTGTGCAAGATGGGCCGGACACGCCCTAGAGCCAACCCTCGCCATCTGCGGTCCCTCCCCAGCATCTGCGGAGTGAGCGGGGTCCCTCTGGCAGGTGAGGTCCCTTGGCCTGGCCCACGGGGATCAGGCTGAAACCAGCTCTCTGACATCCCCTGAGGTCCCGGAGTGCAAAAGGGCAGTCTGCATAGTTGCTGTAGTACAGGATGTGGAATGCAAATACAAGTGTGCAGTAAACCAGATTCAGGGCCAACAGTGCCCCAGCAACAACATAACCCATGGCCGAAGGTGGAATCACACGGTCTTGTGAGGAATCGGGCTCCCTCATCTCTGGTTTCGGGGTGCGTCACCCAAGAACTGCTGCTGCCAAGTCACTGCAGCTCAGCAGCTCCTGTGTTGAGCGTCTGCCCCCTGGTGGTCAGTGTGTGTCATAGTGACCAGTTGGATGGTCAGACACTTAGCATATTAGCCTTTTATATATATATATATATATATATATATATATATATATATATATATACACACACAAAGGTACAATATATATATATATATATATAAAGGTATATATATAAAATAGTGTTACAATTATTAAAGGTACAATATATATATAAAGGTATATATATAAAATAGTGTTAGAATTATTGAAGCTATTAAGAAAAGATCTGTAGATTGAGAGCATTCCACAGACATTATATATGTAGCAAAATTATCTTAACTCCCACATTCTAAAAAGAGGACGATTGAGCCACTGAAATTGTATTAAGTCAAATTGACAATCCTATTAGGTTATTAAAAATAATCCTTCACACATTTGTTGAATACAATGAATGCAATGAGATTGATTTATAATAACTGAATTAGTGTCTCATTGGCAAATTCTTAGAAATCCATACCTTTGTAATCATAAAATCAAATTGATCAACTTTATCAAATATTATAATCCATCCTAAATATGTCATGAAAAGAGAACTTGAAAGTATTTTTTAATATAAAGGTCTAGAGTAATGATACTGTTTCATAAGATGGGCTTTTTTAAAAGACTCCTACAATCTTTTAAACAATCTGAATTTTTTAAAAAAAATCACAGTGAAGTTGGAAGTACAGAAAATAAAAAAATAAAAATATTAAAGAAGAAAAACCACAATGAGGTCTCTAAGGCCTTGTAAAAATATGTATCTGGCCCCTCTAGTGAAGACTTCCAAATGCTTGCCTAGCTTAGCTACTCTTTCTGATGGGTTTGTTTACACTTGTTAGAGAACAGCCACCACCTATGGTGCTAAATCCAGCCTTGAGATACAGGCGGGCAGCTCCCCCCTTGTCTGTCTGTACTTGCGAGAGCAGAATCTGCCCTGCAGTGATTCGCATGGATGGGGGGGGGCTGAAAAACAATCTTCAAAGAGCGAAAGTGGCCATGAAGCGAAGGCTCAGGAGAAGAAACGGTGAAAGGGATTAAGTGGAATGAAAAGGGATTTTGCACAGCAGAATTGTGGGATCTGTTGCTTACACTTGTTAAACAGTAAGCACATCACCACCCCCTGGAGTTCCTAAATAGCATCTTTAACTATGAAGTCGGATATCACAGTCATTCCTTGGGCAAAGTAGTATTGGCTTAAAAGTTGTCAGTCAATAGAAGATACTGTTGAAGTACTGTCAATGTCTGACACTGAGCTTTTTTTCATTGAAAGAGAAAACTACCAGCCTTGTCCACAGTTTTGACTAAAATCTCATCCAGTGTAAAGTGCCATAAGGAAGAAAGAGAACTAAGGAGCCTATTGATGCTACCATTCTCTCTGTGTCTTTTATGTATCATTAAGAAAGGGACTCAAATATGTTCACACCTATCAAATGTCTGGCGAAGAGAGCATCTCTTATAGAAACCACATTCATAGCATCATTTAGAAAAGTGGTTCTTTTGGATTTGAAATGCCTTTTCAAAAGCAAAATAAATCATTTTTAAAAATAATTTAAACCAGGCATTTTATGGAATGTTTCCCAAGTCATTTATTTGTTATGTGACATAGTAGAAAATATATTCTGTGCCTTCTAGTTTAAAAAAGTAATTTCTTAAATATATCATCCCTTATTACCCAGGCAATTATGTGACTGTATCGTGCTATACAAACTTACACATGAGGAAACCAAATCTTTGAGAGTTTAAGTATTGGCTGCCTCCTGCATGCCCCAGACTGGGGACTGAGCCTGCAACCCAGGCATGTGCGGGAATTGAACTGCGACCTCCTAGTTCACAGGTCGAAGCTCAACCACTGAGCCATACTGGCCAGGCTAAGTAACTTGTATAAGATCCACAGCTATCGACAGCAAACCTCAGATTTAAATCTAAGTCTCTAATATCAAATTTCATGCATTCCACTGCTATGCATTGTTATATAGGAAAATGGGGTTAAAATACAATCGTGGAAAGATATGCTCACACTCTTTATATAAAAATAAAAATACTATATTCATTTGCAAAGACTTTGGCACTGGATCTGGAATTACATCAAAGCTCTTCTGCATCCAAAAGAACCCATGAGGAGTTACTTAATCGTGCTGAACCTCAATTGCTTCATGTGATATTGTGTACAGCATGTAACCACAGACCCTTTCCCAAGAATGACCAATAATGTTGTTATATTTTTAAAATTACCGCCCGACCAGCGTGGCTCAGTAATTGAGCGTGGACCTATGAGGTCATGGTTCGATTCCTGATCAGGGCATATGCCCATGTTCCAGGTTTGAGCCCCAGTAGGGGATGTGCAGGAGGTGGCCAATCAATGATTCTCTCTCATCATTGAAGTTTCTATCTCTCTTTCCATTTCACTTCCTCTCTGAAATCAATAAAAATATATTTTAAAAAATAAAATAATCCAATAACTCTGAATAATATTAGCCTTAGGGTATTGTCCCTCTCTTAATCTCCCTCAAAATGAGATAACATTTTTTTTCTTTTTTGTGTCCCAGCAGCCATCTATTTACACAGAGTCAGAGCTGTTCAATTACTCCTGAGTCAGACAAGCACAGTGTGTCTGTGTTTGCACATGTGTGTATTGGTAAGGTGAGAAGATTGAGGACAAGCTAGATACAGAAAGGCGAATGCTGCATGATCCCACTTATTTGTGGAATGTAAAACAAAGTCATAGAACCAAAGAGTAGAATGGTAGTTGTCAGAGTTAAAGGGTGGGAAGGGGAAAATTGTATGTTGGCCAGGGGTACAGTGTCAGTTATACAAGGTGAATGAGTTCTGGAGATCTCATGTACAGCATGGTGATGAGGATTAACAATACTGTGCTGAGTAGTTGAAATTTGCTGAGGGTGGATAGCTATCTAGTTGTCTCTTTCATATATCTAGGCCCTACCAAGAGCTAACTGACCCTTCTCAATTTCTTTTCACCTTGTTTTCTACCACATAGATCCACATTTTCTTATCATTATCTCTGTCAAAATCAATGATACTTTCTGTGATTTTTTCATATATCATTTTTTTACTGTTTCATAGATCTTTTATTCCTTTTGTAAACCCCTTTAAAATGTGAATGCACATGTAATTGCTTTGTTTTGTGTTGCAAACATATCAATAAAAATGTGAAATTAACTTTAAAAACACTACATTTCAAACTTCAGTTTCACAGAACACATTTTTTCCTCTTAGATGGCGTAAAAAGCACCATGGGCCAATTGCTCAGTGGTGAGCACATTCCTTTCAAACTGTTCTCAGCATTTTAGGGGAACTATATGTCCTTTCAGCTACTGCTGTAGAACATATCAATAAGTAGAGACTGCCTGGGCTGTGCAGACTTACACAGTCGCCTTCATTCATTATCAGTCAATGTTTTCTTTTGGCTATTTAATTGGCCTTTATAGACCTTACTAGATGCCCAATGCATGAAGATTCATGCAAGAATGGGCCTTCCTTCCCCTGGCTGTGGCACTGCCTTCGTTCTGGGCCCAGAGCCGCCTTTCTTTCCACACTGCCCAGAGGCCCAGAACAGCTGGGACAGTGTGGAACGCCTGCATCCCACCCGCCCCAGCTGCTCGGTGCCTGCATATGCAAATTAACCCACAATCTTTGTTGGGTTAATTTGCATACTCAGTCCTGATTGGCTGGTGGGCGTCACGAAAGTACGGTCAATTTGGATCTTTCTCTTTTATTATTGTAGATGACGTTCAATGCAACAAAATCATAATTTAGTAGTTTATAGGAATAACGTTGGTTATTTCATGCAACACTTTTATTTAAAAAAAAACACATTTTTATTGGGTTTCATTTATTTTAATTCCTGTTGGAGAAGTGCCTGACACCCAGGCAAATTTATTAAGGCAACTTGTACAGTATTATCCTTTAAATGAATCTTAACTTTTCTATCTCAGGTTAGACTATTTTCTTCATAGTTGAGGTCATTTACCTGCAATGTCTGACTATTTCATTTGTTATTAAAGTTTCCTCAATGAATCAGTAATTCAATTATGAGTAGTTCCAGACACACTCCATATAGAGAGCTTAGGCTCTTTCCTATATGATCCATAATGCAAGGGTGCCAAATTAGTACATGGATTTTTATTTTAAATCCCCTTTTCTAACTCTGTAACAGTGTTTGATGTCTACATGTATCTCATTTGAGATTACAGAAAATTTATCAATGTTTTCTTGCAAAGATTGTATGCAGTTATGGGCAATTGATACTTATTAGTGAGTCGGTGAAGAAAGACCCTGAGGGAAATATTCTTTTTGATTACTTTTCCTGTGAAAAGAAAAAAGAAAACAACAACCCAATTTCAGGTGAAACATGGTCTCCTTGAAAAGGAGTGAAGGTGAAACCTCTGCAAAAGAGTCTGGGCCAAGAAACTGCAGTAACAACTACCTTATTTATTCAGAGGACACTTATTGGGCTCCTACTGTGCTAAAGGCAATTCAGTTATGTTAGGTACAAAGATAACAAAAACAAATTGTTTCATTACTCTCTATTAGCTCACAATTAATGAGTGTGATAAATAAGTGACCAATTAATTTTTTAAATGTAAGTGTGAGAAATGATTTGGTACAAGTGGGAAAGGACTAACTATATATGCAGATAGAGAGGAAGATAGTGAGGTAGATATTGAATATACTTTATCTATTGATCTATCTATCTGGAAAATAAATGACTCAAGCATGCCCACTTAATTCGGCAACATAAGAACAACTTAAATTAATTTTAAAAGAACTGATTAAAGAAGGATGCAATATAGCAAAATTTGCAATTATTTTTTTGAGTCACACATGTCCTCATGGAGAAATTAAAGACAGTTTTAGAAAAATAGAGTTAGGATTTAAAGGATAAGTTAAATTTCTTAAAGAGTAGAGTAAATCTAAGTTTCACTTTGGCTTGGCACAAATTAATCTGATGAAGATATGTAGATAGTGCATGTTGGTGGATAGATGCAGTTATGTCTCCAGTTTCAGGAGGGGAGACCTCACTATAATGGAGCAGATGGTAGTGATGAGGAAAGTTTTATGGAGAAGGTAGAGCTGGAGTTCAACTTTGAAGTCAGTTTAATATCCAAATAAATAATGAGAAGGGAAAGCAACTTAAAGATTGGGAGAATGAATTTCGACGGCTGGAGATAAGGATAATCATTGAATATATCTATTCTTAACATTTTTAAATGCTCCTCCGATGGTGACTAATATTTGTCCTTGTGGTTTCTCACCCTACAAAACCACAGAGATTTTAGTAAAGTTCTATAATTGCCACCAATTTTCCCCGCTCTGATAAACGTGTTAAATTTCTACACTACTGCTGAAACCCACTTTGAGAAACTGAAAACAATTCTGTTTTCATCAACATTGAATTACAGATATAAAATATTGTATGGGAATTATAATTTGATAAATGGGAACATTCTGTGTCCCATATTGAATGCAGATGGTTCCAGTGTCTTTAATACATGTATCCATTTGGCATTAGCACATTTGTGTAACACAGTCTCTTTCTCATTTAGGCTTAATGATGGATAGGGTCCAAATAATACAAGATGTTCCTCAACATGTTAAACTTCTGGTGAGTAAGTGAGCAGACAGTGAGCTCTCTATTACTCAGTATACCTCACATTCTCAGCATAGTTGTTCAAAGACAATCTGAACTTTTCACTCCCTGGAAAAAAATAAAATAAAAATTGTAAAAAATGCACAATTGCTTTCCTCCAAAAGAGGGATGTATACTTTTTCTGAACTGTAAATTTTGCAGTGCTTCTAAAATGTCAGATTATTTTCTGTAGGCTGCAGCCAAATGTTGAACTTGGGGCAACTATCAGTGAGGTTTAGATTTTCGGGTACTGTCAGTTTACAGAGGTGTCTACAGTTAAATTAGGGAAGAGAGGTCACCTATATTCTTGACACATTCTAGCTCTCAAGCATCTCCTTTTTTTCTTTTACTTTTGTTTCATCTTTGATTTTTTTTATTACTTCACTTCTTATTCCATCCAAATTAAACTCAATTCCTCCCTCATATTTGTCTCCCCCATAAGAGACAAATCTTACCTGGATGGTAGCAGTCCAGTTGACAAAGCTTGCCAGCAAATGGCACTGTATTAAGTAAAATATCTCTTACCTCTTTTTATAAAATGTGTGGAAGCAATTTGAGAACATAAATTATGAGAAACTTTTTTTAAATTTTTTAAAACTTTTGTTGAATGTATTGGGTGACATTGGTTAATAAAACCATATAGGTTTCGCCCTGACCGGTTTGGCTCAGTGGATGGAGCGTCGGCCTGCGAACTCAAGGGTCCCGGGTTTGATTCCAGTCAAGGGCATGTACCTTGGTTGCGGGCACATCCCTAGTGGGGGGTGTGCAGGAGGCAGCTGATCAATGTTCTCTCTCATTGATGTTTCTAACTCTCTATCCCTCTCCCTTCCTCTCTGTAAAAAATCAATAAAATATATTTTAAAAAACAAACAAACCATATAGGTTTCAAGTGTACAACTCAATAAAACATCGTCAGCATACTGCATCGTGCACTCACCACTCAAAGTCTCTTTCTGTCTCCACTTACCCCCTTTACCCACTTCGACTCCCACCCCCTTTTCCTCTGGCTATCATAATGACTTTTAATATCTGTGAGATTCTTTTGAAAATCTCCATACTTAAATTTAATTGTGTCCAATTAGACATCTTGGAAATGACCTATGATAATAATGGCCTGCACCAGTTTGAAGGAAAGTGTCTGTTAATGAAATATGTTGCTAATAAATGATTAAAAGGTTTCTACACTGACGGGGTCACTGCTTTTCAGGATGTGCTCTCATGCCCTTCTTCTCTAACGTGTTTCATGCCCATACAAAGTACTTCTGCAAGCTTAACCCTGAGAACTAAATCTGGAATTCCTTCTGCTTTTAGCCCTTTTTGTCCTAAGGCAGTAAAGACCCATTGTGTACCAGTGAATTAGTGTACTTCTGAGAACAGCAAAACATTTCTCTACATGTGTTTAATAAAAAATGAGCATATCTCAAATCTCTTGATTATCTTACGATTTATAGGGTAGAACTTGCACACACTATTGTATTTTTTTCTCTTTCCTAGGGCCTCATCCCCCTGTTCTTCTAGTGTATCCTTTCTTACTCAAGAAAATTAAAACTAAATTTGGAATTTCTTCCTTCCCTTTTTTTTAATCATTTTGCTTTGTTGATTATTTTTTGCTTTTGTCAATTATTTTCAGAATAGGCTACCTTTATTTATTTTTTATTTTATTTGTCTTATTTTCATTTGTTTTTCTCTGTGCTGCTGCCTTTATTTCATGTTCAGAACTGTTTGTCAGCCTTTTGGTTTTTCCTACCTTTTATTTTCCCTTTGTTGATTCACTGACGCTCTTATTTTGCTGCCAGAGTCAAAACGGATGTGAAACCAGTGTCTCGTGTGGCTTTGCTCTGTTCTGCACCACAGTTTTCTTTTATGTTTTTGTTTGTTACAAATTATCATGGTTTATAAACCCTTCCAGGCTTTTCAAAGGGGTTTGTATTACTAAACAGGAAAAATAAAAGTATGTAGCAGTTTCAAAGGGACAAATTCCCTTTTAGAACTCAGGATGCTTAAGCAATAGAAAGGTGGTCGGGTGTATTTTCCAACAACATGAGGTAATGTGGTCGCTTTTATAAATGTCACAGAAGTTAATGAGGCAATTTCCTGTGGAATCACAGCATGGTACAGAGCAAATCTGATGGTACATTCTGGACAAAACATAAGGTCTCTTTGCTCACTGGCGATTATAGTTTCAAAGTAATTCAGATAATACATAAGGCCTCTTTGCTCACTGGTGATTATAGTTTCAAAGTAATTCAGATGAAAAATCGATCGCTGACCCAGGTTTATCCAGGCCTCATATACCTGGTAGTAAGGTAGGCATATGGTTAACTGAAGGTATTCTTTTCTAAGTTCGTTGTTGATCCAAACTTAAAGGATTCTAAAGAGTCTATGCCCACCTTAAGATCTTGTTAGATTGTAGCTCACAGGTTTCTTAGAAGGCAGACCTAGGGGTCACCTCTGGCTGAATAGGAAGACGTCACTGGGACTGTAGTGGTTTATACAGAAAAGTTCCAGGGGCTTAATGAATCCAGGAGAAACACAACAAAACAAAACCAACGTAAAGGTCCACAGGAGGCTAGACTGCTGGAATGACAGACACAGCCTTGCCAAAGAAAGACTGTCATGGACATTACATCACCGAGAACGTTGTGTTTCTTAGCAGCACAAATTCTTCACTGCCCAACTTTACCCTAGAAGTTTGACTGTGTGAGCCTGGACTATATTCTCATGGTCTAGATGTCAGGATAGTAGCCGAAGTATCCAGCCTCTCATCTACGGGTTGGATTTAGTGGGATTCTCGGGGTGAAAAAGTCCTTGAATAGAAGACAAGATGTAGGTCAGCCAAGAAAGTGACATGTCTCTTACATACTTACTTTCTACTCTCTTCCAGCCTTCTCTGTGACGATAGACCAGATCAGTTAAACACTCTTTACTTCTGGTTTTGAATAGCTTCAGTTTTTGGAGAGTAGAGGTGGGAAGAAGGCAAGGTCTAGCTATTTATTGTCCTGGTTTGCTTTACTGGATCTCAAGAAGTCTATGGCCAGATTCCCTCCCCAAGGCCACAACTGCCTTCTGAAGCAATAAATCTCTGTTCACCTTTCCCCTCCCACTTGCCCTATCAGTCCTAAGGATAGAAATGCCTTTCCCGCTTCTGCTCAACCCTGGGTACATTATCATTTCTTATATTTTAACTCTGTCCACAATGTTTTCTATTTATTTTATTAAATACTTTTATTAACCTGTTGGTTACCTATCACATGCCTGACTAATATAGTATATTATTATATTTTTTAAAATGAATGTTAAATCAACATCTATATATATAAAAGCCTAAGTGACTGAATGACTGAACAACCGGTCGACCAGTCACTATAACGCGCACTGACCACCAGGGGGCAGACACTCAATGCAGGAGCTGCCCCCTGGTGATTAGTGTGCTCCCACAATGGGAGTGCCACTCAGCTGACCAACCCATCCCAGTGGCTCACCAGCCTGGCGGCAGCCACTAACTCCCTCAGTAGTCCTGCAAGTTCAATCTCTGGAGAACGGTCCAAGCACCGATGGACTGGCACTGCTGGCACTATCCCAACAGTGCCGCCAACCTCCTGGAAGTCGGCCTTGGGCACCTTGGCTGCTTCCCCTCCCTAGACACTCTGCAAGGAAGAAACAATATAAAAGCAGCCGCCAGGTGGCTCTCGACAACTGGACATGAATGTCAGTGGGACAGATCTGGATCCCAGGCCAGCAAGGGCATCCCACCCCCACCTAGAGGGCCAATTGTGTCCCAGTCCGCCCCCACCCCCCTCGGGACAAGCACCAGATGCAGGGCTCACGGCTGGTGAGTGCCGCTGTGGCGGCTCAAGCCTCTCCTGATTGGGACTGACTGGGTGCAAGCCTGCAGCAGACATGGCAGGACCAGGATGAGCAGGAGTGGCAGGCAGGAGCAGCAGGTGGTGTTGGACTGCCAGTTCGGCCTGATCCCTACAGGCCACCCTGAGGGACCCCGCCCATGCATGAAATCGTGCACTGGGCCTCTAGTATAATTATAATTCATAATTCAAAGGTACTCATTTACGTATCACCTAAATAAATCTTTAGTGTCACTAATTATATATTAGTCATACTTTAGGGAACACTGTCCTGTGCACTTTTTAATTTTACTCAGCCTTCCTAAATATAACTAAGATTTGGTTTCCAAAGAGGATGTGGAGAGGATGTCCCCAACAGTAGTATTTATTCCCTGAAAGTGACTTTTATAATGCAAAGGATATATATAATCAAATGAGAGCATTTATTAGGAATAATAGTATAATACTTCTATATAATAATATCCAGTGGAGCTGAGGGATATTAGTAAATCTACAAAAATGCTCACTTAAGTTTACATATCAAATTTTACAAAAAAATATTTGGTATGCTAAATTCTTAACAAATACTGTCACTTGCTTTCAAATTTATTAATTTTATCATGTTTATTTGTTTGCTTTGAAAAAATGTTACTTTTGATGCCTCTTTAATAATAATGCTAATATATCTTTAAAATAGTTATTTTAAAATTCATATTGTTTTATAGTATACTATAAATATATCTTGTTATAGGGGGACAACTCTATGAGAAAAAATGGTGAATTACAGGTCACATCCCTTACCCAAAGGTAAGACTTTGTTTCAAGTGTGTATGAGTTAATCATAGAAAAATGAAAAAGCATAAAGCAAGAAAATGAGTCTACCTCCTGGACTTGTCACTTTTAGCATCCTTGACTAAGACAAAGTTATATTTATAGAATCTTAGAATTTGACTATTTGAATGTTTAGGTGTAAGATTTCAACTGTCTTACCTGCTATGTATACACCAGGAGTCAGGAGTTTAAAATGATTCTGAATTAGGAAGAAAAAACATTGGTGACAGAGTGATAGTGGTGAGTTAGATATTTTTCATAATATGCTTTGTGTTGGCTCTTTTGGATAGCCCTCTTATAAAAAGACTGGAATGCCAATTTTTTTAGCAATTTGAAATACTAAGAATATAGTCATTGATGAATCACTTCTGAATGAGGAGCCAATTTAGAACAGAAATGGACAGGCAAGCTGTTAACAGCAGGACAATATAGGGGTATAAGGATAGAAGAAGAGAAGAACAGCATGTTTTCATGTTAATTTGGTCCGTAACCTTGGCACTAAAGTGATAATAGAAATCTCATAAGGTGTGAACGAAGGTCTCCAACCAAGCTAGTGAAGATGTTACATTCTACGTCAGTTATAAAACCTCTTTTGACTATATATATACTGAGTGTTTCATACCTAATAACACTTAACCTACTGGTATTGTGGAGTAGTAGAAAAAGCATGCCCTTTGAAGTAAGATGAATGGAAGTTAGCTGAGTACATGGGCTGAGCTGTTTAACCTTTTTGCTTTTGGTGCTCTCATCTATCAAATGAGAATATTCAATCATATTACCTGAAAGGTCTTACTGAACTCCATACAATCTGTGGCTTTACATGTGTTTAATGAACAAACTCTAGGTAAGGTAGATATGGTATAACAGGAGGAGAAGTGGATTTATTTCAAGACAAAACATACCTGGTTTTGAGGTTTTGACCTGCTTAGATCTTATTCTTTCTCACCTTGTGATCTTGAAACATAAGTTGTTATGAGACTGCAATTTCTCCTCTTCAAAATGGGAATAATAATTCTTGGTGAAGGTGTTTTCATTAAAGAACAAATGGGAAAAACCTAGAGATGCACTTTCAAATGGACAGTTATATATTGGATATGACTGGGTCTCAAGTAAAACTTGAGTTGCCTAAATTTAGATTTTTTTTTTTTCTGGAAAAAATAATATCCCTGGTTCCAGACAGCTAAGAATAGGAATGAATCTTGCTCCCTTTCCCATGGCTTGGTATGGTATTTTGTGTTAAGATGTTGGTGTAACAAGATGGTAGAGTCTCTATCTTCCTGGGTCCCTGGTGGACTAACAAAGCAAGCTCCCAGTAACCTGGAGAAATAAACCTTTGTGATTATACTGTAGAGAGCACCTGGGAAGGCACATGGGCATTTCTTTAATTATTATCAGCTGAATCCAGTGGCATTGGCAAAGCCACATCCTGGAAACAGGCTTTGACAAAAAGCAAGAGTGTTGTCAGCTTGACCTTCAGCCCAGGTGCCAGGGGGTGGGTTTTGTTATTTAAATCCAGCCAAGCACCCAGGAATAAGCATAATCTCCTTTGTCTTGACTTTTAGTAAAACTTCCTATTTTTCTTGCTGTATAAAATAAACATGCTGTATTGGCTCGGGGTCACTGTTCCTGTTCCTGTCCAAGTCAGAGGACAGTGGTCCCACCCGGCCCCAGCTTTTTCCTTCTATCTCTGTGTCTGTCTCTTTCTTTCATTTTCTCAATCCCCAGCCGCCCCTACTCAGGAACCAGATAGCTCTCTAGTTGTGCTGGACGCGGAAAAGAGGAAAATATTTACATTATACCACAAACATTTAGGAGTTAATTTGGCTTTAAAACATACCTAAACATACAAGCATTAAGCCTAGAAACAATATTTGTTTAATATTGAGGCCAAAGAGAAATCACTATGTTGAAGACACCTCACCAAGTATTGATACTAAGCTTGCTTAGACTTCAAGGAACAAAAGGACTGGGTAGTTAAGTAACAGGAAAATGTAGTGGAAGTGGCTAAGATGACACATCATAAAGTAGATTGGTCCCAGAGGGGCATGTTCAGTATTAGAGATAAAATTGAACCAAGTCCATATCAAAACCCAAGAAAGTGTAAATTAGGAATATGTTCTATTCAATAGCAGTTGTGGTTCTGGAATGTCACTCTGTGTCCCTCTTCCTCAGAAGCTCATTATTCTAAAAAAATAAAATAAAAAAATTCTGGTTTTGTTCATATAGACGAGATTCAGGGATTTAAGGCAGTCTTCTGTTTGAAGTGAGAAAGTAGATTTTATATATTTATTTATATGTGCATATTTATAATGATATCAATAAATAGAGAATTTGTCTGCCTGCTTATGTTAGTCTATATAACTAAAATATTCCATGAAGGCAGGGATTTTCCCTGTCTTGTGTGGCTCATAGTAGGAACACAATGCATATTAGCTTTATTTACTCATAAAGTGAGTGAATAATTTAATAAAAGCAGTAGGTGAATGAATGAATGAACGACAGGTATAAAGATTGGACACAACTATTTGGAGCAGGAAGCTGTAGCTTTGTGGCATGGTGAATGCTAATTTCTTATATTAGAAACATTGGAAACAGGGTTTAGGGCAGCAAAATGAAGGCTAGGTATATCCTTATTGGTAGATACTGGGTTTTTAATATCTTTCCCACCTTAGTACCAGGGGCTAGTAGGGTAGATGAATTATTTTTACACTCTAGGATTTAGTAAACTTCTAATCTGGGCCCCGGCATTCTCTTTCTCAGCTGTCTGAATTTTATGTTCACTCCTAGTTATATTCTACTTGGTTTTAACTCCTCATCCCACCTTTCCATATGCCTTTGTCTGGCTAATTCCTATTCATCTTTTAGCTCCCAGGAAACATTATATTCTCCCAAAAGAAAGCAATTTCTGTGTTTAACAGTACTCATACTTTTCTAAGCTTCTCTTCAACATTGACTAATCTGGAATTTCCTATGTCTAGTCTGTTGGGTCCATCATAATCATTCAATTAATGAATCAATAAAACTAAAATCCCCTAATACCTAACACCTGGAAATTCAGGGGCTCGCAACTCTGTTTTATTAACAGTCATTTTTCGCACATTACCCAATTGCATTTCCAGTGCAGAACATGGGGGGTTCTACAATAGCCCAGAAGTAAGAAAATATATCTCTACTTTTGCCATAGAAGTGAATATATACATAAAATATTTATGCATTTTATATAATTTATTTTGAACCTTTATAAAGTGTGAGAGTCTTAGGATCACACAGTCTTGGTAAAATTATGTAGATTAAAAATCATTTTTTTAGGTATTCATACTGCACTGCACTTTCTGAGCCTCATCAGTAGTAATCCACAGGAAAGATTGAGGTGGGAGAGATGAAGGAGAATAACAAATCAATCTCACAATCTCAATCTGGTAAGAATAATGGCAGCATATCTGTGTGTGAAACCTACACACAGAAGTCAAACTTTTCTGGACAATGCAATGGAAGAGGACAGAATCACATCCCTCATTCTTCATAAATATGCATATGTTTATAATATAAAATAGTCACAAGAGTATGTTGAATGTATCAACATCCTATCTAATAAAAGAGTAATATGCAAATTAACCATCACTCCGCTACACCCACCAGCCACACCCACCAGCAAATCAGGAGCGAGTATGCAAATTAACCCAACCAAGATGGTGGTTAATTTGCATATCCAGGAGCAGAGCGAAGACTGAAGACAGTGTAGAAGGAAGCCAAGCATTGCAGAAGGGAGTGAAGCTGTGGAGAAGCAAGCAAGCGGGGCTACAGAGAAGGGAGGGAAGAAGGTGGGGCAGGGGAGAAGGGAGGGAAGCAGGCGGGGTGGTGGAGAAGGGAGGGAAGCAGGCAGGGTGGCGGAGAAGGGAGGGAAACAGACCGCAGCAGGAAGCCCTATTGCAGGAATCTTCCTGCAACAGGCCTCTAGTTACTTAATATTTAAAAATACAGAAAAGGGAAAAAAGGAAAATTATAAGGAGTAGAAATTATCCAAATGGAATTTCTTAAAAATTGTCTTCCTGTCTTTCTGTAAAACACTGTAAAGAATAACTTGAAAATTCTACCAAAAACATTGTAGACAACAGGTAAGGTCAGGATAAATGAACAATCGATATCTGTGAAAGCATAGGCATATCACATATGGACAGACACAATCAATCTTAAATCGCTGTTTTGTAAGGAGATTCACTTTTCTTTTCACAGTTCCAGTCGAAGAACCTCTTACATATAACTAAGATGTAGTAGATACAAAATAATAGTATACTTAAGTATACTATATGAATCCTGGCTTATATCTCAATTTCCTCATTTGCAAAAAGGGGGGGGAACAATAGTTTTCCCTAAATTTTTTACAAAGATTAAATAAGTTAGTACCTGTACATATCACATAATTGTGTGTGTGTGTGTATGTGTATGTGTGTGTGGTTTCCAATTTTCAGCTATTACTATAATTGTTAGTACAGAGCTATCATTATGGAGAACTATGTTCAACAATACTTGAGAGGTTGTGTTTTATTGCTAATGTACACATCCATTTAGGATACTGACCATTAAGAGCTTTGCTATCTTCTTTATTATATTCTGTAAGATGTTATCCTGAGGATAATAGTAAGTAATATTTGTTATATAGTAACCATGTCAGGCACCTTATATATTAACTGGAGGCCTGGTGCACAAAAATTCGTGCACTCAGGGGTTCCCTCAGCCCAGCCTACACCCTCTCACAGTCCGAGAGCCCTTGGGGCATGTCCCCTTGGGAAGCGGGCCTAAGCCGCAGTGGGAGGCAACTGGCGGGGTGATCAGGGTGTTCGGGGGACAGCACAGGCCGGTGAGCAACTGGCCCCACCCACCAATAGCCCTTCGGCCACCAACCCCCGATTGCTGCTGCCCCCAATTGCTATTCCCTCCCTCTGCCCACTGGCACCCACCTTGGCTGGCCTGGCGCTCACACTTGCCAGCCCCACCCCCCGCCAACTGGTCGTTCCACAGTTTGGTCAATTTGCATATTAGGATTATTTTAATTATGAAAAACAAATAGGACGGGAATCCTCATGCCATCACCATATTATGTTTATGGAAATTGAAACATAGAAGATCAATGACTTGCTCAAAATCAAACAATTAATAAAATTAGAGATAGCATTTGAACTCATACCTCCTAAATTTTTGTTTTAACCATCACTATCTTTTTCTGCCTCTTAGTGAAGATCTTTCCTCTTCCCATGCTTTTTTTCTCTTAAAAATTGTTCAAATTAACTTAAAAATTTTATCAGGAAAAAAAAAATTCTCAAATGATGAAACCTAAAAAACCATTCCCCATTGTATAGAAATGCATAGTCATATTCATTCATTTATTTTTAAAATATTAATTTTGTTCTTACTATGAACCAGGCTGTTTTCTACATGTTAGTGAAAAAAAATTGAAGGGCACATGGGAGCTTTTATTACAGTACTTTAAATAAAAATGAGAACTAAAACACCCCACCAAGATGATGACTATTGAGCAAAGAACTGAAGAGTAAGTATTCAGAAACCCAGAGGAAGGGAATTCCAGGGAGGGGAACAGTAAGTGCAAAGCCTCTGAGCAGGTGTTTATTTCTGTGTGTTGGAAGAAGTGTAAGGTGGCCATGTGGCTGGGGTAAAATGGGAAGAAAACAGGGCACGAGGGTAGTGTCATACACAAGCAGGCTATTGCAGGCCATGTCAGGGACTCTGGATCTCACTTGAAATCAGATAGTTAGTCTTTGAGTGGTTGCTAATAAGAGAGTAACACAAACTAATTTAGTTTGTGACAGCATCATTTCCTACTGCTTGGTGGGGAAAAAACTGTAGAAGATCAAGAACTAGGGCAACATTCCTGAGAATGTACAATGGTCCCTTATTCAGAGTAATCATGATGAACATGGTGAAAATCAGATGGAATATTTGTTCAAGATAAAGCTGCGAGTTACTTACTGTGATATTATCAAGCACTCCCCTAATTATTATAGCTGCTGTAGTTGCACACATGAGCTATCCTATATAATAAAAGCCTTAACATGCTAAGTATCCAGATGTCCAGTCATCCGTTCAACCAATCAAAGCGTAATATGCTAATGATATGCTAAGGCCTCTCAACTGATCTCTATGACATGCACTGACCACCAGAGGGCAGATGCTCCGACTGGTACTTTAGCTTGCTGCTGGGGTCTGACCAATCCCTATCGGGACTGAGTGAGATGGGCTGGACACACCCTGAAGCCCTCCCATGGCCCCTCCCCGCAGCTGGCCCTACCCCACATGGGTCCCCATTGGGGGCGGGGCCAGCCAGACCCTAACCGTACAGGGATTCGTGCACTGGGCCTCTAGTGTGGGCAATAAAAGCCTACAAACTGAGCATGCGTCATATGGTGAGTAGTTTCTAAGTGAAATTAAAACTGGCCTTTGAGTGGTGGTAACCCTGAGTATCAATGATGTAGTCTTTTCATTGTGTAGGCATCATTGTGAGGATAGTAGTCAAATAACCAAAAGTTAGGATCTAAGATATGGTGCAGAAACAGGATTGCAGATAGGAAGGGTAAGGGGTTTTGTGTGGTAATAAGGAGAAACAAAAATAATCTTAGTGGTTGCCAGAATTTTAGTGTCCTCCAAAAATGTATGCATACTTTGAATGATTATAAAGTCAGTGTTTATTAACACACAGTTCATTTTCAAAATTAAAGGTTATCATCTGTTAAAGTATGTATACATTTTTTGGGACCCCGTTTATGCATGCCATAAAAATGCCCACAGAGTTAACAGTGGCAAAGGAATGTATGCATGAGTACATGAGTATTTGTCTTCTACTGCTAGTACTACTAAAGCACTACTAATAATTTCAATAGAATTTAAAGGGGATGAGAACATTTTTAACTGATAATTCTTTATAATCAAGGGCATATCAAGTTTTTGTGAACTGGAGGATGATACAATTCTGAGTATCCTCCTTTAGGAAATAAATGAAAAATTATGAATAAAAAATGAGGTTCAGAGCTTTGCAAAGGCCTGTGCAAGGAAGAGGTCCAGAAGCATAAGCTTTATTAGCTTTACTTCTTATCCATCATTTTCTCATTTATTGCTTCTTTCAATTTTAGCTAGCAGTCTTCAGCAAAGCATCTTAAACACTAGGATTATAAGCTGTTATGCGTGACATATTGAAAAATGTAGATTGTGTGTGTGGGTGTGTGTGTGCCTGTTTTTGACTTTCGGCCTGTCAGCCTATGCAATCCATTCTTCAAAATTATAAGGAGAACTGAGAAGTTTCAAGGGGAGGAATGGAAACTCAGAGAACTTTATTGAAACATTTGTACTAAAAATAGTCAGAATGGAAAAAGAAGAATCATTTTTCTAAAGACATACCATCTTGGGCTGTGATATTGTCAGTTCTTAGAAGCTGACTAGGGTCAGTTCCTCTATCGCTTGAATATGAAATCTCAGGAGATAATATAAGGATTGAAAGAAATCGTGTTTGTTATTTTTTATGTAAGCACTTTATTCTTTCATATTTCATTTGTGATCCATAATAGAGCTAAAAGTCATGTTAAATTTCTTTTTTACAAAAAAGTTAGCAAAAAGCAAGATTTTATTAGAAATTCCTGAGGATTTGCAGGGGGGAGGGGATTCATTTGTGTTTTCAGTGTCATTTAGAAACTAACATGTCATTATTACCTCTGGCACCTTAGATGCATCCTTGTCACAAAGTTTTAGATTCTACATGCAAAATAGATTTAGGATAACCATAATTATATTTTCTTTCCCCCTGTCCTTCCTCTTTCTTCCACCCTTTTCCTGATTACACAGGAGAGGAGTAAGGCTGTAACCCATGTATTAGAGTGCATGAGCAAGAGTGGTCCTGACTGAAAACAGAGAGGTCATATAGAAACTATGGAATAATCTATTTGGACAGATCTGACCAAGAAGAGTGTTTGCCAACACTGAGCCGGGTGCACAGGTGCACGTGTGGTACATGAGTCCCAGTGTCAGGCCAGTGGCTTACAGTCACCACTTCCCTTTGGGTAACCTTACTTTCTTAAAGCAAGACTGCCATGTGATAGACTTATTGTGGTGATCATTTCACAACAAGCTGTACTCTTGAAACTAATATAATCTTATATGTCAATTAATTCAATGATTTGAAAAAAAAATGGTTTACCATGTTCTCCCTTTTAACGATAGTTAAGAAAGAAAATAAGGGTACTACCCTTGTTATTTTGCTTTCTAGTTATAAACATGTGATGAGCTATGTTTTGTGATTAAAAACAAGAAAACAAAAAAGTTATGTCTTCTCCCCCAAAATATGTATCTAACCTTACTAATGGTCAGTTGAAATGAAAAGGGTAAATTATTTAGATAGATGTGTCAATTATACCATGAAAAATGATGTCAAGAAGACTTATAAACAGCCAATAGATATATGAAAATATGTTCAACCTCACTGGAAATTAGTAAAATGCAAATCAAATGAGATACCATGTCACACGTGTTAGAGTGGCCCTTATCAACAAGAAAAGTGATAGATAACAAGTGTTGGAGAGGTTGTGAAAAAAAAGGGAACCCTCCTTCATGCTGGTGGGAATGTAGACTGGTACAACCACTATGGAAAGCAGTCTGATGATTCCTCAGAAAATTCAGAATAGAGCTACTATGTGACCCAGAAATCCCTCTCCTGGGCATATACCCAAAAAACTCAAAATCATGTATTAATAAAGATATATGTGCCCCTATATTCATTACAGTATTACTCACGGTGGCCAAGCCATGGAAACAAACAGTGTCCTGCAATAGAGCACTGAATAAAGAAGATGTGGCACATATACACAATGGAATATTACTCAGCCAAAGAAAGGATGAAATAGCACCATTTGCAACAACATGGATGGACCTAGAGAACATAATGCTAAGTGAGATAAGTCAGTCATAAATAGCTAAGAACTATATGATTTCACTCATATGTGGGATATAAACCTGAAACTCATGAACACAAGCAGCAGCCTGTGATTGCTAGAGGGAAGGGGGTTGGGGGAGAAGGAGGCCCTAATATATGGTGACAGGAAAAAATTTGACTTTGGAGAGTGGGCACTATGCAGATCTTGTAACATAGAAACCCACACCTGAAACTTATATGTTCATGTTGACCAATGTTACCCCGATATGGAATTGAAAAAAAAATCAGAAATCAAATGTTGATTTATGTAATTGGATAGAATAAAAAATATTGTTCATATTACTCTTAGGAATCTATCTATCTATATCTATCTATCTATATCTATATCTATATCTATATCTATGTCTATATCTATATCTATATCTATATCTATATCTATATCTATATCTATATCTATATCTATATCTATATCTATCTATGTATATCCATATCTCATCTATATCTATACCTATCTATATCATCTATCATCTACATCCATAATCTGTACCTATATCTATCTACTAGAGGTTTGGTGCATGAGATTCATGCACTGGGGGGTTGGGGGGGTCCCTCAGCCTGGCCTGTGCCCTCTCGCAGTCCGGGACCCCTTTGGGGATGTCTGCCTGCTGGCTTAGGCCTGATCTCCCTGGGGATCGGGCCTAAGCCAGCAGACAGACATCCCTCTCACAGTCTGGGGCTCTCACAGTCTGGGACTCCTCAATCCTTACCACCCACCTGCAGTGGAGGTGGGAGAGGCTTCCATGCCACCACTGCACTCTCCAGCTGTGAGCCTAGCTCACTGCTCCTTAGCACTGCCTGGGAGGTAGGAGAGGCTCCTGACACTGCCGCTGCGCTTGCCAGTTGTGAGCCTGGCTTCTGGCTGAGCGGATCTCCCCCTGTGGAGGGCACTGACCACCAGGGGGCAGCTCCTGCATTGAGCTTCTGCCCCCTGGTGGTCAGTGTAGGTCATAGTGACCGGTCATTTCACCATTCGGTCAATTCACATATTATTCTTTTATTATACTAGTATAGGATATCTATATCTATATCTATATCATGTCTATATGTCTGTCTATATCTATATATCTATGCTTTCTATATCTGTTTATATGTATATCTATATATATATCTGTATCTATATCTTTCTATATCTCTATATGTATATCTATATCATCCATATCTATCATCTATATCTATATCTACAAATATATATTTATAGCTTCTTTAGCACAATGGAATACCCCTGCTGTGAAAATGTACAGCCCAAATTTTGAAACTGCTTTGCAAAGCAGTCTGTCTATCAAGCTTTTATTTGACTGGCCTGTCTACCATGATTCTTAGTGTCTACACATTTCAAAACCACCAGTGTGGTCTCATAGTTTCCCTCCTTCTCTTTATGATTCCTCTGTTCTTAAGTAGTTCTTTTTCTGGTTTTCTGATATCGTCTTCCAATAGTCCACATGACTATGAGAAGGAGCTTTCATAGATACAGAGCTAAGCCCACCATCTAGCTTGAAGAACGTTTCACACTCTCTACAAGCCTCCCAAACTTCACTTCTTAGTTTTTGACCCGAAATCCTTTTCCTCCAGCAACGTGTAATTACATAGTTTCTCCAAATTGTAGGCTTTTTGTGACCTTCCGACTTTTCACATTTGCTTTTTCTGCTCTTGGAAATTCCCTTTCTGTCCTGGTATCTGGGTTCAGGGCTCTTCATCTCTGCCCTCATTTAATCATTTGCCTCTGAACTTGACCTTTTCCTAGCTCTATTTCATACATAAAGAGATTTATTTGTATTTCTAGCAGAAATAAATCTCTGTATGGTTAATGTCTATTCCTGATTTCCCAACACTTAACTGAAGGCTTAGCCTAGAGTAGGTGCTTGATAAGTATTTGCTGATTGTATGAGTGAATAAATGATTAATGCCAAGATAAATAATGCTGGAAGGAAGTGAAAAGGGAAGGGCTAAAATTTAGGAATTTTTTAAACTATGAACCATTGTTCTTCAAGATCCAGGACAAAATTATAAAATTGTTTGCTACTCTTCAGTAAATTTAGGTCTTCTGTCTTCATTACATACTGTTTCATGAATTTATTTTGTGCCCTGAATTGAAAAATTCCCTAATACAACTTGTTTCAATTGTAATCTTACAAGTACTAGTATATAGAGAAGACAGCAATCTGATGGTGTAATTTTCAAAATGCTAAAACTTTCTCTGAAAATAAAAAGTTTCTACAAGCAAATGTAATTATTCCTAAAATTATAAAGTTGGATTTATGATTCATAATTTTAAGTTTTAAAACTTAAGCATACATTAGAAGAGTGGTTTGCCTTACCTTCAGGAGTGTCCTTTCATTTATGCCAATGAAATCAAGTGTGGTTAGTGTAATACAATAGCATTGGAATTCAATTCCTGAACCACTTATTTATTATTTTGTGGTACTGAACTGGTAACTTAATTTTTGGAAATAATTACTTCATCTGTCAGAAATAATAGTAATGATATGATATTAGAACCAACATATCACAGTCAATAAATAAATTGCTTCTAAAACAAAATTGCCTATATGTAAATATTTTTAAATATATTTTTATTGATTTCAGAGAGGAAAGGAGAGAGAGAGAGATTGAGAGAAACATCAATGATGAGAATCATTGATTGGCTGCCTCCTGCATGCCCCCTACTGAGGATCAAGCCTGCAACCTGGGCATATGCCCTTGACTGGAATTGAACCCAGGACCCTTCAGTCCACAGGCCGATGCTCTATCCACTGAGCCAAACCAGCTAGGACCTATATATAAATCTTGAGTAAAGAACCACTTAGCTTTTCTAAGTCTCAGATTTCCCATCTGTCTGTAAAAAGTATAATATAATAACAATACTGTTAATAATAATCTATATATATAAAAGGCTAATATGCAAAGTGTCCCCTCTAGAGTTCCACTGGGAGACCAGGAGTTCAATCACTCGCTATGACACGCGCTTACCACCAGGGGGTGGCGCAGAATGAAGGAAGGGCCCGGCCAGCAGCTAGCAGCCAGGGAAGGGAAGGCCCAGGCGGCAGCCGGAAGGCCCTGATCAGCCCTGATCGCCAGCCAGGCCTAGGGACCTTACCCATGCATGAATTTCATGCACCAGGCCAATAGTGATAATAATAATAATAATAATAATAATAATAATAATAATAATAATAAAATGTGTATACCTCAGGTTTATTCTGAGGATTTACGTGGGTAACCCAGGAAGAATGAGTGTCTAACACTCAATAAGAGTTTGCCAATATTTTTATTTTCTAAATCTTGTTGTAAAGACTGGTATACAGTTGTTTCCTTTTATGTGTTAAAAAAAACTCACAGCACAGTTCTTCTCATAGAGTAAAAGCCCAATAAATTATTATACTTACATATTTTTACATATTTATTAAGTTTCTTTTTACATATAAAGGATTTCGCCTTAGCTTTGTAAAACTTTGAAGCCCATTTCCTGCTCTTTGAAAAGGGAGATGAGATACTAGTTAAAGAGGAAAAATAGTTTCTTGGGATTGTTTATAAATTTAATGATCCAGATCATTAATCAAAGCCACATCATTTAGAGTATATTTTGTTTTCTGCCATAAAATAATGAAGCCAAGCCTCACATAAAAGAAACTAAAAATGACACTCCACCCAAAAGAAATAAAAAACAACAACATGAAGCTTGGAATACAAAGGCCAATAGCAGGCTGTGATCCTTTCTCCATTCACACATTCGATGGTGCACATGAGATAAAGGATATAAAAACCTGTGGAGAGAGATTCTTAAAGGGGGTCATTCTAAAAGCTCTTGGAAGTGCCTCTCAGGTGGGCAATAGCTCTCACCGTGAAGTCTGCCCCCAAACAACTGATAACAAACTCATGCGTATACTTTCAATTTTGAGCTGTAATCATTAGATTTCAGAAAACATTTGCAAAAAAATTCTCCAATAATCAATTTGAAATATTAATAAAGGTCCTGAGAGACTGTTCAGTTTTTTTTTTTTTGTTCCAAATATAGTATATTTCTTCTCATGTATTATACATTGTTTAAATTTGTGTAACATAAATAATACATAACTAAGTAATTTATTTATAAGAAATACACTTTTTGTTCACTGTTTCAACTTCAGCAGCATATTGTTATTCATATTTCTCAGGTAAGCTAATCACCTATGCCAGCTGAGTCTTGGTCAATGTGCATAACATGTAAAACCATTAGGAGGAATGATATCAACTTTTGAAAGATGCTGTGAGTCATCAAATGTTTAAATTTAAAGAAAAAGTAAATGTGTGCAGATTGATTTTATCATTCAATCCAATATATTTTTGTGTAAATGCACTTTATTCATTTTAATTTCTTACAATGATAATATAGATAAAAGTCTAATCCTGAAAAACTATGTAACTAAGTGGAAGTTCTACGCTCTTCCCAGTGTGAATAATGTTCTTCATTTAATTTGGAAACGCAAGCTCTTATAAATAGGATGCAATGTCTTGCAGACACATCTCCTTCCAGAATGACTCTCTTGAGCCTGAAAGGATTGTTTCCATAAGGATTCCAGACTTCATCAAATTAGCCAATGTTAACAATAGTGCATTTAAGATTTCTTGGTGTATGAACTAATCTGGATGTCTTGGAGATTTTCATTCTGGTTAAATTCTTCCTACTCTTACACTCTCTAAAATGTAAAAATGCAAGCAAATTGTGTTCTATGCAGTCTCAATGCAATAAAATGAGTTGGTTTATTTGAGCATGAGTTTATGCTCACATGGAGTGCTATGAAATAAAATCAGAAATAAATTGGCACTGTATTTGTAATTCTATTTGGAGCTTTTAACAAGATGTTCATGGGGAATAGTATTTCATTGGGTGTCAGAACATGGAGAAAATGTAAGTTAGTATTTTTTATTTCTCTTAAAATTAATTTCACAAATAAGCATAAGTAGTCTGGCGGGCATGGCTCAGTGCTTGAGCATTGACCTATGAACCAGGAGGTCAGGGTTCAATTCCTGGTCAGGGCACATGCAGGCTCCATCCTTAGTAGGGGGGTGCAGGAGGCAGCCAATCAATGATTCTCTCTCATCATTGATGTTTCTAACTCTCTCCCTCTCCTTTCCTCTCTGAAATCAATAAAATACATATTGAAAAATAACAAAAAAAAATAAAACAAAACAAGAAAACAAGTAAACATAAGCAGGTCTGAGGGCACAAAAATGGTTCTTCTCTTCACACTTGTTCTGGGTAGCTACCACATCAAGAAAATGAGCATCCACTTTGGTGACAAATCTCACTCTTCTGAGTCCCTCTTCATTTCATGTTTATTGTTGTCACTTTCCTTGGCCCAGAAACTGATACAGTTCTAGGCATCACCTCATAAAACCATTATGGGATAATCATAGTGGCAATACTATCAATTCACATTTACTGAGCAATTTTAAGATAAGAGCACATACTTAACATAAATTTTTATTAAAAGGACTAAGTTTGTCGATAAGTTTTTACTTAAGCTACATAAAAGACTGTGAGGAAGTTATGCTTACCTACATTTTACAAAAGAAGAAATTAAGGCATAGAGCAGTCACATGGCACACCAAACTTAAAATGGCCACTAAATCAAAACCCATGTTTTAAAAAACACTAAAAGAATCTCTTAATTGTTACATTATATTAATTCTTTACCTCACTTTTACTAAAATTCCTAGAGGTCAAGGATGAAGTCTTGTTTATCTTTAACATCCCTAGTAACAAATGCTATGCAAAGCTCATCTATATATATATAAAAGCCCTAAGCAACCTTTCAACCATTTGACCAGTAGCTATGACATGCACTGAGCACCAGGGGGCAGACGCTCAATGCACAGGCATAGAAACATGGAGCAGACTGATGAATCTCAGAGGAAAGTGGGGAGGGGGGACGGTGGGAAGAGATTAACCAAAGATCTTATATGCATACTAGAGGTCCGGTGCATGCATTTGTGCACCAGTGGGGTCCCTCGGAACTAGCCTGCGGGGATTGGGCTGAAACCTACAGTCCAACATCCCTCGAGGGGTAACAGATTGTGAGAGGGCACAGGCCAGGCTGAGGGACCCCACTGGCGCACGAATCCGTGCACCAGGCCTCTAGTAGTTGATAATACTCTATTGGTGGAAGTCTGAGACATTTTTTTTTTCCTCAACAGCAGGCTCTGTAATGGCCTTGTTTAAGTAATTCTAAGTGATCAGTTTTGAAGGATGTTTTGGAACTCCAGTAGAAATCTGTTCTGTTTTGTTTTGTTTTGGGTTTTGGGGGTTTTTGCTAATTATTTAGTTTCCATACTAGTTCCTTGCCTACATGGCAGCTGACATGTCCTCACTGACTGTTTGCCAGCACCTTGTCTCTTCCTTTTGTTTGATCATAAAATTCTAATTCTCAGTTGAGGGAAGTCTCTAGTAATGGAGCAGGAGAAACTCAAATATCTTGAATCACAATGAAGGGTCAAGAAATTTGAGGGCTAATTTGTCATTTTTCCATGTTTTCTGGAAAATTCTTTAATGAGGTTATTCCTGTGAAGAGCAGTTTTTCAGAATGTACTTTTTGTCTGAGGTGCAATGTGACAAATATTTTCCAATTTTTTTTGAAAAAAGAATAAAACTTTTTTGAGGAAGAGTGTATTAAGGGCATTCATTATAGGACAGCTGTCACATCATCTCTACATGCCTTTCACTACCTTTTTCTGTTCCTCTTCCTTATTATTCCCTCAGTCTTCCTCTACTGCCCCTCTGCCTCCTCATCCTCTTCTTCCTCCTCCTCCTTCTCCTCTTCCTCCTCCTTTTTCCATCTCTATCTGCCTATCTGCACACAAACACACACATATCTACATACCACCAAATAACTATAAAGATTATAGATAGATGAAAGATACATAAATAAATAGATAAGTAAATATATAAATCAGCATATTCTGTTGTTTCATTGTTTCTGTAGAGTCCTACAAAGATCAGAATAACTCAGTAGATGCCAAGTATTCACATACCCTAGGACAGTGGTTGGCAAACCACGGCTCACGAGCCACATGCGGCTCTTTGGCCCCTTGCGCATGGCTCTTGCACAAAATTAAAAAATTTGGCTCTCAAAAGAAATTTCAATTGTTGTACTGTTGATATTTGACTCTGTTGACTAATGAGTTTGCCGACCACTGCCCTAGGACAAGGGTGATACCTATAAAGAACAGGCTACCAGTAAATAAAGATTATGAAACTACTTTTGCTGGCAACGTTCTCTAACCTAGTCCGGGCTCCTTAAGTAAAGTTAAAAAGTTCACTGGGAGGCCGAAGCAATTGATAGTGAAAATTTCCTTAGAAATATTGAAGTGCATTGTGACCCCTTTGTATAGTATGAGGAAACAAAAAGTGGCATTTGGTATCGCCAGGAAAATGTCTCAACCAAATAAACTGGCTAGCTCCCCTGACTGAACAGAGAGCTATGGCAGGAGAACCCTGCAGCGGTCACAGAAGTCGGCAACAAGGTCAGGCTGAGACCCTATCAACCCAATAGGGAGGAACAGTTAACCAGAGACTGACCCCAAAGCTCATTATATCATCATTGTACCGAAAACTGTCACACAAATAGCACCCCCCTAGCCCTGCCAGGGGAACAAAGACCATGACACTTCCAGAACAGACCATACTGGGAACAAGGTCCCCTCCCAACCAAGAGGTGGAGACAGAATTTGATGCCACAAAATTCAAAAACATAAATTCCCAAGAACTAACTGACCACGTATGGAATTCACTCTCGAGTTGGCTTGCATCCCCTCTGACATGCCCTTTTTGCTTTTCATAGTGACGCCCACGCACTCACCTTTCTTTTTCTCTACCTGAGTAAAACTTGCTTCTTCTCAGTCGTTTCTCTTGAAGTGTTTCTTGGGTGAGTCAAGAACCTGGAGGTGGCCCAGCACATAAACGGTCCTAGACCGTGGTGGGTCAGGGCCAGCCCCCAGCACAGAAGTGGTCCAGTAACAGTTCCATGATACTTTGTGACCTCACCAGAAAGTGGCTTGAGGTGGAGCCTTTGATACAGAGCTGATAGGTTGTGAGGTGCCAGCCCAGGTGGCGTTCCCAGTGCCAGAGAAGCTGCAGATGGGGAGACACGCCCAGCAGTGTATGTGTAATAACAGAAACTCGGCTTGAAGGAGAGGGTTAATATTTGGCATTGAGGAGACAGAAGGAAGCTAGATAGACAGGGGCAGGACCATGGGGGGAGGAAGCAGAACCTGGGAACCTAGATGGTGGAATTGCTAAGGCACCCCAGCTGGGCAGGGAAAGAAGGGTGTGCTCAGGAGACATAAACTTGAGAATGAATGGATGGCGCTAAGACAAGCAGCTTGGAGATAACTAATCACAAGGCAATGAAGCAGATAGTCAATCCCAAGAATGTTACTAAGGCAGAATTCTTTGAAAGGACCAATCAGGAGCTAGCAAGGCTGTATCAATCCCTAGACAAAAAAAAAAAAAATCTCTCTCTCTCTCTCTGTCTCTCTCTCTGCCGAGGGATGTGCTTCCCCTTGGCATTTGGCCATGTGGACCTCCACACATGGACTAATGGACTTTCATTGGCTTGGATGCTGAAGTACACCAGGCTACAACATGGAACACAAGCTCTGGACACTGGCCTGCTTTTGGAACCCCAGCTGAACTTTTTCTAGGACTGGCTTCCCTCAACAAACTTTGCTTCAGCTAACTTCTTTTTGTCCACGAAGCCATTCTTTAGTTTTGCGAGACAACGAACTCGGACCACCCCATTTGGGTTTCAGTACCAGTCATGGTCAAACCACAATGCAGCAGTCCAGTCAAAATCTCCCTGTCTCCTTTTACTTTGTCCACTATTCTGCTCCAGCTTAGGAGTTGAATTGAGAAACAGAGAAGGGGAGCAGTCGACTTTGCTTTCTTCCTAACCGCAGATTTCTCAGGCTGAGATTGGCTCAAGAGACCTGAGGTTTAGAATAAGGATGAGACTGTGAAATGTTTGTATTTCACTGGAATGAGATCTGTACCTGGCTGAGAGAAGGTTTTCTTATTATCTGAGGGTAATGAGAAAAGTTACCAGGCATGCCAGGAATTGCAGGAGGAGGGTCAGAGCTGTGTAGTTGAGGAGGAAGGGAAGAGATGATCAACAAGGGAAATAAAGCAGGCATGGGAAAGGGCAAAGAGCCACCTCCTGTCTGACCCCGACGGAGCACAGCTCATTCTGTTGTATGTATAATCAGAATTATGATGTGCCATTCACTGGGCTAAGTACTTTACATTCTTCATCTTCTTGACATTCATTTAAATTTAAATCCAAATGCAAGCATTGCCTTATGTGGTAATGAAAATAGGGTGAAAGAAAATCAACTACAACATGTTCAGCATAGTCTTTACTGGCAAATGCTGGGCATGAAAATGCTCCAGAGGAGAGTTTGAATTTGAGAGGGGAGGAACATGGGGCTGTAGTGGGAGGATGTCTATGGATGTTCAAGTAGTTTCCAAAATGGGCGTAGGGAAAACAACAACAACAACAACAAAAAACAACAAACAAAAACATAGACATAGGAGAATTGTTCTTGAGAGCTAACGGTCACTGCTTGGGTAGTGTTTATCAAGAGTGGTGAAGAGAAAGTGTTAGATGGTAAAGTCATGTGCAAAAAGGGTTGGAAAAAAAGCTGCAGGATATGATTTCTGGTGAAAGTAAAGACTTCCGAGGAAAAGTCCAAGTCATTCACATGCTTTTCATTTCAAGCCAAACTGTAGCATTTATTTCCCCATGATGGAAACAAGTTTGCTTTTATATTTTAGATACCAGTATATGGCAGTAGAGAAAAAGAGAATTTTTTTTTAAAGACAAATATCTTTCTTGGTATATTTTTCAAACCAAGTTAGTTTTATTTGGAAAACCAAAACTTCAGAGGTTCTTCCAATTTTAGGGAGAAAAAAGCTCTCCAAGTTTATGGGTGTTGATTTTGTGTTATTTACCCCCAAAGCAAACTCAGATATTATTTTATCTGTGAATTATGGTTTGGAAAATATGTTAGAGTATTAAATATATGTTGCTGTCATTACGATATCTAGTTTTTTAACCACATTCCTTAAGCCATCTAAAAAGAAAAAAAAAAGACATATCCACTTAAACACAGACAATTAGAAGAAAATAAATACAAAGGAACAAATGTGCAACACTCCTCTTTACCTTTTTGCAAACATTTAAAACATGAATTCCCCACAGAGAATAGATAAGAAGAAATTGAGTGCTTTCTTACAATTTGCAGATAGAATAATTTGTATATACACAGTAAGGTCAAGCATTCCAAAATTTTAGATCTATTTCTATGCCTCACAGAATTAGAAAAACAACAACTCTATGTTTCAAAAATGCGGTAGCTATTTTATTGTTCTCTAGTCACTCATGTAATTTGACCATATCTTACTCTTGACTTTGAAAAAAGATAGTAGTTACAAGGTGAAGGCTCAAAGAATAGCTTTCATCAAATAGAGGAAAAGATTCACCATTATTTTAGGTAATGATGAGGAAAACAAACAAACAAACACAAAAACTGGCAATTAAAACATGAAACAATATTTTCTTACTTAAAATTTTTATTTTCTGTTTGTTGAATGAACTTTATTAGGCTCATTTTGAAATCTGTTGTTTTTCATATATCAAGGTTGAGCAAGAGTCAAGTGGAAACAAAATGGTTGAAGCATTCCATAAACATTTGCTCATTCAGAGTTTGGTATTTCTGAATCACATTCAATGTCAAAGTGGTCGCTGGACATTGGTCAAAATGTCAGTTTGTCCACATAGCATCATTCCCTGTCATCAAACCATCTCCACGTATTTCTTTTTTAAGTAATTCTTTTTGATGGCATTGGTTAATAGGATTAAACAGGTTTCAAGTGTACAATTCTGCAAAAGGAGCATTTTTTAAATGAGTGTTCCACCGTTTTCTTCAGGTGGTTTTCCAAACTGATAAGAGCCATTCTGCAGGTTTGAATTTCTGAGTACCTGCTTCTCCATTGACAAGCCCCTCAACAACCGCTGCCTGGGCGGTGGTGATTGGGAAATGACCTGGATTTCATCAACGTTAAATGTGAAAATGTGCACCTGGGGACTCACAAAATATTGTCGGAGAGCTCACTGGTGTCTTTCAAATGCACGCTTAGAAACTAGAACACCTTAAATTTCCTCAGGACTTGTTTAGGATGTAAATGATGGAAACAAAGTAATATTTGCATTTGGAAGTTTTTCCTTTAGTTCCTTACTGTAGAGAACAGGGAAAGGGTATTGAAACCTTATTCATTCTGTGCTTTGTTGCACTGTGGCTCTTGATTTTTTACGCTATTATCCTTCTCCTTTCTTCTTGGCTTAATTCCTTTTTGTTTCCTTTATTCTTTTTCTTACCTTTGACTCTCCCAAGAATCTGAGTGCCTTTAAGACACTCAGACACATGTGAGAGCATAAAAATGTTCCTAATATGAACTAATTAAAATTATTATGAAACATGAAAAGCCACCTTCATCATTAATTTTTAAGTTAACCCCGTCTTTTTTCTTCCTCTCTTTCTAAAAAAGATTCAAAATGTCTTTGTTCTGTCTCCTCCTCTGCTAATCTCTGAGGAAGTTCAGTTCAGCCTTTCTTGTTAATTCCTTTGGGGTTATAGCTGAAGACTTCTGACTGAAAGGTCCATCACCAATCATTTAGAAGAGGACACAGAAGAAGAACAGTCACATAAGCCAGGCAGATCTTGAAAAGACGGAAGGACTGAAGAAGTTATCTGCATGTGGAGACCCCACATGCTGTGTATTTAGGAAGTACCACTGTGTTCGATGTGTTTCCACTCTTTAAATTTGGGAAATATTTGCAAGAAACTGTGGGCATTGTGAAAGTGATTTTGATTACTTTAAAAAAAAATACATGTGTTTTTTAATTGATTTTAGAGAAGGAAAGGGGAAGAGAGTTAGAAACATCAGTGATGAGAAAAAAAACCATTGCCCGGCTGCCTTCTGCACGCCCACTACTGGGTACCGAGCATGTGCCCTGACGGGAATCGAACCATGATCTCCTGGTTCCTAGGTCAAGACTCAACTACTGAGCCATGCCGGCTGGGCATGGTTACTTTTTTATGTTGTTTGACTGGCACACCAGGATGAGAAATAGGCCATGTGGGTCACGAAATTATCAGTGGTACTAATGTTATAATTAGCTAGTTAATATCAATAAAAGAAGAGAGCAAAAGGAGAGTCCGACATTGTAAGCATGGTCCTCTGGGCAGCTTCACCAGGAAGCTCCAGCGTCACACAGCATTGTCTCTCCAAGGGGATTAACAACTCTCTCTCCCCCATCCGGTGCTGGGTTGTTGTGGGGAGAAGGGGCAGATGGCCAAATGCACAGTAGACGTCGGGGTGATGCAGGGGAGGTGCTTGCCTGTCAGTCTAGCCTGGGAAAAAAATGGATTGGCTCGGGGTAGACCCCATCAGAAGTGCAGGAGATCTTGGAAAGTTAATCGCTTAGTTTGAAGAAGCTCCTAGTTAAAGTCCCCAGATAGCCCTAGCCAGGTTAGCTCAGTGGGTAGAGTGTTGGCCTGCAGAATAAAGGGTCCCGGATTCGATTCCAGTCAAGGGTTACGTACCTTGGTTGCAGGCTTCCCCCCCCCCATCCCCCACCTTGGTCTGGGCGCATGCAGGAGATAACCAATGGATGTGCTTCTCTCCTTCTTTCCCTCTCTCTTCCCCTCTCCCTAAAGGTCAATGGGAAAATATACTTAGGTGAAGGTTAACAAAAAATACTACTACTAATAATAAACAAAATAAAGTCCCCAGACAAAGAGTTCCCTCTCTCTGGTTGACTTTTGCTCTCTATTGCTTTGTAACCAGCACTTGCCATGTGTTTACGTGTTCTCTCTCCATAGCCAAGTGGCCTTAAGCAACTACATGGCCCGTGGCTGTGAGGACCCCACACACAATGCCCTGCACCTGGAAACACAAGCTGAGTTAGCCAGATGATGGATGGGCTGTAATACGGCACAGAAATTCTGGGCAGTGGCCTTTATTCTGGCCCTGCTAAATATAAGATTGGACTTCTTTCATGGCAAGACGGACAGACAGAGATGGGACCTTGGAGGGGAACTCCCCACTGCCCTTAATTTTATATCATCTCTAAAGCTTTCCATGAAACCCCATCCTCCTGTGGGAGCCTCAGGAAATTCTTTTCCTTGAGGCACCCCCAGAATTCCACTTCCACTGAGTCCCAAATTCAAATGCACTCAGACAGCAACACAGAAGGAAAACAGGCAAAGTGTTTTCAGTTTAGAGAAACAGTGTGTGCCGGCACACTGGGAAGGACACACCCCAGCTGGAAGTTCAATTTCAAATATTTTAGTAACACTTTGGACAAACATGATTGTGAAAGGAGATTTAGGGATAAAATAGGCAGGTTTAGGCAATTTTAGGAATATAGAGGGTCCATGGGGGAGGACTGCAAAGTTGGGGGCTTGCAGCTGCCAAAAGGCATACATTCACAGAAGAAAAAAAAGAGGTGCCACAGGATAGGGGAGAGGAAGACATCCATTCACAGAAGACAGGGAAAAGCCACCGGGTATGGGGAGGAAAAGGAAACAAACTTTCACAGAGGATAGAGAAATGCTGACAAATGGGAGAAAGAGGAGAACAGATTTTCACAGGAGACAGAGAATTCTACCACTGAAGGGGGAGAAAGAGAGGGGCACCATGTGGGTTTTAAAGCTGATATTCTACCAATTGGAAGGCAGCATCCAGAGGCAAAGAACCGCAGCCTTTATAAACCTCAGGAAAAGGGAGCTTAGTGGGCAACCCCCTTTGGGACCCCTCCCTACGTGGGAGTCTGTCCTTGTTTCCCATAAATTGTCAGCTTTCATATATCACCTTTTGCCCATAGCTTCATTCTTCGAATCCCCCTGGACAAGAACCCTGGAAAGAAACCACCCTGGCATCCTGCTCAGGAAAACAGCCCAACTCAACTGCAGCTTCAATTCAGTTGAAGGCAGACAGTGTGAAACTTTGAAAGGGCAGGGAGACTCCATGTTCCTTTTGTTCCATGTCTTCCACCTCGTGGAGTCAGGTTCCCGCCCTAGAACCTCTCCAAGAGCCCAACCCACACCTTTGAATTAGCCAATAGAAATGCAAGGGAAAGTAAGCCGCGCCCTGCCCCCATGTGCAACCTGACCCCGACCAATCAGCAGAGGCCACACTACCTCACCCCTCCTACCTCTCCCAGGCCCCCTATAAATCAGCACGTTTGGAGTCTGGGGCTCTCTCTCTCTCTCCACCTCGCCGCTGCGCCCGTGTGTGTGTGTGTGTGTGTGTGTGTGTGTGTGTGTGGGGGGGGGGGGGGGGGGGGGGCGCGGGGGGGGGGACTGGGCTCGAGCTAGCTCGATTAAAGGCTCTTTGCTTTTGCATCGGACTCGGCTCCCTGGTGGTCTTTGGGGATCACGAAATCTGGGCATAACAACTTCAACATTACATACATGGTTAAAAAACAACACCTTTTGATTGCACTTGCCCTGTGATATAAAGAAATAACAACAAAAACCAGAACAAAGAGATAAGATTTGAAGCTGTAGTGTAGTAAGACCTAATGATAAGGCCTGATTTTATGTGCTGCTTTGACATCTGGTAAAACCAGGGGGGCCTCGTTTGTCCTAACCACAAGTTTTCCTCTCTACTCTGCTCCTAAGAATAAGGCCCCCTCGCCAAACAACCCTCCTTATCCAGGAGACCAGGTGCAGTCCTCGCTTATCCCTGAGAAGCAGATTTCAGTTTCCCACCAGCCTGTGGCTTTATTCAAAAAGCTAATCATATCCTGTGTGGGAATGCCAAGCTCTTGGTATTTCAAGGTCTGCCTCCTTCAGCTCTCAGTTGTCCACTGTCTCAGTCTCACCCTCACGTGTTTCTTTGTGGCACGCAGGACCTTCCTCCCCTGGGCTGACGAAAAACTCTTCCTGCTGTTTTCCATGTTGGATGGCCTGGAATTGGCCATTCCCATAATCCTGTGGGGCGGGTTCCCTCCCTCATCACTGGGGTGAAGAGAAGTCAATTAAAGCCGGGGTACGGGTCTTGTGCAGAATACATGTCCAACAACACTGTGTTAAAATGAAGTAGTATTCATGGTTAAGAGCAAAGTATAGACGTTCCCACATACAATTTCACATTTGGTCAACTTGCTCTGTTTGAAAGACTCGATGCTTTCAAATATTGAAAACTGAGTAACCACACTTCACAAGAACAGCAAATCTCTAGTCTGCAGAGGAGAAAATGTTTTGTAACGCTTAGTGTTGAATAAGTACTGAATTATTTCTGAAGAGCTGTTTTTCCAAACATTCTTTCCTTGGGGCTTCAGGTGAGCTGTGTTTTTTAGCCCCAATAGCCAGAAACTGCCTCAGGACAGAAACGCCTTTTTCTGTTTTCTCCTTTCATGATCCTGCCTCCCGGCTGTGCTAAGAGGAAAAGGCAGCCGCTTCGTTTGCTATCCTTGTGGAAAGACTGGCCGGTCATGTAAAGAAAAGCACTGGGATTTGTTTATGTGTTGCTTTACATGTTTCACCTTCTTACACTTAAAAAAAAAAAAGTCAGATAACTCATCCTGTGTACATCAGAGTGATGCGGGCACGCCAGGGCACCATGCTTCCTGTTAATCTTTGCATTTGTGAAACTTTATGTTTACAGTAAAGTTGTTACCGGCTGGGACCTCTGATCTTTTTGTTGGTGCAGAAAAGAATTGAAGGTCAACAAAAATAAAAGTAAAGCAAAATGGGGTTTATTGAGGGCTGGCCAGTTTGGGGGGGGGGAGGGGGGAAGACAGAGAGGGAGAGAGAGAGAGAGAGAGAGAGAGAGAGAGAGAGAATGGCAATAATGCATGGCCCCCAATTCCTGGGTTTAAAAGAGGGATTTTCTGGGTGGAGACTTTCATTTGCATCCAGGGATGATTGACAGAAACTATCTTTCTCCTTTCTGGGTTCATGCCCTTACCCATAATGCATACAGAAAAACCTGTTGGGGGTGGGGTCAAAACTTAAATGCAAATTTTGTTATAATTAATCCATGTCCCTAGTAAGATGGCATTGGCATTGAGGTTGTGTCATTTTCCTCTGAGCTTTTGCCAAAAACCAGCTGGCCCTGAACCTGCCTGCTGGCAGTCTGCTGGCTGCTGGGCCACCATAGAGGCAGGCTGAGGCAGTATTGGTCTGACCCTTGTTCAGTACCTCAGGCCAGGCCCCACCCCAGCCGCTCATGTCTAACGTCCTCCCTTACAAAGTAGCTACTCAATAAATACTTGCAAACTGAATAGTCTATCTGTCTATCTAATAAAAGGGTAATATGCAAATTAACCGTCACTCCGCTACAAAGATGGCAGCTCCCACAGTGGCCGGGACAGGACGCTGGCTTCGTAGCCCTGGCAATGAGGCCAGCTTCCCAAGCCTGGCTGGGGAGGGAGGGAGGACCTCTGGGCAGTGGGCACATGGCAGGGCTGGGAGCGGCTCGGAGCACACCCGCACCCCAGCAGACAAGGTGCAGCAGCGAGCGAGCAGCGGAGAGCTACCAGTGGTGGTGGGTGTGGTGGCCCAGCTGCGGGGAGGCCAGCTTTTGGCTGCTGGGGCCTGCGTTGAGGTGACTGGTGGTGCGGGCAACTGTGGGGGCGCTGGGAGACGTGGGACTGCGGCCCAGGAGGCGGGGCTCTGGAGGACCTGGCCGCCACCTCCTGGCACTGAAGCCGCCTCCTACGAGATGTATCCTAGCCTAGGTGTGCGGGAAGCAGGTTCAGGAACCTCTCCCTTTGCAGCGCCCTGAGCCCGGCTCTGAGAGGTGTGGCGAGGAAAGGCTGGTTGGTTGATCAGGAGCAGCAGACCCACCCTAGGCCGCTTCTCCTTGGGAATTTGGAGAAGACCCACTTCCAGTCCGGAGGCCGACATGAATGTTGGGCGTCTTTTGAAGAATGATTGTTTTGCTTGGGAATAGGGTCTGTCTGTAGAAGGCTGGGAAAGAACAAAATCTGTTACCAGTCCTCCTCCAAACAGACACCCTCTGGAGCTGAAAGCCTCAAGAGCGAGTGCTCTCACTCCTTATCTCCGGTCCTACCAGCGTCCGAGGCGGATCTGGTGAGTAGGAGGCCACCCTGCCTGTCTTCAGTCCGAGGGAGGCATGTCTGGGAGCAGTGAGAAAGGGCATCTTCTAAAAGAAGCTTCTCTGTCATCATTAACCATTTCATAAATTTCTCCACTTCGGTGACAAGACATTTACTTTTTGTATATTAAGAAGCAGTATATTTCCCACATGCTGCAATCGGTAGGATGCAGCCCCTTGCTCTGCACCAGTCACAGCTGATAAAAAGAGATGCCCATTAACACATACCCTTCCCCCACAAACTTCAAAAAGTTGGGTCGGCTTCCTTTCCAGGGAGCTAGGACTGATTTTGGGGTCCCAGATATGCTGGACCTGGTCACTGTGGAGCGACCTACCTGCTCAAAGGACAGGGGCGGGATGAGACAGAGGATGTATTTGAGTTTTGTTCTGTTTTTCCAAAACTGCCTGTTACAAACACTTCTGCAGTAGTCCTCAATTGTACTCGAGGTACTGTATTTCCTCCATTCGTACGCATACTCCTTTCTTCAAATTTTAACATTTTTGAAACCAGGATACATCTTAACAGAGAGGTGAAAAGGACTTGCTAGCTGCTAGGCATCTACGTGGGTATCTATTTACATACAGAGCCAGGGTCCTACCCAAGGCTTGACCAAGTGGGCGGGGACTGGCGAGCGGGCTGAAATCTGCGAGGTTCCTGGTGGCCCAGGGTGCAGAGCAGAAGTGTGGGCGTGTGGGTGTGTGCATGAGCGTGGACCGAGCGACACACATTCACACACCCACACCCACGCAGGGTCCTCGGCATGCCACCCGCGCCTCCCTGGACCTCACCCTCCAGCCTGGAGCCTCCTGGTCCCGCCTCCCGTCGGTGCGGGCAGGAGTCAGTCTGGGGAAACTTTCTCAGACTTGCTTGGTGTTGGGACTGGATGCATCCGAGCTCACAGGCTCCACGGAGGTTCCTGGTGGCCAAGGGTGCAAACAGAAACTGAGGCATGTGGGTGTGGGTGTGTGCGTGAGCGTGGACCCGAGCGACACACACTCACAGGCCCGCACCCACACAGGGCCCTCGACCCTGTCACCCGCGCTTCCCTGGACTTCACCCTCCAGCCGGAATCCTCCAGGTCCCGCGCCCGGCGGTCACTCAAGTTTAGCAAGAGTTTGCGATTTGCCGAAGGCGCGTTGAACAGTTTTCTCTTAACCCATTTGTGGGAGTGTAATCTGATTTAAAACCAATGGACTAAACAAACAGAAGCACTTTCTAGAAAGTCAATTTGGAAATGTGGATCAAAATTCAAGTGAATTAGCTTTGGGCCAGGAGTTCCATGTCTGTGAATGTGTCCTAAGTAAACAGTCAAATAAGCAATTATGTTCACTGTAGTTGTTGATGCCAGGGAAACCGGAACCAGCCTGCCCCACGATAAAGGGTTAGAGAAGTAAACCACAGTAATGTCAGTCAGGGATAGCACTGTAGCCGTTAAAAACTATGTCTGTACATCCAATTCGTTGACATGAAAAGAAGGCCGTAGCCAAATATTCAGTGGAGGGCAGGGGAAGCTCAGAGGAGGGCATGTATATTTATATGGATGTATATTTTATATGTCAGGGAAATAATAGTTTTAAGAACAGTGATTCTTCCTGAGCTCTGCAATTGTAAGTGTTAACAAATTGTGTTTCAGGTGTGACAGGTGTCCTTTGGTGTCCCATACACACAGATATCCTGGCCTGCAGGACAGTCTGAACCTTTGCCACACCTTCCCCTCTCTGCTGTGGCAATGGCCCAATCAGGCATTCCCTTTTATTGGGCTGGTTTCCTTTTCTCCTTTGCCCAAACCATGCCTTTCCAACAAAAGAATATTAACCAAGCAATCCTAACAAGTTTTGTTGCCGACGGCAACTTATGCCCTTTTATGCAAATGTTGTTACTTTCAAGCCTACCAGGTTGTATTTCAAAACTTTTATTTTTTTCTGCAACTTGACCATTTTTACTTGCTTAAAATGTTCTGGAATATTTTAAATATATATAGAAAAGTAGAGAATAATATAACAAATACTTATCTATACTAATAAAAGGGTAATATGCTAATTAGACCAGACATCTTATGGACATCCTTCTGGAAAAAGCCATGGTGGCAGGGGCCAAGACAGAGGCAGTTGGGGGCGACCAGGCCAGCAGGGGAGGGCAGTTAGGGGTGACCAGGCAGGCAGATAGGTGAGCGATTAGGAGCCAGCGGTCCCAGATTATGAGAGGGATCCTAAAATGAAGAGGGTGCAGGCTGGGTTAAAGGACCCCCATCCCCCGTGCACGAATTTCGTGCACCGGGCCTCTAGTACATTCTATAGTAGCCTGAGAAAATATTGTGATAGAGTGTTGAAATCATGCGCTAGTTAAGCAAATTATGACATTAATTTTATGCAATTTCACTTATTTTATTTTACTATTTTCTTTGAGTAATCCCTCACCCTGTTTGTCATTATTTTAATACATAAAAACCCTAGGTCTGTCATGACCAGAGGTTTGACCAACCAGAACTCAGTCCTGCAGTCAGCGCTGGGTTCCCATGGAGACCCAGCACTGACTGCTGAGGGGGCTGTGAATCAGGCCTGGAGAGAGGCCTGAAGAGAGCAGCAGGGTCTGATCCTCAGCCTCTGTGGCAGCTGTTGATCAGCACTTGCCTCTCTCTTTCTCTCAAGGCCTGGCCAGCAGCTGTGCCTCCATTTCTCTCCAGGCCTCCACCGGGGCTGCTGATCAGCCCTGCCTTTCTGATCAGGCCCTATTGATAGGCCCAGAGATGCTGACTGGCATAGAAACTAACCAATCAGAACCAAATCTGGGTCAACTCTGAGGAGCCAATGGCTGCCTAGGAGGCAGAGCTTTTGACACTGACTGGGATAGAAACCAACTAATAGGAACCAAATCCAGGTCAACTGTGAGGAGCCAATGGCTGCCTAGGAGGCAGAGCTTTTGACACTGACTGGGATAGAAACCAACTAATAGGAACCAAATCCAGGTCAACTGTGAGGAGCCAATGGCTGCCTAGGAGGCAGAGCTTTTGACGCTGACTGTGATAGAAACCAAGCAATTAGAACCAAATCCAGGTTAACTGTGAGGAGCCGATGGCTTCCTAGGAAGCATCGCTTTTCATGCTGACTGGCATAGAAACTGACCAATCAGAACTAAATTCGCCAGCAGAGGAGGGCAGTTGGGGGTGAGATCAGGCCTGCAGGGGAGAGCAGTTAGGGGTGATCAGGCAGGCAGAGGCAGTTAGGGGTGATCAGGTCAGGAGGGAAGGGCAGTTGGGGGCGAGATCAGGCCGGTAGGGGAGAGCAGTTGGGGGCAACCAGGCCAGGAGGGGAAGGCAGTTGGGGGGGACCAGGCTTGCAGGTGAGAGTAGTTGGGGACAACCAGGCCAGCAAGGGAGGGCAATTGGGGGTGAGATTAGGCCAGCAGGGAAGGGGAGTTGGGGGTGAGATCAGGCTGGCAGGGGAGGGCAGTTGGGGGTGACCAGGCCTGCAGGGGAGAGCAGTTGGGGGCAATCGGGCCAGCAGGGGAGCAGTTAGGTGTAAATCAGGCCGCAGGTAAGTGGTTTGGGGGTGATCAGGCTGGCAGGCAGAAGCGGTTAGGGGCACTCAGGCAAGCAGGCAGGTGAGCAGTTAGGAACCAGCAGTCCCAGATTGTGAGAGGGATGTCCGACTGCCAGTGTAGGCCCAATCCCTACACTGGCAGTCGGACATGCCCCTAGGGGTCCCAGATTGGAGACTATGCCAGCTGGGCTGAAGGACACCCATCCAGTGCATGAATTTCATGCACTGGGCCTCTAGTAATGAATAAATGTCATAGTTGCCATTTCAATTTGGTTATTTTTTTCTTTCTTCTTAACTGATTTTTATTAGATTATACATCCTCTTAAATACTGAAGCTGAATGATTTGCATATTTTTCCTAACTTCCTAATCTATGCTTTTTGAGCTGTATGTTTTATTTTGATGGATGGTATATTAGGAGAAGTCAAATAAAGAAAGTGGCAAAAATCTATGTACAGAAGATTTAGACAATATTATCCCATTTGGGGGTAAAGGAAATACATTTAGAGATTGTTAGAGACTTTAGACTGAAACTTTTATTTCCCTGATATACAGTTAAGTGCTCTTTTGAAGGCTTGTGAAGATTTCTATCTTGTCTCTCAAGATACAAGAATGAAGTGAATTTTATTACTACTTGACAGTTTTGTGAATGCCTTTTTCTATTAAAGTACTTGATGGAAGCACAAACCTATCGGAACTAATTTATGCCTCCGTTCACTTTATCTACAGTAACACTAAAATTGTCCTAATAAAATATATAAATATTTAGTCATTAGATTTAAGTAAGTTATAGCACAAAAAGGAATTAACAATAATAGAAAAATTGAATAAATTTGACTATATTAAAAGTAATAACTTCTATTCATCAAAAAACATGGTCGAAGGAATTAAAATGCAACCCACAGAGCAAGAGAAAATATTTTCAATGCATATATACAACTAAATACATTTATCTAGAATATGTAATGAATATCTGTCCCTCAAATATTATATTAAAAACCAATAGAAAAATTGGCAAAAGACTTGAACAGACACCTCAAAGAGAAGATAATTAAATGGCCAAAAATCATGTCAAAAGCTGCTCAACTTAATAATCATAAGAAAATGCAAATTATAAACCATACTATGACATCTATTTACATACCAAAGGCCAACTGGAAAGATGAAAAGTACCATTTTTTTATAAGAAAGGGGAGCAAAGAGAACTCTCATTCCTTATTGGTAAGAATATAAATTGGTACAACTACTTTGTAAAACTGGAAGTATCTGCTAAAGCTGCATAATTGCATACCCTCTGAGACATAGGTTCTACTCCTAATTGTACATATAATTATAATGTACACATGTTCACCCCCAAACAAGTTTATCAATGCACTATTTGTCATATCACAAATTTGCAAAAATCCAAAGGCCCATAAATAGTTAAATGACTAAACAACTTGCAATGCATTCATATAATGAAATATAGGAATTGGAATGAACAATCCAAAATTTCATACAAGAAGGGTAATTCTCACAAGTATAAAATGGAAACAAAAACAACCAGACCAAACCAACATAAAAAGTATACATATTGTGTGATGCCTTTAATCTGATATTTAAAAAATAAAACAGGCAAAGTTAATCTAAACTATGTTAGAAGTTGTGTTATTAATTTCTTCTGTTGCATGTAGTAACTGGAGGAAAAATAGTGGCTTTTAGCATGTGGTAATGTTCTGTTCCTTGATCTAAGTCTATTTTGTTGGTAAAAATTTATTGAGCTGTTCGTGTATGAAATACACACTTTTCTGTATCTATATTTCACTTTAATATAAAGGTAAAATTATAAATTATTGCTAATATTGTCATTATAGTATCCTATCTAATAAAAGAGCAATATGCAAATTGACCGTACTGCCGCTACACACACACAAGCCATGCCCACCAGCCAATTAGGAGCGAGTATGCAAATTAACCCAACCAAGATGACTGTGGCCACGCAGAGAGCAGGAGGCTTGGGTTTCCCTGGCAATGGAGGAAGCCAAGTTTCCGCAGCCCTGGCCTGCCTTGGCCTTCACTTAAGGCTGCAAAGTTTCAATTATAGAAGCTAAATAAATTCCAACAAAAAGGCTGCAGCCACAGAGCAAGCAGGAGGCTTGGCTCTGCTCAAGGCTACAAAGTTTCAATTATAGAATATAAATAGATCCCAGATACCAGGCTCTCTGCTTGGGTCGCCAGGGGGTGTGGCCAGCCTGAAAACCACCACAGGCCCCTCACCCAGGCCACCCCATGCCCCAAAGGAACCCACACCCTGATCCGGGACACCCTTCAGGGCAAACCAGCTGACCCCACCCATGCACCAGGCCTCTATCCTATCTAATAAAAGAGTAATATACAAATTGACCATCATTCCAACACACAAGATGGCTGCCCCCATGTGGACACAAGATGGCCACCTCAAGATGGCCAGGAGGGGAGGGCAGTTGGGAGGGACCAGGTCTGCAAGATAGGGCAGTTGTGGGCGATCAGGCTAGCAGGGGAGTGCAGTTGGGAGGGACCAGTCCTGCAAGGGATGGCAGTTGGGGGCAATCAAGCCTGCGGGGGAGGGCAGTTAGGGGTGACCAGGCCTGCAGGTGAGGGCAGTTAGGGACAAACAGGCTGGTAGGGGAGCAGTTAGGCATCAATCAGGTTGGCAAGGGAGTGGTTAGGGGGTGATCAGGCTGGCAGGCAGAAGCGGTTAGAAGCAATCAGGAAGGCAAGCAGGTGAGCCTTTAGGAGCCAGAAGTCCTGGATTGTGATAGGGATGTCTGACTTCCCGTTTAGGCCCGATCCAGTTAGGATCGGGCCTAAACGGGCAGTCGGACATCCCTTGAGGGGTCCCAGATTGGAGAGTGTGCAGGCTGGCCTGAGGGACACACCCCCCCCTGCCCCATTCATGAATTTCATGCACTAGGCCTCTAGTTTTAAATAAAATAGCTCATATTCCCGCTTCATAGTTTAGAATGTAGATCTTAGTCACTAAATATGCATTAGAGTTTGTAGCATATTTTCCCCCATTATCCTTCTCACTAAAGATATTTCTATTGTAACGTGGAATTTTGTCATAACTGATTAAATTGTACACAAATTATGCACAAATTATGGACTCTTAAACTTTAGAAATATGAGCCTGTGGGAATAAGTGGGATTATTCTGAGAGGAATGGTAATGATATATACAAAATTATAATCTGACTCTTAAAAGTTATCCAACAGCCATGGCCAGTGTGGCTCAGTTGGTTGGGTGTTGTCCATGCATCAAAAGATTACTGGTCTTATTCCTGGCCAGGGCACATGTGCAGGTTGTAAGTTTGATCCCTGGTAGGGATTGTGCAGGAGGCAGCTGATCAATGTTCTGCTCTCACATCGATATTTCTCTCTCTTCTTCTCCATTACACTCTCTAAAAAATAATAATAATAAAGTTATGAAAATATTTTTTAAAAAATTATCTAACAGTTTACTGCATACTTTCCAAATTAGTCATGACAAGCTTGCTGTGATTATTTCTGTGCAGAGGTAGCTACCAAAAATATTCAATATGATGGATAGTGTGTCATGGGGGATCTAGGCAGCAGGTGACACTCAAGGTCACATAGGCATCATTGGTGTTGTTCCAGTTGGTCAATTCTTTCAGAAAAGGAGTTTGATAAATAAGATGATATTTCATAGGAAGAGGATGCTCGTAAAAACCCACCAGGTGAAGAAGGGCTTTAACAAACTAAATGTTTTTAGGAAATGACTCCACTTTATTTATAAAAGTACTTTGCTTTACAGACAATAAATATCAAAGACCATTCACATAAATTTCAACATGGCAGGGTTGAAACATAATATGGGGCTAAATTCATTGGATGAATTTTTTTTCTTTTCTACTTGGTGAGAGTAATAAACAGAAAAAAACGAACAATTCACAAGGATAATAAAATTTAATAATAAGATCCAAATGTTCTGAGTCTTGGGATCTCCTTCCCTGCAATAATGACTATCAGGTAGAACAAGTGAAGTATTGCTCTTGTAAGACCCTTGTATTGGTAGAGCAATGCTAGCCATCCAACAATTGATCTACACATATGTTATAGCTCAATTAATATATGTTTTCATGGAGATGGAAGGCTTCTGATTCAAAAAGTCAGGCAGGGACACAGACTTATTGGATTATCATCTTTAATGCATAGCTTTCAAAATTCAGTGTTGGCATTCATATAACCTAGAATAAAAAGTACAGAAAATAGCACATGTAATTTTTTTTGGCTAGTCCTGCAGTAGTAGTGCTGCACAATATTTTGCTCATATTTCATTTCTTAGAACACTGTCCCATGGCCACATCCAATTAAGAGAGAGGCTAGGACTTTATAGAATAACTAGAGGCCCAGTGCATTAAAATTCATGCACTGGAGGGGGGTCCCTCAGCCTGGCCTGCCCCCTCTCACAGTCTGGAAGCCTTCAGGGGCAGGAGACAACCCGGTGATCAGGGGAAGGCGACGCCCCATCACACCTCTGCTGCTGCCACTGCTGGTAGCGCAAACCTCAGCTGGCCCTAGTTACCTGAGCCTCAGGTGGCCCTGGGCAGCTGGGAAGCCACCATCTGAGGCTTGCCTGCACCTCAGGCCAGCCCTGGGCGGCTGGGGGACTGAGGAGACTGGGGGACACCATAGGCAAGTGCACGGCAAGGCTGGGCCCCTCCTGGGGGTGGGCCTAGACTTGCCATATGCCTGCCACCCCAGTGGGGCCGAGGGGACTGGGCGCCATCATCTTGTGGCTGTGGGAACCACCATCTCTGAGGGCGTGGAAGTCACTTAGCATATTTCCTCCTTATTGGCTGTGGGCACGCCATCTTTGCAATGGCATGAGGGTCAATTAGCATATTTCCTCTTTATTAGATAAGATTTTTCAAGAAAAAGAAGAAGTAATTGGTGAAAGCTAGCAGTAACTATAATACCCACCTAGTTATATGTACTGTTACCACTGTAATCGACATAAGATGCATTATATATGCAAAATCCCTGAACTGGTTCTCAGTACATTTTTTGTTTGTACATGAACTCATGACCTTATGAGTCCAACCGTTGTCTACTTCTCAAACATCCCAAACTCTCCATTCTTTTCCACAAATAGTGATAGCTGAGTCATATGATTTAGTTCTGAAAACTCATTGTCTCATTGGTAGGAAATTTTTTTCAATGTTATATCATAAACATGGTGGGATCCAGTCACCAAGTAAATCAGAAATAGTTTATCTATAGACCAGTCTTTGAATTACCTGGCCAAGGCATACATAGCTGTTTCATGATGTTTTCCAATGCACATAGATACTATAAGTTCAGTTTTATTGGTCTTTCACATTGTCTTTAAAGGTATCCTATCTAATAAAAGAGTAATATGCAAATTGACCATACCTCCGCTACACCCACAAGCCATGCCCACCAGCCAATCAGGAGCAACTATGCAAATTAACCCAACCAAGATGGCTGCAGCCATGGAGCGAGCAGGAGGCTTGGGTTTCCCCGGCGATGGAGGAAGCCAAGCTCCTGCAGCTTTGGCCTCCACTCAAAGCTACAAAGTTTCAATTATAGAAGATAAATAAATCCCAACAAAAATGGCAGCAGCCATAGAGCTGGAGAGAGCAGGAGGTCTGAGTTGCCCCTGGCGATGAAGGAAGTCAAGCTCCTGCAGCCCTGGCCTCTGCTCAAGGCTACAAAGTTTCAATTATAGAAGATAAATAAATCCCAGATACCAGGGCCTCCGCTTGGGTCGCCAGGGGACGTGGCTGGCCTGCAAACCACCACAGGCCCCTCACCCAAGCCGCCTCACGCCCCAAGGGAACCCCCACTCTGATCCGGGACACCCTTCAGGGCAAACCAGCCGGCCCCCACCCGTGCACCCGGCATCTATCCTATCTAATAAAAAAGTAATATGCAAATTGACCATCACTCCAACACACAAGATGGCTACTCCCATGTGGTCAAAGATGGCTGCCCCCATGTGGACACAAGATGGCCACCACAAGATGGCCAGCAGGGGAGGGCAGTTGGGAGGAACCAGACATGCAAGGGAGGGTAGTTGAGGGTGATTAAGCCTGCAGGGGAGGGCAGTTAGGGGTGACCAGGCCAGCAGAGGAGGGAAGTTGGAGGCAACTGGGACTGCAGGGAAGAGCAGTTTGGGGGGACCCAGGCCTGCAGGGGAGAGCAGTTGGGAGGTATCAGCCTGCAGGGGAGGACAGTTAGGGGTGACCAGGCCTGCAGGGGAGGGCAGTTAGTGGCACTCATGCTGGCAGGGGAGCAGTTAGGCGTCAATCAGGATGTCAGGGGAGTGGTTAGGGGGTGATCAGGCTGGCAGGCAGAAGTGGTTAGGGGCAATCAGGAAGGCAGGCAGGCAAGCAGTTGGGAGCCAGCAGTTCTGGATACTGTTAGGATCGGACCTAAACAGGCAGTCGGACATCCCTCGAGGGGTCCCAGATTGCAGAGGGTGCAGGCTGGGCTGAGGGACATCGCCCCCTTGTGCCCAAATTTTGTGCACTGGGCCTCCTACTTGTTTAAATAAGTGGATCAGTCTTATCATGGCTTTAGTAATGTAAATATCCTGTGGTCTTCTCTTCATGTCTTATGAGCTTTTTCCCCCAAAGTCTTCCAATCTCTACTAGTTAAACTGATCTTAATACATTCTTAATTAAAACTAATATGTTATGTTTAATACTTCTCATCACTATTATCAAACACGCATACATGATACTTAAATTAAAACTAAATAACCACTGATAGTAAATAAACATTATTTTCTAAGCATTTTGATTTCAAGAAATAAAAATCAGTATCTATATTTTAGATATAAGGATACAAAGGAGGAAAGTCCAGCAACTTGCCCCAGATCATATAACTAACTCATTCAGGCCAGGGTTAGTTGAATTCAACATTTATGGACTTAACTACCAACCTTGGACCTCTTATGATAGCCAATCATATCAGGCTACATTGACTATTGCTGTGAAGCCTCAAATGTACACAGGAGAAATTGTGCTGAGTCACATAACAGATTATACACAGAAGACCTTCCTCTTATTTTCTAAATTGTCTAGGGAGACCTTCCTCTTATTTTCTGAATTGTCTTCTCTAACGATATTTGGAATTTTACTCTACATCACATGATCTGAGAGGAAAAAAAACTAACGTGGAAAATGCAGGGTTTATTTATATTAGAAAATAATGGCATAGACATGATAATACAAATCAAGCTGCAAACTCATTTATTTAAACAAAATACCTTCTTGTCTGATTTGTCTTCATTTCCTCTCTGGTACCTGTTCTACTAAGAGCATGAGCTCAGAATAGCACTTAGGTGGTTTGTGGGAAGGAAATGATTCCAAGTAAGTGGTACATTCTCAGTTAATTATCTATTAATGTCTGAATAATCTTCTTCATTGGTTAAATTATATTAAAAATTATCAAGTGTCTTTATTATTTTTCTTCTCCCTAGAATGTTCTTTCAAGTCCTATAATACCTTTTCTTTGAAGGAAAGCCTGATATATTAAAGTTAAATGTCTTTAAAGCCAATTTAACTCACCTTCCATATGTCATTGGAAAGTATGTAACCACCAAGGGGAAGGGTAAAATGATCAATTTCACTGGTCTATCACAGAAATACATTGAAAGTTTTACTTTAACATTTAGAAAACTTTGCTAAAAAAGAATTATGGAATAACAAGAGGCCTTTTCATCTCTAGATCCTTTTCATGAGAAATCTCAAGAGAAAGCTCATAACTGTTGTTTCTATATTCATCTGAAGGGAAGGAAGAGGACAAACAATTGAAGGTGAATTTAGCAAGATTTCAAGCAGTAAGACTAGAATTAAATGTTGAATGCAAAAGAGCTATCATCAGACACTTATAAAGAAGTATGAATATAACCGTGTCTTCATTAAACTTTCAGCTTAAGCTTTCTAAAGGTTGAGTAAAGTATTTTAATTTTATATCTATCAGAAATCATGTGTTAAAGGTACAGAAACCTTTGCTGTAGTCTATTTTTAATAGATGTTTCCAAAATTCTATTTAACATACACATTTTAAATGATAGCACCACCTCTTTTGACTAACCCTGAGAATAATAAAAATATATTAAGTAGCTATGCTTCAATACTGATTACCAGGTGCTATAAATTGGAAGTCAAATCAAAACAGTGGCTATAAGAAAATATTTAGAAGACTATGCAGTAAGTTTTATTTTAGGAATTTAGGAATTACTGAAGGTCCTGAAAAATCCAGCCAACCTTTTCTTGTACATTCTCCTATGTTCTCTATCTTAGAGAGTTGTACCTTTGTTCACCTACTAGTAGTTATCAGAAAGCTGGAAGTTGTCTTAGACTCCTTTATCCTTCAATATCTATAAAGGAATTACTTACCTCTAGAAGATTTAACTTCCTTAACTCTCAAAACTATCTTTATTTATTTACCATTCTATTGAAATATAATTCTCATACATTGTAATTCATCCCGTTAAAGTGCACAAATCAATGGTTTTTAATATATTCACCAAGTTGTGCAACCATCTCCATAATCAGTTAATGGATGGATGAATAGAATATGGCATGCCCAACAGTGGAAAATTAATTCAGGTATAAATAGGAAAGAAGTACTGATACATTCTAAAATGTTAGGTCATTATTGTCATCCTCAAAGGAAATTCTGTACCCATTAGCAGTCACTCCCCATTCTCTCCACTACCACCACCACCACCATCACCACCATCAACAATAATAACCTCTCCCGCCAGCAGTAAAAAAGAAGGAGCTCTTACCCTTTGAGACAGCATGGAGGGCCTTGGAGACTGTTATGTTAAGTAATATAAGCCAGTCAGAGAAAGACAAGTATCACATGATCTCACTCATATGTGGACTCTAATAAACAACATAAATTGGTGAACAAAATAGATCCAGAGACATAGAAGCATGGAACAGACTGACTAATCTCAGAGGGAAGGGTAAGGGGGGAGAGATTAACCAAAGAATTTATATGTGTACATGCATAACCCATAGACACAGACAATAGTGTGGTTAAGGCCTTGGGGGATGCAGGGTACAGGGGCCTATTGGGGGGGGGGAAGGGTACATCTGTAATATATAAGTGCATAACAGCTCATAAAATATAATTTGTAGATGACCTCCAACAAGCACCATTTTCATTCCTATTCGTATGTTCCCAGTGTTTCATCTTTATTACTTTTAACATTTTTTACATTGTCAAATTATTTAAATCATTGTAACTATAATATATTTTTGACACAAAATAAGGCATACGTGAAGAAATATTTTTTGAGTTGTATATGTTACTTTGAGAAACACAAAATACCTTGATCAATAATATATTAAGATGCATTTCACTGAAGTAAAAATAAAAATAGTGTTCAAAAACAAGACCCCAGCATAATCAACAAAATATATTTGAGCAGTAGTTCTACTCATATTCTATGTAAAAGAGGCTGGGTGCCTGCTAAGAGGTCCATGTTGCTATTAAAGGCTGTCGGAAAGCACTCAATAACGTGTGGTCTGCTAGTGTAAGTTAACAACTCTTCAAAGATCCAACTGAAGAATAGAGTACTAGCAACCTCAGCTGAGAAAGACAAGTATATGACTTTACAAATCATTGTAATGAGAACCCTCACAGTGCCTGGCACATCTAAGGTGAGTGCCAAACATGACCCTGAACTCTTTAAAAGGCTGTCACCTGGTTGAAGAAGACTTTCCTTAGTCATTTGACTCAATGGCTGGACCTATTTCAGCAACCTGGATGCCTCTAAACTTTGTATCCTTCTGTAATGGTCTGCTAATGGGAGACTGGAAAGACAGAATTTAGATATTAACTATCAATTTTCCTCATTGTGATGAACTTGCACTTCACTATGGTTTGTTTTTTGTTTGATTTTTTTCAAATGTCATTTCTTTCTTTTCTTCTTTGTTTATGCTTGGCAATAATGTGCTTATTATTGAGCTACAGGGTCTAAAAACTTCTGGAACTTAATTACTTTTATATTTTTATTTTTTTTAAGATATCTTTTATTGATTTCAGAGAGGAAAGAGAGAGGGACATAGATAGAAACATCAATGATGAGAGAGAATCATCAATCGGCCACCTCCTGCACAACCCCTATTGGGGATGGAGCCCGCAACTCAGGCATGTACCCTGTCCGGGAATCGAACCATGAACTCCTGCTTCATTGCTCAACACTCAACCACAGAGCCGCACCAGATGGGCGGGACTTAGTTACTTTTAACTTTTCTTTATCCATATAGAAATGGATTTCAAAGATATAAGTAAAAGCAAATAAAAAGAAATAATAACAACAATGACAAATAACCTTCACATTAGACGAATAAATATGAAAATATATAGACTGAGTGGGTATTCTTTATGAAAGTGAGAGTAAGCAAAAGCCAAGATTGTGACTGGTTTTCTGGGGTCACCAGTTGGTGCTGTCCTTTCATAGAAGAGGAGGGAGATCAGCATAAGGGAACCATGTCAGGTATGGGACACGCTGTTTTCTGCTACATGTTCTAGGTCAACACGTTTCATTTGTGTGTCCTACTTGTCAGACTGGTAGCTAAACTTCCTGTTTTATTCTGACATTGAATATGTTACAGATTTGATATTAACAGACATTTTGTTATTTAAAACGTTATGTTGACTACATATCTTAGCTTTACAATTTCTTTTAAAAATAAATAAAATTCATGTTCAATTTTTTTTAAAGAGATAATCACTTCTCAAGGAATAAGTTAACATAGAGACATGTATCCTTTCAACTGAGTAAAAGGGTTTTTAAACCTCAGGTTTTAGTATATTTTTCTCCCATAAACCCATTATTCCCAAAATTATAAATGGTATAGTGATGCCTATATTTAAAGAAAACAATTCAAGGCCATACTATAGCCATTAACCCATCTTCAGCTCACTTCTCTGTCCTGCCCACTGTGTTTTAACATTATCACCCATCTAAAGACTTACATACAAACTGTTTGTGTTCAGTTCAGAGGCGGATATCAGGATTCACAGTAAGGGTCTCAGTTATAATCTCTTTAAAAAAATGACTTTTAAAAAAGTGGGATATTAATGAGACTCTGTCTCATAACTAGTTATATAAAATATATACATATATTTAAATGTGTTGACTTAAATACAGTGTTTGGCATTAACTACAAAAATAAACCAGATCTGCCCAGTGATAAAGTAACTTCTTGGTAGCAAATTAAGTAGAAGTAGAGATGCATTTTCTCTACATGATGAAAATGATATAGCAGTACTCATGAACGTTACTACAAACTAGTTCACTTGACAGACACCTTAGATGTTACTCCATCCTCATGTTCTTAGGGGAACTCTTATGACATCTATATTAATAAAAGGGAAATGTGCTAATTAGACCGGGTCGACCGGACATCTTCTGGACATCCGACTTCCTTCTGGACAGTTAGGAGGCGACCAGGCTGGAGGGGGCAGTTAGGGGGAATCCAGGCCAGTGGGGGGGGGGCAGTTAGGGAACAACCAGGCTGGTAGGGGACAAGTTAGGGGGCAATCATATCAGCAAGCAGAGGCAGTTAGGGGTGATCAGGCAGGCAGGTAGAGTGATTAGGGGCGATCAGGCAGGCAGGCAGGTGAGCAGTTAGGAGCAAGTGGTCCCAGATTGCAAGAGGGATGTCCATAGGGATGAGGCCTAAACTGGCAGTCAGACATCCCCCGAGGGGTCCCGGATTGGAGAGAGTGGAGGCTGAGCTGAGGGACCCTCACCCCTCTGTGCATGAATTTCATGCACCGGGCCTCTAGTATGGCATAACTAGCTACTAGGTCAGTTACAGTCATCTGTACCTAGAAATCTGTAAAGTATTGGATTGTGATGAACTTACTTTTCTTTTAAGTATACTGACAGAAATAATTCAAGATTGTTACTAATAACTGCTTTTCACTTAGTCACCAATATCTCTATATTTAAAATCTAGATGAGAAAAAAGGAATATAGCTATAGCTAAAAGTTGTAGAATTGTGCACAATCACCAATTGATTTTACCTTTACAGAAGCAATATAAATGACCAGCACTGTGGTCACTTTCCTAGATAATAAAAATAAGTCTATATTAGAAGAGGCAAGGCTAAGGCAGAACGAAAACACATATCTCTGACTACGCATTGCATTTATTTTTTATCTGCACTACACGGGCACATTTTTCAAACATGAGATGGATGGTCAAGAACTGTGGAGGGTCTGATATTTAACCCTACTTGAAAGCTGTCAAATTACCGAGCCACAGTTACGTAAGTGTTGGCAGAAGACACAGGTGTACAGAACAGGAGACAAAGGACTTTATTACTCATGGCACAGCAGAGTGCATAGTTTCTTGATAGTGTTGGGTCCTCTTCCACTTTCCCTCAAGCCCCACAGAAATCATGTAGAGCCGGACACCTGTAGATGCTACATGTACCATGGGCATGTATCCCAGCCAAAGAATGCTGAGCTTAAAAACCCAACTCTTTTAAAAGAACTGTCACAAACCTGTCCAACAATTATCCCAGGAATAAATATTACCTTTTTCTTTCAATTACAGCTTACATTTAACATTATTTTATATTAGTTTCTGCTGTACGGTTGGACAATCATCTACTTTACAAAAGTGTTTCCCCCAATATTTTAGGTAGCCACCTGGCACCATATATAGTTATTACAATACTAGAGGCCCGTTGCACAAAGATTTGTACAAGAATAGGCCTTTCTTCCCCTGACTGCCAGCATCGCCTTCACTCTGGCCTGGAGCCGCCTTTTTGCTCTGGCCCAGAGCCGCCTTTCTGCCTTCCCATGCTGCCCAGAGGCCCGGAGCGGCTGGGGTGGTGCAGAACGCCTACGTTGTCACCACAGTGACAACGCAAGTGTACAGCCCCACCCCTGGCCACTTGGCACCTGTGTATGCAAATTAACCTGCCATCTTTGTTGGGTTAATTTGCATACTCACTCCTGATTGGCTGGTGAGTGTCACGAAGGTAGGGTCAATTTGCATCTTACTCTTTTATTAGTGTAGATTGTTGATTACATTCTTTTTGTTTTACTTTATATCCCATTATCTTTATCATTCTGGTCAAGCACCAATCTTCCCTGCCTCAGAGAGAAATGTGAGTATCTACCAATGCTGTTTGCTATATAAATAACCTTGAGAAGCTAGTCCAAAACAAACACTGATACAGGACATGCAGAAGTGCCATGGGGCACTAGTTCCTCAACAGGAATCCTTTGCAACATGATCTCCAAGAGAGCTGCAAACTATGGATGGGATTGGATCCTCATGGTAGAGCCTAAGTAAAACATGCCTATCATAGAACAGCAACATCATGATAATGGTCAACTCTCCTAAATAATCACAGAAATATTAATGTCATCATTTCCCTTTCTTCTATATCAAGTATGTACTATAGAAACCGCTCGATTTTATCCTGTGCTAGGATAACCTTGGCACTCAGAAGGAAACTGGCAATAGGCTTTCCTGGCACACAGGAGAGAACATGCTCTTTGGTCTTATCTCTGCCTCCATGCACGTCTGTGCTGCCTGCTGTGAGATTAGGCAGGTCCGTTTGTCATAGAGTGTCATTTGTCAGAATGAATTATCCACAGTCAATTAAACTGCTTTCTTAGGTCTGCTGGTGAGTGTCCCTAGGTAGAAACCTTCAACCCACCATAATGAGAGTGCCACAAGATGAACTCTTCCCTTTAAATATAAAATCAGTTCTATTGCTTCAGACACAAAGCACTGGAAGAGAGGAAAAAGAGTACAGGCTAGAGCTCAAACTTATGCCCACATGGCAAGGCTTCAATGAGCCTCTCTTCCCTGCCACTATTTCCCAGGGAATATACGATTCTTTCTGAAGACACTAGTTAGGGTGGTGGGATTTTAATTCATCTTGCTATACAACGATATCTTTCTAACTAGGATGACTTCCTTCTTCAAAAGAGCATGTAACAGTGAGAACATTAAAGGGCACAGGACTTAACAATTAAATCTCCATTCTGTGTTTATTTATTTATTAAATATTTAATATGTAACTTCAATATGCCAGAAAAAAAGAATTGTAAATAAATTCCGCATGGCCTCTGATCTCATGAGATTTACCTTTTTGGGAAAAGGAGACATGCCCAGAGAGACAAATAAGTAAAAACTAAATAAGATATTTTAAGGGATTAGTAAGTATACTAAAAAGAGAAAGAGTTGTAGTTAGGAAATTATAATTCCGGTCACATGATGAAAAAAGTTATTTTTGAGATGTTTAAACAATACATGAATAGTAAGTATAAGCATACAAGTTTACAATTATGGGTAGAAATAATAAAACAATGCTTAAGTGCGAAGTTGCTGGACATTATGAAGGAAAAGAAGGCAAGTCAGTATGGTCACCATAGAATGAATGTTTGGGGGACAGTGGTTCACAAAATGAACAGTGGTTCACCTTTCTCTTCGTTTTATCTTCAGGTTCTAGAAAAAGTGGTTGAACTTACTGTACAGAAAACTGGAAACGTAATGTGATCATAACCATGGAAAGAGAGAAGGATCCCTGACACCTGGGAGCTGGCTTCATACTGCCAGTTGGACCATGGTGCTGCTATGAGTTGCGCTGGCACTCAGCTAGATCTTGGTGTCCACTTTCTGAACACAAAAATAATTCACAAAACATCAACATTAAACTGGACCACTTTGTCACCATAGTGGATCAAGACAAAAACAAGACCTCGCTGTTATCATGTGTGAATACAGACAAGATGACCAAGCATCCCCCACCCCAGCTAATTTGAGTGACTGCTATTTCTTTTCCAGTTACAGCTTTCATTGTTCCTTTTTCTTGGTTGAAATATTAGGAAACCAAATTGCAGAATTATCCCCACTTCCCAACATCGTTTAATCTAGAGCAAATCTCTAATTCTTTACATTTGCCTCCAGAGCATCTAACACAAGACAAGAATCTAACGATAAGTCTTTTTTAACATCTTCTGAGTTGTCCCTCAATTCCCTTTGCAAGTTACACTTTTGCAGTCATACTTCAAGCATCATTTAGCAAAAGGCAGAGCGCCAAGCCTCCCGTGACAACAAGCCCATCTCTCTCGAAGACCCCAGAGACAAACTGAACACAGAAGCAGGCAAGCCCAGAATGAAGTCAAGTTTCAACACATTTCACCCTAACCCCACAGCCTTTACGGTTTTTTCTTTCCTTTTTTGTGTGGGATTTGGGGGCGTAGTAAGATGTTCTCATCTAGGGTCTGCGGGTTGATGGAGGTGGAATCTGGCCTTCCCTGGCAAGCAGGTGCTCCCTGTGATAGTAATGGATACCTTTTTAAGAAATGTATTTTTATTGACTTCAGAGAGGAAGGGAGAGGGAGAGAGATAAAACATCAATGATGAGGGAGAGTAATTGATCAGCTGCCTCCTGCATGCTACTCAACTAGGGACCGAGCCTGCAACCTGGACATATGCCCTGATCACGGAATCAAACTGGACCTCAACCAGTGAGCCAGCACAGCCAGGCTGATCCATACCTTTAACTGAACATTTTAAACTCTGGGTGTTCCACTGTAAGGAACTTTCAATCCATGTTACAGATTATAGGAAATTAAAGCTCTCGGAGAGAGTGAAACTTAAGGTCACACAGTTACTGAGAATCTTCTTACATCACCCCCTTCAGAAAACCTCCAATTAGGGGAGAATTTGGGAGATTTAAGTGGGGAGGGGAGATGCTTTCTTGACTGACAAAACTTAGGGGCAAAGAAAGTCTAGTGTGAAACTTTCCTTTATATTTGTAATGACTTCCAACCACAGTCCAATGTGTTCAACCACAGATGTATTCCCAGTGGTATTTGCTGGAGGGCATTATACCACTGCAACCATTTCTTACATCTAATATAAACACAAGTGTAGCACAAGGATTTTGTGTGTGTGTGTGTGCGTGCACATGCCTCCTAGGTAAGACACATATATTTTTTTTAATATATTTGTATTGATTTCAGAGAGAAAAGGAGAGAGAGAGAGAGAGGGAGGGAGGGAGGGAGAGGATGATGATGAGAGAGAATCATCCATTGGCTGCCTCCCGAAGGTCCCCCACTGGGATAGAGCCAGCAACCCCTGGGAATGTGCCCCTGACGGGGAATCAAACCATGACCTCTGGTTCATAGATTGATGCTCAACCACTGAGCCATGCTGCTTGGGTGGTAAGACATATTTTACATTATCTTTGTGACTTTGATCTGGAAATTGAAGAGAAAGGAGAATCATTTCCAGACCTGTAGCTTTTTATTATATTCACTTAATATTACTAAGAATTTAACATATTGTGTTCCAAGTGCAGTATTAAAAGGGCCAAACTGGTCTTGCTTATGATGTAAATCAATTATAAAATATCTAAGTGGGGGCAGGGGGAAGGTTATAGAAGAAAATAAAGATACATTTTTTCTCAAGAGCAAGTAACTTTTCCTAGAACCCAAATTTAGGTATCATTACCAATTAGTCTACAAGAACATAATAACAGTGTAACATATGGAAATTGCCTCAAAATTACAGGGAATTGGCAGTTCATGCTTATTATATAGGGTGCTTGGTGAAATGTGCTCATGCAAAATGACTTGAATTAGAATTTTGAGAACAAATAATGGTTAAAATATTTTTAACACATAAAAAAAGAGACATTCAAAGTTACCCAAAAATTAAATGCTTAGGAAAAAAAAATGACTTAGTCTTTAAAAAAGGTCAGCACTTTGCTTTAACAATTAGAAACATTGAACACCAGAAAGAGTCTTAGTTGGGAAAGAAAAACTCCATTCAATGTAGTTGTATCCAAAATAAATTGGTTATAGAAATGTGATGCCCTCTCACATTAAATCTGTTTTTCCATGGAGAGAGAGGGTTCTGTTCTCAGACAAGTGACTGCTCAAGAATTAAGGGTGTAAATATTACAAAGATTGTTTTCTGCAATTTCATAAATGGCAGCAAGCTAGTGTCAGGACTAGATACTGGTATTACTGTCAGTATTTGTGTTCTAGTTATATATATTCACTTATGGGCATATATACTTCACTTTTAGTTGTCAGAATGTGATATCTGTCTCTGACTTAGATACTATGAGTCAAACAAATTGTATAATTTGGAACAAAATATCATGATAGGAAATTATATTTTATGAGGAAGTATTTGGTGAAAAAAATAGTATGTCTGTTTCTTTTTTTAGAAATATCCAATTCTGGAAGTCCTAGGAAATGAATTTGGAGGCAGTCTTCAGACATTTATTCTCATTTCTAAGTGAAGGGCCCAATAAAAAAAAATGATCTGCTATATAATTTTTCCTCCCAAAAAATTGAATAGAAGAGAAAATATCAAAAAAGTCAATTTTTCTGATTAAAAATGAAGCTCAACCTTGAGAATGTGCCCTCAAATGACCCAGTCAGTGATATCACACTTTTAATTTTTATTATTAATTGTGATCCATATAAAGTTTGCCAATCTTTAATCCCAACTAGTTGTCCTTTCAACTGTGGGACTTTGCAGGTAATCTTTTCATCAATACCTTACATTCCTTCGAACTTAATTATTTAAAAACCCTTTGTCCAGTTGTCCATTTTGTAAAAGTAAAATGAACAAATTGCATATGTGGATCTGACTGAATGTGTAACTGAAGAGAGGGAGTCAGTCTGGCAGACTGTCATGGTAACCAACCTTGGGAAAAGAGAATACATTAAGGTGAGCATGACCATACGTGCGTACGTCCTGATGTGTGTATGTATGTGTTTCAACCATGAGATGGTCTTCAGCCATGGAGGCAAGACTTCCAGTAAAAATCTGGATATTTCAGTGCTCTCTTCAGAAAATAAAACAGCTTTCAAAATGTGGCATTATCAGTCATCAGAATAAATATGAAACAAGTTTTATATCAGAAATGCTTTAAAGTACATGTTCATTTCAAAATTTCAAAAATTTTAAGGTTTTCTTATATCAGGAAATTGAATACTTCATCTATCCAGCACAAATAGAATATATGATACTTTTATGTATAAATCAATCAATACCCTATTGATCAATTATGTGCTGAATATTACTCTATATTAAGGATACAGCATTGCACCCACAGCAATGTTGTGTAGCAGGTAGATATATACAGCAACACAGATAGATCATATAAATATTTACTGAAATAAAAATGGTGAGGACATTCCTGGCCAGCATGGCTCCGTAACTGAGCGTCCACCTATGCACCAGGAGGTCACAGTTCGATTCCTGGTCAGGACACATGCCAGGTTGTGAGCTCAATCCCTGGTTGGGGGGGGGGGGAGAGGGGGAGGAGGCGTGCAGTGATTCTTTCTCATTATTGATGTTTCTGTCTCTCTCTCTCTCTCCCTTCCTCTCTTAAAGCAATAAAAATATTTTTTAAATGGTGTATGTATAAGGGTGTGTGTGTAGAGAGAGAGACACAGAAACAGACAGAAAGACAGAGGGAAAGAGCTACATTGGGGATGTAGGAACACAGGAATGCATAGATTAGGGAAAGTGGACTGTAAAAAAATAACACCATATCTATGTCACAACATTATTTGTGAAGACTAAAATCGCATAACCTCAAATAAATATACATTTCTCTAAGAAAATATACATATACATATAATGTAATACAAGATAACTTTAGCTTCTGATATGGCTTTCAATAATCTCCACCTCTTGATATTCATATTCTTAAGGATTATAACAAATAGAATAGGCAAAACATAATGAGAACTCTCTTCTGTAATTAGTTTATAAAGACTGGGATTTTAATCCTGCTGGCATTCTTAATTTATCGCCATCTCAGTTTGCACACATTGATGAAACAAACCGCTCTGTTAAGATGCCCACCTGGAAAAGGACGTGAGCATGGCCTCCAGCCAAAGCGAATGAGGAACTGGGGCTCTCAGTCCAATTCCTGAGGAACTGAATCCGGCCAACAAAATATAAATAAGCTTAGAAGAACATCCTTCTTCACTCAAGACTTCCGATGAGATTGCACACTTATATGAGACTGTGAAGCAGAGAACCCAATGAAGCTATGGTTAGATTCCTGACTCACAGAAATTCTGAGATAATAAATATCAGTTACTAGAAGCCACTAACTTTTAGTGTAATGTGCTATGCAGCAAGAGTCAAATAATACAAATTATATAAAATATATACATGTATATCTACAGATATGCTGCTGTATATGGTAAATGAGACTACATAAGAGGTGAACATTGTTTTCTAAGATACAAGAGAAGGAACTCAGTACCAACAATAAAGTGAGATGCATGATTAACTTAAAGTATTTGCAGCTTCCACAAATACAAATTCTGAAATAGAAATATACCAGGGAGAGGATGGGTATGGTTGGTATATTCTCCTGCTAAGGCTGCCATAACAACAAAAATCTAGCCAATGTAGCTAAATCTAAGATCCATAGGTTATAGAAATGGGGTGTCCTCTCACATTACATCTATTTCTCCATCGAGAGAGATTGTCCCATGCTCAGACAAGTGGTTTAGACCTGATGGCTTAAAGAACAGACATTTTTTCTCATGGTTTGGGAGGCTAGAGTTCAAGAGCAAAGTGTCCTCAGTTTGGTTTCCAGTAAGGCCTTCTTCCTGGTTAGCAGATGGCCACCTTCTCACTAGCCATTCCTCTGTCAATTCTCACAGAGAGGAAGAGCTTTCTCTTCTTGTAAGGGACACTAGTTCTATTGGCTTAGGGCCCCACGCTTATGACTTCTTTTACCCTGAATTTAATCCTTCAAGCCCTGTCTCCAAATATAATCACATGGAGAGTTAGGGCTTTATCATGTGAATTTTAGCGGAACATAATTCAGTCATTAACAGTGGGTCATTTTGTTTTCCTGTTTTTGAAAAGTATACAATATTTTGGAGGTTTAATAATGAGTTTATGAACAAAGATCTGTTTGTTCCTTAACATATATAAACAAAGTCTTCAAATATTATGCCAAGCAGTAACCTTCATTTGTAGCAACTGAAAAATATTACTTATCTGTGTTTTTTTTGTTTGTTTGTTTGTTTGTTTTTTTGGCTCCTGAACTAAGCAAGGTCTTTTATATTTAGCCAACATTTTTCAAATGTTTTAGTGTATGTTTTTTTTTATTTTATTTTAGGCAAACTCTCTAGCTTTATAACCATTTTATTGATTTTTCTTTGTTTTACCCAAAGAGGAAATGATCTAAAAAACAGTTCTCTGTACCGGTTTTCTAATTCCACTTTAGCTAAAGTTCTAAACTGTTAAGAGCTTTTTTACATCATGGACCATTTATCTCTATATATATAAAAACCTAAGCAACTGTTATGACCGAACAACCGAAGGACCGAATGACCACTCAACCAGTTACTATGCTGCGCACTGGCCACCAGGGGACAGACACTCAATGAAGGAGCTGCCCCCTGGTGGTCAGTGCACTCCCACAGCCAACCTCTTGTGGTGGGCCAACCTCCTGTGGTCCCTACCCACAAACCCCCAGCTGGTTGGCCCCAATAGGTACTGGGCAAGATGGCCCCGATCGCCAGCCAGGTGGAGAGACCCCACCGGTGCACGGATTCATGCACTGGGCCTCTAGTTTTCTAATAAGGGAACACACTGTTTCTATTTTAGGAGACTTCCAACCACCTAAAAGAAGGTACAATATTTTATTTACCAATATTTATAAATGAGTTTGGAATATGTGGGTCTATGAAATCAACCTGTGATTATTAAATTAAAACTAACCTGTTCAGCATAGATTGTGTGAAAAAGTTTTAGTGGCTCCACCCTATGGCCTATAACTATTAAAGGTAATTTTGGAGTTTTCTCACAAAATGTCTTTGGGTTTATTTTTCTACCTCTTTCTTTATATGAGAATGTGTAATTCCCACCTTTAGTGCTCAACATGTCCAGCAACCCCTATGCTTATGCAGCTGATATTATCTTCCTTAATATTAGTATTGTTTTATATTGTAATTTTTTATATTTGGATATAAGAAAATATTCCCAAGCCTCATATTTTTGCTTAACTTTGTTATGACAAGTAAGGGTCCTTGAAACTTTTCCCTATGTTAACTAATGCAATTATAGTCACTTCTACTTCCTCTTAAAGTCAGATTATTTTTTAATACAACAGACTTAACATCTTGAGAGACAATAGTGAATTTAGATCTGTAAATAATATTTGTTTTAAATAAGAAAACTCTAGTTCTGATTCTAAAATTAAATTACCTAGTGCAGTGGTCGGCAAACTCATTAGTCAACAGAGCCAAATATCAACAGTACAACGATTGAAATTTCTTTTGAGGGCCAAATTTTTTAAACTTAAACTTCTTCTAACACCACTTCTTCAAAATAGACTCGCCCAAGCCGTGGTATTTTGTGGAAGAGCCACACTCAAGAGGCCAAAGAACTGCATGTGGCTCATGAGCTGCAGTTTGCCGACCACGGACCTAGTGAATCAAAAATAGGATAATGAACAAATGACATTATATTAAGGAAAAAATATCCTGTCCTGGAGTATACATTGAAATGTGTCTCTTCACAATATTTGGTAAGAAGGAATATACACTGAGTACTTTCAGAATATTAAACTGAAGGTCATATATTTGAATAAATATTTGAATAGATATTATTATAAAAAAGAGATGCACTTGAAAAGCATTGCCCTGTTTAAGCAATAATCTATGAATTAAATATAAAAATATGAATATTAATTCAAAATATGTTATAATTTAACACAATCAGTATTATTTAGAATTTACACTGAAAACAATCACCAATAGGTGGTGCTGCTGTGATTAAGTTTGATTAAACTTCATGCAAATCTGACCCCAGATTCTACTACTTTTACTTTCCTGTATACTTCTATCTCACAGTCTGCTTAGCAACTGCTCAATAGTGAACTGGTTATAAAAAGTCACTGAAGATAAAATGTTTTCAAGTATTTGGAAGTCTTTTTCTATCACCATCATTTAAAAGGATGAAAAACAGGTCAGAGATCATAGCTATAAAAAATACATTGCTAAGGTGGTACTTATCTGATAAATGAATATACAAGCGCTTGACTCAACTGGAGGTTATGAATTTTGCATAAATCCCTTTATCAAGGTTGAATTACATAATGTCTCATTTAATGGCATATCTATGTGACATTCCTGTCAAGCATTATTTTTCTTTGTCAGACTAAACATTTGATTTGTATGATATAAAGAGAATTTAACTGACAGCAAAAAAAAAAAAAAAAAAGTATATTTTCAATTTCCAATTAAACATGAAGGATAAGTCTAGTGAATGCATAATGTACAACTATGAAAAAGTATGACTTTGGACATGTAATACTTATAGTAAAACACCAAAACTATTATAGTTACTTTAATTTTATTGTAAAAAAATTTAATTATAAACAGATTTAAAATGAATTCAGATAGCTGGTATAAGAACTATAATAATAAAATTTGATACATGCAATGATTTGTCACAATAGAAATCACTACTTAAAATGAAATGTTAAGCCCTAACCAGTTTGGCTCAGTGGATAGAGCGTCGGCCTGCGGACTCAAGGGTCCCGGGTTCGGTTCAGGTCAAGGGCATATACCTTGGTTGCGGGCACTTCCCCAGTAGGGGGTGTGCAGGAGGTAGCTGATCAATGCTTCTCTCTCAACCATGTTTCTAACTCTCTATCCCTCTCCCTTCCTCTCTGTAAAAAAATCAATAAAATATATTTTTAAAAAAATGAAATGTTAATAACAAACCTTTAGTTTTACATTTATATGATAGTTTGAAAATACATTCATTTAAAACTATGCTAGATATTAAAAAAAATAATAATTACCAAGCTGAGTCAAGGGGAATATTCCATAAATAAATTGTTCTAATTTGGCTTTTCTTTTTTGAATAAATTCATAAACAGAAATTAAAATTTCTTTAACCAGCAAAAATGAGATTTTTAAAGCCTAAGTCATAATTTTTATTAGAAGTATTTTATCCCCTAGTTTTTTCAATTTTGCCCATTCCCTCTGTCAATTACATTTTAGCCACTCTGCCATATAATGTCATAGAGTATTATATATTTAGGCTGCTAAAAATACAATTAATTTAAAGAAAGGATGACTTATATGACACATTCTCTTAGTTATACAAAATATTAAATGCTAGAGTTGAATTGTGGTCCTCCCATTCATAAGTTGATGTCTTAAAGAACTCATGGACATGGGTAACAGTGTGATGATTGCGGGGATGGGGGGGGGAGGGGAGAGGAGGGTGGAGGTGGAAGAGGGCATAGAGGGGATAAATGGTGATGAAAAAAAGAATAAAATAAGTTTTTAAAATTAGAGAAAATAAATAACCAAGTAAAACAACAACAACAACAGTGACCTTACTAAGAGATAAGGTCTTTAAAGAGGTAATCAAATTGAAACTAAGTCATTAGCTTCCAAACCAAAAGGACAAGTGTCCTTGTGAAAAGGAAAATTGAAGATACCCATGGAGGGCAGACTGAGGTGAAGAGTCTAGAGAAGACAGCCCCCCAGAAAGCAAGGAGCAGGCTGGGAGTGGACCCATCTCTCACAGCCTCAGAAGGAACCTACCCGATCTACACCTTGAACTGGGACTTCTAGCCTCCAGAACTGTGAGACAAATTTTTGGTGTTTTAGCCACTCTGTTGTCATTTGTTTGCAGCCCTAGCGGACTAACACACCAGTTACCAACAATAATAACTGAAAACTTTGACACTGTATCTTAGGATTCAAACAACTTTATAATGTGAGGAAAAACATGCCATTTCATAAGTAAAACTCCTGATCCAATTATATATATATATATATATATATATATATATATATATATATATATATATATATAGTTCCCCTATCTTGAATGTTTGTACTTTTTTCTAATTACAGTTCACTGAAAAAGTAATTTATGTGACCATTAAAAAATCACTTATAGCCCTAACCGGTTTGGCTCAGTGGATAGTGCGTCGGCCTGCGGACTCAAAGGTCCCAGGTTCGATTCCAGTCAAGGGCATGTACCTTGGTTGCGGGCACATCTCCAGTAGGAGGTGTGCAGGAGGCAGCTGATTGATGTTTCTCTCTCATCGATGTTTCTAACTCTCTATCCCTCTATCTTCCACTCTGCAAAAAAATCAATAAAATATATTTTTAAAAAAATCACTTATATGTTAATACTAGACAATTGTCCACTGGGTGAGGGAGTGGGGGGTCCCTCAGCCTGGCCTGTGCCCTCTCACAGTCCGGGAGCCCTTATGTCTGACTGATGGCTTATGGGAGCAGGCCTAAGCCATCAGTTGGACATCCTTAGCGCTGCCGCAGAGGCAGGAGAGGCTCCCCACCACCGCCGCTGCACTCGCCTGCCATGAGCCCGGCTTCTGGCTGAGCAGCGCTCCCCCTGTGGGAGTGCACTGACCACCAGGGGACAGCTTTTGCATTGAGCGTCTGCCCCCCTGGTGGTCAGTGCGCATTGTAGCAACTGGTTGTTCTGCCGTTCCGTCGATTTGCATATTAGCCTTTTATTATATAGGATTAAATAGATTATCATCTTCTAAGAAATTTGAGTATTCTTGTTCCTTAAACTTGCAAAAAAGATAATGATTATTCCAAGAAATGTCATAAACAATTTGCAATAGAACATTTTATAAAGTAGAATATGTATTGCAAGCCATCTTGACCATAATGTATAATTTTCTGATGATATAAATTTATCATAGTCAGCAAATACTTTTGTGGAAAAGGAAAGCATTAAATATTGAGGGTGACTACTGAAGTGTTTGAAACTCTTTTTATTCTATTAAAATATGACAGGCTTCTAATTTTGCATTTTCTTATTATTCTTTCAATATCAATATGTTAACCTAAAGAAGATGCCCTAGTTCTTCCATCTCTCTCAGGGAAATACATTTCCTTTTGGAACTTTTCATGTATCTGTTTTTATAATAACTCTGGAAGCAAACAAATATGATAATTCCTATTCAGTTGATGATAACCTTTTTTTTAAATTACTCTCATTTTGACAGGCAATACCTGAGATATGTGCAGAGGCCGTTCACTGAGAGAAAGCTTATGTACTTGGAAAGGAAAAAGCAGAAATTATAAATCAGAAAAATAGTATTTCTTTCTTCAGAGTTTTACCTGATTTCAATTCTAATTTGTTCATAATTTTCTCTCTCTCTCTCTCTCTTTTTTTACAATTAAGGTGTAATCCAAAGCCAACCTCTATATTTTCTACTTAACTATTTTTAAATCTATGCTTTTAACTAGTTTAGACTAATTATTTTTGACTACTAAGACACTTCTACAGCAACAAAATAACCATAATCACAACCATACCAGGGACACACTCAATTTCACGCACACACTTATTGTACATAATTGGAGTAGAGGCACTTACATTGTCTCCAGAATGGCTGCTAGACAATCTGCAAGATAATTTAAACACATACATGTTAGGCATTTTGAATAATTACTGTAAAAAATAGTAGAAGTAGTCAGGTATATTAAATGAGTCATCAGGAAAATAAAGGACAAATGGAGACATGATATTTGTTTTGTTTTTATAAAGAGAAGTTGAAAGAGCTTTATTGCTCAGAAAGCTCTTAAGGTTGGTGAAAATCAGTAACTCATAGTCTTTGCAGTGTTAAACATGAAGCAAGCCTGTAAAACTCTCAGCTACTGAGATATGCCTTTTGGGGACTTTTAATTCTCACTTGGGAGAGCGGAATACAAGTCTGGAACTTGGAGTTCCAATGCAAAATTGATGTGAAAAATACTCATATATTTTAGAGGCTAGGGGGAGAAAAAAATGACCATTTTTTGTTGGCAAGTATAATTCTGTTAGACTCTATGTAGCTAATTGATATCTTTAATTCTTGCTCCAATAGTTTTGATCCTTAAAATATATTTTGGAATGGTATAAGAATTACTTTACTGCAGTCTCTTAAAGATGTACTTTAATTTAAAGCCCTCAAAATATTTGCAAAGCCTATGACATTTGCTATTTATTGTTTAGTGTGTAATATATGAGATCTGAGACACTGGGAATACTGTTGTTGTTTTTTTTTTAAAAAATAGAAAATGTAAACTGCAAAAACCCCTTCCTTGAAGACAGAGAATGGTATGTATGGGAGAACCATGAGGCATGGAATGAACAAATTCTATTAAACAAGAAATAGAAATGTTGAAAACAAGACTTTTAACGATATTGCCAATGGCAGTTTCAGGGCAAGGTTGTTTCTGAATTAGAATGTCAATATTTCTGGAAACTCTCTAACCAGAGCATAAAGGTGCAGCCAAGATAGTGTTCTAATTTAAAAACTTAATCATGTCAATAAGAACCCGAACAGTTTCTAAGTCTCTGCTCCATGTCAGTTCTGGTTCACAAGCTTCTCCTTAACTTCCATTCCCTGTTGTCGCTCCCCACTGCTTCCTACCATGTTATTTCCAGACCCATGCAACTTACTGCTTTCCCCTGAATGTAAATGTAATATTTTTGCTAGCTCTATAATTTTTAAAATATTATTTTTAGGTAATATCTTCCAAATGGTTAAATGAAGTCCTGAATCAAATATTTATAGAGTCTTTATCCACCTTTCCTCAAAAAAGGCAACAACCATTCCCAATTTTGTGAGCTCTCATGTCACTTTGAACTTTATTTGTCCATATTAAGGTTAATGTTCAAGTCAGTTTTCTGAGAAACAGAGCCAGATATTGAAGATGGAAATTATTGTGCAGGTGGTTTTGTTAAGGCAGCTCATTTTGTTGTGTTGTTGTTGTTTTTTTTAATATATTTTTATTGATTTCAGAGAGGAAAGAAGAAGGAGAGAGAGATAGAAACATCAATGATGAGAGAGATTGGCTGTCTTCTTCATGCTCCCCATTGGGGATCAAGCCAGCAACCTAGGCATGTGCCCTGACTGGGAATCGAACCGTGACCTTCTGGTGCATAGGTGGATGCTCAACCACTAAGCCATGCCAGCATGGCTCAGCCAGGCAAGGGGGAGCACGCTTTCAAGAAAACTGTAAAAGTCTGTGAAGCAGGAGAGGATAGGGTGGGAAGCTAGGCAAGGAGGTATGTGTAAGAATATATTCTTACTGATTCAAGAGGCAGCTCTGACTAGCTCCTCAATGTCTCATATATTTAACTCATTGAGATGACATTCTTTGCAAAAGTCATTAACATGCCAAATGATACTCTTGAGAATGGCAATGTATTGTTGTCTATATTGTATTGATAGCATATATGAAAGAACAATGGAGGTCCTATAGAAGAAAAGAAAAGGTTTACAAATGAAACCTACTCATTTAAAATATTCTAAGTACAGAATTTTAAAAATATTTATGTTAACACAATCATATTGAAAATAATTATAAAACCAAGAAGGGAGTCCAGGAATATTTTCTGCATTTGGCACACCCATTCATGGCCCTCTCTCTATGCAGCAGAGCAGAGAAACCAGGAGGAAACACACTGTATGGGATCCTCCTTCAGGATGGACACAAAAGTGTGGGCCATGTGCCCAGGGCTCTAGCTTGTCTGAGTGCTGCTCTTAGGACTGGTTTGTCTCACTCAGCTCATAGCACTGACAAGACCAGTGGTAGGGTTTGCAAGCTACTGAAAACAGGCAAGCAGCTCCACACGTTAAAGCAGTTATTTTGCAGGCAGACACTGGGGGGAGAAAAGTCTCAGTAGAGGTTGGAGAAGTCCTGCAATGCCCAGCAAGGCATACGTCTGCCAAGTCACCTTCTCCACAGGCCATGGCTGAGGTACAAAGACTAAAATCCACTGGTGGGCATGGAAGCCACTCTGGCTTAAGAGCCTCATCTATATATATATATATAAAAGCCTAAGCAACCATCATCACCGAACAACTGGAAGAACCGATTGACCAGTCGCTATGATGCGCATTGACCACCAGGGGACAGATGCTCAATGCAAGAGCTGCACCCTGGTGGTCAGTGCGCTCCCACAGCCAACATTCCGGGACCGGCCAACCTCTCACGGCATCCAGCATCCATTCCTTCTGCACCAGGCCCGGCAACAGTCGCCTCCTCTCCCGACCCTGCCAATGCCTTTGGGTCCTAGGCTGGGACAGGCAACCAGGGGTGGGTGATGGCAGACGTGGTCCCTTTCCCAGGGGGGCTGAGGGCCAGCTCCCTTCTTGGGGCTGGCGGCCAACATCCCACAGTCTCTCCGCTGACCCTCCCCTCTGGCCAGCAGGCCCCAATCAGCCCAGCCCCTATCAGCCTGGCCCCAATCAGCCTGGCCCCGATTGGCCCTGATCACTGGCCAGGCCTAGGGACCCCACCCATGCACGAATTCATGCACCGGGCCTCTAGTATACCATAAAGGGTGGAATGTCTTGGAATAACTCTATGATCATAGCTTCCAATGTTCCCTTGAGATATGTACCTCCTCATTTATGTGTCACCACTCAGAGAAATGCAAAACAAGGAGAGCCTCTGCCAGGGGCTTAAGTTCTCCCAGTGGTGGTGTAGCTTTTATCATAAAATATATTACCTAGTAACATAAGTGACACAACACATCTTTATCTGTTTCCAGGGATTAGGAAGTTAACCAAAGGATAAATATCCAGGCAGAAAAGGAGTTTGTTAAACCTTTACTCTCAGTTGTTAGAACCAAGGATGGTCTTCTGAGACTTGACAGCCCTTCTGATACAAACGTTGCTAAGTAATATATTAGGAACAAAACACCAACTGATATCATAATTACATATAATAAAATTCAAAAGGTAATTATTTTTTTCAGATATAAATTAGTTACACTATTAATAGAAAATTTTAGTATTGATGCTATCTATTTAAAATTAAGAGCTATATTTTCACCATTAAACATAGGAAATGCAGAAGCAAACTTAAGAAAATATTTTTTTATTTCTTGGTACATTTTTCTAGTGATGTCTTAATATAAAAGAATTATTTTAGAAAGGACTGTAATGTTGAAGATCCACATAAATTATGGGTAATCATTTGTTTGAAATGATTAGTTTATTCTCAATAACTGTTATTTAGTGTACAAGAACACAAAATAAAGTCTCTTCTTAGCACAAAGGATGTTCTTATTGGTAAGAGAAAAATATAATTAAAATCCTGTTCTTATGTTTTAAAATTCACATTATAACTGGAGATTAGGGAATAGAAATAAAAATAAAACACCTTAAGTGGGATAATAGAGGTATTTCAAAATGCTATGAGAATATTAAAAGGGAAATATCACTTAAGTTTTTATGGTTCAAGAAATATTTCATTGAAGGACTGACATTTGAGCTTGGCATTGGGAAAAGTAAAGGTTAGTAGGTAGTGAAAGCTATTTCACCAAAGGAAGAAAGTGCGGTAACTCAGAGAGATATAGATACATTTAGCATGTTTATGAAAATGTAGTTTACTATTTGTTGGAGTGTAGAGCAAGAGCATTGGAGTCTAGGAGTTGAAACTAAAAAAGATAAATACGTAAATCTGGGAGCAGGGGCAATATAGTAGCAAGGAAAAGTAAGCAGTTTTAAAGCTGCACTGAATTGGTGTGAGGTTTATTATCTACAAGAGTCATATGAAGAGACTTTTGAAGTCTGTATTGTAAATAAGGACCTTAAGACCCAAGGACTATAAGTCACTTTAAAAAAAAATCAATATTCATTAAGTATTATCACTAAAGTTAAACCTAAGTCTGTCTGACTTAAAGATTCAAACTCTTTCCACTAATTCATTCAACCAAAAAGATCAGTAAACTTAAACTTGTATATCATGCTAAAATATTTTGATTTTTCATGTAGGATTTATAAAGTTATTTAGATTACTTAAAAATTATCAAAAGTATGGGATTGTAAAAAACAGCAAAAAATAATGATCCTGGCCCTAACCGGTTTGGCTCAGTGGATAGAGCGTCAGCCTGTGGACTGAAAGGTCCCAGGTTTGATTCTGGTCAAGGGCATGTACCTTGGTTGCAGACACATCCCCAGTAGGAGATGTGCTGGAGGCAGCTGATTGATGTTTCTCTCTCATCGATGTTTCTAACTCTCTATCCCTCCTCCCGTCCTCTCTGTAAAAAATCAATAATATATATATATATATATATATATATATATATATATATATATATATATGATCCTGGAAGGAAATAACAATGTTCTAATGGTGTAACAGTATATCCAAAAAAAGCCACTTTAAAATATCCTTGAATTAATAGGTATTTCCCTTATTGGGTTATGATAATTCCCAAGAAATTTACCCATTTACATTTATGTTCAACTAGTGGCCCAGTGCATGAATTCATGCACTTTGAAAGGAAATGACTTAGAAGAAATATTTAATATTTCTATTTGCCCTTTCTTCATAATAGAAGTGTCAACCAAATTCAGGATCAACAATGACAGACCAAAACACATACATGTAATTGGCACCAGCGAGAGCTTTAAATGTATCACACAGGTGCGAGTCAGCTTAGCCTTTTATATATATAGAATAAACTTGCTTAATTAGACCTGTTTTCTGATGTAGCTAAACTTTTTCCAGCCCAGTGAAGCACCCCAACTTCTCTTTCAGGTAATTGTCAGCAACACAGCAATAAATATCAACACAAAGCAGATTATTATTGTAGATCACACAGGGAGAACAAAAGGTAAAATATTTAACTGCAGCAGTGTTTGACTATATTCTGCACAGTGAGAAAACCCGAAGTCATTTTCAAGGTCCACCATTTCTTACTTCTTTTCCGTCGGGTCAAGTTTCTAAGCTTTCTAAATCTCCGTTTTCCGGCTAATGAAAAGAAAATAGGATTCCACCGAGTCTCCTATCTACCTACTCCAGGACTTCTGAGGATCAAATGAGATGAGGCATGGGAAAACACTTCACAGACATTTGGTTAAAGTGTAAAATGTTCCCACCTGGCTATAAAGCAAGCCGTGTTCCTGGGCTGAAGAAACTGCAAGGAGGCTAGTTGCTAGGAAGAGGATGTCAGGCGTTGGTATGTGACATCATTACCCAGCACCCACAGCCACCATTTCCGGGCTGGTCTGGGGTGTGGGCTGCATTTTGCACCATGGGGGCTCAGCAGTGTCAGCTGCAATTTGGTGGGCTGTCGCTCCAGGGTGGTGGCAGGGCCTGTGTTGGGGGAAGCCGAGTGTTGCTTTGTGGGCACCAGGTCTGTGGTGCTGTTTCTCTGTAAATGTCCAGTGTGCGTCACGGCAGCTCCTGTATTGAGCATCTGCCCCCTGGTGGTCAGTGCGCGTCAGCGACCCGTCAGACGGTTGGACACTTAGCATATTAGCGTTTTATATATTTAGATAACTCATATTTTCTGCAGTGGTGGGAAGTCCATTAATCTTCAGAAGCTCAAGTTAAAGTATATAATGGATTAAAATATAAATCTACCACTCTGTGTTTCTTTTTGGTTCCACTAATTTAACATTATTTATCTTGTGTGTGTGTGTGTGTGTGCGTGCGCGCTTGCACACGCAGGCTGTCGGCATTTCACAAAGTGTTTTAGCCTGAGAATTGAGACTGGACTGCAAAGAAAGTCAAAACAAGACATTTAATTATTCTCTGGACCTACATAATAATTTAGAGAGTGTAGAGTGTCTGGGTGCAACATATAAAGAAAGTCTGCTGAATCCATCAGACGAGCAAAATCCCTCTCCACCAGTTTCAGTGTGTAGTGTGTTTGAAGCCTGCTGTGAGAGGTAAAGTTATTGGCAGGAGTTGTTTTTCTCTCCCTTGTCATTGCAGTGTCTGATCCGTTTGCATAAACCCCTATCATTGTTAGAATCATGAACAGGAAATAAAATCACTGACATCAGAGAAACTTTATTCCTTTTCCAAGAGTAAACGTGGTGATTTGTACAAGGACTCAAATTTCCTGATTCTGGTGGATAATACATTGACCCAGACATTTATATTTAAAAGGAAGGAAGCCATTGGCGATTTCAATTTACTTTTAGACACTGACCCTGTGATGTTATAGTGATATTATAGAGGCAATAACTTGCAAAAGATCATAAGAAGGGATAGGAAGCAAACTTGTCACAGACGAAAACTTCTTTTATCTTTCCAGTTTGTTATTTGAAATAATTAATAATTACCTGTGAACAAATGAAACTATTCCAGTTCTACCAAAGTGGCCTTGTCTGTGTGCCACTTGCATTGTTTATGTCTATGGCACTAGGCATTTGAATCAGAAAAGCTACTTTGGAAAGGACCTGAATTTAGGATAATAAAAAACTTCTGAAATGAGTCCTGTTCGTTTTCAGGCTATTTGCGGCTGCACCTGTTCAGACACAGTTCCAACTGGCTGTGATTTAACCACTCCCTCAACACTCTTGATTAGAACATGGCTTCATCAAACAGGTCGGGAAGCTCTCACACCTGTATTTGAGTTTAGGGTTTCTTCTTTCAGAAGACCATCTTCAATTTTGTACAGACAATTTTGTACACAATTATTTCATCTACATCAGGCAGTCCTATCCTAGGAGATGATATATGCTACCACCTCACCATACAGCAGGGTATCATACATTGCTTTCACCAGACATTTAACTCCCCCACCCCCCCCCCCACAAAACTCAGAGAGAGTAATCAATGAATAAATTTTGTGATCATAAGCTTTATTGTCAGTATAACGTGGAGCGCAAATTCCAACTCTGTTCCTAACTGCCTGTGAAGCCTTAGTTAAGCCACTATAGATCTTTAAATATTATTTTACTTGTTTATAAAATGGGTGTAACCATTCATTGTTCACATGGCTTTGAAGATTAAGAGACATTATGTATTAAACATGCTAATAGAATTCCTGATGCATAAGATGGTCTTAGTAAATTGAGGTATAAAGTGTTCTTTAATTTTAAACCCAAGCAGGTTTAGTCATTCCCACACCCTTAAATATTATAGCCTTATCTTTTTTTTTCTAATTGAAATCATTTTATGAATTTTAATAATAAAAAATGTGTTTTAACAGTAGTCATAAAATCAACATTACCACATATACAGAGGAAAAGACTCCAGTTTGACATACAAAACACAATATATTAAAATTGGGTTCATTGGAATTATAGGCATATCTTGAATTCATTCCCAAGGTGTCTCTTTCTCTTATCAAGCTGGGACTTCCTTGGCAAGAAATATGTCTCCCTCTTCCTCCCTGGGTCCTGGCAAATAGTGAATTTTCCAAAATTTTTTCATGAATGGTAATTTGATAAATATGCTGTATGATAATATTTTAGGAAATCGCATAACCACATTACATAAAAAAGAAAATCTGGAGTCTTGTGTTTCTGAATGTAACTCTAAAAGCATGGAGAATGGTGTATAGAAACACATAACAATGTAGAAATGAATGAATGATGAAATGTTTATTATTATAAATAATCAAATAAGTGGGTATTTTTCAGTCATTGATACAAAACTCTACTACTTCAACTTTTATTCCTGTTTAAAGGTTATTAGTAGATGTAAAATATATCTTACAACAATATCATGTTTTTTCTATCTATTTAACCACAGATATCTTCCCATTCCCATAGATTTTCTATTATACTATACTGTTTTAAAAATAATCCAATGTAAATGTGTAAATAATTTGAAGGGAAAATATAATTTTACAACTATATCTATAGATTATTGTTATAAATTGAACAACAATATTTTATTTTTATTAAATCTCTATAAACCCTAATTAGAACTGATAACAGAACAACACATTTTGGATTAAATCAGTGCTTTTGCATACATATCTATGTCTACGCAATATATGCTGTTAGCCCATAACTAATGACAACTATAGGAGAATCTCATTTCATACCCAATTTCCCTGAAGTAACTCAGTGTTTCTACTATAGCTATACTTCCAGATTAACTTGTATAAAATTCCTACAACTTTTTAAGGTCTCAAGCCAGGATAGAGACTCATACTTAAAAAATAAAAAGAAAAAGAAAACAAACAAAAAAACTAAAGCAAAGAATTACTCATTTTGTGTGTTTTTAGTTTGTCAGTGTCTATGCTATAGAGAGATAAAACTGGGGCATAATCAAGAACTATATGCAATTATTTTGTGGGGCTACCTAGCATATATGTTTTTGATTCTTTAAAAAACATGTTGTATGCTCTATTTCTCATTCTTTTAAAAAAATTACAGAACACTACATGTTTCTGGCCATGAAAGTGGAATAAAACATAGATGCAATGCTTTGTCTTTCAGGTATTTCTATATATTGTGTTTGTAAGATCATTTCAACTAGGAAACACGTTTTATAATAGAAATAATAAACAATAGCTTAGCAAAGTTGTGACAAATAATTTTCCTCTACATATATATTTTTGCCATAAAACCATCTTTTACTCCTAAAAACACAAGCTTATCCCTTTCAACCTGCTTTTCATGGTGAGTTTTGTTCATTTTTCAGTTCAATTTAATTTTGAATTCTTGCCATAATGATACCATTCTTTTTGTTGAAGGCAACACATTTGTTTCATCTGATTTTATGTGAAGTCAGCTACATCATAATTTTCCTTTTAAATAATCATGTTTCTTTCTAATCTGAACTCATCTGAGTTTTTTATAACACTTTCAAGATCTATAAAATAAAGACAGAAAGAAAATACCATACAGCAAAGTCATGGAATATCATCATAGTCTAATAATAATTTGAATTAAGAATATTACACATATTCCCTGGCCATTGTGGCTAACTTGGTGGGGAATCATCCTGTGCGACAAAATTTTGCTGATTTGATTCCTGGTCAGGGCACATGCCTAGGTTGCAGATTCAATGCCCGGTAGGGGGTGTGCAGGAGGCAGTTTATCGATGTTTCACTCTCACATCAATGTTTCTCTTTCTCTCTCTCTCCCCGCCTCTCTCCCTCCCTCTATCTCTAAAAATAAATAAAAATATTTAAAGAACAAAAATAACACTTATACTTATGTTCTTTACTTGATATTTAGTTTCTTGAAGGCAGTGACTAAGGCACATTGCCCAGGACATAGGAGGCACAAAGAAAGTTTGGCTGACTTAGTCAATGAGAGACTTAGGCTCTTTTATTACAAGACTAAAGGCCCAGTGCATGAAATTCATACACAGGAAGGGTGTCCCTCAGCCCGGCCTGCACCTTCTCCAATCTGGGAACCCTTGGGGGATGTCCAACTGCTGGTTTAGGCCTGATCCCCTGCCAGCCCAATAGCCCACAACTGCCCTCCCCTGTGGCCATCTTGTGGTGGTCATCTTGTGATGATGTCGCACAAGGGCGTGATGCCACCTAGGCTTTTATTATACAGGATTCCACAGTAAAAGGGAGAGATAGGGGAAGAAGATATTCTTATGATTATCAATGCAGTACTCTTCCCACTGTAGCATGCCACTTCCTGAATGAGCATTTGATACAACATGGGGTTTTGAGAGGAGAAATCATCATATTATTTCTGTGGGAAATAATCTTATTCTGCCTTCAAGATTCATGATAGGTTATCAAGGAGGAACTCTGTCTGACCTGAAATGAACCTTGATTTAATCTTCACTATATAAAGCAAAACTTAGCTGGCAAGAGCTTTTTACTGTCTCTTGGAAGAAAAGGTAGCATAGGCACTCAAGAAGACAGATATTAATAGTGCTCTCTCTCACCATTAATCACAAACCTAACCCCTTTAGCAATTTATTCTCTTTGGATTTGTATCCTAGTGACTTCCCATCTCAGATTAATGCAGAGTTACTGGATGACAAGCAGAGATTTACAACTCTAAATGTCAAGCTAATTATTTACTGTTGATTCCCTATTCAACCTATCTGAAATTCATTGGGATGACTTGACCTTCCCTGGTAGCAGCAATAGGCAGGACAAACATCAAGGTAGCAAGCTTTCACTATTGCTAATATCTCAATGAGCTAATTCACAAATGCCACCAGGCTGAGAGAATGACCCTTGTGTAGTAAAGTTACCGTGTTGAAGCAAAGTGAATGCATGATAACTAGTTTGAACTGGCCATCTGAGGACCTCATCAAAGGTCTGCCAATGATGTTCATAAACTCACATGCTAAGTTCAACGTTTTATATTTACAGCTTGTCTTTTTTTTATAATATACTTTCTCCACTTCAATAACCTCTTAAAACAAATTCACAAAGCTATCCCCAGGTAGAATTTGTCAGACCATACATTTCTCTGTTTTTAATTGATACCTCATTTGCTTAAAGCTTTTCTCCCTATAATAGCATTAACATGTGTAAAAGGCTTTGGAATCAGGACAAACAACATCAAGGCTGGAACAAAATGTTGTCAATTAGATCCTGTGCTTTATCTTACAGGATGTCTATGTATGATTTGATCACCTCACCCCTATAGTCTTGATATGGTAAAATCCTATATAGTTTTAATTTTCTTTCTACTTGTCAGAACATCTTGTGAATAATAAATGTTTTCTTGAAACTACTGATACAACAAAACCTATTTGCATTAATTAAACCTAATATATTTAAACCTTAAGGTCAGATATTTTACTTGTCATAAATTATACCCAATAATTACTATTTCATAATGTTAAAAAACTACCCAGAACAGGGATTGACAAATTGTGGCCATGAAACAAATCAACTTATTGCCTGTTTTTATAAATAAAGTTTCATTGAAACATAGCCAAATATGTGCATTTCCATTTCGGGTGCTTTTGCACTGAGTTGTGACAGAGACATTAGGATCTATAAAGTCCAAAATATTTTGTATCTTCCCTTTACATAAATGGCCCGCCATTGCCTTTTCTGTACTTTATCTTCACTGAAAGGTCAAGAAGAGATTGATCCCTGCTCTGAAGTGGTCCAATACGATTTTATTTTTTTATAATCCATCAACATCTACCTAATAAAAGGGCAACATGCTAATTGACCGTACCTTCGTGACACCCACCAGCCAATCAGGAGTGAGTATGCAAATTAACCCAACAAAGATGGCCAATTAAATTGCATACACAGGTGCTGAGTGACGACGCAGGTGTTCCGCACCACCCCAACCACTCGGGGCCTCTGGGCAGTGTGGGAAGGCAGAAAGGCGGTTCTGGGCTGGAGCAGAAAGGCTGCTCTGGCTAGAGCAAAGGTGGTGCTGGCAGCCAGGGGAACGAAGGCCCATTCTTGCATGAATCTTCATTTGTGCATTGGGCCACTAGTACTATATAATAAGAGAGGAATGTGCTAATTATCCATTACACCATGAGGCATATCAACTGACCGCATAATGACTGGATTATGGGTCTGCAAGAGGGTGGGGCTGTGAACCACAAGCAGGTGGCATAGAGCTACAGGAGGGGGCAGGGCAGCAAACAAGTGGGAGGTGGAGAGCTACAGGAGGGGGGCAGTGACCTATTAGGGCACGGATTTGTGTGCAGGGCTATTAGTATATTATAAACATCATATACCAAGGCCTTATAAAAACAAGTGCCCTGATTTTTTAATAATTGCTATATCATTAGGAGGATATAACAATTGAGTCTTCCTAAGAAGTTTTAGGATTTATTATACATAACTGAAAATAGGCAGACACAGTAGTTGTATTTTCCCTTCTGGCAAGTTCAAAGTCAGTGAACACTTGCACCTCTTCTAGCTTTCTAGTATTAGCTGAGCTTACTGGACTCCCTATAGCCCTAAGAGAAAGAAGTTATTGCTTCCAAGAGTCTTAGAAGCAGAAAGATTCGCATATAGAAAGGGGGCATGAAAATAGCTGTACTGAAGGGTGAATTTGTTAGGCCTTCTTAAAGAGTTCACACTTTGAGACATGGCTCCCTTCTGCCAGTGTGAAGAACACTGCTAGTAGCCTTTCAGGCAGATCTGTGCAATCCTCAGGGTGCAGAAAATGTCAAGAAGCAGACAGAGATGGATGGGAACAAATAGAAAGGTAACTAAAGTAGATTCATGATTTATTTCCTCATTTATTCACACATTCATTCATTTAATTAAAATATTTATTAAACTACTAGGGACACTATGGTAGTCATTGAAAATGAAGAGGTAAATAAAAAGATTTCTATTCTAAAGTATTTCTAATTCTCTGAGTTAGCAAGGTGTGTTATAAGGGGATAGAAGGGTGGATGATAACAAGAGAAAGATAAAAGCAAGTGGGAAAGGGTAGCTTTTTCTCATTCTAAGGTATATTAAAGATCTCTGCAGGAATTAAACTTAAATGCTCTTCACAAAAATGTTAATTTGGGGCAATTGAAGAAGAATGCATCAGGTCTTTTATATACACTGATATAATATCCATGTATATACGCATATATTCATACACAGGTAGAATTACTTGACAATTTATTTTTACCTTAATCTTAATAACCTAGTGAGGTTTTAAATTTTTTAAAAATTTATTGGGGTGACATTGGTTAATAAAATTTTATAGGTTTCAAGTGTGCAGCCCTATGATAAACACACAATGTAATAACCAGTAAGCTTTATTCATTTCTATGATGCAATGTACTAAACCTCTTCCACACTGTCACTTGAACTCACCATATCTCTGCCATATCAAAATTATGACTTGAAAGAAACTTTCAACATTAGCATTTAGTCCACAAGGGGGAAGAGTGAGACACTGGAGATCATTCAGGAGTTTTGTAAGTCATGCCTTGATGTATGCATCAGTTCTGCCCACATTTCATTGTCCAAAACACTGAAACATGACTCCACGTGGTACAAGGAGGTTTGCAAGTGAAATCTCTGCCTAGGAAGCCATTTTACTGTAATTATTTTACCCCATAGAACAGGTCCATTTGACGGACCATATCTATGTCATCTGTGTTTAACAAGTTGTTGTATGTCAAGTAGCTAAAGAATAATCTCAAGCATTGTCAGAGTCCCTTTGTTTTCTACAGGTTTTGGTATCTCTCTTAGAACTTCTGTAACCATCTATCAGATATCATGATTCTTATATCACACTAGTGGCCCGGTGCATGAAATTCGTACACATTAAAAGGGAATTAATTAGAATAAATATTTTAATATTGCTATTTGCCCTTTCTCTATAATAGAAGTGTCAGAGATGAAAGAAAATTAGTAAAATGTCTATAAAATTTCCCTCCTGTCAGAGTCTGGGGCCTGCCGCGGCACCTAGAGTCAAGTCCCTGCCCACCACCTGCACGCACTTCGAAAACGCAGGAGACCCAGACCCAGCAGGCCCCACCCCCATTGGGTGAGACCCAGACCCAGCCGGCCCCACCCCTGTCAAGCCCCTCTGGGAGGGAGGTGCAGCCTCAGGTCCTCCAGCACTGCTGGGCAGGGGACACGGCCTGAGGTCCCCCAGCTCGGTGCAGGGGTGGGGGTGCAGCCTGAGGTGTCCAAGCCCAGCACTGGGGTGGAGGGCATGGCCTGAGGGCCCCTGTCAAGCCCTGCTGGGCTGGGGGCACGGCCTGAGGTACCCAATCAAGCCCCATGAGGTTGGGGGCGCAGCCTGAGAACTCCTGGCCCAGTGCCAGGGCGGGGGTTGCATCCTGAGGTCTGACTGACCGGAGCTGGGGCAGGGGGCATGGCCAGAGGTCCCCCGTCAAGCCCCGCCAGGTGAGGGGCGTGGCCTGAGGTCCCCTGTCAAGCCCAGCCTCCCCCGCCCCCCCACGCCCACAGTGTCACGTCAGCGCTGAACGGAGATGCACGCAGGCAGTGTCACATCCCTAGCCAGGGATACAGGCAGGGAGTTTCACCTCAGCACTGGGTGGGGACGCATGCAGGCAGCATGAGGTTAGTGCTGGGGGCAGAAGTCCCTGCCCCCGTCCCTGCCCACAGACTGGTCGTGACTGGGACACCATAACAGACAAATTAGCATATTACCTCTTTATATGTATAGATTACATAATAGAATGCATATTCTTAAAGACAAGAATTCTATGTTCTTTTTTAAAACCTTCTTCAGAGCTATACCCAATCCATGATTGTTCAAAGTTATACGATGACAACTCTTATTATTGCAACTGGTTATTTCAGTGGGAAAATCTAATGGGTATTTATTTTGAGATTAAGCTCATTGAGCTTATTTTATTATGTAATTCATCCACATTCATATATTTATAGAAGCTAAAAATTATTGTATATTATTGGCATTGACTAACATTTGTGAGCCTAACAAGAATTCTGGGAAGTCATTTTTGAAGGCCATGACTCTGACATTATATTATGGAAAAATGATCAAGAATGTCTTGCAAAACATGGAGATTGCATCACCACACTTTTACTAGTACCTCCTTGCTCTGCCATGAGGTCATAGTTTACTTTCACTCAGCTTTTGATATTCAGAAGCAGCTTTTTTTTCAGGCCACTTACTGATTCTTGACGAGACTTTTCCCAGGGCATTGATTTTGTTTTTCATAAAGTATTTTCAAGCAAAGTAGCCATGGACTTGGATCAATTCCAGACAACTATACCATTAGTACCAGGATTCTAACAGGGCATATATTGCTAGAAACATGAGTATTCTTTCTAATGGGATTTATTATGCTCTGAGATCAATGATATAAAATGTTATAATATTATTAAATTTTGAAAAGGAAGTAATTGTGAATTATCTGTTGCTTATTTGTAAAAGGAAAGTAATTAAATGCCAATGACTGTGTAAAACTTACCCTTCCCTGGTAGAGTAATGATAAGTCAACATAAACAGCATGGACAACATGATGCATATCACAAAACAGACACTCAGAGAAGACAAGTGTTCTTCCCCAAAGGGCGACCTGGGCAGTGCATCTCATGTTTCTCACAAAAGCCCATTCAAAACAAAGGTTTGAAATGCAAATCATTTTATAGCTTTGCTAGCACATAACTCTTCAATGGCTTCTTCTGCAGTTAGTACAACTACATTATGAGCTACAACAGATGGTATTAGCTAACATCTTTCAGTTTCATCTCACTCCTCTCTTCCCTTTGCTGTCACTAATTAATATTTTTTTAGAATTCTTCAAAGAAAATCTGCTTTTTCTAACTTAATAACTTGTTATTCCCTATGTGTATAATGGTCCTTAACCTGACTTTATTTGTATGTTTTTAGCTTTTCTTTCTCAGTTTCAGTGTCTGTACCAACATAGGCCTTCTTGGATGGTCCACTATACAGCCATTCTCATGACAGTACCTGTTTGCTGTTCCTCTCTATACCATGCAATATTTTCTATCACAGTAGTGATTATATAAATATTCTTTAATGCCATAAGGTAATGAAATTAAAAATTAGTGCAGAATATCTTTAAAGATCTTATGTTTGTTAACAAAATAACATATTACAAAAACACACTAGGGTTAAAAATTAAATGTAGAAATATTGAAAACTGAATAATAATGAAAATATTGTCAAAATCTGTGGATTATGATTAATATAATACTTAAGAAGAACATGAAAGAATATGAATAAATAGATGTTAAAAAAACTAAAATAGATATCCAAGAACTACATTCAAAAATTTCAAACATAGCCCAGCCAGTGTGGCTCAGTGGTTGAGTGCTGACCTACGAACTAGGAGGTCTCCATTCAATTCCTGTCAGGGCATACGCCTCAGTTGACAGCTCAACCCCCAGTCTGGGGCATGCAGGAGGGGCAGCCGATCAATAATTCTCTCTCATCATTGATGTTTCCATCTCTCCTTCTCTATCCCTTCCTCTCTGAAATCAATAAAAAACTATTTTAATAAGTTTTTCAAACACAAATGGTTTTAAGAGTTATATTTCTCTCAGCCCTGGACAGATAGCTCAGTTGGTTACAGTGTTGCCCCAATATGCCAAGGTTGCAGCTTCATCCCTGGTCAGAGCATGGACAAGAATCAACCAGTGAATGCATAAATAAGTGGAAGAACAAATCCATGCTTCTCTCTCTCCTCTCTCTCTCTCTCCAAACCAGTTTAAAAAATTTAAAAAGAGTTATATTTATCAAACCTTCAAGAACAATTAATTTGATTTTTTAGTTGTACAAAAATCTTTTAAAAATCACTTCATTTATCAATTAATTTAATAAGACCCTTATAATCATGTTTCTAAAACTAGATCAGAACAAAATGACAACAAAATTACAGGCCCAATTCACTGAAGAACGCAGATGTTAAAATTCAAAGCAAATTATTAAGTGAGAAATTCTAATAGTGCATTGAATACATACTTTATTATATTAATTATAAGAATGTAAAAATGTTTTAGTAACAGAAAAACTCACAATATGGTAATATATTTGGTCACCATAACAGATTAAAGGAGAAAATCTATGTTCTGTAAGTTACTTCAGAAAAATACAACAAATATAGGTTTATCATCTGTTAATGATTTTAAAAAATGCTTACTAGAAAAATAGAAAATCAGGTATATAATAGCTAACTTTTTTTTACCAAAACATATAACAAGCAGTACACTTAAAAAGTATACTTTATAAACATTTCCTTTAACATCAGGGATAAGAAAAGAATGTCCAATATTATTCCTCCTGTTGCATTGTAATTCAGGCCCCAGCCAATGTTATTTATAAACAAAATAGAAGTTTAGTTTATTTGAGTATGATAGAATATTTTGCCTAGAAAATCCAATAAAATGATAAAATCAATGTGCTATTATAACTAATTACATTTTAGCAAGACTGCAGAAATGAAGTAAAATCTTAAGTCAGTATATATCTACACAGCAACAATAACATGAAAGTAATGTAAGATACATTAGAGCATGTAAAAATATTAAAATATCTGGGAATTATATTACTGAAAAAAATAGGCATCCCATGAAAAAAACAACTTTAGAACTGGGTGGTGGACACACGGTGCAATATGCAGGTCTTGTAACAAAGACACCCACACCTGAAACCTATATGATCATGTTGGCCAAAGTCACCCCAATACATTTAATAAAAACAAACAAACAAAAAACAAGAGAGGGAACTGAAAAAAAAAAAAAAAGAACTCTAATAAAGAAGAGACAAATGATCTACCTCAGGGTTTCTCCACCTCAGCGTTTTTGACCCTTGGGAACAGATAATAATCCAGCCTGTGTATTGTAGGGATATTTGCATCTTTTCCTGGATATCAGTAGCATCTCCCCAGTTGTAATAACCAAAAATTAAATAACTAACATTTCTGGATAATGTCCCCCAGGGGTCAAAATTGCCACTGATCTTAATAAATGGAGAGGCCCAGCCTGTGTTGCTCAGTGGTTGAGCATCAAACCATGAATCAAGAAGTTGCTGGCTCCATTCCTGATCAGGGTGAGAGGTAATCTCTACTCTTAAAGAAGAAAACCTAACAATATAGAAAGATGATTTATCTCCACAAAGTAATCTGTGATTACAATGTAATCACAATAATAATTTCATTTGAAGATCCTTTATAAACTTAATTTTAAATACATAGAAATATTTACATACAGGTAATGGGTAGTCAATTAAAATTTATAAAATGAAAATAATAATGAGGGAAGATTGCATACAGAGACAAAAAACATACTTTTATGCTTCAAATTCATAATCATGATAACATTTAAAAACAACAACAATAACAACAGTAATTATTAACTAAAAAAGAAAGAACTAAACTATTCTATATAATAAAAGCCTAATATGCTAAGTGTCTGGTTGCCTGGTGGTCGACTGTTCAACCAATCAAAGCGTAATATGCTAATGATATGCTAAGGTCTCTCAACTGCTTGCTAAGAGCACATATGAAAATGGATGAGTTGGATTAAAGACTTAACATATACTTACTAAGCATCCAAAATACCTTTCTGTTCTTGGGTAGAGAAGAAGCTTTAAACAAACAATATACACTTGATGTATTATAGAATTATAAACCTGAAGCCTATATAATTTTATTAACCAAATGGGGAGCAGACCTCAGCCTTCAGGTGGACATCCTTAACACTTCTGCAGAGGCAGGAGAGGCTCCTGCCACTGATGCTGCACTCGCCAGCCATGAGCCCGGCTTCTGGCTGAGCAATGTTCCCCCTATGGGAGCGCACTGACCACAGGGGGCAGTCCCTGCATTGAGCAGGATCGGGCCAAAACCAGTTCTCCAACATCCCCTGAGTGGTCCCTGATTGAGAGAGGGTGCAGGCCAGGCTAAAGGACCCCACCAGTGCACGATCGGGACCGGGGAGGGATGTGGGAGGTTGGCCAGCCGGCGAGGGACTGTGGGAGGGCTCCAGGGTGTGTCTGTCCCATCTCGCTCAATCCTGATCAGACGGACCCCAGTAGCAAGCTAATCCACCAGTGTCAGTGTCTGCCCCTGATTGTCAGTTCACGTCATAGCGACTGGTCGACCAGACGACTATCTGCCCCTGGTAGTCAGTGCACATCATAGGAAGCAAGTGAATGGCCTTAGCGTATTATTAGCATACTAGAGGCCCGTAGCAGGAAGATTCCTGCAAGAACAGGGCTTCTGGCGGGCTTCCCTCCTGCCACCGCCACCCTTCCCGCTCCCCCACCCCGTGCTTTCCCTCCCGCCCTGCCCCGCACTTTCCCTCCCGCAGCCACCGACCCCCTGCACTTTCCCTCCCGCCGCCACCTCCGCCTCACTTTCCATTTTCCCTCCCTCTTCCTTCTATGCTGTTTTCAGTCTTCACCCCGTCTGCATATGCAAATTAACCTCCATCTTTGTTGGGTTAATTTGCATGCTCGCTCTGATTGGCTGGTGGGTGTGGCGGAGTGATGGTTAATTTGCATGTTTCTCTTTTATTAGTGTAGATTGCTAATAATACCGAATGACCGGACACTTAGCATATTAGGCTTTTATTATAGAGGATGTCACCTAAAAAATAAAAATAAACTATGGGAAAAAATTCAAAATCACAAAATAAGACCAACATAATTAATAGATTACATCAGAATTTTAATTTTTTATTCATTGAGTGGAAGAATAGTAAAAGTTAAACTATATTATAAGATGTGAAAATATACTCTAGGTATCTAGAAATGACTAGACTTTCACATATACAGTAGGCAGAGAACTGCAGATCAAGAGACAATAAAAGTAGAAAACAGTTTGCAAGGAAGTAAAAACTCAGTGTAGAGAAGAGGAAGCTATGGAAGCTAATGAATATATGAAAAAATATTTGTAATCATTAGTAAGTAAAAAAAAAATCTAAATAACAATAAAATATGTCTCAGTCTATTAGACTGGCAATAATCAAAAGTATGGAAAATGCCAAGTGTTAGTGGCGATGCAACTCTCACTGATGGTAAGATTGTGGGGATTGGCAGTCATTCTAGAAAGCACCATGTGGGGACATGTGGAAGGTTACTCACTGCAGCCATATGCTTAGCCAGGGAAAGGGGTGGGAAGCAAATTGACTGTCCATCATCTGGGATGGGAGAGATAAAATGTGTCAGATGGCACCATAGAGTGCTATCAAGAAGTTAGAAGCTATGACTTAGATATGCTCACAGCATAATGGATAGATCATAGACATATACTAGTAGTACTTTGTAAAAAACAGAGAGAAAAAAGCATGAGAGATAACACAATAACATTTAATCATTAAGCAGAAACTTGCATCCAATAATTTAAACACTTTAAATGTCTTTCTAGTGGGAACTTTTGTTCTGTGGCTTTTGCAAATGTCACGTAATTATGTTCCCCCCAGGCTGCACCCCTCCTTTGGAGTTAATTTGCCTTCTCTTCTTTTCTGCTTTCCTAATTACATTTTCATAACTATACCTATAATAACACTGCTCACATTTAAATTGCGTACTATCATTTCACTTTCCCTGTCTCCATACTTCCTTGTTTACTGGTGCTCTAAAAAGGTAGGATAAACTGAAAATGCAATATTCAGTATGCTGTGCTTCAAAACCCCTCCTACTGCCAACTCCCCTCTCACGGTGGCCACGTGTCCCAGGAAGCCCTACACAACTAAGAACACACAGATTCTCTCAAAATATACATACGTTTTCTTTTTTTTCTTTTTTATTGTTTGAAGTATTACAAATAATAGTACATATGTCTCCTTTTTTTTTTTTTCCCATTGACCTCCCCCCTGGCCTCCCCTACCCCCCAGTACATACCTTTACCTGCCCCCCCAGTGTCTTGTATCCTTTGGTTATGCTTATATGCATGCGTACAAGTCCTTTGGTTGATCTCTTACAGGCCCCTCACCCCCAACCTCCCCTGCCTTCCCGCTGTAGTTTGACAGTCTGTTCAATGCTTCTTTGCCTCTGTATCTATTTTTTCCCCATTTCTTTCCTTTAAAAAATCTTGCCTCTGCAGACTAGAAATAAACATATAATAACAAAAAATGTTTGAGTCCCACTTTCAATGTCCAACAGTTCTGAGTCCCCATTTTAATGTCAAACAGTTCCTTATGTGTACATGTCAGCAATGATATCTGGATGGTGGGCACATGGTGACAATGCAGGTCCAACCCTCTCTGGTTTGGTCCTAGGCAACCTGCTGCGACACACAGCTGCTGACTGCTAGCGTGGCAAGGCGTCGTCAGCGTCTTCCATCTCTGGACTGTTTCTCCTCTTGTCTTCGTGGTTGGAGCAGACCTGTCAATTCCTCTCTGTTGCAGGAATCCACATGGTCTTGGAGTTGTTTTCTGAAAATATACAAACATATTCTCGACCAAAAGTTAATAAAGGAATCTTTTCTATATAATTGATTTGGGATCCTTTTTATTTTTGCCCAAACGATTTTCCTTTGTCTTATTTAGACATCATGTGTGTTTTTCATGGGTGTCTTGCTGTTAGCATTACAAATGAAAATTAATTTTGTAAAGTAAAAATTTTCTAGATGTAATTTACTTATAGGATATTTTTCCTTACATGATATTACCCTACTATCCCCCCTTTTTTGATTAATGGAGGCTTTTGTAAATTTTATAATGCAGTCTTGATAACCTTAAATTTTATTTTTTTGCACAAAAATATGACTGCTTTAGTTTCATTGCATGTCCAGGAATTTTACCATGAGATGAACTACCAATAGAAATTTTAGTTACCACTTTAGGAACAGCTTTTTGTCCAGTACAATTAAATTTTCTTGAATATTCACTTATTTCAATTAGCCTATTTAAATTAATCTGAAAACTTGATTATTATTTTACTGTCAAATTTAATACTCTACCAACAATCGTAGTTTACCCTGTAAATATTAGTGGAAAGGATTATTTGCATTCTTGAGTAGGCCCTGAGCATTCCTGGTGCTAGGCTGGATTTAGATATAGGGCAGCTGCTGTCGGCCAAGTCTCTGTCTGTCACCTGTGTCCCGATCTGAGCTGGGTGTGGGAAGCAAAGCAGCCATGGGGGCAGGAGATCTCCCTCAGATGGGGTGAGGATTCAGGCCCCTGCAAGATTGGGAGAGTGAGGGTCTGTGCCCCACCTCTGTTGACCCCCAAGTTCTCTCCTGATGGCCCCTCTGCGACTGTGCCTGTCTTAGGTTGTTCCTTCCCTGAGGAATTACATACGTTTTCTTAACATTTTTTCGTAAAATGTAGAAAACCAAAGGACCTGTGCCTGGATTCTTAATCACAGGAGATATAGGGGAAACAGCGCCCTGATTTACTGAAAAAAAATTAGGTGAATGGAAAAAAATATGTCATCCCCAAAATCTGTCCGATACAAATGGTATTTTTAGTCAGGAGACAGATGGAAGTGAAAATTAGGCATCTTCTCATATTTGCAAGCTTTCTATTTCACGTAATGAATTATAGGTATAATAATAACATTCTCTAATGACAAAATGTTTTCCCTCAATCCAGCTCTATCTGCCTTACACTTCAAATTTTCTTTCCCCATGCATTAAAGAGTTATATTAAATATATATTTAAATTTACATTATACATGGAATAATAAATGATGTATACAAGATATAAAGTTTAATATATAAACTAAGTAATAAATCACACTTATAATCCTATATAATAAAAGCTTAATATGCTAAGTGTCCAGTCATCCAGTCAGCCATTCAACCAATCAAAGCATAATATGTTAATGACTAGAGACCCAGTGCATGAAATTCGTGCACGGGGGAGAGGGGTGTCTCTCAGCCCAGCCTGCACCCTCTCCAATCTAGGACCCCTCGAGGGATGTTTGACTGTCCCTTTACAGGGATCAGGCCATGGGGGTGTGGGCAGCCTGGGTGAGGGGCTGAGGGCTGTATTCAGGCTGGCCACACCCCCCAGTGACCCAAGCTCCCAGCCCCTCCTTTTTTTTCTTTCTTTTTTTTTTTTTCTCAGCACCTCCTTGAGCGGAATCCAGGGCTGGCTGGAAGCAGGTATCTGGGATTTATTTATCTTCTATAATTGAAACTTTGTAGCCTTGAGCGGAGGCTAGGGCTGGCCAGGACAGGTGGGAAGCTTGGCTTCCTCCATCACCAGGGGCAACCCAAGCCTCCTGCTCGCTCCAGCTCCATGGCCACTGCCATCTTTGTTGGGTTAATTTGCATATTCACTCCTGATTGGCTGGTGGGTGTAGCGGAGTGATGGTCAATTTGCATATTTCTCTTTTATTAGTGTAGATATGCTAAGGCTGCTCAACTGCTTGCTATGACGTGCACTGAACACCAGGGGGCAGATGCTTTGACCGATAGGTGAGCTTGCTCCTGGGGTCCGGCTGAACAGGACTGAACGAAATGGGTTAGACACACCCTGGAGTCCTCCCATGGTCCCTCCCCAACTGGCCAACCTCCCGCATCCCTCACCGGCCCCAATCGTGCACCGGTGGGGTCCCTCGGCCTGGCCTGCACCCTCTCACAATCTGGGACCCCTCAAAGGATGTCAGAGAGCTGGTTTCGGCCTGATCCTGCAGGCCAGGCCAAGGGACCCCACTGGTGCACGAATTCATGCACCGGGTCTCTAGAAATACAATAAGTATACTTAAATTAAAATGATAATTTCTGCCTAAATCTTTAGGTATAAAAAGTATAAAACTGACATGTAAACTAAGTCATTTTTTCTTGTTTCAGGCCTTCTGGTTATTTTTACTCCCTCCCTGTACCTGTTCAGAGCTTTTTGGACTCATGATTCCAATAATTGGCATCCTGGAGAGGCCCAGCCGGTGTGGTTCAGTGGTTGAGCATCAAACCATGAACCAAAAAGTCTCAACTTTGTTTTAACCAATGATATGAATGAGGTGAGGATTATGTCTCAATCCACATAATTGAAAACAATAGTCTACAGCCAAGAGTAAAGGATTTTAGGATTCTAGAGCTGTCTTTTTAATTTGTGATTAGTCTAAATCTAGGTGGGTAAATAAAGTCAAGATGAATGCATGAAATTTACTCTCAGGTCAGCCTCTGTTTCTTTATCAAAACTTATTGAGACTGGGTTAAGTGGAAGTTCCATTTTTAATTTTTTGAGGAAACGCCATACTGTTTTCCACAGTGGCTGCACCAGTCTGCATTTCTACCAGCAGTACATGAGGGTTCATTTTTCTCTACATTCTCACCAGCACTTGTCATTTGTTGATGATAGCCATTCTGACAGGTGGTACCCAGTGAGATGGTACTTCATTGTTTTGATTTGCATCTCTCGGATGATTAGTGACTTTGAGCATGTTTTCATATGTCTCTCAGCCTTCTGTATGTCCTCTTTTGAAAAGTGTCTATTTAGGTCCTTTGCCCATTTTTTGATTGGATTGTTTATCTTCCTTTTGTTAATTGTATGAGTTCCCTATAAATTTTGGAGATTAGATCCTTATTGAAGATAACATTGGCAAATATGTTTTCCCATGCAGTTAGCTTTCTTGTTGTTGTTTTTTTCGTGGTTTCTTTTGCCATGCAGACACTTTTTATTTTGATGTAGTCCCATTTGTTTATTTTCTCCTTAGTTTCCATTGCCCTAGGAGCTGAATTGGTAAAGATATTGCTAAGACAAATGTCTGCTATTTTGCTACCTATAGCTTCTTCCTGTGGTTTCCTATCTTATGTTTAAGTCCTTTATCCATTTTGAGTTTATTTTTGTGTATGGTGTAAGTTAGTGATCTAGTTTCATTTTTTTGCATGTATCTGACCAATTTTCCCAAAACTATTTATTGAAGAGACTGTCTTGTCTCCATTGTACGCTCTTGCCTCCTTTGTCAAATATTAATTGATCATAATGGCTTGGGTTGATTTCTGGGTTCTCTGTTCTGTTCCATTGATGTACATGTCTGTTTTTGTGCCAGTACTAGGCAGGAATATATCCCAAGAAAACAGAAGCGCCAATCAGAAAAGACATATGCACCCCTATGTTCATAGCAGCACAATTCACCATAGCTAAGATTTGGAAACAGCCTAAGTGCCCATCAGCAGATGAGTGGATTAGAAAAGTGTGGTACATCTACACAATGAAATACTACGCTGATGTAAAAAAGAAGGAATTCTTACCATTTGCAACAACATGGATGGAACTGGAGACCATTATGCTAAGCGAAATAAGCCAGTCAGAGAAAGATAAATATCATGTGATCTCACTCATTGGTGGAATATAATGAACAACATAAACTGATGAACAAAAATAGAACCAGAGTCATAGAAGCATCAAGCAGACTGTCCAACCTATGAGGGAAGGTGGGGGGGGGAGGGTATGAAGGGATAAGAGATCAACCAAAGGTCTTGTATGCATGCATATGAGCATAACCAATGGACACAGACAGGGGCGGGGTGTTGGTGAGGGCATGTGCTGGGGGATGGAGGCGGCCGGGGAGAGGTCAATGGGAGAAAAAAAGGAGTCTTATGTAATACTTTAAACAGTGAAGAATTTTAAAAAATAAAACTTACTGAGAGTTCTGTCATTCAACAGAATTATCCGGTCTGGGCCAGGCATTGTTCTTTGAACTGAAATTTAGAAGACAAAAGAACCAACAGGGTCTCTGCTTTCTTAAGTTTTTCATGTTACTTAACTAGTCAACAAATAGATATAAGAATTTCATGAATTGAAAAGGAATACAAAGTAAAGTGAAACAGAGTGACTATAGCAAGTGTGTGCCAGGCTGCTGTATGGGTGTTTAGACAGGAGGAATCCACTTGAGACCAGGTTTTTAAGAGAGGTTCTGTAAGAATTTTATGTTTGAGCAGAAACCAGTTGAAAGAAGAAACGAGCCATAGGAAGACCAGGGCACTGGGGGCTTGATCTCATAAGTTCCAACGTACATTCCATTACACTGCACTGTCTCCAATAAGGCTGACTATTTCTGTTTTAAAAAGGGCCCATGGCCCTAACCGGTTTGGCTCTGTGGATAGAGCGTTGGCCTGCGGACTGAATGGTCCCAGGTTTGATTCCGGTCAAGGGCATGTATCTTGGTTGCAGTCACATCCCCAGTGGGGAGTGTGCAGGAGGCAGCTGATCGATGTTTCTCTCTCAACGTCGTTTCTAACTTTCTATTCCTCTCCCTTCCTCTCTGTAAAAAATCAATAAAATATTTATTTAAAAAAAGGGCCCATAAAATAATTTCTTAATTTAACTTAATGTATTTGGAGTTTATTGATTTCTGTAGTTTGTGTTTTCCATTAAATCACTGTAAGAAACAAAGTGAAAGTTGATTTAAAAATAACCTTGAATTATGATATTTATTATTTTGGTTATTAAACTTGTAATAAATGTTAGAAAAAAAATCTCTAAAGGAAATAAAGAAAATACTTTAATGTGTTCAGTTGAAAGACATACCAGATACACAGATGATAGATATATGTTGGGCATTATGTAGACAAGAATATTGTTTTATTACTTCCTCCCACTTTTTTTTTTAACTGAATTGTCTGTTTTCATTTGTTTGTTTGTTTGGTACGGCAATAAAGCAGCCAGAAATATCCTGATAGAGTGACCTAATGAAGGAAAGATGTCTTAAAATATTGAAGAGAAATACAAGAAATCTAATTTATTCTCTTCACTTAGAATCACTCTAAATCTAGGTGAATTGCATAGAAAATTACAATGCTTCTGTCAGTTGTGATTTTTTTTTCTTCCAAAGACAAGGAACAAAAGATTATTTATACCTTTACAAATCATCCACCACCCACTTCCTTTTTATCCCCATCCCTTATTAATGGGTAATAAAGACACCTGCCAATATTTGCAAGGTAAATTTTTAAAGGCAAAATTACTGAACTTCCTAAGAAATGTTTTGGGGATGAGTTGATAAGATCAGAAAAAAAATCAAAATGCAAAAAACATGCTGGAAAAGCATGTGAGGAATCCAAATTTACAACATTGAAATTAACACAGCAGTGTTCAAACTTCATAAATGTGCAATAATTAGGCTAGAAGCAAAACATATGAAAGCAGAGAACAATCATATGTTAACCTAGTCTGATGCTCAGAGAATAATCTCAGGTTCAGTTGAGAATTTGCTACTGTTTCTAAGCATTTTAGATTGCTTTCATGCTTAGTTCATCAGTTTGAAAAAAGTTATGCACATACTGTAAAATTCTTCTGCATATGTTACCAGCTCTTCTTTTGCTGTTTATATCACCACTAATTAACATTTTTAATTAAGACAAAAAACACTGTTAGCATAATACATGAAAAATTGGAGCAGGTGCTTAGGGCAATAATTTGTATAAATAGCTGTTTGCCCTACGCCAGCATCTAAATTATAATCATTAGCTAGCTTTTTAGTGGATCAAAGAGAAATTCTGTCTTTTATTTAATTTAAGGAGAAAACAGGAAGGAAAAATATACTACAAAAATAAATGCAGACACTACCAAATTTTATCATCCTCATTATACTCCTAGTATACGCTCCATTTAAAACAGCCCTTTAGAAACCTGTCTGGTCAGCTCTCTCTCCACCACCTCTGACCTCCCTGTACGCTCCAAGTTATTCTTGAAGGCATTGTTCTAAAAAGAAATGTTCTTCCTGACTATCTCTGCTGTCCAACTCTCTTCTCCCATCAGAAGCTGGATGGACTTTTAAAAATATATTTTTATTGATTTCAGAGAGGAAGGGAGAGGGAAAGAAAAAGACAGAAACATCAATGATGAAAGAGAATCACTGATCGGCTGCCTTCTGCACACCCCACACTGGGGATCGAGGTCGCTACCCAGGCACGTGCCCTGACCAGGAATCAAACCAGTGACCTCCTGGTTCACAGGTCGACACTCAAGCACTGAGCCACACCAGCCAGGCCAGGATGGATTTTTATAGTACTTTGTACTCTATGCCATTAAAATAAGTACTCGTATTAAAATGAGTTCATAAATATGTTCATTTTGTCTAACAAAAGAGCAAACAGCTGGAAGATTTATATTGCCAGTACATCACTAAATTAAGGTAATTTGGATCATTGAAGTAAATTAAATTTAATTAGCTATCTAAAGAGACCTACTTCCAGGAAATGAATCACATGTGCTATCTCAATTCGTGTGGCTTCAAAGTTACCTCAATCTCTATGGCCTCAGTTCTTACTTCTGCAAAGGCTTCTCTTCTGCCCAGATTCTGGTTAGATTTTAAGATAATGGTGTCATTTGCCTCCTAGATGCCTAGGAAGAAACTGCAGATTTATTGGTGGTCTTTTTTACTCTCTCATCTCTGATAGTCAATGCTCACAACCCATCATGACAACTAAAATTTAGTGAGCATGTATGATGCACTCTGCTCAGGGATGCTCTCTTGAAACGCCTCTGCTATCCCCCGCTCTATCACGTCAGTCCCCGTTCATGGCCTTATCATTTGCCTGATGATTCTAATGCCCTTGTTTTGATTTTCCATTCCTCATTCTTTCAACCTTCACATTGTGGCTAAATTACTTTTTTTTCCTAATTTTTAAAATAAAAATGGTTCATTTCTCTTCTTCCCTATCAGTAAGTATAGCTATCTTGGCCTCTCTAGGGAGTAAATATTTTGTGGACTATGTACCACATATTCTATGTTTAATATTTAATTTTTAAGTACTCTAACCAACTTTGATCTGTCCCTGGTCAATTCCTCAGGCTTGTTCCTCACTCTGACATTCCTCAGTCCACACACACACACACACACACACACACACACACACACACCTCTGCATCATTGCCATAAGGAAGTATTAGGTATCATTCCCTTTGGGAATTTGATCAGTTACTCTAATAAATTTAAAAAAATCATCATCACTGTATTGGGTTCTCCAGTGAAACAGAGCCAATCATATATATGAGGAGATTTATTGTAGGAATTGTCTCACATGTTTATGGAAGGAGAGAAGTCCCATAAGGCACTGTCTGCAAGCTGCAAGCACCGGAAAGCCAGGGGTGGAATTGAGTTTGAGTCTGAAGGTCTAAGAACCTTGGGAGCCAATGGGGAACTCTCAGTCTGAGGTGGAAGACCTGAGAAGGGGTGCATATCCAGAGTGTGAAGGCAGGGACACCCGTGTCTTCAGGCAAGAGAAGATGGACATCTCAATTCAAAAAGAGAGAGAAAATGTGCCATTTCTCCACCTTTTTATTCTCTTTGGACTGTCATTGGCGAGCGTGGATCATCTTTCCTCACTTTATTGATTTCAACGCTAATTTCTTCCAGAAACATCTTCCCAGACACACCCAGAAATATTGCTTTGCTAGCTATCTGGGCATGTCTTATCCCATTCAAGTTAACACTAAAAATTAGCCATCATTATCACTACAAATCGTGTAGCATTTAGTATATGCTGTAGGCTGTCCTAAACACTTTAGAAATACAACTCATTCAATTCCTTGTGAGATAGTTGGTAACATTTCATCTATATTACACATGAGAAAACTGAATAACAAAGAATTTACTCAAATGATTAAATGGCAAGGTCAGAGTTCAAGTTCAGGAAGTTTGCCCTCAAATTCCATGTTCAGAACCACCAAGCTGGACTGATCTTCTCGCTGAGCTCCTCCATAGCAGTTGTGCAGTAGCACTTTATTATCTTAAAGTCATAACAAAAATTCAACTACAATATATCATGACTCAGTAAGTTTGACTTACACAAACAGGAGGTGGTGCTATGCATGTAACTTGGGATGTTAGGATACATTTTGTGTTTATCAGAGTGGGGTTAGAGATCAACCAAAGGACTTGTATGCAGGCGTATTAGCATAACCAATGGACACAGACACTGGGGCAGTGGGGGCTTGCCCTCGAGGGTGGGAGTGGCCGGGGGGGTGGGGCTTCAATCAGGGAAAAAGAAGACATGTAATACTTTAAACAATAAAAAAAAGAATGAGGTATTTATAACACAGTATCTTTACTTATGTCAAATGACCGATGTCCTTCACAAGAAACTGAATGACAGAAACTGTCCGTTTGCATTTCCCCCAATTTCATACGTTGAAATTGTAACCACAAAGTAATGGACTTAGGAGATGGGGCCTGTGGGAGGTGATTAGTAAGTAAGGATGGAACACTCACAATGGGATCAGTGCCTTTATAAAAGAGACTCCAGAGAGCTTCCTTGCCCTTTCTACAATTGCTTCCTGAGAGGATGTGGACTCTTCTACACCAGGTATCTTGCAGAATGCAGGCATATTAGCATAACCAATGGACACAGACACTTCTTGAGCCAGAGCGAGGAGGAGGGCTGGATAAAATCAGGATCTTCTACAGAAGTGTGTAATGGCTTTTTAAAAATCCATTTTAATAAATGAATGATAGTGTCCTATTGTTTTACTTGACAATTACCTTATAATCATTCTTAATGTCTCATTTAAAATGTAATATATCCTTTTCTTGTTAATGTGAATGGCAACTATTAGTGCTCCTTATATCTTCCTAAAGGTATTTTCATTCACCATATAAAATATTAATTGTCAGCAAAATTGGTGTATTCACATGAGAAAAATGAGTGAAAAAAAGAGAATCAATCTTTTTTAAAAATGGGCAAAATCTAAGTGTTCTTAAAGTAGGTATTCCCTCAAACTCAATTTATAACTACTATAAAATAATAATCCCATTTTGGTGTTCACTTTTATGTGTCTATCTACAGCTCTTTCAAAATATTGTGTTTGGATGAAGAGGTAGAAACTTAAAAACAGTGAAAGTAAAATTAAGGCTTGAGCTTGTTAGCCTCAGCAGAGGAACCTGCCAACAAAGATGGGCTTTGCAGTTAACACCCTCCCCGCCAAAATCATTATCAAATATTTGTGAATTTTGAACAAAGACAATGAAATCTGGCCTGTCACACACATGTATAATAATAAAAACATAATATGCTAATTAGACCAGACAGCCAAAGAACTTCTGGACATCATTCCGGGGCAATTTGGGGTGATCAGGTAGGCAGGCAAGCAGTTAGGGGCGATCAGGCAGGCAGAGTGGTTAGGGGCAATCAGGCAAGCAGGCAGGTGAGCGGTTAGGAGCCAGCAGTCCAAAATTGTAAGACGGATGTCCAAAGGCTAGTTTAGGCCCAATCCCTCAGGGATTCCTGTGGGATTGGGCCTAAACCGGCAGCTGGACATCCCCAAGGGGTCCTGGATTGTGGGAGTGTGCAAGCCAAGCTGAGGGACCCCCGCCCCCCCATGCATGACTTTTGTGCCCTGGGCCTCTAGTACAAATGTAATAACAACTAGAGGCCCAATGCATGAAATTTGTGCCCAGGGGGTCCCCTCAGCCCAGCCTGCACCCTCTCCAATCTGGTACCCCTCAAGGGGTGTCCAACTGTCATTTTAGGTCCGATCCTGGGGCCATCCCTCTCACAATTCAGGACCCCGGGCTCCTAACTGCTCACCTGCCTGATCAACCCTAACTGCCCTGTCCCTACTAGCCTGATCACCCCTAACCAACTCTGCCTGCTGGCCTGATTGCCCCTAACTGCCTCCCCTGCTGGCCTGGTCGCCCCCAACTGCCCCCCCGCCCTGCCAGCCTGGTCGCCCCATGCAACCTGCTGTTTGGTTGTCCATCTGTTGTTTCAGTCATGATGACCCCTGGATTTTTGTATATTAGGATTACAAAGATTATTTTCTATTGTGCTTTTTATATTTATACTAGAGGCCCGGTGCACAAAATTCGTGCACGGGGGGGTCGTCCCTCAGCCCAGCCTGTACCCTCTCCAATCTGAGACCCCTCGAGGGATTTCCAACTGCCCGTTTAGGTTCGATCCCAGTAGGATCGGACCTAAACGGGCAGTCAGACATCCCTCTCACAATCCAGAACTGCTGGCTCCCAACTGCTCGCCTGCCTGCCTTCCTGATTGCCCCTAACTGCTTCTGCCTGCCAGCCTGATCACCCCCTAACCATTCCCCTGCCAGCCTGATTGATGCCTAACTGCTCCTCTGCCAGTCTGTTTGCCCCTAACTTCCCTCCCCTGCAGGCCTGGTCACCCCTAACTGATCTCCCCTGCAGGCCTGGGTCCCCCCCAACTGCCCTACCCTGCAGGCACGGTTGCCCCCAACTTCCCTCTTCTGCCATCCTGGTCACCCCTAACTGCCCTCCCCTGCAGGCTTGATCGCCCTCAACTGCCCTCCACTGCAGGCTTGATCACCCCCAACTGCCCTCCCTTGCAGGCCTGGTCCCTCCCAACTGCCCTCCCCTGCTGGCCATCTTGTGGTGGCCATATTATGTCCACATGGGGTCAGTCATGTTGACCACATGGGGGCAGCCATCTTGTGTGTTGTAGTGACGGTCAATTTGCATATTATTCTTTTATTAAATAGGAGGATTAGCTAGAATAGAGGCCTGGTGCATGGGTAGGGGCCAGCTGGTTTGCCCTGAAGGGTGTCCCAGATCAGGGTGGGGGTTTCCTTGGGGCATGGGGTGGCCTGGGTGAGGGGCCTGTGGTGGTTTGCAAACCAGCCATGCCCCAGAGCGACCCAAGCGGAGGCCCTGGTATTTGGGATTTATTTATCTTCTATAATTGAAACTTTGTAGTCTTGAGCAGAGCCAAGCCTCCTGCTTGCTCCATGGCCACAACCATTTTTGTTGGGATTTATTTATCTTCTATAATTGAAACTTTGTAGCCTTAGGCCGAGGCCAAGGCAGGCCAGGGCAGGTGGAAAGCTTGGCTTCCCCCATTGCCAGGGTAACCCAAGCCTCCTGCTCTCTCCATGGCTGCAGCCACCTTGGTTGATTTAATTTGCATACTTGCTCCTGATTGGCTGGTGAGTGTGGCTTGTGGGTGTAGCGAAGGTACGGTCAATTTGCATATTACTCTTTTATTAGATAGGGCTCGTAGCCCTGCGCACGAATCCATGTGCCAATATGAACACATTAGGTTTAAAATCAGTAAAAACTTGCTTTTTATCATTTATTGGTTTAATAAGAATAAAGATTAATTTTACCTGAATTTTTCAGAATATAGAGACCTTCTCATAAACTACTAAATTCCACAGGCTTAGATATCTACTCCTGACATTGTAACATTTTATTAGCTTAAATAGTTGCTTATGAGAATCACTTTGTCTCCTGAAAAACAATAAATTTATATGCCTATACTTAATATAGCCCAGATGCTGAATGGTTGCATCTGTACATTGAAGCCAAATACACTAGCATGCTCCTTTACTTGGTGTAGATACTTTAAATATTTTGCCAGTTGTGGGAACTATGGATTAGTTTATGTGGGGGAAAAAAAAGTTTCAACTGTATTTCAGAAACATGTGAAAGCTGATAATACAGTTCCCCCGTTAATATATACTAGTAATCTGGAGAAAATCCCAGGATAGCAAAGTGAGCAAGTCAAATTTATGGGTCCAGCAATCTATCTAAATGTGTTACAAATAGTTCAGAAAACATTAAGTTCTATCAAGTAAATTTATAATTTTTAAGAACTATAGGATCATTGGATCTGTGTATCTACATTGTGAAAATAAAGATCAGTAAAGTGTACAGGGGTGTTTACCATTGTAAATTTGAGAGTTAGACACATCTGGAGTTTGTGCTGGCTTTGCCTTTAGAAAGTGTTTGATTTTAATCCTGCTGATCATCTTAAATTTTAAATCTCTAGAGTTAAAACATCTACTTCATCAAGTCGCCATGAGGCACAAATAAACACTGTAAATAGAGAAAGTGGTATTGTGCCATGGAAGCTGCTAAATAAATCATCCTATATAATAAAAGGCTAATATGCAAATTGTCCCCTTAAGAGTTCGACCAACTGGGAGTTCAACCACTTGCTATGTTGTGCGCTGACCACCAGGTGGCAGCGTGGAATGAAGGAAAGCCCTGGCTGGCAGCCAGAAGGCCCCGATGAGCCCTGATAACCAGCCAGGCCTAGGGACCCTACCAGTGTACGAATTTTGTGCTCCGGTCTCTAGTGATTATATAATAATCTAGAACATACAGATTATCTCCTTGGTTTATGATGTTTAGAGAAATAGGTGATATATAACATCAAAATGTGATATATCATTATATATATATATATATATATATATATATATATATATATTCCATATAATAACTTAATTTGAATGATCTTTACCTGATATCTCCGACTCACTCTTAATTTGTGAACTCCTTTAATATATCAGTTATGTATTGGCTTATTCCTCACATTCCATATACTGTCTTTCCTCATCTTCCCTACACTAGACTATTGACAAATATACTAGGCTCCCAGCAAAATGTGTGTTTCTTTTATTGTGTTAGCTTTTTACATTTAATTGAAATACTGGCTTAATTTTACGTAATTAATAGAATAACTATGAGAAGGCATTTAAACCGTGCACATGTGCATATGTGTGTGTCTGATCAAGAGAAGGAACTCAGTGAAAACCATCTTTTGAACTAAGACATGTTATGCTATTTAAGCACATCTAAAATGATGTAACTCAAACTGAAGGTGACTCAGAAACTTACTTTTGTTTTATATAAAAAATATTTTATATTAAAGTTGAACACTGCTGAAATAGAAATGCTTATATTTTCTCAAACTGTTGAAATGTATAAAAATGAATAATAATAGTGCTATCAGAAAAAAATCTGATTAATAATAATAGTTATCAGAAAAATAACCAACTATAAAACAAAACTTATTATTTTTCTTTGGTTTTCAAATACTTTCCCTTCTACACTAAATGGTTAAAAGTAAGTTACACTTTAAGAGGAAATATAATAAATTTTTAAAAGAGACCCATAATATGTACAAACTTAACTTATACAGTGTTACATGTCAAGTATACCTCAATAAATCTGGAAAGAAAAAAGAAACTAATAACAAGTTGTATGTCCTCCAGGAAAATAACTTACTTTTTGCTGTAAGTAAATATTAAACAGAAAAGGTTATACATTACAAAATTTTCTTGTGACTTCTTCCCTAAATATTTGATATATAATATTCCTCTGTAAATTCTTGGTATCACAGAGAAGTTAAAGACAACCCCATTCAACCACTCAATGAGACAGAAACTTTATAGACAATTTGAGAAAATGTCTTGCTTATTTGTTTTTATACTTAAAAACTGTCATTGGATGTATACTATATACTAGACAATTGGTTTTGCTTGAAATCATAAATCTGTCATGGCCGGCTTTATCATTTGCTGTCTGACACTTTCCACTACTAATAACCTCGGTGAGGAATAAGAAGTTGGAGTGGAAAGCTCTTTGTGAGCTGCCTTTGTAGTACATTTGTCAGTTTCATGTTTTTAACTCCTAGCTACTGCTGTGGAGACATTCCTAATTCATTCTCATTTGAGAGTCCTCGCATTTTATCTACTTTTCAGAGCTCCGTGTTATCTGATGTTATTTCACGCTGAGATGAAACACTGACTGTATCAGTAGGGATAACTGCTGAGAAGAAAGAACAAAAGAATTGCATATATCTAACAGTCCAGAATGTTCACTGGGGTTGTGCTGAGCTAGAGGATTTATTTCTATCCCAAAAGGATTGTTTCATAATATATCGGTTCCTATAAACTTTGAAACATGCAAAGGAAGTAAGAACTCAACCACAAGTTTCACATATGGGTGAAACTTTCAAAGTAATCTTATTGTTGTCACTTTCTTTTTATTTCCCATAAGAAAATACTTTTGTATATGCAACAAAAGTGTCCTTGGGAACTGATCTAAAGGATAAAACTTAAGGATTTAATCTCTGGAAACAGGCAAAAACTTAACATTTATTGATCTGATCACTTTGCAACTGTACTCACAGCAGTGCAGTTGGGAGTAAATACTTCAACAAATGAGGACAGTACAAGTGATGGAGGAGCGACTCACAATGCCATCCAGAGACTGTTTGTTTCGGGGGTAGTGCGCCAACCACAAGGAATGACATTTCATGGACAAGCTAAATTGGCATTCAAGAGCAAGACTCCTGGCTGTAAGTGCAAGATAGTGGAGCAGGAAAATCCTGAACTCACCTCCTCTTATTGACAACTACATATAGATTGACCTGAAGACTAGCAGAACAGATTTTCTGCAACTACAGTTATAAAGAAAAAAGCCACATTGAAATGGGTAGAAGGGGTAGAGACTAAGGCTAGTTAGGATCTACCCTACCCACACGGTGACTCACAAGTGGGAGGGATATCACAACTGTGGAGGTCTTCGCCAAAGAATGAAGGGTCTGAGCCCTGGCCCAGGAGACCTGCACCAGGAAAAGGAATCGCCATCACATCTGGCTTTGAAAACCAGCGGGGCTTATGTCTTGGAGAGCCAAAGGGCTGTAGGAAACACAGGTTATGCTCTTTCTGAGTCTTGCCACAGAGGCAGCAGTTGGAAAATTACCTAGGTCATGTGTTAAGGTGATGAGCTGACTAAATTTAGGTATGTTAGAACTTTCTCCTGAGTCAGAGGTGTTAGTGGGTGCCAGTCCCCTCCCCAACCCCCGCCTCGCTTTACCCTCACTGGTCTGACACTGACAGGCGCCGTTTCTGACACTCTCTGTTAACCTTGCTAACACTGTTCATCCCAGCTGGCATATCCCTGAGGACTCAGCCTAGCTGGTTCCCCACCAAAGTGGCACTGCTCTGCCACACCCAGTGGCAGCCTCAGTCACGACCAGCACACAGCACTGTGTCTGCTAAAGCACGGCTGGGCCTCACAGCTTGCCACACGAAAGGCTTGCCTTGCACGCCAGTGAGCCTGTGGAGGAGACTATGCAACTCACAGTTTTCTAAAATTAACTAAAATTTATCTTTTCTTTCATAGTCACCATCCTGTGTCTGAAATACGTTATAAAACTAACTTCAATTTATATGACTTGAATATAAGAATATTAAAGAATCTAAACCATCTGAACATATCTTGAAACTTCTTTTAAAAATCATTTGACAAAACTCCTGACAGATTTTAGTTTTAGCCCCTTTTGAGACTATAAGCAATCCTTTACAAGCATGACATACCATTATTCCAGTTTGAAAGTACATCCTATCTAATAAAAGAGTAATATGCAAATTGACCATCACTCCAACATACAAGATGGCTGCCCCATGTGGTCAAAGATGGCTGCCCCCATGTGGACACAAGATGGCCACCACAAGATGGCCAGCAGGGGAGGTCAGTTGGGAGGGACCAGGCCTGCAAGGGAGGACAGTTGGGGGTGATCAAGCCTGCAGGGGAGGCCAGTTAGGGGTGACCAGGCTGGCAGAGGAGGGAAGTTGGGGGTGACCGGGCCTGCAGGGAAGGGCAGTTGGAGGGACCCAGACCTGCAGGGGAGGGCAGTTAGGTGCAATCGGGCTGGAAGGGGAGCAATTAGACATCAATCAGGCTGGCAGGGGAATGGTTAGGGGGTGATCAGGCTGGCAGGCAGGCGAGCAGTTGGGAGCCAGCAGTCCTAGATTGTGAGAGGGATCAGGCCTAAATGGGCAGTCGGACATCCCTCGAGGGGTCCCAGATTAGAGAGGGTGCAGGCTGGGCTGAGGGACACACACACACACCCATGCACAAATTTCATGCACTGGGCCTCTAGTTAGATAATATTTGTAAAACTCTCCCACATCAATCTTGGAACATACCATAATATAGCATTTAGTGAAAAATAGAAGTCAGGGTAGTTGTAGTGATAGCTGTATTATAATAATAAGTTTTGGTAATCTTCTTTTAGAAAAGCTAGTTTAAAAGATACTAATAATATTTGACATCGTTGCTTATCAGTCACTAATAAACAGATTAGGTTTATAGTTACCATTATATAATTCATGCTTATATGCAAATTATGCTATTATAATTATAGCCCATTGCTTATGAAGATAAACCTATTTATGTGTTAGGTTAATGTTTAATTGGCATGCATAGAATTATAAACCAAATGCAAAATAAGTACAGTGCAACACTGCACTTCATCTTAATTACATTCAGATATTTGTGAGGATTTTCTCTTATTTTTCTTCTCTTAAAGAAAAATGAAAATATTTTACAAAAATCCTTCATAATAGGAAACACCATATGGTTCATTATTCATCCATTAGAGAAAATTGAAAAGAACAGCTTGTTCTCTTGTAATGCACTGATCCTCACTTTACCTTCCAGTACAGTGAAATTCTGATCTCAGAATTTCAGTTTTGATCTCAAATCTTTGATCCTGGTTGCCGATTTGTTAACCCTCCATGATTCATTTTGTTGTGCTTCTTGGTGTGATCATTTATATACAAAAGATAGCACTCCTGGCTGTCAAAATAATCCTTGAATCCTAAATATTAGACGTCCATATTTATAAGTGAAAAAAATAGAAAAGATACTGTAGTCCAAGGTTACATTAAAAATTGACTTAGCCGTAGCTGGTTTGGCTCAGTGTATAGAGCGTTGGCCTGGGGACTGTAGGGTCCCAGGTTCATTTCCGGTCAAGTGCACATGCCTGGGTTGCCATCTCGATCCCCAGTAGGGGGTATGCAGGAGGCAGCCGATCAATGATTTTCTCTCATCATGATGTTTCTCTCTCTCTCTCTCTCTCTCTCTCTCTCTCTCTCTCCCCCCCCTCTCCCTTCCTCTCTGAAATCAATAAAAATATATTTTAAAATGAAGTTATTCATCTATCTTTGAAGATTATAATATATCGAGAACTATTGCTATGGTTGATCAGATACAGAAACCCTCACTTCTGAAGCAGGCACTTGGGGTTGAGGGAATGTGAAAAGGAATTAAAATATTTTATCAAAATCATTGTATAACCATGCTCAGGCAATTATAGGAATAGGCAAAATATTCCACACTGAAATATTGTTGGCCATAGGTAAGCATAAGATAACTTAACACAAATTTAAAGCATAATTAGGATAGTATAAGGATCACTTAGTGTGGGTGAAGAGTCAACTGATAGACCAGCATAGGAGGGAAGTACGAGTGTGATTAGGACATGGCATGAGCTTGTTTCCCTATTTTAAGGGTTGCAAACTTATTTGCTTATAGATGTCATATAGATACCTTAACAGAATTGAGTGACTTATGGCATCTGATGTTTGGCCTCAACATCCAGGACAATGGATAATGGTGGAATGTGGTGAAATGAAGAGCAGGGTCCCTGTCTGAAAGGTGTGCTGACACTTCCACTCCTCCAATGATGGTTATGTTAATTACTATTGTCATAGTTTTCACAAGGAAAGGCCCAAATGTGATATCAGTGCATTTTTAATTGAAAAATAGTTAATAATTTTCATTTGGTTTCAATTTTTATTTTTTAAAGCAACAAAATTGAGGAGCAGAGGTATATAGATCTCCTATATACCCTCTGCCCCCACACAAGAAGTTTCCCCCACTATCAACTTCCCACAGTAGAGTGGTGCATTTGCTACCACTGCTGAACCTACATTGACAAATCATTATTTCCAAAAGCTCACTCTTGGTATTGTGTATTCTATGGATTTGAACAAATGTATAATGACATGTATTCATTATTATAGTGTCACACAGAATGCTTTCACTGCCCTACAAATCCTCTGTGCTCTGCCTTTTCATCACTTCCTTCCACTTAACCCAGCAACCACTGATCTTTTTATCTCCTCCATAGTTTTTTATTTCTTCCAAAGAATGTCATTGGTATAGTTGGAATCATACATTATATAGTTTTTCAGTAATATACATTAAACTTCCCTCCATATCTTTTCATAATTTGTTAGCTCATTTCTTTTTAACACTGAATAATGTTCCATTATTTGGGTGTATTATAGTGTATTTATACATTCATCTACTTAAGGTTGCTTCCAAGTTTTGGAAATTATAAATAAAGCTGCAATAAACATGTATGTACAGGTTTTTGTGCAGACACGTTTTTAACTCCGTGTGAATATCAAGGGGCATGTTTGCTGTATTATATGATAAAACTATGTCTTCTTTTGTAAGAAACCACCAAACTGTCTTCCTGAGTGGAGGTACCATTTTGCATTCCAATCAGCAATGAATGGATGAGAGTTCCTACTGTTTTACATCCTCACCCTCATTTGGCGTTGTCAGTGTTTTGGATTTTGTCATTCTAATGGATGTGTACTCGTATCCCATTGCTGTTTTAATTTGCAATTCCCTAGTGACATATGATGTTGAGCACCATTGCATATGCTTATTTGCCATCTGTATATCTTCTTTGATAAAATGTCTAGTTAGGTCTTTTGCCCATTTTTTAATTAGGTTGTTTGTTTTCTTACTGTCAAGTTTTAAGATTTCATTGTACATTTTGGAAACAGTCCTTTATCAGATGTCTTTTGCAAACATTTTTTTCTCCCAATCTGTGGTTTGTCTTCTAATTCTCTTGACATTGTCTTTTGTAGAGAAGTTTTTAATTTCAAAGAAGTCCAGCTTATTAAATTTGTTCTTTCATGGAGCATGCCTTTGGTGCTGTATTCCAATAGTCATAGACATACCCAAGGTCATTTAGAATTTCTTTTAATTCTCTTCTAGAAGATTTTGTGTTTTGTGTTAGTCTGTGATTGATTTTGAGTTAATTATTGTGAAAAGTGTAGGGCCTGTGTTCAAATTCATTTTTTTAAACCTATGGATGTCCAGATTCCAGCACCATTTGTTGAAAAGACTATTTTTACTCCATTGTATTTCCATTGCTCCACGTTAAATCAGCTATGTGGATCTATTTCTAGGCTATGTATTCTGTTCCTTTGATTTATTTGTCTATTATTTTGCAAATACCATACATAATACTGTCTCAATTACTATAGCTTTATATTAAGTCTTGAAGTTGTATAGTGTCAGTCTTCCATATTTGTTCTTCTCTTTTAGTATTATGTTGCCTATTCTGGGTCTTTTGACAAAAGTATACATTTTTAAATAGTAGAATAAATATTTTTATATGTGGTGTGCCAACACTGTATAGGTCAAACTAAATATCTTTGCAAGTTGTTTTGAGCCCAAAGATTGCAAATGTGTTAAGCCTACACCAAAAATCCATAGAGTATTTTGAAAAGATTTCTAGAGTATTTCTGTTTAATGTTAGGGTAGGACAGTGAGAAGAAATTTAGGAAACTCTTCAAAACTACCATTTAGGTGGAATAGAACAGGACTGATCCCTTAAACTTTTCCCTAGCCTTTCAGGCACCAATGATAAGAGCTTCTATTCATTCAAAACAGAAGCAGGGACTGTTTCCACTTAGAGCTGCAGTAAACCAGACACCATGAGGACTATATCCAATGAAGCAGATATCAAGAAGGACACTTGGTTGCTTAAGATACAAATCACTGCTGCAACCATTCAAGAAGGATTTCATTGAAATATGCTAATTTGACAGAAAACCTCTTTCTCTATCATTTTAATGTGGCCTTTTTATGTCACTTTCTGTGTGGAAGCAGTAACTCCTCAACTTGGCCATATCTCTACCTGCTTGAGGCCCTTTGAAGTAATTCAACACCTGCCCCACCCAGAATGCTTCCTCTGACCACACACACACACACACACACACACACACACGCACACACACACATTACTGTGTTGATCCTCAAGATTATATTAAACTAGAGGCCTGGTGCACGAAATTCATGCATGGGGGGGTGTCCCTCGCACCCTCTCCAATCTGGGACCCCTTGAGGGATGTCCAACTGCCTGTTTAGGCCCGATCCCGTCGGACATTCCTTTCACAATCCAGGACTGCTGGCTCCCAACTGCTCTCCTGCCTGCCTTCCTGATTTCCCTAACCACTTCTGCCTGCCAGCCTGATCACCCCCTAACCATTCCCCTACAAGCCTGATTGATGCCTAACTGCTCCCCTGCCAGCCCGATTGCCCCTAACTGCCCTCCCCTGCCAGCCTGGTCACCCCTAACTGCCCTCCCCTGCCAGCCTGGTTCCCCCCAACTGCCCTCCCCTGCAGGTCTGGTCCCCCCCAACTGCCCTCCCCTGCTGACCCAGTCACCCCAAACTGCCTAACTGCCCTCCCCTGCCAGCCTCATTGCCCCTAACTGCTCTCCCCTGCTGGTCTGGTCCCCCCTCCCAACTGCCCTCCCCTACAGTCCTGGGTCCCCCCTAACTGCCCTCCGCTGCAGGCTTTGTGCCCCCCAACTGCCCTCCCCTGCAGGCCTGGTCACCCTGAACTGCCTAACTGCCCTCCCCTGCCAGCCTCATCACCCCTAACTGCTCTCTCCTCCTGGTCTGGTCCCCCCCGCAACTACCCTCCTCTGCAGGCCTGATCACCCCCAACTTCACTCTCCTGCAGGCTTTATCACCCCCAACTGCCCTTCCTTGCAGGCTTGGTCCCTCCCAACTGCCCTCCCCTGCTGGCCTGATCACCCACAACTGCCCTCCCTCGCAGGCCTGGTCCCTCTCAACTGCCCTCCCTTGCTGGCCATCTTGTGGTGGCCATCTTGTATCCACATGGGGGCAGCCATCTTTTGTGTTGGAGTGATGGTCAATTTGCATATTACTCTTTTATTAGATAGGATTTTTCTATCACATACTGTCATGACACCTTATACTTCTACTCAATACACTTAGCATCCTAATTGAACAGTTAATTTGGTATTTACATGTCACCTATCAGCATATAAGTTCCATAATGGCCAGAGCCATAAAAGATTCCTTCTCCAGTATATTCCTTGTTATTAATGCAGTCTTTGCATACAATCAGAATAACTTAATATTTGTTGACAGAATAAATACATATAAATGAATATATTGTTGACCTTCGTGAACATATTATGTTCTCAAAAAATAGTAAGAAAACATCATTCCATTTGTGGAAACTCTAAAACTCTGGGAGTGGACTCAAGAAATTACTGATTTTTTTTCCAGTTTTACTCTAATAGTGGCAAAAACAGTCCTTCAACTTCAACTGTACTATCATAACTTGAAAATAATTGCCAAATACAAACAGATCAACTACAAACCATAACTATACTGTTCACCGTGGTGTGGAGCTGATGATTACTTCACTTTTTATACATCTACAACTACGTTAACATTAATTTAAGAAACACTTATAGAATGCTTTCTCTACTGGCTTAAAATTAGTCACTTACTTTAAGTGGATAGGTCCAGAATCATGACATGACGTTCCTTACAATATTAAAAGTCCTAGATTGTTATGTTGAGATTTTGTTTTCTTGAAACTTCTAATAATATAACAAAATTGCAGTTGTACAGCTGTGATGGCTTCTTGGTTTCCATAGAAGAGTGTGTTTTTTATTGTTAAGCAAGGACTGAGAATCCATCCATATTCAGATGTTCCTCTTGCATGATGGCTCAATTATTATTGTTGGTACTAATCATCTCAGTACTTGGCAAGACTCATTCATACTGCAGGAAAGCAAACTTTCCCAGAAATCAAAACACCAAATGTTCTGAACAAAATAATTGGAGGATAAGGGTCTCCTTAGAATCTGAAATTTTTGCTTGACAGAACCTTGACAAATGTGAGTGGGTGTCTAATCAAAAGGGTATTTGTCGAAGAGCATAGCTCACAATTTTCAACACAGCAAAGGAAATATTTGGTTCCTATGGTGCAACTGGAGCTTAAATTCAGGCAGACCATTCCAAGTCTCTGATCCAGATTGATTTTTAATTCAGAAGTCAATGACTTGAAGATTCAGTTTCTGGGTTTTGTTCAGATATGAAAGCAATATCTTACTTTCCTACCAAAGGCAGTAATGGCAGAACTGTGTGTGACTACACTCAGCTTTTAGGAGCTGAGGTTAAGGGCCTGAAGTAAAGAAACATGCAGTGTTTTGTTCTGTATGTTTATAAAGTAGAAAAAACATTATCAGATCCATAATGAATACGTACATTTACCTTTTTAAAAATGTTTTTAATTTTTTTATTGATTTCAGAGAGGGAGAGGGAGAGATAGAAACATTAATACTGAGAATGAATCATTAATTGGCTGCCTCCTGCATGCTCCCTACCGGTGATCGGCCCACAACCTAAGCATATGCCTTGTTGGGGAATCGAACTGTGACCTTCTGAGTTATAGATCAATGCTCAAACACGGAGCCACACCTGGCTGGACTATACACTCACCTTTTGCAAAAGAAACAGAGCCATAGAATGAGTATTTATAATTTACTTTTTCTTGACAAACTTGTTTCTCAAACTTAACAACTTTAGGAAATTGGTACTTCTCTGAAAATGCCCATGAACTGTGTTTATATGTGTAATACTATATATTCATATTATTGTTGGAAAAAACAAAGAGTTTATAGTTTATATCAAAATTATTTTTATCTATCTATCTGGCTGGCTGCCTCTCTGTCTAATTTTCTCTGTCTACCTATCAAGCACCTACTTATTTACATTATTTTGGGAGAAGTGAAAGAGTTATAATGGTTATGACTTTACTAAGTATTTACTTTAATAAGTATTGTGCATAATACTCAAATCTTTATTTAAAATGATCCTAACAAGTTTTTTAATTGTCCTATTTTACTACTGAACATGTATTAAAGCACGTAGTGGGCAATTATTGTGCACAGCAAGATAGAAAGTGCCTTGGTTTTAATCTGACCCCTGAACCCATTTTCTTGATTATTATATGTCAGAGGTAAAGACATGTATCTCCATATACATTTATTTTCCTTACATCACATTATCTTCATGTAACTCTCATTCCCATGAGTGTGCTATTGTTTTTCATGATTGGTACATCAAACTGAGTATCTCAAAAACATGTTTCAAGATTCTCCTGATTATTCACCCAGAGGTGTATTCCTGTGTGTAATCAATCCACTTCAGATCTATTGTTATGTTTGCTGTCACACATAGAACTGAGTCCATTGCTCTCATCTTGGAATGTTATCTTTTCCATCTTGGAACCTACTCCTTATTCAGCCTTCATTATTTTATAAGCTCAAGCTGTACTTCCTTCCTGAATCATTTCCTATAACCTAAACCTCAAGCAACTTTACTCTGAAATTGTGTGTCATCTGCCCCAGAGACTGGAATTTATCACATTGTATTTCTTATATTAATGCTTTTTTTTCTACAACTATTCACATGCCTAAAATGTATATCACTCTACTAGAAATTGGATTGTAAAGATGAACAAGAGGCATTTCTTTCCCTTGATTTGCTCACAGATTGATGCTTCTATGGATTTTTCACTACACCTGGTGAACATGATTCCTACATTATATTGGATTTTAAGGTTTACAAATTGTCTCAATAGTGTACTCTAAAATTTTATCAGTCACCCCTTTATCAAACCTACTCTTAAGAAAATGATCAGAATATATCTCACAATTAGACTAAATATAAATTCAGGAACCTGATACTCTTGTTGCCCAGAAGAATCTGGTACCCAATGCCAGAACTTCAACTGCATGGAGGATAGCAAAGATATTCACAATGCCAGCCTCCAGGACTAGAAGTCCACACGTTACTGCCCACTGGATTTAGTATCAGTATCTCCAAGGAAAACACAACACAGCCAAGCCCTCCATAGAACAAGCCCTTTACTCACATGGAGAAGAGAGAGCAAGTTCAGTCTCAATAGTTTGCACTGGCCCTTCATGACCAACAGTTCCCCATACACACTGTCCTTGTCCCTTCCTTCCTCCCCCTTGGGTGATGCAGGGCAATTGACCTCTGTGAACCCCCTGCTGCTACAGCAGAAGCCCCCACCCCTGCCCCATAGAATCTGAAATATTGAAAGTTGAGGGCCATCTGAGAGCCACAGAGGCACATAATTAAACAAAACAAAGGAACATTCACTGAATATAAAACAGGGAAACACATTCTCATACAAGTTTCTAAGCCTGCCACAGGCTGAGTGAACTCTTTATCTCATGGTAGTGTTTCAGGACCAAGGCTCAATTTTATGTGGCTGAGTTGTAGTCAAAAGACTACATGCATACCTTTCCTAACACTTGTACTGAATGAGAAAACATATATATATATAGTATCCTATATATTAAAGAGCTAATATGCTAATTAGACCCAGATGGTGAACGACCTTCCGGAACGACCTTCTGGAATGACCTTCCAGAATGACCAGTGGGTGGGGCCATGGGGCTGCGAGGCAGGCGGGGCTGTGAGGGCTGAGCCACTTGCACAAATTTCATGCATCGGGCCTCTAGTATTATATATGTGCCCTGACCTGGAAGACCTCTTGGTTCATGGGTTGACACTCAACCACTAAGCCACACTGACCAGGTGAGAAAATATATTTTCAGAAATATAGATAAGTCAACTCAAGTGAAGAGGCTAAGTGGTTTGTTTTCTTTTTTTTTCAGTTGTCTATCTTCACATTTTTGTTTGATTTTTAATTTAAATTCTTTATTGTTGAAAGTATTACATATGTCTCCTTTTCCCCCCATTGACCTCTCCTTGGCCACTCCCCACCTCCTCAAAATATGCCCTCAACCCCCTACTGTCTGTGTCCATTGGTTATGCTTATATGCATGCATACAAGCCCTTTGGTTGATCTCTTACCCCACCCCCACCCCACCCTCCCCTGCCTTCCCTCTGAGGTTTGATGGTCTGTTAGATGTTTCTATGTCTCTGGATCTATTTTTGTTTATCAGTTTATGTTTTTCATTATATTCCACAAATGAGTGAAATTATGTCATACTTATCCTCTGACTGGCTTATTTTGCTTAGCATAATGTTCTGCAGGTCCAACCATGCTGGTGTGAATAGTACGAGTTGTTTCTTTTTTGCAGCAGTGCAGTATCCCATTGTGTAGATGTACCATAGTTTTTTAATCCACTCATCTACTGATGGGCACTTAGGCTGTTTCCAAATCTTAGATCTTAAAAATCATGCTGCTATGAACATAGGCATGCATAACTTCCTTCTGATTAGTGTTCTGAGTTCTTGAGATATATTCCTAGAAGTCGGATCACTGGGTCAAATGGGAGTTCCATTTTTAATTTTTTGAGGAAACTCCGTATTATTTTCCACAGTGGCTGCACCAGTCTGCATTCCAACCAGCAGTGTAAGATTTGTTTTCATTATGTATGTACAGGCTACAGATAGATCAGTCATTTCCTTATATCTACTGCACACTATTAGGGATTCCTGTGTTGTTTAACTTAGGGACTCTTCTTTACAACAAAAGAAGAAGACACAAAACATAATCTGGGTTTTGGCAGCATGCTTCAGACATTTTTATTGGCATTTGTGACTTTAAGATAATCACTTATAAAATAAAAAGTATTCTGTTGAATATATTCTGTGAAATTTTGCAAGTAATTGTGGTCAACTAATATTTTATCTCTGTTTAAATGGCAGCCCAACTTTAATTGTGCTTTACCATTTTCCAAACTTTCTCTTTGATATACCAGCTTTTCTTCTATAAGTGGAAGTCCTCTAAGCAAATTATAAGTTCTTTAAGGCAATGAACAAATGTCTTCTACTTTGACATATCTCATCACATGCTAAGATACTGCAATGTTGGGCAGGAAGTAGGCAATAAAATTAGGTAGATTAATGACATAGTTTCAGATGCAGGTGCAAATAACTTCTCAGCATTATATTCTACTAGAGGTTAGGTGCACGAAATTCATGCACTAGGAGGGGTGTCCCTCAGCCCAGACTGCACCCTCTCGCAGTCTGGGAGCCCTCAGGAGATGTCCAACTGATGGCTTAGGCCCGCTCCCTATAGCCATCAGTCAGACATCCTTAATGCTGCTGTGGAGGCGGGAGAGCTCCCACCACCACTGCTGCACTAGCCAGCCATGAGCCCAGCTTCTGACTGAGCAGTGCTCCCCCTGTGGGAGCACACTGACCACCAGGGGACAGCTCCTGCATTGAGCATCTGCCCCCTGGTGATCAGTGCATGTCATAGCGACTGGTTGTTCTGCTGTTCAGTCGATTTGCATATTAGCCTTTTATTATATAAGATAATGTCTTATGGGCAAGGCTTCTAATTCAATTTCTTTATGTAGTTAAAGGGAGGGGCAGAATTTTCACTTCAGCCTGAAGCTAAAATTGCCCTTGGCTCAAAAATCTGCATACCACTGAGCTACATCTTAGTGAGGCTCATTCTGAACCCCCACACTGTTCTGTTATGTGTATAGGTATTGGGAATCATTTTATCTTTTTAGTGAAAGGAACCTTTTGTTATGTTACAATGACTAACTTTATCTCATGAGTTGTGTTTTGGCTTCAAGCCTGTATCCAGTATTCATGCAGCAACTTCAGCTCTTCTGTTCAATATTTACCTGGCATATCTTTTATTTTATTTTCTCTAAATCTTTCTAGATTTTTATGTATTAGACTAGAAGCCCAATGCACGAAGATTCGTGTAAGAATGGGCCTTCCTTTCCCTGGCTGCCAGCACCGCCTTCGCTCTGGCCCTGGAGCTGCCTCTTTCAGCTCTGGCCCCGGAGCCACCTCTTTCCACTCCAGCCCCGCCTTCCCACGCTGCCCAGAGGCCCTGAGCAGCTGAAGTGGTGCGGAACGCCTGCATCGTCATCATAGTGACAACGCAAGCATCCCACCCTGCCCCCGGCCGCTCGGCACCTGTGTATGAGAATTAACCCACCATCTTTGTTGGGTTAATTTGCATACTTGCTCCTGATTGGCTGGTGGGTGTCATGAAGGTACAGTCAATTTGCATCTTTCTCTTTTATTAGTGTAGATAGGAATAGCCCACAGACACAGACAATAGTCTGGCGAAGGCTTGGAAGGGGCGGATGCAGGGTGGAGGAGATCAATGGGGAGAAAAAAAAAAAACTAAAATAAAGGGACATCTGTAATACTTTCAACAAGATACATTTTAAATAAAGGAAAATATCTTAGTTAAAAAGAGTTTTATATGAAATAATATAAGTAATTGCTCTACACTGTACTTTATATTCTCAACTCCTCTCAAAGAGATATTAATTAACCCTATGTTCACTTAATATTAATTGACCCTATGATCACTGACTGCAGGACTGACTTCCACCACACCAACCCAGCATTAACTGCCATGTGGGCTGTGATTAGACCCTGCTTTTCTCTCCTAGCCTCTGTCTGGGCCTGATCACAGTCCCCTCAGCAGTCAGTGCTGGTTCGCTGAGGCACCCGCAGTGGGGCAGTCAGTGCTGGGTTGCCAGGACTAACTTCCACCACGCTGACCCAGCCCTGATTGCCAAGGGAGCTGTTATCAGACCCTGCTTTTCTCTCCCAGCCTCTATCTGGGCCTGATCACAGTCCCCTCAGCTGTCAGTGCTGAGTCACTGAGGCACCTGCAGCATGGCAGTCAGTGCTGGGTCACCATGGCAACCCAGCACTGACTGCAGGACTGACTTCCAGTGTTCGGTCAAGTCTCCAGTCATTTTGGATGTTACGGACCCTGGCTCTTTTGTATAGATTGCTATACAAACTCTTTGCCTTACACTCTTCCAATAGGATACATAGCTGACCCTTGAATAACATGAAGAGTAGGGATTCCAAACCTCCACACAGTTGAAAAGCCACATATAACTTTTGGCTCCCTAAGAACTTAACTACTAAGTGTCTATTGTTGACCAGAAGGTTTATTAATGACATAGTCAGTTAGTACATAGTTTGTATTGTTATAGGTATTATATACTGTATTCCTACAATAAAGTAAGCTAGAGAAAAAAATGTTACCTAGAAAATCATAGGGAAGAAAATGTTTAATATATTTATTGGAAAAAATCCAAGTATAAGTGGACCTGTGCAGTTTAAGTGCATGTTGTTTAAGGGTCAGCTGTATTTGAAATAGCACTTAGTGCAGTGCTGTATTAATTTTAAATTTGTGGATAAAAAAAATTATAGCAAACTTAGTGGCTAAAAACTGAACACTATCATTTCTGTAGGTGATAAGTCTAGGCGTGACTTTGCTGAGTCCTCTGTTCTGGGACTCAATAGGCCATAGTCAATATAGGCCACAGTTGGCCAGGAGACATAATCATCTGGATGCTTGACTAGAGAGCAGTCTGCTCCACGCTCAGTCACCCTGTTGCAATATCCACCTCCTTGTAGATGTGGGACCAACAACCCCATTGTCAAGCTGGCTGTTAGGTCAAGGGTCATTCTCCTACAGGCCACCTGCAGTCCTTACCACATGGCTCTCTCACACCATGGAAACTTACATTTTGATAGCCAGAAAGAGATGCTGTCCCTCCAGGCTCCCAAAATAGATGCATTTACAACATAATCTGATCCATGGGGTGAAATCCTAACATCTCTGCAATGTGACATAACCTCAACAAAGGAATGACATCCCATCATCTTTGCTAAAAGCAAATCACAGGTCCTCACAGTCAAGGATCATCCATGGGTGTGTCCACCACAATGGCTGTTCTTTTGTCACAAAGGAAAGGTGAAGATATTTTGGCCTATGAAGTTTATTACTATTTTTAGTGAATCTTTTAGTCCAATTTATTTAATTTTTCAAATATATATATTACACTGCACATTGGTTTATTTAGCCAGCAGAGAAAAGGACTATTAATTAGTAAAAGTTTTAAAAAGCCAAATGCCTATTTTTCCCCCTGATATTGACCTTTTGAAATGAAGGCTTTAATTTGACAGATTTTAACTAAATCAGCCAAAGAGCTATGGTCTTTTTCAAGACTGTATTTCAACCCACTTCTCACTTACACATTCTATTTAGGCACTTTTTAATTAGCCTACGGATGGGTGGCCAGAAAAATGCAGGGTTTTAAGATTTTAGAACACAAAGTATTGGTATGTCTGACTGGGAACTCTGTTTTTCATGAGAGATTGCCTGCTCACCGAATAAATTCCTTACTATCTATCTATCATGGCCCTCAATTTTCCAACAGAATAGCCTGATTCATCACTGTTATGCCAATGACAACTTCTCTATTTGCTGTTGCCTGCTGATTCCCCTGGGGAAACTCTAATATTTCAGGCTTATGCGGAAGATATTAAGTTTGATATCATAGAATTTCTGGCACCTAGTAAAATACTAAATGCATCGACTTTTGAGTATTTAAACAGGAATTTTAGACACTTAAAATTTAAAAGGACCTCAGACAATTAATAACAATTTTGTTTTATCCATGATGAAGATGAGGGCTAACAAGGAAACGTGATGTAGCTTAGACAAGCAAACGGATTAGTTAAAATAATTAAACTTAAGTTTTCTACAGCAGTGTCTGTACACTGTATTAAAAAGTCTCTATGTACCTTTCAAGTCAGCCCACACAAGGCAAAGTATTGCCCCACTGTCCTAATGACAGAAGGAACCTGTTTTATGTTGCTTTTTCTTCTGTTCACATTTCAGTTATTCTACCACTCAAGCTCTTTCTAGATCTTTTCATCCCTTTCAATGGGTCTTCCTTCTATCTGTTATTACAATTACTAATAAAACACAAAGGTATTAAATCATTGTGTCAATTGCTGTCAAGCAATGTTTTACTCAAAGGTAGACCAATTCAGTGTCTAGCATTGTCTCTGTCCCCATTTTCACTCAACATTTCACCCTTCCTCACCTGTTCCTACTCACACACCATTAACCGCTATTGTCTGCTGCTTGGCTTTCTGATTTCTGGTTCTCCGGTTTCGAAAACGAGTCTCCTGGGGCAACGGGCCTGGAAATCATGAGCATTCACTATCCTGACATCTGACCCTTGGAGACGCCACCTGATCTGGAGTGGAGTTCTGGCAAAGAAAGAGATGTGAACAATTCAGAAGTGCACCACTTATATTCTCATTTGTTCATGTGGACATGGTTTTCAGGGAGGGTGTGACGATGATCTATGGGAAAGAGATACATCAGGGAAAATTCTGATTCTCCACTATTCTCATGAAATTCATATTCCAGTTTGGGAGATAGATAATCAACAAATAAAAATAAATATATAATGCAATGTTAAGTACAGAAAATGCTATGAAGAGAAATAAGCAGACAAGGGAAATGTAGAGTAATGTAAGTTGACAGGTTGCTTTGATATTATGTTCATGGAAAGTTGGCTAAGAAATGAGCTTAGGCAGTGACCTGAATGAAGAGACCATTCAAATTACTGTGGGGAGAGCATTTTCAAAGTGAGATCAGCAATGTGAAGATCTCGATAGGAGGACAAGCTCTTATTCGAGGAAAAAAATAACTAGGGCCATAGTGATAAGACATGCAGCAACATGGAGCATATGGAGCAATGGCAATACAGCACGAATGAATCATATAGTCATAATATTCAGCAAAAGACATTACTATGAGTCCATTTACATAAAGTTCAAAAACATGAAAAATTAATTTATGGTGTTAGAATAACAATTGTGGGGAGAAAGGAGCAAATAGGAGGGTCCCTTCTGCGGGATTTATAGTGTTTCAGTTTTTGGATATGGAATATTCTCTTTGTAAAGATTCATCAGGTTGTACACTCACAATTAATGCTCTTTTCTGTAGCCATTTTACTAAATAAACATACTTTTAAAATCAAAATGCTGATGAAAGGAGATAAGCCACACACCAGGGAGAGAAGATGAAAATATCCGGGTTAGAGAAGCCCATCAGTCCAGATCCTGGAATGGAAAGACTATAGTATACTGTAGCGGTTCAACAGGTGTTTAAACATGTGTTAGGTGTCAGATCTGAAAACCAACACTACCCAGGTTCTAAGTAGGAGGAGCTTACAACAGAGTTTGAGACAGACCAGACAATTGACATGAATTTTATAAATAACAAAATTTTCTAAAATTGTGATGTTCATATTGTTCTGTGGAATATTCTATAAAGCTGGATAGCATTTGTTTCATTAGAAACTTAATGGACACAGTTCATAATCTAACGTGTCATTCCACTAATTAAGGAGCTTGGTTCGTGGCCCATGCCCTCTGTATAAGTTTTGAATTCTCATGATGGATTTTTTCCTCTTTTCTTCCCTTGCATTCTTCATCTCTCACTGAACTCATGCAGTCTGAAAATGCCTTCTGCATACTACTATTGTTTGACTAAAATTTGTTCAATTCTGCAGACCTGGCTCTTCATTTGCACATCTCTTTCTCAGTTGCATATTTTCTAACCCCCATATATGGACTTTTGTTTCTTTCTTGAACCCTTAACCCTGGACATTGACAGAGCATCCATCACTTTGTTTATTGTATGTTTTAATATATTTTTATTGATTTCAGAGAGGAAGGGAGAGGGAGAGAGAGATAGAAACATCAATGATGAGAGAGAATCATTGATTGGCTGCATCGTACACGCCCACACTGGGGATCAAGCCCGCAACCTGGGCCTGTGCCCTGACCAGGAATCAAGCCATGAGCTCCTGGTTCATAGGTAGATGCTCAATCACTGAGCCATGCCAGCCTGGCTATCACTTTGTTTATTTATTAGCTTCTTACCTGTCTCTGTTCCTGGCTGAATTATAGTCTGAATGAGGACAGATGCTTTGTCTTCTGTATACACAGCATCAAGCACAGAGCCTGGCACATAGGAGTCTTGATTTATTCTTTTTTTTTTTTCTTCTTGATTTATTCTTGTTGAATGTATGAATAAATGGAATGGAAGGGAAGGGAAGGAACAAGGGAGTATTGGATGTTGAAATGACAGAACTGGGTTAGAAATCAGGTCTCTTTATTCCTCGTCCAGGATTTTTTTTCTTTGAGAATTACCCACTCAAATGAATCTAGGGACAAGCAAGAAATAAAAATTTCCAAAGTGATTCAAAAGGGAGTTTGAGGGCTCTGATGAAGGTAAGCAAGGCCTTCACTAATGGCAAAGTGACTCCTCAGGTCCTGCTTACATTTGTCATCTGAGAATGCTGATGATCAGTATGGCCAGAGACTCCGTGATGATTTTTTTAAAAAGATTAACACATAGATGTGTGGATTTGAAATGGTGGCTAATAATTCTAGCACCATCATCAATCATCTTTATTATTTATTTATAAATGCTGTGTTTACCAACAATCTCTCTGCCTCTAGTTTTCCACTCTTACTAATCTACCACAGTTCATTCTAGACATATCATTTTCAGAATGATGATTCTATCTTCAATTTTTCTTCTAACACTTTCTTAAACTTCTAATGTTTTATTTGTAGCATTTTCATGTCGTTAAAAAGAGTCAATATCAGTTAGTCTCCTCAATATGACAGAAACTGTGCTCTTGATCTGACCTGATATTTTAAGAAAAATGAGCTCATAAATTAGGAAGTGTTAGCATAGGTAGTTAACTAGTTATTCATAAAGGAAGAAAGCAACGAGAATCGGACATTATTGAGCACAATAAGCTAGGGCAGTGGTCGGCAAACTGCGGCGAGCCGTGGATTGCCGCTCTGTTGACTAATAAGTTTGCCGACCACTGGGACAGGAGCTTAATCACAAGGAACAACAACAGCCTGTAATTATTGGAATCGAGAGTCTAGGTCAGTGGTCGGCAAACTCAGTCAACAGAGTGGCAAACTGCGGCTCGCGAGCCGCATGTGGCTCGGGAGCCGCAGTTTGCCGAGCACTGAGCTAGGGGAGCATGAGCCTGTTCGCTTCACCAGGAAGCTGCAGTTTCACACACACTCCAGGGGCATCACAGCATTGCTCAGCCAAGAATTAACACCCCTCTCTCCCCTGCTCTGGTACCAGAATTTGGGGGATACAAGGGGAGGTCAGCACATGTGCAATAGCAGTCAAAATGACATAGGAGTTGGTGCTTCACCATAAAGGCCTGTCAGTTTAACTTGAAAAGGAATCATTGGTCAGAAGGTCTCTCTCTCTCTTGCTCTCGCTCTCACTCTCTCTCAGGGACTCACACGCATTGAATTCTCTCTGCATATCCATGTGGCCTTAGCAGCCATGTGGCCACTGCCTGAGTGGACTCCAAATGCAGGCTCCAGGTGGGAACTGGGATACTGCAGTACAGCAATGGATTGCAGCCAAGAATGCAATCTGAGCTAGCCAAATGCTGGACTAAGCTTCAGTATGGCACAGGATCTCTGGATATCGGCTCCATTTCTGGAGCTGATTTTTTATGGGCTGGACAGACAGCGATGGGACACTGGGAACCCAGAAAGGACACTTTTGATTTTGCATCAAGCACCCAAACAAATCTTACCACCAGACCTCATCCTCCCTTATGGGTTCTTAGAAGTGCTTTTTCTCAATGCACCACAAGAACCCCACTTCTACCAGTAACAGAAGTATTTGGGAATTTTCCAATGTTCTTATTTTTCCCATTATAACTTGGAGACAATGATACAGGCTCTCTTGTCTCTCTTTTTTTTTTTTTTTTTTTTTTTAGGCTCTCTTGTCTCTTAAAATTAATTATGCGTAATTAATATTTAAACATATTATCAAAAAAAAATGTGAATTGCAGTTCACATTTTCCTTAGAGTTGAATTCACATTTCTGTCATTATGTTTTAACACATATTTTGTACTCAATTCTGAATAAAAACAACTAGTAGATTATATTCATCTTCAAATATGATGTTAGAACTTTGTTAGGCATAAACTAAAACAACTTAAAGAAAGAAACCTGTTTAATTTTTGTATTGGGCCATTGATGGCTATGTCTAGTGTTAATTGAAATTAGAGTTGAAACTTGCTTATAATAATAGATTTTCTATAGCAATATTAAGCATTTGGTTTATTCAAACTGTGGATTTATTATTCTGAGCATTTAGCAGAATATTCATAGTTATAATTAGAAGTAGAGGCCCGTTGCAGGAAGATTCCCGCAAGAATAGGGCTTCCTCGGGCCTATTCCTGCAAGAATAGGGCTTCCTGCAGCTGGAGCGAAGCAGAGAAGGGAGCAAAGCCTGCCTTGGTGGGCTTTGCTCCCTTCTCCACTGCCTCGCTCCCTCCCATCTCTGCTGCCTCGCTCTCTCCCTTCTCCACTGCCTTGCTCCCTTCGCTGCTGCTTCACTCCCTTCTGCAGCACTTGGCTTCCTTCTACACGGTCTTCAGTCTTTGCTCTGTGCCTGCATATGCAAATTAACTAACATCTTTGTTGGGTTAATTTGCATACTCGCTCCTGATTGGCTGGTGAGCATAGCCGAGGTATGGTAAATTTACATGTTTGTATATTATTAGGTAAGATAACAAAGGAAGTTCTTTTACAAAGAACTTTAAGTCCATAACTTAGAAATCTTACTTGAGCTTGAAAGTTGAGGATAAAGGCAAATGTCCAGGGTTGAATAATAAATATAATAAAATAGGCATATTTCCAGGGTAGAGTAACAGACATTACAAGAGGAATTTTTCAAACTCAAATAATACGGAAGTATATTTTAAAGGCATTGTTAGGCATTTTAAAGGTATATGTTTAAAGGCATAGGCAAATTTTAAGTAATATTTGATATTTTCCCCCAGATGTCTATAATCCCAATTTACCTATGTTAATTTACTCTAGAACTTGTTTCTAAATATATGGTTTATAATATTTGAAAAAATTTTTCCCTACCTTTATTCATGGTTGTCATAGGTTTGTGTCTATGAGGCTAATAGGCAAAGCTGGTCAAGAGAAAGCCTTGTTATGAGGACTTTCTCACATATTAGCCTTAATACCCCTTTTAAAACATATGTTTGCAGTTGAGTCTCACTGTGCTCAGTTTTCTAGAATAATATATGAGAATAGGATGAGCTATAGTCATTGATTTTCCTTTCCTTTCTATTATAGTTGGCAGGTGATTAGCTGTTATCTTTTGATGAAAAGACAAGAGATTCTGTTTTATAGAATATTTTTGTTCTTTTCTGAAATTGCAATTAACTCACCAACATTTTTAATGTATCCCATTCTATTTCTAACTTACTGTCTTAAACTGATACTTGAAATGCAAATGAGAAAAAAAAGGAGCCTAATGGGGGCACAAGCCAGATATGCAAAGGAGAGAATTGAGTCTTTTGAAGTGACCTACAGATTGTGCTAGAATGACTGTTACTATGGTTACCTCCAGGGAAATATTCAAGATTAAAAAGAAAAACACAAAAAAATAGGCTATTTGCCTGTTCTGTTTCTATTAACTATGCTAATTATTTGTCTCTTTGTTATGATTAAGAAAAAAAAATACCCAAGAAGAGAATATTTACTTTTTTTAAAAAAAAGGAAGAGTAAGAGAAGACAGTTAATACCTCTGCATGAACATTTGAAAACTCATTATTTGTAGGAGGATGTAGTCCAACATCACAGATGTAGCCCTGATCTCGCTAATTCAACAGCTGACCCTGCAATAATCTTAAGATTTCTAGTCTCTATATCAGTTATATTATGCTTTACAACAAATATCAACACAATTCAGCAGCTTAAAACAACAGTTAAATTAGTTTCAATTGTTTCATGACAAATTACCAGCAATTTAGCAACTTAAAACAACACAACGTTATCATTATAATTTCTGTGTTTCAGGAGTCCACCATGCTCTCTCTCTACTCAGCGTTTCATAAGGCTGAGTCCTCAGCTGCAGGCTCGACTTAACAAAGATCCACTTCCAAGATCCCTCAGGCTTTTGGCAGAATTCATTTCCTTGTCATTGCAGAACTAAAGTCCCCATTGTCTTGCTAGATATTGGTGGATTACTGCTTTCAGCAGCTAGAAGTTGCTATCAGGTCTTGCTATGAAGAATCTCTCCTGAGTTGAAATATATTCATGTTTAAAATCTTTCTAGTATTTTCTCCTGATAATAGCCAGAAAACAATTTCTTATGCATTTATATTATTAGACTAGTGGCCCGGTGCACGAAATTCATGCACATTAAAAGGGGATTAATTAGAGGAAATAATTTAATATTGCTATTTGCCCTTTCTCTATAATAGAAGTGTCAGAGATGAAAGAAAATTAGTAAAATGCATATGAAAACCTTCTTCCTGTTAGAGTCTGAGGTGCACCACAGGACCCAGAGTCAAGTCCCCACCCACCCACATGTGCCTCAAAATCACGTGAGACCCAGACCCGGCCTCCCTCCCCGCCAATGGGCTAGATCCAGATCTGGCCAGTCCCACCCTTGTCAAGCCCCGCCTGGCAAGGAATGTAGCCTCAGGTCCCTGGCCCGACTCCTGAAGTCCCCCAGCCCAGACCAAGGAGGGGGGCATGCCTTTAGGTCCCCCGTCAAGCCCCGCCAGGTGGGGGGCATGGCCTGAGGTCCCCCGTCAAGCCCCACCAGGCAGGGGGACACAGGCTCAGGTCCCCCAGCCTGGCACTGGGAGGGGGGCACAGCCTCAGGTCCCCTGTCAAGCCCCACCGGCAGGGGAGTGCAGCCTCAGGTCCCCCGTCAAGCCCCACTGGGTGGGGGGTGTGGCCTGAGTTCCCCTGACCCAGAACTGGGGGTGTACCTTGAGGTCCTCCATCAAAGCCTGCTGGGTGGGGAGCATGGCCTGAGGTCCCCTGTCAAGCCTCGCCAGGCAGGGGGGCGTAGCCTCAGGTCCCCTGGCCCGGTGCTGGGGTGGAGGGTGTGGCCTGAGGTCCCCCAGCCTGGTTCCAGGGTGAGGGGCACAGCCTGAAGTCCCCTGTTAAGCCCCACCTGGTGGGGGGCATGGCCTGAGGTCCCCCAGACTGGCGCTGGGGCGGTGGGAGCAGCCTGAGGTCCCCTAGCCCAGCACCAGGACGGGAAGCGCACCTTGAGGTCCCCTGTCAAGCCCTATGGGGGCGGGGGAGGGCGTAGCCTCAGGTTCCTGCTGATTGCTTGTTAAGGCTCCTTATGGGAACTTGGCTTCAGCTGTGGGTGCAGCCATCTTTGTGATGGAGTGATGGTCAATTAGCATATTCTCTCTTTATTAGATAGGATAAAACTCATCAGAGAGATAATCTCCCTATTTTAAGATCCACTTTGCCATAGAGTATAACCTAATCATGGAAGGAAAGCCCATCAAGTTCACAATCCCAGTGATAACGGAGTGTGTGCATGTCAGTCAGGTAAAAAATCCTGTCTACACCCACCATTTATAAATGTAATGAACATGTTGGGCTGGGCTCAGCTAGATGATTCTTCTGGTATGAGATATTAATAGGCTGGTGTCAGTGAGGTCTCTTATGCAGCTTTAGTCAGCTGGTTATGAGGCTGGGGCTGGATGTTTTATGATGGCCGTGTCTGAAGAGTTGTATGGAGAGGCCAACTGGGGCCTATCTCCACCTTGTCTTTCATCCTTCATCAGGGTAATCTAGTGCTTATTACCATGGCAGTGGTCACAGTTCCAAGAGAGAGGGCTTAAGTGTGCAAAGCCCCTTGAGGCTTAGACTGAATTCATACATTCCCCTCCTATCACACTATGGCCAAAACAAATCTCAAGTCCTGCCCAGATTAAAGAGGTGACGAAATAGACTCCACATCAATGAGATGGGAAGACTCTATGAACATATTTGATATCTACCATGCTTTACTCTTTCTAGATGAGAATAATTAGCAAAAAAAGAAGAAAAAATATTAAGGAGGACTATATATTCATAAATACATAATTAGTTAACATTTATATAATTTTTAAATTTTTAAATTTTACAGTGAATATTTTTGGATTGCAGGGTCTGGGGAAAATGCAGTTGAAATTTAAAAGAGAAACAAAACTACAAAAATGTTATTTTTTACAGCTATCTATATAATAAAGAGCCAGGGTCATAACAACCATTACCATCGAAGGCTTGACCAGACCAGAAGTCAGTGCTGGGCACGGTGACCCAGCACTGAGTGGGGCTGCTGCTGGCGCCCTGACCCAGCACTGACTACCTAGGGGGCTGTGGATCAGGCCCAGAGAGAGGCCTGCAGAGAGAGAGGCAGGGTCTGATCCATAGCCTCTGTGGCAGCCATTGATCAGAACTTGCCTCTCTTTTTCTCCCGGCCTGGCCAACAGCCATGCCTCCACCAGGGTTGCTGATCAGCCCTGCCTTTCTGATCAGGCCCTGTTGATAGGCCCAGAGATGCTGACTGTCAAGGAAACTGACCAAGCAGAACCAAATCTGGATGAATGTAAGGAGCCAAAGGCTGCCTAGGAGGTGGAGCTTTTGACTTTGACTGGCATAGAAACTGACCAATCAGAACCAAATTGGCCAGCAGAGGAGGGCAGTTGGGGCAAGTACAGGCCGCCAGGAGAGGGCAGTTAGGGGTAATCAGGCAGGCAGAGGCAGTTAGGGGTGATCAAGCCAGCAGGGGAGAGCTGTTAGGGGCGAGATCAGGCCAGCAGGGGAGGGCCATTGGGGGCAAGATCAGGCCAGCAGGGGAGGGCAGTTGAGGGCAACAAGGCCAGCAGGGGAGGGCAGTTGGGGCAATCAGGCAGGCTGGCAGAGGCATTTAGGTGCGATCAGGCAAGCAGGCAGAGGGGTTAGGGCAGCTGTGGGCAAACTACGGCCCTCGGGCCAGATCCAGCTGTTCTATCCGGTTCTCTTGCTCTCCCCTCCGCTCCTTTACTTTGAATTTATATTAGTTCACACAAACACTCCATCCATGCTTTTGTTCCGGCCCTCCGGTCCAGTTTAAGAACCCATTGTGGCCCTCGAGTCAAAAAGTTTGCCCACCCCTGGGTTAGGGGCAATCAGGCAGGCAGGCAGGTGAGTGGTTAGGAGCCAGTGGTTCCAGATTGTGAGAGGGGTGTCCCCGATTGGAGTGGGTGCAGCCTCAGCTGAGGGAACCCCCTTCTGTGCACGAATTTCGTGCACCAGGCCTCTAGTCTTGATATAAAAGGATAGGTAACAGGAGGACTGGAAGTGAAAATTTTAGCTGAAACTAAATTTATTTATTCTATTTTAACTCTGCCTTAACCAAAACCTTGGTATCTTAAAGGATGGAATGAAAAATCTTTGACTTATCATTCATATTTTGTCCTCTGGTGAGCTATTCATGTACAATAAAAATAAAAACCACTAAGCATCCTTGCTCTGTAACCACTGTTTTAGCTTTTATAAATATTTGTATTTATTCTTACCATAGAAGTTCAAAGGAAATTTGCAAAACGTATATAGACATTTTCATCTATTCAGGATTTGTTACATGCCAACTTCCCTGCCTTTTCATAGTCTCACAGGAAATAGCAGATAAATGAACTAAATGAGACAAAGCTATTTATTTGTAGGACCTTATAGTATCTCTTAGAAACTGATATTTAGTTGATAGCATGTTGTTAGGGCAAAATTGAACATCTATTCTCTATAATCAATATTGGCATATTTACACTAAGCCAATATACAGAATTGCTTTAAAGAAAGCAACAGTTGACTTGTCTTCCAATGATAGGAGGAGATTTTGTTTTAGAAGACAAGCCAGAGGAATGGCCTCAACCCTTAGCATGAATCAAGTCTTATTAAAACTGAAGATTAGATAGATTAGCTTTCCAAATTCCAGGGTTATGGTGAGTCCAAGATTCAAGTTTGCCTCCCCTTCCATGATGCCTTTCAAAGAGGCCATCTGCCTCCACACAGCTCTCTTAAATTCACTTTACTAATTGCACTGCCATGGCTCCCAGGAGAGCAGAGGGGACATCTGCTTTCATCAAATATTCAGATGTTCAAAGAATTTACAAACTTCTCAAATTTTTAAATAAATATTCACTACTAGATACACTTCAAGGTGTATGGTATTGAAATTCTAATTAGTTTTTCTTTCTGAAAAAGATTTAGCAGAAAGAGAAATCAAGAGATTAAAGTATTCTGCTGCTGAATGGCGTAAATCTTCCAAGAATATTTCTATACTCCTCTTATATGAACCATAGGTTTAAATACATCTTCACTCCTAAAAATATCCAATGTGATGTGTGTTCATTGTTCATTAAGAGGAGATCAGGCCTGAGATCTAGAGATATGGATTCTAACTTTGATTTTATTCACTCAACTACTAGGTAGTTCTTGTGAACTTAACAAGTACCTGTCTGTTTTGGAAATGGCAGTGGAATAGTAACCAAGATGACATATTTTCTCCCAAGGTGTATGTATTTTGTATGGGGAAGGAGGATGATAAATAATTAATATAATTTAATATGTCAAATGGTGATAGGATAAGGGAGGGTAGAGATAATAACTGTGAAATGCCTATTAGACATCTGAGACTTTGCCTCCAATTCATTACACAACCATAGACAAGATAGGTAACCGGTGAAGATCTGCTCTAGCATCTGCCACATGGAGGAGTCCAGCTCCAGGCCAAAGGGTATGTGTTGTGCTAGGCCCGACCATGGCAGGCCCAAGAGGGAAGCTGCCCTCCCCACACTGGCCCACTTACACAGCCAGTGCGCTGCAGGCCCTGGAGAGAGTCACAGCCAAGGACTCAGTCCTCTGGCTGGTCATGCTCTTCATGAAGGTACATTCTCGTGCCTTCATTCAGAGACCTCATTCTGTAAGACATCCTCAGGCCCCTGGGCCAATAGGTCTTTCTAGGGCAGTGGTTGGCAAAGCGCGGCTCGCAAGCCGTGGTTTGCCGCTCTGTTGACTAATGAGTTTGCCGACCACTGATATATACTACCCTTTACCTCTTTGCACACAATATGCCACAATTGCCTAATCCTCACACCTTCCAACTACACGGTAACATTTAGTCTAGTCCAGTGGTCGGCAAACTCATGTGGCCGCGATTTGCCGACCACTCTTTAGTGGAAGCGAGAGGATATCTTTGATTCCTATTTCAGGAGCCTTTTGTTTGTAGCTCCCTTGGCAGTGAGACAGCTCCCACATCTGTGCTGATCCACCTGAGTCTCACAGGGCACTCACTGTTCCTTGGGGAAAATGGAATAAGGGGCAGTTGTCATGTTCTTGCTTTAGCCTCTTGCTTATACTATGGCAGGAAGTGATTAACGGCTTTATTATTACTTTCCTTTTGGCTTGTTTTTAATCAGGGACTCTGACGCTTAGCAGCTCAGCTCTCTGTAGTTTAGCTGAACCACTGACATGGTCCTGGAGAGGCTCAAGCAAATTTACCATTCTAGTAGCAGCTGCGGAATTTCATGAACAAGTTGCTACGCATGTCAATCTTTGACCATGAGGAAGGAAGTAGGAGGGCTATGACGCATACCTTAAAATTGCACCGACTTAGAAAGGACCATGTTTTTATTTATGTACATAACACATAACTCATGTCACAACACAATACAAATTGTAAGTTATCCTGAAGATACTTTTTTCATACTTTTAAGCATCCTTCACCTCTAATACTATGCTGTACTCCAGCAGTGCCAATGAATTATACTTCAATTTTATAAATATTTATTATAAAACGATTAGACGCTGGGAATAGAGTGGTAAGTTAAAAGAGACAGACTTCCTGTGAGGGTGGTCTTAGTGAGGCAGAAATTAAACAAATAATAATAAAAAGCAAGATGTAGTTTTAAAGGAAATAGCATGAAATGTGATGAAAGAATGCAAAGAAAGAATATTTAGATTTATAGCTAGGGTGTGGGAGCCATATTTGAGGAAACAACATTTCACATGAGATCAAGTAAGCCTATAGGAAGGGATCAGCTCCGTAAAAAAGTATGAGTGCTATTTCAGCCTTGCATGTAACGATCTGGGGCGGGGCGCAGTTCAGAGAAAGATGCAGTATAAAAAATTAATTTGAAAAAGTCGAAGTGGCATAGAAGTATACATCACTATTATGAATCATTACAATAATGTTGTCTAAATGTCAGGAAATTTTATCTGTGGCTGAAACATAAGTAACAGACAAGCTCTGAACACAACCACATAACTATAATAAATAGTTCAACATCCTATCAGAATACGCTGGCTCATTGCGAGGAGCCAGAGCAAACAGGAAAGATGCCAAGATCTAGAACAAGCAGCTAATGTGTGGCCAGGATGCAGTTGCTGATACCAGAAAGGTCATTCCCATGGCTAAAGCTGCTCTCCGAGATGCTAGGGACAGATAACTAACTGGGTGTTACCTACCCTGCTTAGCCCGGTGCAGGGACCCTGGGAATACAGATCCAGAAAGCAGCAAGGTGGCATTAGAATTGTCTATCCACTGTGACAGGGGTGTCTTCTGTTCTGGTTTTGGTCTCACCTATTTAGATTACAGCAAGTCCTCAGATAACGTTGTGTCATTATAATGATGAGGGGGGAAAACATCCTTGCTGGGCCACTGTCTGTATGGGGTTTTCTCTAGTGACTTTGGTTTCCTTCCACATACCAAAGATGTGCACATTGAGGTGAATAGGCATGTCTACTTTGTCCCAGTCTGAGAGTGAGTGCATGGGGGTGTAAGTAGCCCTGAGACAGAAGGGTGTCCTGTCCAGGGTGGGTGAGTTTCCAAGTTGTACCCTAAGCTGCCTGCATAGACTTCTGCCCACCGGTGACCCTGCATTGAAATAATTGGGTTGAAAAATTATTATCTTATTTGTTCTTATTCATCTTTCTTAAATGTATGTATAGTTCACATTTATGTCAGTGTTTAATATTAGAAGGGGTTTGGTGTCTTTATTTAAAAGTTTAGTAATGTTTTTGTGACCAGAAATATGCTGTTGGAATAAACTCTTATTATATCAATTAGCCTTTGTTAAAATTGGTTTTGTTGTATTTTGTTTCACTTAAAGTCAGTTTCCAAAAACCTATTGATGACGTTAAGTGCAGACTTACTGTACTAAAAATTGACTGTGGAATCATCCTATGAGTCTGCCCTTTACCTGATAGAACGGGCGTTCCCTGGTACTGCTCTTCATTAGCTCCTTCATTTGTCTTGCATTTCTTTAGGGACTGGCTTATGCTGACATCTTCAGTTTTATTTCCTTCGATTCCTCTACCTCTAGGGCAGCACTCTTCACACGCAACGTATTTTCATTCTTGAATGCACTGTGTTTTGTCTGAGGACTGGAACATTATACATCCTTTCTCTCTGCCAGTGACAGTCTCTCCTTCTCCTTTCTTTGCATCTCAAATTCCTCCTCGACTTTCATGTATCAATTTAGATATTTCCTTCAGGAAGTTCTTTCTGATCCCAAGTCTAGGTTACATATACCTGTTCTGTGTGTCCACAGGAGTCTATGCAGCACTCCTAGGTTATGATTACATGGATCAGGAACTGCAATTATAGATAGACAATGCATATCAGCTTGTTAAGATAAAATGGATGTTCTAAACAGTGGGGTAGTTTGTTGTTGTTTTGTTAATCCTCACCGGAGGATATTTTCCCACTGATTTTTAGAGAGTGGAAGGGAGGGGGAGAGAAAGAGACATTGCTGTGAGAGAGACACATTTATTGGTTGCCTCCCACAGGCACTCCAACCAGGGCCAGGTATCAGGCCTGTAATCTAGGTACGTGCCCTTGCACGGAATTGAACCTGAGACCCTTTAATCGGCAGGCCAATGCTCTAACCACTGAGAAAAATTGGCTAGGGCAACAGTGGGATAGTTTTAAAACATGTCTTCCAATACTGTGACACTCCCATTAATAGGTGGGTTTAATATTCTCTTCCCTTGACCACTATGGGCTGACCCCATGACTCACTTTTAGCCAGTGAAATGTGCCATGTGTGGCCCCGACACTGTAAGAAAAGGGAATGCAGGTTCCATCTTGTACATTGAGGTAGGCAGAATTCTGAACTGGTCCTCCAAGATTCCCTGTCCTAACCCGAGGACATCATCCTTGATTATGTTATGTTTTATGGAAAAGGAAAATTTTTCATGTATAATTAAGGGTATTATCATTTGACTCTGTGTTAACCCAAAGGGAAATTATTTGGGTAGGCCTGACCTAATCACATGAAACCTTTAAAAGTATAAAGATTTCTCAGACTAACAGCAGAATCCTATCTAATAAAAGAGTAATATTGACTGTACCTCTGCTACACCCACAAGCCACGCCAATCAGCCAATCAGGAGTGAGTATGCAAATTAACCCAACCAAGATGGCTATGGCCACAGAGCGAGCAGGAGGCTTGGGTTTCCCCAACAATGGAGGAAGCCAAGCTTCCTGCATACCCTCGCCGGCCCAGGCCTCCGCTCAAGGCTACAAAGTTTCAATTATAGAAGATAAATAAATCCCAACAAAAATGGCTGCGGCCATGGAGCGAGCAGGAGGCTTGGGTTTCCCCGGCGATGGAGGAAGCCAAGTTCCTGGCCTGCCCTGGCCTCAGCTGAAGGCTACAAAGTTTTAATTATAGAAGATAAATAAATCCCAGATACCAGGGCCTCTGCTTGGGTCACCGGGAGGCATGGCCAGCTTGCAAACCACTACAGGCCCTTCGCCCAGGCCACCCCACGCCCCAAGGGAACCCCCACCCTGATCCAGGACACCCTTCAGGGAAAACCAGCTGGCCCCCACCCGTGCACCAGGCCTGTATCCTATCTAATAAAAGAGTAATATGCAAATTGACCATTACTCCAACACACAAGATGGCTGCCCCCATGTGGTCAAAGATGGCTGCCCCCATGTGGACACAAGATGGCCACCACAAGATGGCCAGCAGGGGAGGGTGGTTGGGAGGGATCAGGCCAGCAGGGGAGGGCAGTTGGGAGGACCAGGCCTGCAAGGGAGGGCAGTTTGGGGCGATCAAGCCTGCAGGGGAGGGAAGCTAGGGGTGACCAGGCCAGCAGAGGAGGGAAGTTGGGGGTGACTGTGTCTGCAGGGGAGGGCAGTTGGGCGGGGGGCAGGCCTGCAGGGGAGGATAGTTAGGGGTGACCAGGCCTGCAGGGGAGGGCAGTTAGGGGTGATCAGGCTGGCAGGGGAGCAGGTAAGGCATCAATTAGGCTGGCAGGGGAGTAGTTAGGGGGTGATCAGGCAGGCAGGCAGGCGAGCAGTTGAGAGCCAGCAGTCCTGGTAGGGTCAGACCTAAACGGGCAGTCAGTCATCCCTCGAGGGGTCCCAGATTGGAGAGGATGCAGGCTGGGTTGAGGGACAAACTCCCCCCCCCCCATGCATGAATTTCATGCACCGGGCCTCTAGTAAGAAATAAGAGAGATTTGAAGCACAGTGGGGATTTGAAAGGAGCAGAAGTGATGTTAGCTGAGAGGTTAGGAGGGTCTGTCAGGGGGCCTGTGAGAAGAGCTGGGGTGCAGAACTGCAAGTGGTTTTCAGGGGATGAGCATAGCCCCCTCTAACTAACAGAAATGGGGCTCTGGATTCTACAACTGCAAGGAACTGAATTCTGCCACTGGAATAAACTTGGAAGCAGATTCTTTCTCAAAACCTTAAATGAGAATGCAATGGGCCAGCAAATGGAGTATGAGACTATGAGAACCATGCCAGAGACCCCAGATAGTCAAGGTCTTGTGGTTAGTATACCGGAATGGTCAAGGCCACTCTGAACATGGGAATCTTAATCAGAATGTTCAAAGCTAAGGTACCATAAACAGGTGCAAGGCCACAGTGATCTCACGGTATATTGCACACACATGCCCTTCTATAACCCAAATCATTGATGTCGTTGTTGGCACCTAGACTCTTTTGTCTAAGCAGTATAATACATTACTGACCAGCCAGTGTGCAGGCTGCTGCTGTGATGTGAAGAGTGCTGGGGAAGCTGAGATAGGCACAGAGAATGTAGCTACCATGTGAGGCTGGAGAGGTTGGAGAAGCTGCTGAGGCAGAGAGCTCAGGTGCCACTACCATGTGAGGTGGTCTAGGGGCAGCATTCAGCTGCTCAGATAATAACTGTGGTTAAAGAGACTGACGCTGCTTCGTGGCAAAGATGTTTTTGTTAACCAGCTGGTGTGTGGCTGCCTGTACGGAATTTTGCTGTGAAGAACTGTTTTGTCTGATGGCTATCCACTGGCTTCTACAGTAAAGACTCATTCTTATACACCCACAACTTCTTATGGCTTTTCCGTCTACCACCTGACGACATCCAAGAAGGTCCAGCTCCTGGCAGAGGGGCTCGGCCCTGATAGTTAGGGCAATGGGCAGAATTTGAGAAGGAACCTGCCCCCACAGTTGGCATAGTTGTTAGCAGAATTCAGAAGAATATATGGACTCAGAGCCTATATTCTAGCTGTTTCTGACAGAGACTCAGATAGAGAACTCAGCTCACTAGATCTGAGCCTACCCAGATCTAGTGAGGTAGCAGTATCAGAATGGTAATAGATTAAAACACATAGTGGATATCTATTTTACAGAATAGTGAGATGTAGGTGTTGCTTTGAGCCAGTACATTTGGAGTAATTTGTTACACAGCAGTGGAAAACTACTTCTTGTTGAGTCACCATTTAAAAAATCTGAAGACTCCAAGCCAACCGTGCTATGAGCAGGCTCAGGCCACATGTAGGTATTCTAGAAGACAATCTCAGCTGAGGTCCCAGGAGAAAGCCAGAATCAATAGCCATAGATGTAAGTAAAGACATGTAATGATTCCAATCCCTGGCATAGGATGACATTGAGCCATTCAATCTTCCCAGCAGAGGACCAAGACACTGCAGAGCAGAATCAAGCCACCCCTGCTGTTCTCTGTATGAATTTCAAACCCACAGAATCCATGAGCAAAATAAGATATTCATTTTAAACTGCTATGTTTGGGGGTAGTTTGATATGCAGCATTAGAGGGTAACTTCTGCCACCATATGGGTATTAAGTAACTTACAGGGACTCGCTCAGAATAGACAAGAAAAGTGATTGCACTCAAATAGCCAGGAGTGCACAGATAGGAAAGATAAACATTGTGCTATTTGACTGTTCTGGTGGAAACCCAACAGTTATACACATGCAGATCTGCATCAATGAGGCTAGAGATTAAAAGTGAGACACTGCATTGCAACTACTCCAGATGATGCAAAAACCCTCCCTTCTACAGTCCTGCCTGGAAAAGCTGTTCTTCTATGTGGTCTTGAACACATGCTGCTCATACGTACCTCCAAGTTGTTGATCATGCAAAGAACATTTGAGGCCAGGGTATAAGCAACTTGAATATCTTTTTAGCTTTTCTGTCTATCTATCTATATAAAAGCCTAAGTGACCGTGTGACTGTTTGACCATTCGGCTGGTAGCTATGCTATGCACTGACTACCAGGGGGCAGATGCTCAATGCACAGGCATGGAAACATGGAACAGACTGATGAATCTCAGAGAGAGGGGAAGAGGAGGAAGGGCAGGAGAGATTAACCAAAGATCTTATATGCATACTTAGAGGCCCATGCACAGATTTGTGCTCCAGTGGGGTCCCTTGGACTGGCCTGCAGGGATTGGGCCAAAACCAGCCCTGAGGATCAGGCTAAAACTGGCCCAGTGCATGGATTCATGCACTGGTGGGGTCCCTTGGCCTGGCCTGTGTGGATTGGACCAAAACTGGCAGTCCTATATCCCCCGAGGGGTCCCGGATTGCGAGAGGGTGCAGGCCAGGCCAAGGAACCCCACCAGTGCAGGAATTCGTGCACCAGGCCTCTAGTATAAGAACAGAAAATAAAAATGAGTGAGAGTGAATGTAGAATGAGTTACAATATAACTCTACCAAAAATATTATCCATTTATTAATCCTTTTATTGGAAATAAGTTCCTAGAGAGAAGTGCAAGCAGTCCTGTTCATTATTACATGTTCAATATCTGGTAGAATGGCTGACACAGAGCTGCTGCTTGTTAAATATATATTAATATGCAAAAGGATTTTTTTCTTCTTCTTTAACAACCATTTCCTGCCTGCTTTGGCAAAGCTCTCTCAAACTACTTTGAGTATGCCATGCTAATTGAAATCTTTCTGAACTTTGAATTTACCTTTGTTTTGTCTTTGTTTCACCTGATGTTCACATGGAAGGATAATTTTATCATTAATATCTCAGCTTAAGTATAATGTCTGCAAAAAATCTTACTGAACTACTTTCTTTAAATTGATACCCACCAAATATCATCATATCATGTTCCCCTATTTTAATTATCCACATGGCACATATTACTATAGGATATATTCTAATTGATTGACTTCAATTTATTTGCTCTGAAGTAATCTGTATGAGAACAACTACCTTGTCCAGCAGTGTCTGACACACAGAATGGACTTATCAAATATATATAGGATGGACATATTTTAGTCCTCCAACCTCCATCAGCCCTGCCTTTTCGAGTTTGAGTGGCTTTATAATTAAACTAGAGGCCTAATGCATGAAAATCGTGCAAGAGTAGGCCTTCCTTCCTCCAGCTGCTGGCACTGGCTTCCCTCTGGCACCCGGGACCTGGGCTTCCCTCGCAGTCCCAGCTTTGTCCAGAAGGTGGTCCGGAAGGACGTCTGGTCTAATTAGCATATTATGCTTTCATTATTATAGATTATTTTGAATTGACCTTCCTGCCTTTCTGCTCTGTATTTTATGTTATGTCCCTTCTGGAACTAAAATATATTTGGATTATTATAAAAGAATTGAATTCTCTTGTGGACAGATCTGAAAACTGTTCCCATCACCCACCTCGCTAGCTATGAACTCTACTTGCCTTAGTTCATGGTGTTCTGCAAAGCGGAAGAAAGTGTTAGCAACAAATGAGCTAAGCACAAGGCAAGCTAGAAATAGGAATGTGACTGTCCAGGCAGAATATGGGAGAGTCTGCCTCGTGGCTGAGAAGTGCAGTTATTAACTGAAAGACAATTTCAGAAGAAAATAAAAGCCAAAGTGACCTGAAGCAAATCCAGTGTGTTAGATTAAATAAAAGTCTATAAACCATCCTGGCAAAATTCAGGTCCATTCAAGTGGACCAGTCAGACTTGGTAGATGGAGCTCTACTAGAGGAGTAGAAATTGACTGTATCACTTGAGTGTGAGGTGTGTGGATGGTGAAAACAGATGTCTAAATTCTAATATTTTGTTATCCAAACTTCTCTTCCTTAAGGAATGGAGACTTCCTTAGGGCATAATATAGTCCCAGCTATGGAGATGAGGAAAAAAGAGAGAATTCAAGGGCCAATGACCAGGCAAGGCCCTAAATCAGGGAAGACAAAAAGGAAGTGTAGAGAATGCTTCAGCAGTTCTCATAGATATAGCATTGTGTCCCTGACAGCTGAGAAAGCAGACAGTGTTTTAAAACATTTAATTCCCGAATATTAAAATTAATCCTCTTTGAGATGATATTTGAAGGAACTCTATTTAATGTCTATTTTCAAATTTAAAAACTTGTTTTAGTTTTAGTTGTAAAAAAAACATACCTTGCGTTTCATGTATTTATATAAGTACACACACACAAAAACCCTTCATTTTGTTAACAATGCCATTAGTCTAAATGTAATTTTAAATATAAATTTAAAGCAAAATTATTCTGTTTTCATAGCTACTGCACAGGGACATTAGTGAATTGAAATGTGGAATCTAATGAACATAGTAAACTGATGAATAAAATAGGTCCAGAGGCATGGAGGCATGGAACAGACTAACTTATTTCAGAGGAGACTGGGGGAGAGATGGGAAGAGATTAACCAAAAAAACTTGTATGTGTATATGTATAACCAATGGACACAGACAATAGTGTGGTGAAGGTCAGGGATGGAACGGGGGCTGAGAGCAGGGCTGTAAAAGGGGGAAAATTTGGGGACATCTGTAATACTATCAACAATAAAGTAAAAAAAAAATGAAATAAAATAAAAGCTTTATAACCCTAATTATCAGAATAGCATGCATTTATTAATATAAATACAATTCCATTTAACCATAATCTTATAACACATGTGGTTAATATCATACATCCATAAAAAACATTTGTTATTCCATTAAAAATGTATTTATTTACATATCTATTGTTATTCAATACAATACTAAACAATCTGGTTTTTTGCTTGACTGAAGAACATTTGTAATTAATTGACTATATTTAAATATTCCTTTGTAAAGTGCTGTAAGTACTCAGCTTGATATAAATTTAAATAAACTATGGATAGCAATGGTACCTACTTACAACCATGAGTATTAAATAAATTAATATATGTAAAGGGCTTTGAAGCTGCTTAGTACATAATATGCATTAAGTAGTAGCTATTATTATTATCACTAGAGGCCCAGTGCACAAAATATGTGCACCCGGGGAGTCACTCAGTGGGGCCTGCGCCCTCTCGCAGTCCGGGAGCCCTGGGGGATGTCCGACTAATGCGGAGGTGGGAGCCTCTCCCGCCACCGTCACTGCGCTCGCCCACAATGAGCCCGGCTCAGGGATTCTGGCTGAGTGGTGCTCCCCCTGTGGGAATGCACTGACCACCAGGGGGCAGCTCCTGCGTTGAGCGTTTGCCCCCTGGTGGTCAGTGCATGTCATAGCGACCGGACGTTCTGCCTTTTTTTTTTTTTTTTAATATATTTTATTGATTTTTTACAGAGAGGAAGGGAGAGGGATAGAAAGTTAGAAACATCGATGGGAGAGAAGCATCGATCAGCTGCCTCCTGCACACCCCCTACTGGGGATGTACTGCAACCAAGGTACATGCCCTTGACCGGAATCAAACCTGGGACCCTTCAGTCCCCAGGCCGACGCTCTATCCACTGAGCCAAACCAGCTAGGGCGATGTTCTGCCTTTTAATCGATTTGCATATTAGCCTTTTATTATATAGGATTATTACTGCTATTATTTATATTACTGCTATTATTTAAATTACTGCTATTATTTATATTAATGTTATCATTAATAGTATAACAATGGACTAATCTATAGGAGATAGTAGATAAGTTAGAATAACCACTCCTTACTAAGGCTTAGAACACTAGGTAGCATAGTGTTGGAGGTTTTATACCTTTTCTAGTACTATAACACATTACTATATTCATAACTCATAATGGAATTCATGTAGAAAGTAGACACTCAAACCTATGTGCTTGCTGAAAAATGTCACTGATCACACTCCACTGTGTGGTTAGAAGTAAATTATCTGTGGGTTGTCTATCAAAGACCTAAAATTTCTAGAGATTAAATCATAACATTGGGTAAAAATATTTTTTACTTGGGAAGTAGGGAATGATCCATACAGCTTGAAATCAGAAATAAAAACAAAGCTGAAATGACACCTGTTGGAATAAATAAATCTAGAGTTAGACATCTGACTTCATAAATTGGCAGCAGACTGCTGATTAATATTTGCAACTGTGGGTCACCATAATCTGAGTTATGCTTTCAGAAATAATTCTGCAATTTGTGTCTATGACAAATTGAAGAGGAACACTACTAAAGTAGTGATGCTGATTGGAGAAGATGGCAAACTTTATTCACAACGTCATGGAGAACTAAATTTCTGATGGCAGTAGGAATAGAGTTTGATCTCTGAGTAGGAAGATTAAAGTGGATTTGAAGCGCTGGAGTGCTGGCAATTGTATGGAGATAGGACTTTTCTTTCAGACAAAATAAATGAAGGCATTTCTCCATCTTCTCTCTCTGCCATAAGTTCCTTCAGAGTTCAAATAGTGATCATGCCCTTGTTTAGTAAAAGCTTCTATTGCATTTCCAACTCTATATGATGGACTTATTAGTAGAATTTATCACTATATTTTCTGTAGATTTTTATCAATAGATACATACTGATTGGATGAGACAACATAATGACATGAGTGAGCATAATTAATTAGCCTTTTTATACATATCAGTAAATTGTTGAATATTTATATTAGCTTTGCTATTTTATTTATTTAATATTAATTTATATTTAAATAAATATTGTTTTCATTCTATTATCTCCTCCTTAAAGTCATAGAGACTTAAAAAAAAAAACATGATGGATTATTGCTGCACATAACAACCAAAGACCTTGGAAACTATAAAAATGTTTCTAGCATTCCTAATATCAGGAAATCTTTTTACAATATTCATATTGGTTTTGATGTAAATAGATTTTGCCTTAGTACAATTTAGGAATGCAATGATATGGAATCTAAAAGGTGCATAGACTAAGGCCATTAAAGCCTCTACATTGTTCATTAAAATGGTAGTAGCCATGTTGTCTCTAGTCTTTCAGCCCGAAGGTAAAGAATTCAGCCAGCTAGAAAACCAAGGAACACACCTCAAGTAAAATGAACTTATTCAAAGTGATCACATACTTAAACCAAATGCAACCGTGTAATTGTCTTGCCTTTAATTCTTCTGAGAAAGACATTGCTTTCAGAGTTAAAGTTATGTCCAATATTAAATATTATTTCTGCAACAATAAATAAAACATCCACTAGCTACCAGTCAGGAGTGAGTAGTAAACCACTGAATCTATCTCTATAAACATGAAGTTATTAAACATAAAAAGCAACTACCAGATGTAGATTATAAAATATTTTATAAACACCTTATGTTTTATAGCTGCATGTACATCCTATTATTGGACGGCACAGTTAGGCCCTAGAATATAATATTTAAAATAATACTTACAGTATATTATATGGTTTGTTCCTGGGAATAAGGGAAAAGTATGAAATGGCAATATCAAATTGGTTTTCAGGTATATCCATGGGCCTTCCCAGAGTCACCTACAATACAAAGTTTAATAGATTAAGCACACTTCTCTCAAAGAGGTTAGCAAACTGAATGTATGACTTGAAATTTAGACAAGGCTTTGCAAGGAACCTCATGCTACCCTCCCCCAATAGCTCCTAAGATCCCAGCCCACAATTGCTGACTCAGGAATGAGCTCAAGATTGGAAAGAAAGCTTACCTGGGATGTTTGAACTAGACATAATAATAATAATAATAATAATAACAACAACAACAACAACAACAACAATAACAACAACAACAACAGCAGCAGCAGCAGAAATAGAATACAGTGATTCATTTCTGATGGCCAAAATGTGAAATTTTTCTTTCCTGTGCATTGGTTCACCAATTTCTGCCATGAAGAGAAGAATAAAGCTGGCACACAAAGAATTTCACAAATGATTAATAGAGGGGAAAATGTCAGGCCACATTTAAGTCCGTGGTTTTAGTTTTCCATTATCCAGCCCCTTTTGCTGGATAACGCAAAACTAAGACGTTTGCTCTACTTATTTCCAAGAACCAGGATTCTTCCAATAAGCTTCCTGTTGGGCACAGCTTGTACAGGTTAACTTCTTTAATTTTAAAGCCACAGATCCTCCTGTGTTTAATTAACTTAAAAGTTATTTTTACATTCAATGATATTTATGAAATATAAATTATGTAGAATACCTTATGATACTATAGATGCACACTTGGAAAGACAGCACTATAGACTGCTTCATAGAATGTACATTCTAGGGAAGAACAAGGCATTTAAAAATGATGAATTGCTCTATGACGATTTTGATGAGTGTAATGGCAGAGAGAGCACTGGGTTCTGAGAGTGCATGTGAACCATTTCTGGAAAGCCAGGTAGGCTTCATGGAGGAAGTGCTATTTAAGCAGAGTTTGGAAGTCTGTTTTTATTTCCTGGAACAATTTTTCCAACTCCAACCCACTCAAAAATGTATTTAGAGTAGAAAGCTGCTCTTATACCCTTCCTCATTTTTTTTCCAATTCTATTGATTCCCTTGCTTGAGACATAATTTTTTATTAAGGTACTTAATGCTTATTATTAGAAAGCCAAGCTTTGAAATCACGAGTCTTTTTGTTGTTCTAGATGTATGGCACTAGTATTTCAAAAGCCATGTGGCTGTCAGGATGTCTTCTATTATGAATATAAGAAGACTAATAAAAAACTAAAAAGAAAAAAGAACCTTCTTTTTTAAGTCATAACAAGCTTTAACACTGAGAACATAGCATACAGAAAGGTATCTTCTGATAGAAAGATGAGGCTAGGGTGAAACTGAAAGGAAACGAGGTACAGGAAACACCTACTACAGTCCTTTCAGATAATACTGTGAAAGGCAGTTGTAGTGCGTCATTGAATACCCAAGAGGAAGTAATGAGCTCTCTGCTTCTGTAAAAATGTGGCATTTGTGCTTAAATCTGAACAATACAGGAATTAACTGTAATAAGCAAAGAGGTAGAGTTTGGGGAAGGCAACACATTCAGAAAGTATAAGATCAGGTATGGTAAAGAAAAAAAACATTTTTTCCCCCAAAAAAACCTGCAAACAGTTTAGTCAGAGTACAAAAAGTGAGGAGTCAGCTGCCACAGATGAGACCACTGAGATGGTACCAGGCTTGGAGGCAGGTACAATGTGAAATAATTTATGTTTAATCCTAAAGATAATGGAAATCCAGGTACAAATTATGTAATTTTTTTTGTGAGATCATGTGAGTACCACAACTAGGAGCCTGCACTCCAAGGATCATGGTAGGATGTTACCTTCTTCATGTGTATGTACCCATTGACCTTCAGATCAATTATTTCTTCATAATGCTGGTGCAGAGAAAGAGTTTTACACATTTGTGAAATGTCTATGTTGGTCCCTGTCTCAGCTGACCACTTTGAAATTAACAATATTTGAGACACTGTGTTTCATTTGTGCTGGTATGATGGAAAAAAAGCAAGCCTCCCTTTATACACTGTGTACATGGATACTCTTTCCTGAGGGTCTCAGCTTTATATAATACTAGAGGCCTGATGCACGAATTCATGCACGGGTGGGGTCCCTTGGCCTGGCTGACGATCAGGGCCAATCAGGGCCCTCTTGCCTAGTCCTGATCAGGCTGATTGGGCTGGCTGCCTGGGGGTGTGGGGGGGAAGAGAGGCACAACCGTGGGAGGTTGGCTGGCTGCTAGAGGTTGGCTGTGGGAGAGCACTAACCACCAGGGGGCAGCTCCTGCATTGAGTGTCTGCCCCCTTGTGGTCAGTGCACATCATAGCTACTGGCTGGTCATCCGGTCATCTGGTTGTCATAGTCGCTCAGGCTGTTATATATATAGATATTCTTTGATGGCTCCCACCTGTGTTTTAACTCCTATCTGCTGCCATTGCTATACTAGAACACCCTCATTTAATTGTGCATGTGTGTGATGGTGTGCATGCTCGTGGCTTCTCTAGAAAGATTTCAAAAAGCTCAGAAGGGAAACACTTGAAGTGATATTATATAGGAGTAAAGAATAAATTATTGTCATGTCACCTTTTATGGTTGGCAATATAGAAAAAAATGGCAGGTCTGTATCATTAAAAGGAGGTGGAGAAATGATACTGTACTTCAAAAATAGAAAAAAATAGTTTCCACAGCTAAGAATGTAGGTATATTTATTTTTTCATGAGATCAATTTCAGAGAAATGCTATTATGTCTAGCTGAACTAATTTTTTTTAATATAAAACACGCTAACATATTTAAAAATATTACTGCCCATTGGCATTAATAAATTATGAACTAAAATGAAGTGCCCATTGGGAAGACATTTAGAATTTGGATGCTAAACTTCAACTTATGATATGGAAAAAGTCAAATGATACATTAATTAAATTAATATCTGGCCCTACACTAGGGGGAAGTAGCAGAGGAGAAATGATAAATATTAACATAAATGTTAGAATTGTAGCTCTGCATGAAAATAAGTATTTTTACCAAATTAAAAAAAAATTATCCAACAGGTAAATATGATAGCATAACAAAATATACCGTTCAACTTAATTTTATTTCTGTAATATAAATTGTCAGTTAATTCAATAAAGATAATATTAAAAAAATAATTCTATCCTCCAATATGAAATTTTAGGTTCTGCATCATTTCAAGAGAATGAAATGGAAGTGTTTATTTTAGAACTTTGGTAAATCATATATAAGCTTAAGTAAAATTTAGTTTTATTATTTACCTAAAATTATCTGATTTGTTTTCATTTTATGAACAGACCAGTATAACATCTATATGGTACCACTTTAGAGACACAAAAATGAATCCTCTCGTTGCCTGCTCCAATCTTGTCTACATTTTAGGTAACAATAAACCATACCAACACATTCTTTTCTTTAATGTAAAGTAAGGATGTGAAATTGCATTTTGTTTATCAAAGTAATATCATGCAATTCAGTGGGAGAAGATCCCAAAGAAAAAATTGGAAAATCTTACAGTGTGTTTAAAGGCAACTTTTATACAAGAAGTAAAGAAGTTCTGTTTCAATTCCCCGACTTCAGACCAAAGTGGCCCAGTTTTCAGAAGTTCACTGGCACCCATTTTAAAACTTGATTAAATCTCTCACAGGCTGCCATCAAAATTGTGGCCAATGTTATAGTCATCTCAAGGCTTCCCTTGGGGAGAATTCCCTTCTAAGTTCACTTATATGGTTATTGGCATGATTTTGTTCCTCCTGGTCTCTTGGACTCTAGGACTCAGTTGTTGGCTGGTCTATATGTTAGCTGAAAGCTGCCCTAAGTTTCCTCCATAAGTCACCCCCTACGATGACAGCTGGATTCATTGAATGGATCCCGTGACAGAGAGTGAGTGAAAGCCAATAAAATGACAATGATTTCTATCACCTCTGTCATATTTTTTTTTTTAAAGTTAATCCTCACCAGAGGATATTTTTCCATTGATTTTTAGAGAGAGTGGAAGGGAGGAGGAGAGACAGAGCGAAAAAGCGAAACGTTGATATAAGAGAGACACATTGATTGGTTGCCTCCTGCACGCATTGTGACCAGGGCCAGGGATTGAGCAACTGAGATATGTGCCCTTGACCAGAATTGAACCCAGTACCCTTCAGTCTGAGGGCTGATGCTCTCTCCACCAAGCCAAACTGGTTAGGGCTGTCATATTTTATTTGTTAAAAGTGAATCATTGGGTTTAGCTCACACTCAATGGGAAGAAAGTATGCAAAAGTGAATACTAGGAAGCAGAAATTTTTGAGAGGTACCCTCAAAGTGTGCCAACCACAAAGGGTGTGTAAATATATTTCTGCAGAAAACATTTTTTCCAAATTTCTATGAGTAAAAAAGCTTGGTCCCCATGAGACATCTGAAAGAACTCTTACAGTAGTAAACGCTAGGAAGCTGCATTCTTTGGCCAACTAAATGTCACATACCATTCTTCCTCAAATAATATATTGATGTGTACAGGACATGGGAAGCTCATAATCACAACCTGCCGAAAATAAAGGAACATTACAATGGTAGTTGTATCATAAACAGATCCTATTCAATATTATAGAGTGCTATAAATCAATAAGTTCTGACCAGTTACTTAAACACAAATTTCATTCCTCAGCTGCATTTATATTGATTCCCAGAGATTTTACCTTGCTTGCTTTTATCTGGGTTTTCACATAATGTAGTTGAAAAGGAGAAAATAACATATATCACTGTTAATTGTCCACACTCAAAGAAAACACAGTAATGAGAATACATATTTAGATGGAGACGCTATCTTGAAAATTCAATGCATTTAATAGTACCTCACACACTAATGCATACAGGCAAGCCAAGTGAAAAATAAGAATGACTATTGAAGAAAGATTCTTTAATACTTACCGAATTGCTGTTAGATGAATTTTTAGAAAATGCAGAAAGATATGGAACATTATTCTTCCTATGCTGAGTGATTCATTAATGTTCAACTACCTTAGATGATACTGTGACTATCCATGCACGTTATTGGAAAAATGTAGCCCTGGAGAGTTAAACAAATGTAATGCAGGGAATAATGTCGGCCCAGGAGGGAAATGTATGACCTACTCACTATATTAACTTTGTATTGTCTTTGCTTCTATGATTGGTTAAGAAAACCTATAAAAATAGTTATTAATATTTTAGAAAAATTTTGGATAAGCTATTGTTCTGCATTTATATAGGAAACCAAGCAGACTGCTAGACTTTACATTCAAGGGTTATATTACACTGGGCCATTTACACAATGTATGTTCTTTGAATTTGAAATATGATTGCACTTGAATATAAACTATTTTAAGAGAAGGTTGTCCACTTTAGTTGTGACAGTAAATAAATAGATATATAAATTATTATTGACTGTCTACTATGTTCCAAGTATAATTAGGTGACACAAAAATCTGCAACTTTCTTCAAATTACATTAAGTCAAATTTGTAGATCATTTTAGCATATAGAAATAAATTTCACATCTCAAAGGAAGTTATTATCTTCCACATATCCCTTTGAAGTAGCAACTTCAAGACTATCCAACTTATAATGTGACATAACTAAAAAATTCTGAGCTCATTGTTTCATTCCTCTAAGCAGATTTTTATCAAAGTATGTTTCCATTCCATCCAAGTGTGTAGAATGGTGTTCCTTTGCCCATCATCCATGGATTACCTGATTAGAATCACCTGGACGATGTGTTAGCATGCATATTCTGGCCACAGACATAACCATTCTGAATTAAATCTCCAAGGGGAAGCCAGAAAATCCCCATTTTCACCAATCTCCATGAGATTATTACCTCCAGTAAAGCAGAGAATCACTTATCTTAGCTGTGCAGATGGGTACATCTCAGCTCGGAGATGAACTTTCATTTGTGAAATGAGTAGCAAGGGCTTGAAAGAAATGGGAGATAATGACCAGAAGACTGGAAAGTGGTAAATTGTCCTAAGAAGCATTTTGCTTTTCAATAACAATTATTGAAAGTTTATTATGTGTCAAGCATTGTACTGGCCCTTTACATACAGTATCTAACTGAAGTCTTCTCTGAAAGAGAAATTTTGAATTCCCAATTTATAAATAAAGAAACCAACATTGGGACAATGTATTGATCTAAGATTACACAAACATCATAGGAGACATTCAAACCCATGTCAGTCTCATTACTTCTAGGTTACTTTGGATAGAACAATGTGGTCCGCAGTGGTTAAAGAAAGTTTCCCAGGGAAATGAAACTCCTTTGGGGCTTTGGTATACAGAGAAGTGGCACTCAAAATAGCCACTGAAGAATAACTGGAGTTTAAATAAGCATGATAAAGATGAGAACACATTCCTGCTTTGACCAAGAATGCAAGTAAATCCTAAAGTTAGACATAACTGAGATGTACGTGGCACCAAACACTGAAGTGTAGAGCAGTAGGTCAAGTTCCTTCCCAGAAGAATCAATGTTCCTCTGGTAGACCAGAGGTTACAATTCTTACTCCCATCAGTGTGAGGAAAGGAACCTTTTATTTATGTGATGGTATTTGATAGAATCTTTAGTCTGCACCTATGTATTGTCATAACTGAAACATTTAAAGCAATCGACCTCTCTGTTCTTGAAACTTCCTTCACTTTGGAGTTGAGAAATCTTGGTCCATCTAATTTCTTTTCGTTACATTTTATCAATCCCTTTGTCTCATTTGTTCTTCTTTGCTTAGTCTGGAAAGGGGGGTTTATTCTGCCTGTTGTCCAAATAAGGACTCCAATGGTTTTGACTACAATTTCTGGCAGGGGTTTCTTAAACTAGTGTCCAAAATGTTCAGGGTTACTATGGATTAACAGTAACTGGTGGATGCCAGTGCAATCTGTATAGTTATTCATTCCTTGTTTTATGCTGGCAGTGTCTGAATTTTATTTAAATTTTAACAGGGCTCCATATGGATCATCCTAAGTCCTTAATGAAAAGTCAATTTCTCTTCTAATAGATTGATTTAAGAATGGAGATATGAATCAATCCTAGCAATTACACATTAGATGAAATTGTCTGGAGGAAGGAAAGAATGGTTTATTCCCTGGTCAAAAAAGACACACATAAAAAAGTCACCATTTCTTTAGCTGGACATTTTCCGCCCTGGATGCTATTCTGGGAACTGATGCATCCGTCTTGTGTCTGTTAAGAGGACTAGACCAAGTGCAAAATGACGTGGCAAGAATGGCAGACAAGAAAGGCAAAACGTACTAATGTCCATTGAAATATTTTGAGGAGTCGTATCACCATCCTTGGAACTTACTTATATTTGTGTGATGATGAATTTTTATTATTTAAATTATTTTAATTTAGTATTTTCTTTTACTTGCAACCAAATTCATCTTCACAAATTCTAGTGGAAAAAGAGACTTACACAACCCTGAAACTGTGAAATTTTTACATGGTTCTGGGACTAGAATTTGTAGCTTATATGAGATTTATAAAAATATGTAATAGGAATAAGTTCCTAAAATGTACAGATGGACATATTGGTGACTTGTAAAAAAGCATCTTCTGTATTATGTTCATTAACTTCACTCTTATACTTCAGTAAAGCAATAATTTCTCTGTTACCTAAATAAAATGTGATCATGTTATTCCACTGCTTTAACCTCTATTCCAATCTACAAAGGTATTTGCCTTTAGGAGAGAAAACAAGTCACATTGCCTACAATTTTAATTTTTCTATTTCTTTTATAACAAGCTTATTGAATTACTCTAATCCTTCAAAAAATCAATAGAAAATGCACGCAAAGCTTCCTGAGTGATGTACTTGTCATGAATAAAGAAGTAAAAACATAGAGGGGTGACCTGGCTGAACCACATCAGCCTTTCAGCTTCTGCGGATGGAGCAGTGTTCCATTAAGGGGGTGTGTCTAGGAATACCAGGTGCTGGCCATGGCAGGAGGCTTGCCAGTACTGGGAGAGTCAAGGAGAAGCAGAAGATACTGAACAGTAACCAAGAAGAAGGAACATCAAAAAATTGTGTCTTCTGGAGAGCGTGATGCTAATTGAAATAAGCCAGTCAGAGAAAGATAAATATCACATAATCTCACTCATTTGTGGAATATAATGAACAACACAAACTGATGAACAAAAACAGATCCAGAGACAGAGAAGCATTGATCAGACTGTCAAACCTCTGAGGGAAGGCAGAAGAGGGTAGGGGGGTGGGGGAGAGATCAACCAAAGGACTTGTATGCATGCATATAAGCATAACCAATGGACACAGACACTAGGGGAGTGAGGGCATGAGCGCGGAAGTGGGGGGGGGGGCAATGGGGAGATAAGGTCACATACGTAATACCTTGATCAATAAAGAAAAATAAATAAAAAATAAAAGCACAGCACAGGGATTCCTGGGGTGGTAGAATTGCTCTGGATTGTCTTAATGCCAATATCCTGGTTGTGACATGGTGCCATAATTTTGCAAATGTTACCACTGGGGGAAAATGGGTAAATGGTACATGGGATTTCTCTGTATTATTTTTTACAACTGCATGTGAATCTATACTTTTCTCAAAAGAAAGTTTAATTACAAATAAAAAAAAATACCAGAAGTTCTGGATTCTGATCCTATATCCTGATGAATTTTAAAAAAAACAGTAATTACTCAGCCTCCATTTACTCATTTGTAAAAGTGTAAATAAAGTGTGTACTATATCCTGGAATTGGGCAAATAAAAAGAAAATGTTTAAGAAAAAAAAAAAGAAATAGTGTCTTTCAATTATGGAATAAAGAAGGCTAATACTGGAATAGGAAGGAAAAGGACAGGTAAAGCTATACATTATCTTTTGAAACTCAGATGATGAACTGATTTAACTCTCATTTATTCACAAAAATCCTCCAGAGCAGTGGCTGATTGAATGGAGGGAGGAAGGGAAAGCCATCTATCTATCTGTCTGTTCCCTCTTCATTGTGGTAGGAACAGAATCCTTTTCAGGTTCAGCATCCTCAGTGTATTCCTGTGGGAAGGAACTAAAAGGAATGTGTGTTGTCACTTAATAGGCAAAACTTGTGGTTCTCCTTCTGCTGATCAACACTGCTTCTGTGGAAGATGCCATTCAGATATGAATGCTCTATTTGTGAAAGATGCTTAAGCATTGGGTACCTTAGGGAGTGCTTGCCTTCTCTCTGCTTCTCCACTGAAGGTTGTATAGATTCTCCTTATCCATAGCCAAGTCCTATTACCTCTCTAAGGATCTATAATAATAAAAGCATATTATGCTAATTAGACCGAACAGCCAAATGACCTTCCGGACGTCCTTCCAGACAACCTTCCATACGAAGCTGCAGCTGCAGGGGCTGAGCCCCTTGCACAAATTTTGTACATTGGGCCTCTAGTCCTATTTTATAAAAGAGTAATATGCAAATTGACCATCACTCCAACACACAAAATGGCCACCCCCATGTGGTCAAAGATGGCTGCCCCCATGTGGACACAAGATGGCTGGCAGGGGAGTGCAGTTGTGGGCGATCAGACAAGAAGGGGAGGACAGTTGGAAGGGACCAGGCCAGCAGGGGAGGGCAGTTAGGGGTGACCAGGCCAGCAGGGGAAGGCAGATAGGGCAATTGGGCCGGCAAGGGAGCAGTTAGGCGTTGATCGGGCTGGCAGGGGAATGGTTACGGAGTGATCAGGCTGGCAGGCAGAAGCGGTTAGGGGCAATCAGGCAGGAAGACAGGCAGGAGAGCGGTTGGGAGCCAGCAGTCCTGAATTGTGAGAGGGATGTCGGACTGCCCATTTAGGCTCGAACCTACTGGGATCGGGCCTAAATGGGCAGTCGGACATCCCTCGAGGGGTCCCAGGTTGGGGAGGGTGCATGCTGGGCTGAGGGACACCCCCCTGTGCATAAATTTTGTGCCCTGGGCCTCTAGTATAATATAATTAGATACGTTAAAGAAAAATAATAAATGACAAGAATGCAAGCCCTAAAATCTATTTTGTGATACAAAAAAACACACAAACAAGATTATGAAGACAATTAAAAATAATATGAATTCCTGAAACAAATTTATTCAGCTGAAAGTTTATTTCATCAGATAGGAATATAGTTTAATATAAAATTAATTTGATTCTTTCTCTTTGGGTTGTATTAAAAATTATGATTTAAAAAATACCACACCAAATAGACTTTTTATTGAAAGTGTATTCTATATGTCAGTCATGGGTCTATCTGTTCTTCATTTTCATTTAACCTAATTACCTTGAACCCATAAATAATGAAAATTGCCAGGGAACAATACTTTCCATAGTGAACATAGATTTTGGAGTTAAGCAGGACAAATTAAACATCCACCCTGTTCTCTGTTGCTATTCTAAATTTGCATAAGTTACTTTCACTCTGTAAGCCACTGCATATGATAGAGATATACTAATTTATACGTTTGTGAAAAGGATTAAATGAGAATTTACTTAGTAGAGTACTTGGCACTTAGTAATTGCTCAATGTATATTAATCCCAACTCTTCCTCTAAGATGAAAAGGAAAACTACATTTTTATGGTAGACCCATATTAGATGCCCACAATAATTTTATTAATAGCTAAGCATTGAACAAGTGCTTACTATGTGCCAATACTAAGCACTTTATATGCATTATCTCACTAATATCTCAGAATACTATGGCGATGTAAAAATAGCATTATCTTTATTTAACATATTATGTACTTGGGGCTAATGAGCACACTGCAGCTATGAAACACTAGATTCTAGTCCAGTTTGTCTGATATCAGAGCTCCTGCTTTTACTCTTATGTTGATTTAACTCTGTGGATATGCGTGTGTACATGTGTGTTCATTTTTTTTTTTTGTAAGAGATATTTGAAATAAGTCTTTTCTAACAAAAAGCAATAAACTATATGATTATCTGTAAGCATTTATGGAGTGTTTACTCCCATTGTTTTTTAAAGTTACACTTACCTATAACTAAGAAAGTTACTTTTCAGAATTAATAGTGATAACTGAAGACCTTTATAGTTAGTGTTTGGATAGAAATTTCTTAAGTGAAAAATATCCTATATAATAAAAGCCTAATATGCTAAATGCCCAGATGTCTGGTTGTCCGTTAAACTGATCAAAGCATAATATGCTAATGATATGCTAAGGCCACTCAACCACTCTCTGTGACATGCACTGACCACCAGGGGGCAGAATGTCAACCTGTTAACCAGTGACTATGATGTGCACTGACTACCAGGAGGCAGACATTCTGATTGGTAGGTTAGCTTACTGCTGGGTCTAGCCGACTGGGACTGAGCCAGATGGGCTGGACACACCCTGGAGCCCTCTCCCCAGTCTCTCCCTAGCTGTCCAACCTCCCACATCCCTCCCAAGCCCTAATTGTGCACTGGTGGGGTCCCTCAGCCTGGCCTGCACCCTCTTGCAATCTGGGACCCCTCGGGGGAGGTCAGAGAGCCAGTTTCAGCCCAATCTCACAGGCCAGGACAAGGGACTCCACTGGTGCACAAATTCGTGCACCAGGCCTCTAGTATCTATAATAATAAAAGCTTAATATGCAAATTGACCAAATGGCTGAACAGCGGAACTACCATCTGGAGGACCACACAATGACACCCACTGGCGCCAGGCCAGCCAAGGCGGGTGCAATGCAATTGGTTGGGGGCCCGGCCATCGCCCCATGATCACCCTGCAGAGGGAGGCCCAGGCCACTGGCTGGTGGGGTGATCAATCAATCAGGGGGCTCCATGATCACCCCGCAGCAGCGCAGCAGCACTGTAGCAGGTGGGCACGGCCTCCCTCTGCAGGGGCAATCCATCACAGAGTCTTGACTGGGTGGGCAGGCCCTACCTCGTTGGGGCAATGATGGCAAAGCCCCGTGATTGATCTCCCCAAAGAGGGAGGCCCAGGCTACCCAGTGGCGGTGCTGCAGTGGGTGGCCAGGCCCACCCTCTCTGAGGCGATCCATCGCTGAGCCCAGGCCTGGTGGGTGGGGCCTACCTCTTTGGGGCGATCGATTGTGGGGCTCCCAGACTGAAAGAGGGCACAGGCTGGGCTGAGGGACCCTCGCTCCCCCAACCCAGTGCCCAAATTTTGTGCACCGGGCCTCTAGTATTTTTATAATACAGGAGGGGGCAAACATAGGTTTACAGTTGTGAGTACATGAAACAGTTTATTCTTTTATTATTATTTATTAATTATTGTGTTTTTCTGTAGACCTATTTTTGCCCAACCTTGTATATATAGATACATGCATTTCATATATATATGTAATTTTCTCCCTGGTTTATAGATATATCCTACAACTTTTCTTTTCTAAAACTGTAAGCTATACAGGTTTTCAATTCTTCTTTTACCAGTTCCACATTTCATTCCATAATTAAGAATTTATATTCTATTTATTTACTAATTCTCTTAATTCATGAAATTTGCTTTGTTAAATACTATTTGATTCAGTGATCCACCAAGAACAAAAACAAAACAACAACAACAACAACAAATCTCTAGGGAATCCTTCTTTTGTTAATGATAGTATTGGATTCTGTGGAGATTAGAGGGGAAAAAATAAATTACATTTGCCTTCAAAGTACATATACTCAACTTGAGAGAGAAAAAATAGCTCTTCTAAAGCAATTTCAGCATAATATGAGACTTTAATAACAGAAGAGTTAATATTGTGGAAGTTAGGCAAGAGGGCAACATGGCAAAGCTTTACAAAAATTACAACACAATTTATCCCATAAATACAGGGTGCAAGGTTTAGAAATGAAATGGTGAACAGATGATTAAGAGTCATGTCAAGTAAGTGTGACAAGTAAGTTTTAAGATTAGATACTCAAAGCACTGTGATATCAGTTCACAGGGTCTGAGACTAATATGTGGTTTTAGAAGGACCTCTGGAAGTGACTTTTATATATGACCTGATTGATTAATAGGAAAAACCACCTTCGACCTTATATACAGTTTTGGAAAGTACTCTCAGAGCATGACATCAGAAAAGTGACTTCTACATAATGTATTATTTTCTTATCTCCTTAACTGTAAAATATCTGTGAGTAGGAGGAGTTTATATGCAATATTACTTAGTACAAAAATTTTCTTCAGTAATCATTTTTTAAAAAAATATTTTTTGAATTTTTTTTTACAGAGAGGCAGGGAGAGGGATAGAGTCAGAAACATTGATGAGAGAGAAACATTGATCAGCTGCCTTTTGCACACCCCCTACTGGGTATGTGCCCGCAACCAAGGCACATGCCCTTGACTGGAATTGAATCTGGGTCCCTTCAGTCCACAGGCTGACACTCTATCCACTGAGCCAAACCGGTCAGGGCTCAGTAATCATTTTATGTGTGTTATGTGTGTGTGTGCTCTCCCTGTTTGATATTTTTTGTACCAAACTGTACATCTATTATCTCATTATTAAGTCCATTCCCCCAACAAAAAATATCCAAATATTTTGTGATATGCAAGGTTCTAAGATGACTCCCAAAGACCCTCTCTCATATAATCTCATCCTTTCCTTGAATGTGGTAGAGCCTGTGACTATAATGAGATATAACTCCTATGGTTATATTACATTATATGGCAAATGGGATTTTTAAAAATGTAATCAAGTTTACAAATTAGTTGACTTTAGTTCAATAAAGAGGAGATTATCCAGGTGGGCCTGACCTAATCATATGGGTCCTTTAAACCTGCATTTAAAGGCCAGAGAAAAGGAAAAGTCAGAGACCCAAAGAACAAGAAATATTTGGCACACCATTGCTGATTTGAAGATCAAGGGACTATATACATGGCTAAGAATGTAGTAAACTCTTGGATTTGAGAGTGATCTAACAGTCAACAAAGACATTAGGACCTTAGTACTACAAACACAAGAAACTAAATTCTTTCAACAGGAAGGAGCTTTCAGATGAGGACTCAGCTGGTCAACACCTTGAATTCAGTCTTGTAATATGCTAAGTAACGAACCCAGTAATGCCATGCGGAACTTCTCACCTATGGACCGAAAGCTAATAAATCAGTGTTGTTTCAAACCACCAAGTTTGTGGCCATTTGTTATGCAGCAATGGAAAAATGAAGCATGCTTACATGTGTCAAGCACTATTTTAGACCCTTGTAATGATAGTCAAGATAAGGGTATTATTTTTTTTAATTTTTTTTCTTTATTGACTAAGTTATTACATATGTGTCCTTATTGTCCCATTGCCCTCCACCCCACCCACTCATGCCCTCACCACCCTGTTGTCTGTGTCCATTGGTTAGGCTTATATGCAAAAATAACAAACAGAAACATCAATAACTCTCCATATCTTTGTGGCTTAACTCTACCAAAATCAAGTCTTACTTATGCCAATTTCCAGGCAACTATCCAGTGCATAATTATGCATCAACTTGAGCTTTGTTAATCTTGTACCTTCACCATCTCAACACCAGCCCCTCTTCATGATAACTAAAGAACACTGTTCTTACACAACCAATAAATTTACACCAATTGGCTTAAAGTAGTCACATGACAATCCCTGGTTGTGTGGGAAATAAATGTACCCAGTATGAGAACAGGGTCTATGTGTGCAACAGAAGTCTCTATACTTGGATGATTAAGACCTAAATCAGTGACCAAGACAAAGCCCATGTCTTCTTGAAGATTACTTTCAAGTACTTCAAGGGAACCATTTGCCTCTGGGGACATTAGGACATTTCTTAGGACATTTAAGAAGGAACAGAGTAGATGAATGTTTAAATTTGAATTCCAAATTAACAAAATTAACATTGTCAAGATGCCAGCCAGTCTGTGTCTTAAGGTCCCACTAACTTACTGAGGGCAAGACAGAAGCAGGGAGGAGAAGACAATCATTTTCCCTCTAATGGAATTGGGAGAAACCAAGGAGACAAGTGAAGAGGGCAGAAGCCCATGCTCTCATATGTAAACCATTCTTGGTTTAAACCTTGGGAAGACTGCAAGCATATTTGCACAACCACACCTGGGCTGGGAAATGTACAATTGGGCTGGGTCCTTCAGAATAAAAATATGTCTTAAAACACCTCTCTTCTCCCTTTTTTGCTGACATTTTATACTCTGCATCAAGCAAATCCATGGGCAAATAACCTGATGGTATTAAGCAAATTACTTACTGCTAAATAATAAAAAAGATTAATAATAATAAATGAATAAATAAATAATAAATGAATAAATAAACTAAATATGTGAATAAAATGTGAAGCAAAGATAATTTTTTAGGGTAATATGCTGGTTCAAATGATATAGTGGCCAGGCAATTCTAAAATTTACTTCAGCTCTTTGCACTTACTTCTCTCAGGTTTTATGTTTTCAAAGATGATCTTGGACCATTTCAAGGAGTCACTTTTTACCTGCAACTTGGATTCCTCTGTGACTGTCAGCACCTTAAAAAAATCAATGACTGTATTCAAATATCTAACAGTACAATATAAGGCACTATAATAGTTAAACATTTGATTTTCTTTGCTCTTGTTATGCTGCTTATCAAAAACAGATTCCTATTTATATGAATCACTGTGGTGCAGACACTTTGAATCAGTTGTTTTAATACATTCTACATAATTCAACTCTCTAATTACTTTTAATTTTATAAGTCCCAAAGAAATAATTCCTCATTTTTTTCATTGTTCTATAACCTTCTAATTCAAAGGGAATATCATTTTATGTCATATTACAATGCAAAATTAATTATTCTGCTCAACAAAGGATAGTTGTTCATACTTTATCTTAAATAATTAAAGATTTGAAGTTAACCAGATGCTTTTATTTGTGATTTATTATATTAATGTATCATTGTCATTATACACAATTTACATAAAATATATAGGCAGTAAATTATCTTTAAAAGTAATATTTTTATGCATTAAAATTTTTCAAATTTTCATTATGAACCTTCAACCTGGTACTTTACCACGTTCCATGAGGAAATGTACACAAAATTCAGAGTCTTTCTAGTCACGTAAGCTGGAATATGAAAGGATGACAAAACATCACAAATGAAAAATAATTATAATACAAGCCAAAATAAAGTAAATGCTAAGTGAAAAGAACATACAACATAAAATAATTTCTTCAAGTGTTTATTGATGTTTATTACATGCTGGATTCTGTGATAGGGCCCCGGGGTATGATAATGAACAAAAGCAGGCTTAAAACTGACAATAAAGATTTTAGCCTCCTGGGAAAGACATACCTTGAGACTACAGTCATGAAAGCAGATGTAAAGTAGCCACTTGGTTAAATTGTCTAAGGGAGGTCAAGGCCTAACTAAGCAGAACTTTCTTTCAGGAAGTGGTGCTTGGATCAAGAGGAATGAGAATGAGAAATGGAAATTAAATAGTCAATTAAATGGGAATTAAATAGTCAGTAAAGAGCAATCCAGGAAGAAGGAATATACACTGAGTGGCCAGATTATTATGATCTTTGAAAGCATAATAATCTGGCCACTCAGTGTATATATATATATTAGAGGCCCAGTGCATGAATTCATGCATGGTTGGGGTCTGGCCAGTCTGGCCAGGGAGAGGGGACATGGGTGGTTGGCTGGCCTGCTTGCTGGTCGAACTCCTGGTCGAGGGGACAATTTGCAAATTAGCTTTTTATTATATAGGATATACACTGAGTGGCCAGATTATTATGTGTTCAGAGATCATAATAATCTGGCCACTCATTGTAAAAATCATGAGTCCTGTATTAAGACGAGTGTAACAGATTCAAGAAATAAATGAAGGCCCTTGTTTCTGAATACAGTAGAGAGTGAGATAATATTGAAAATGAGTTGGTTTCTGTGGAAACTCATCTAATCCTATCAAAAGCAACTCTTTCATCCAAATTAAAGTGACTAGTAGGAATGAAAGTGCCAGATGTTATTTATGTAGCTATTAAGAGTATTTAGTTTCTATATTGTCATAGGATTGAAGGAAGCCCAAATGCACCTTGGGCTAGCCTTCTTCTTTTCGTATAAGGTCCCTAAGGACAATGCATAAAGGGTAATGAAAAGAAGAAAGTAATATTCTGTCTTTAAGTTTTACCTGTGCTTAATATTAAAACGTAAATGAAGAGCTCTCTGGGAAATAAAATGGATCAATAATTTACATTTGAACTCTTTGCACCAATTAACCATCCACTCTCTAGTCCTTTTGATCAGGATACCAAGCCAGTAAAATATTATAAACAATAACTTACAGAAAAGAGAGAGGGAGGAGGTAGGTAAACATTTAGAATGGCTAAGGAAGTTCTTACTAAAGGCTATCATTTTAATAAATCCCTATAGAAAGTGAGGCAGCAAGCTAAATGGATATTGGAAGGGAATAAGTAAACAATTTCATGATGAGATATTTTTATACTAAGTCTGGAATGCGTGATTAGTTTTACTTCCAAGGGCAGAAAAATCATAATATAAACTATTACAGGAAATTACTAATCACTAAATGAATATTTGTTGCAGTTATTTTGTTAATTAATATATATATAATATATATATTATATATATATTAATCTCCTTTATTTATCATGCCAACTATACCCAATAAACATTATTATCTTGAGGATACTGAGTCTCAAAGAAGTTTAATTTGCCAAATTTCATATATATTGAAATAAGTAAATCAAGATTTAGATGCCAAATTCAATGTGGTGAAAGCTCATGTTATTTCCTCTACATCTGTTTCTGTAGCCCCTCGTAATTAGGATCAGAATAAAATTGGAGGCACTCAGAAAGCCAGTTTCCTAATAAGATGAAAAGTCTGATTATGAATCTGAATTAAGAAAAAAATTTTTCTGACTTCAGTTGTTTCCAGAGCATATAAAGGAAGCTAAATCAATGGTCTAATATAATAGAGACTATATTATGATTTTTAATCAGCATTTTAGTGAAAGAAGAACCAACAGAATGCCTTTTTCAAAACCTTATGTTGCTCCTCCAACCACAGTGTTTTGGTTTCATTAATTTAGTTTTGAGCCTCAGGGATTTTATAACCAAAGTTTCCATAAGCGAGTCTGATTCACAATATCTAGCAAATCACTGAGCAAACTTTTAAAGGACCTGATCAAAATCACCCGAAAGCAATTTCACCTTAGGGGAAATGAACTTACAGAAGATTAGTAGGGATCCTAGCTCACGATCTTTACTTTTAAGGACAATACGTCTGCCAATAAATAAGCTAAATTACCTTTGTAAACTCTTTATCAACTCTGACCCAGGTAGTGTGCAATTTCCTTTGCAGTGTGTTTCCAGATAGTTGGTGCTGATTGGATGGTATCAATCTTACAAATTGCATTCACCACATGTTATTTAAAAGGATACATGATGTGACCAAGGAATAATGAATAAGTCTGCCCATTGGAAATAGAATATTACAAATTTTACTTGGTGAAGTTCAAATATATCAGGTACATATTTGTTCTATTCAGTTTCTTGAAGTGTTTTACCTGTCTTAATTTTTTTTAAAAAACCTTTAAAACACAACTTAGATTTTATAGATCCCTCTATCACTCTAGATTATATTTGAACTTTAAACTCAAGGTTCTCAAGGAAAAATTTAATATAAATTCACTTTGTAACTGACAACTAGACAAGAAGTACCAGAATTGTGAAAATTTGAGGATATGGCCAAAAGACCGTTTTTGAAATTAGACAAACAATTGTGATATTGCGAAGAAGGTCATTTATTGTGATTTTAGGAATTAAAAGTTATCCAAGAGTATACAGTTACACAATGTATAGTGAAAGCAATTTATTGCTGCTTTTCAGTATTGGAAAAGAAAAAGTTCATGCTGTCATTGATTGACCTTTAGAAAGAAAAATGTAGCTGGCTTATGGGTAAAAAGAAAGAAATATATAGTTTTTACCTTTACAAGTCGACTTTCTGCAGTTGGGTCCTTTGTATGGTTTTTCCACCCTTTTATTATAACATAATTGAATAAACTGATCGTTGTAAAGTCTTATTACCTTAATGGATATGCAACTTTTTGTTGCAATATTTTTATACTGAAAATCTTGTAAAAATAAAATTAAAAAATAGTAAGACTTATTTTAAAAATTATGTCATTATAATTTCTTCATTTGATAAATATCATGGCATAGAAAAGATATAATTTTAAATTTGTTTTTATAAAAAAAAAGAAAGCTTCGTTTTAAAACAGTAATACTGTTGAACATCTTTGTAGCTGTAAGTATAACTGTCAATTTCTCTCCTTCAGTAGAAAATATAACTATGTAGCATAAAGACAGTGATTGATACAAAAGTTTACATGATAAATGATCATACTCATGGCCAGTTTTTGCAATTGAATAAAGAATGATTGTCTTGGAACTTTGACATTTCTCCTATTCAAAATAACCCTCATATGTCTCTCTTTTTTTATCTTCATTTTGAGATCTTCACATCTTACTTTATCATATACTGTATGATTTACTGAATAAGAAAAAGTATCTCGTTGTGCCATGCTACCTTAGCTTTAATTTTATCTGGTTAGATCAAATTAACATATTTTTATATCGGTGTATTCCATAAATTACCTGTTTTCACCAGCAGAATGTATTGAGTATCAATTTTACTTACAAAATTAGTTCTCTGTCCACTGGCTTTGTTAGTGCAATTTGATTTTCTAAATTTATGCACCATGGTTTTACTGAGCCCTTACCACAAAAAAGATGGCATTCAAAAATATAAGCTAGTTATAAATATAAGCCTGGTTTCTAACCTACTTATCTTAAACAACATCAAGTAAATGTTTCAGTAATTAAAATACATTCTACTTTATTTCATTTTTAACATTAGAATTTAGTAATTGTATTTTTAAAACTTAATTTATGTCAATGGTTACAGAATATAATCCTAGACTCTCTCAAAAAGTCTCAGCTTTATGTCTGAGTTAAGTTAATTGAGATAAGCTTTAGTTATTTCTCTTGAAAATCATTGCCTTGCTTACTTTGAAAACTGAAAGTAAACATCTTTTTCTAAGGTCTCATGGACTTTACATTTCACGGTATGATGCGATTTATATTTTAATTCTATTTTTAAGTTCGGCAAATTTGCTGTGATATTGCCAGCTATAGACCCAGCTTCTACTGTAACCAGCATTCGGTGGTCTGAACCTCGGAAAACCAGAGCCCTCAAAAGATTATCTCAGCCAAGTAGTCTTCAATGACAGGGTGCCCTTGCTGCTCAGTTTAAGTGAACATCCTTATAGGGACCAAGTGCATCTTCTTAGAGCCCAGGAGGCCAAGGCCTAATCATCAGAGCATCTGTACTGCTCAAACCCTGATTTAAGAAGCCACCTAAAAGACTATACTTTTTACTTGCTTAAGTGAGTATGTATGACATTCTGTGCCTAGCACCTTCAGGCAAGGAATCACTTGGGCATGCTTTTCTTCGTATTGGCCTTTGGTTTCCCTTCTATCTGGTTAAAAGAGGGATGGTGGAAATGAATTCGTATGGGCGTGGTTGTCCTGATATCCATCTTGTTCATTCTTCCTACAGCCTGTCTTTGGGAGATGGATAAAGGAAGTCTATGTAGGGCTACAGGGATTTATAATTTAGACTTTAGGAAAATTTTCAAAGAAATATATTCTCCACATATATATTCTACCAGACTGACTTCTAAGTACATCTTTATCAGAGAATGCCAAATAATGCTATTTGCAGTAACAAATATTATTCTGATATGTCACTGGCCTATCGTAATAAAATTATATTTCCTCTTTAATATACTACCTAATGTGGGCAGCATGAAGGAATATCAAGGGGGCCGGGGTTCTGCCCAACGCAGGTCCAAGTTCTTTCCATCTTATGTCTCCATCTCTGAAATATGTTTAGTGTTCTCTCCCTTCAGTCAACAGATGGAACACAGAGAGTCAGAATTTTGGAAGGGAAGTTTTTAAGGGACAGTCCTGAAAGTGATGCTCATCCAGTTCACCCATTCATTGTATTACCCATTGACAACAACCTAGTCACCGGGTCACACGTAGGAAGTTCAAGAGGCAATGCATTTCAGTGAATCACCCAGGTTAGCTGTAAGGACCTTTACTGATGGGCACTGGGAGTCTCTGCTATGGGTTTCATAGAGGAGTTTACTATTTGCCGTGTATACTTATAGATTTATATATATTATTCCTCTCTGATTCTATTCAGTTCTAATCAGGTATCTTCTGAACTACCAAAACCAAGTTTAACAACTTTAATCTATTTTGTTTTTTTTCTACTAAGACATAGTTACCTAGATAAATGGTTCATTACTGAGAAAAAAAGTGTAGAGTTAATTACTTAATTTAAAATTTGTTTCTTTTAAATAAAAATAAAAAATATTTAACTTTGTAAAACTCTCTATTTTTCAACAGTGTTCCCAAAAAGTTGGTCAAGTTTGTCAGGTTGGCCACTCTGGTTTTTGAAAATTTTACAGACCTTCTTAATCTCTTAAGTACAAAAAATACAAGGAAAAATTATATGAGCATGACAATGCTTATACTAGTAAGTAGTAGAGTCTCAGCCTTTTTATAAATATTTCCATTCACTTTTCAGGTAAAAATATGGAAGTTTAAATCATTCAATAATTTATTCAATTAGAAACAAAACTATATAAAATGCACAATTTATCTAATAAAGACACAGTAGAGAACAACACAGCATTTGATCTTGTATATGTGGGGTTTACAATCCAATGTTTATTGAAAAAGGAAATGATTTTAAGGTGTCCTGGAGAACAAAAACATACCTGAAATATGTTTAAAATGTCCAAAGATAAACCTCATGCAGTAACAGAGAGGAAAGGCACAGATGCAATGGAGTCAATTTTAATTATTGCTTAAGTACTGTATTGAATACTCACAACCTCACCCTATATTCTAGTCACTGGTACTCTGACAAAATTCACATTGGTATATCTTGAAATACCTCACCTCAGTCTAAAACACTGATTACTTCCTTCAGTCCTAGGACTTTTGTGTGCTTCAGGGATGGACTCAGCAGAAAATGACTTAGATCTCAGTATATACAACCGGGAAGTGTAGTGCCCTGAGAGATAACTCTGGTCAAGGAGCCTTGGGAGACAATGGATCAGTGCCCCTTTCTTTTTTTCTCCAGGTAGTTTGTCCTAAGTCACATCTTTTAGGCTTCTCAGAGCTTCTCAAGGAATTGAGTAGCCAGAAACCAAAGCAATTGACCAACTAGGTAAATGCTATTTATATATTTCAGTGACTGGAAAAGGATGAGTTCAATTAATATTTACTTCAATAAATGGAAAATAAGGAGCACATGTATTAAAATAAAAATTGAGAAGTAGCTATTATGCTTTACTTTGACTGATAGTCACCAAGTTGTTGATTTATATTCAGGTGCTAGATAGGTGACCTATATAATGTGATTTGCCAAATAAGTAGAGAAGAAACTGCAAATTTCCGGTGCCTTTCTTTCAAACATCTGCCTTTACTAAAAGGGCTAAGAGAAACATTCAACCTAAATTGTGTTTTACTCCAGTTATAAGAATACTAGAGGCCCAGTGCACACAAATGTGTGCACTCGGGAGCAGGGAGGGGTCCCTTAGCCTGGCCTGCGCCCTCTCACAGTCTAGGACCCCTCAGGGGATGTCCACCTGCCGGCTTAGGATGTCCACCTGCTGGCTTAGGGCCACTCTTCAGGGGATCCGGCCTAAGCTGGCAGTCGGACATTCTTAGCGCTGCCAAGGAGGAGGTGGGAGAGGCTCCCGCCACCACCACTGTGCTGGCAGCCATCAGCCCAGCTTGTGGCTGAGTGGAGCTCCCTCTGTGGGAGCACACTGACCATCAGGGGGCAGCTCCTGCATTAAGCGTCTGCCCCCTGGTGGTCAGTGCGCATCATAGCCACCAGTCATTCCTGGGTCGTTCCGCCATTATGGTCAATTTGCATATTACCCTTTTATTATATAGGATGCCTTTTATGCAACTCCATAGTTATGTGATTTTAGAGTCTCACTTTGACCAAAGGTGTGCATTGCAAAAATGAAAGGTGTCACATGTAATTTAAATAACTGACTTGCCAGACACTTGTTTTCAAAACAAAGCAAAAGCCTTACTAGCTACAGACTATAGTTTTAATTGAGCTCTTCCCTTTACCCCCACCCTTCAAAAAGCAGTACCTAAGACAAAGACTTGGGTGAAGTCATTTATTTGGAAGGTGATCCCATGTGCCTCACTGATAGTGTGTTTTATTGCCAGCAATACTGGATGCCGCCCAGAAGCATCAGATTGAAAGATGGAAGTCTGGTGCATTATCCAATAGTTTCCATCTGTTAACATTGAAGAGTTGTCCCCTACGCTTCTGGGCTAAAATTTCACCAGATCTAGAACTCCAGAGCCTTGGGGAAGGTCCTGGGGTACATGTGAAAAAAAATAAAACAATAAAACACGGACATGCTTAAGGTTGTACTGATTGCCAAGGTGAATCAGTACCTGTTGGTACAACTAAGCTGAAATCAGAGACTGGCCAAAGGGATATGGTGTTGGTACCCAAAATGCCTGTTACAGCAGTTTTTTGTAGGACCGACATAACTCTAGGTTACTGGGAAGCACCAGTGACTACTGCAAATAAAAATCCTGGCTATCTCCCTGGCTGGTGTGGTTCAGTTGATTGGGCATCGTGCCATGAACTGAAAGGTCATTGGTTAGATTCCCATTCATACCCAGGTTGAAGGTTTGATCCTCAGTCTGGTTGTTTTGGGGAGGCAACCTATCAATGTTTCTATCTCACATCGATGCTTCTCTCTCCCTCTCACTTTTTCTCTCTTTAAAAAATCAATAAAAAGTATATTTAAAAGAAATCCTGGCTATTTTAGAGCTATTCTGGTAACGTTAATATGTTCAAGTTGAGTTAGGCCAGTGGTCGGCAAACTCATTAGTCAACAGAGCCAAATATCAACAGTACAACGATTGAAATTTCTTTTGAGAGCCAAATTTTTTAAACTTAAACTTCTTCTAACGCTACTTCTTCAAAATAGACTCGCCCAGGCTGCGGTATTTTGTGGAAGAGCCACACTCAAGGGGCCAAAAAGCCGCATGTGGCTCGCGAACCGCAGTTTGCCGACCACGGAGTTAGGCGAATACTTGGTTAAATACATCCATTATTATTTGATTGAGATTCCAAACTGTGAATAATTTGCAACATTTTACAATAAACCTTTCACTAAAAGGGATTTACCTCTGTTATGACATTGTTTTCCTCCTGGTAGTGATAAGAAATAACAATGCTAATATAATAACATAAATTATTTATATTTATAATTTATTCATAATCAGAACATATGTTCATGCTGATATCAGTATTTATTGAAACTAGTAAAAAAAATTCTATATATAATATTAAAAGTATGTTTCCTGAACTAAAAATTAGAGGAGTATATTTTTAAATTATTTCCTTTGAAAGAACATTTCATTTTTACTGCTTCATGGAAAATGCTATAATTGGCAGCATTTATGATTTGCCAAATGACTGGAAAAGAAAAACTGCAAAATAATGCTACACTTATCTTAATTTGTCCCCATTTTTTCACATATTTTACACTTCAGAAAAAAGACTATCATATTGGAGTATTTTTCATGATGGGGAAAAAAGTGCAAGTTCAGATACCCAAGGCAATTATAAGATCCACTATGAAAATAGAATATTTTTATAATTAATTGAAGTAAGGGAAACATTTTTTTTAATTTTGATGTAATTGTTTCTGTAAACAATCTACAGTCTACCTTGTATCTAGAGTTCTTGTTCCAATTTGTTCAAAGTCATTTTGGGCCAGTTTAATAATTTGCTGGTGCCAGTATCTAGAAAGTTTCATAGCACTGAAATAAGATTTAGTTTCGCTACTTTCCACCTGGAGCCGCCTCTCAAAGTAGCTATAAGATTAGAATAACAAAATAAATATTATTTATTTGGAAAGAGTGTATAACATCTTGAAGTCTTCATAATAGTCAGTGTACTCTGGGAGATTCAATTTCTACTCCAGTTGTAGAGAGAGAAAGAGATATCTATTTATAATATATGAAACAATTTCACTGTTTCCTGTAACAGGCAGTATTTTACAAGAAAGACCACAACAATAACTTCCCTCCACATGTTTTTCTACATTGGGACTATGTCATTTCCACAATGGACAGAAGGTAACTTCACTACTTGAATCTGAGTGGACCTGTGATTCCTTTGTAACAGATAGAATGTGGTGGAAGTGACACCACGTGACCTCAGAGGCTAAATCATGAGTGACAATGAAGCTTCGGGTTCCTTTGATCAGACACAGAATGTGAAGCCCTGAGCTGGCGTATAAGAAGTTCTGCTACCCTGTGGCTGCCGTGGTAGAAAGAGCCTAAACTAGCCCATAGGAGAGAACACATGGAGAGGCTTTTAGACTACTTGAACACAGAGAGAAGGAGAGAGGTTGGGCTGCATGCTGAGTTTGCAGATGGTCCAGCCCCCACTGTCTCGGCTCTGGCCACTACCTAAATACAAGTACATGAGTGATCCAGACAGAACCACCCACCTGAGCCCTTCTGAATTCCAGACCCACAGAAATTGTAAGACAATAAAATTATTGTTGTTTTAGGGAAATAATAAAAATACTTCTTAAGGAAAATACCTATAACTTTTGCATTATGTAGATTAATGAATTTTAAGTTAATATATTATTTTCAGTCTTTACCCCATAATAGAGTCCTATATATGATAACACATATTTATTGCTAATTTTTTTTTTTAAGATGGCTATATATTTATACTTAAAATCCCTCCAAATACTTTAATCCAGAAAAAAAATACAAAAACCTGGGACAATATATATATGTAAAGTAGAGCATCAGTCAATGAGAGGAGCTTCAAAACCATGTTGCAAATGAGCAAAAATGCAGGATGGAAAATAATTGTGTCATTTATATAAACATTCCACTATAGGAACCTAGTGGCCAGTCAAGGTACACTTTACCAAGATAGAGAAAGAATATAATTGCTGTCTCAGACAGTCACCTCTCTGCCTCCAGACTCTGTATTTTGTTAAAAAAAACACACACAAACAATCAGTTAATATTTATTGAAAATTTACCATCTACTACTTATTGTACTCCATTAATTCCTGATTTTATCTAATTTATTTTCCTCACCAAATGTATGAAGTAAATATAATTATAATATAAAATTATCTATACTAATAAAAGCCTAGGTGGCCTTTGTGCCCTCGCGTCATCACAAGATGGCCACCCCCATGTCATCACAAGATGGCTGCCCCCACGTTGTCACAAGATGGCCACCACAAGATGGCCAGCAGGGTAGGGGAGTTGTGAGCAATCAGGCTGGCAGGGGAGGGCAGTTGGGGGTGAACAGGCAGCAGGGGAGGGCAGTTGGGGGCGATTGGGTCGGCAGGGGAGCAGTTAGGCGTCAATTGGGCCAGCAGGAGACCTGTTAGGGGGTGATTAGGCTAGCAGGCAGAAATGGTTAGGGGCAATTAGGCAGGCAGGCAGGCAAGTGGTTAGAAGCCAGCAGTCCCGGATTGTGAGAGGGATGTCCAACTGCCGGTTTAAGCCCAATCCTGCAGTCAGACATCCCCCGAGGGGTCCCAGATTGGAGAGGGTGCAGGCTGGGCTGAGAGACACCCCTTCCCTAGTGTACGAATTTCATGCACTGGGCCTCTAGTGAATGAATAATTATGTATAATTATTATTGCATATAGTTATGAATGAGAGCTCCCTGTTTATCTCAGTATAAAATAAAGCAACTGTGTATTGGCATATAAGGACTTTCACAGTCTTGCACAGTGAAATTTTTTTTATTACAACTTCTGTTCACTTCATTACAAAATCCTGGTCTTCTTGCTCCTCCCAAAGCACAGGGCATATTCCTATGCATTGGGTACTCCTTCTACTGGAGCAATTCTGCCAGATGGATGCCTGCATGGCTTCTTCCCTCATTTATCTCCCAAATTTCTTACACACATAGCACCTTCCTAGTGAGGTCTACCCTGACTATTCTGTTTAATAGTTTAACCTACTTTCCCACCACCATTCCTCTAACTCAATGGTCGGCAAACTCATTAGTCAACAGAGCCACAGTAGGCCGACCACTGCTCTAACTTATCCTTTTATGATTTGTCACCCTCTAGCATATTATAAATTATACTGCTGACATGGAAATTGTCAAAGTATATCCTATAGGCCAAGTCTTGTCCAACTTGTGATTTTTGTAAACAATTTTTTATTGTTACACAGCCATTGTCATATAATTACATATTTTCCAGGACTGCTTTTATGATTAAGTGATATGGTTGAGTATTTACCACAGAAATATAGTACTCAAAAGCTGAAAATATTTATTATGTGGCTATTTACAGAAAATAATTTTGACCCAGCTAAGTACCTATCTTTATATATAGAATATTATATGGATTACTAGAGGCCCGGTGCATGAAATTCGTGCAAGGGGGGTGTGTGTCCCTCAGCCCAGCCTGCACCCTCTCCAATCTGGGACCCCTCGAGGGATGTCCAACTGCCCGTTTAGGCTCAATTCTGGTAGGATAGGGCCTAAACGGGCAGTTGGACATCCCTCTCACAATCCAGGACTGCTGGCTCCCAACTGCTCACCTGCCTTCCTTCCTGATTGCCCCTAACTGCTTCTGCCTGCCAGCCTGATCACCCCCTAACCACTCCCCTGCCAGCCTGATTGATGCCTAACTGTTCCCCTGTCAGCCTGTTTCCCCCTAACTGCCCTTCCCTGCAGGCCTGGTCCCTCCCAACTGCCCTCCCCTGCTGGCCATCTTGTGGCAGCCATGTTGTGTCCACGTGGGGGCAGCCATCTTGTGTGTTGGAGTGACAGTCAATTTGCATATTACTCTTTTATTAGATAGGATTACCTGAAATGGTAAAATAAGCTATAATAAAATATATCCTATCTAATAAAAGCGTAATATGCAAATCTACTCAACAGTGGAAAGACCATCCTGAGGACCATCCAGGACCACACTATGACACCCACTGGCACGCCAAGGCAGGTGTGATGCGATTGGTCAGGGGCCCAGCTATCGTCTCATGATCGTCCTGCAGAGGGAGGTCCAGGCCACCGGCCAGTGGGGAGATCAATTGGGGGGCTCCATAATTGCCCCAAAGAGGGAAGCCCAGGCCACCAACCAACAGGCTGTGGCGGTTGGGCAGGGCCTGCCTCTGTGAGGGAAGCCCAGGTCCCAGGTGCTGGCGGCTGAAGGGAAGCGGTGCAGGCAGCTGGGGGAAGGAAGGCCTACTCTTGCACAAATTTTATGCATTGGGCCTCTAATATGTCTATATATCTATATCTATATCTATATCTATATCTATATCTATATCTATATCTATATCTATATCTATCTATATCTATATATGGCATATTATTAGAAGTCCCTCAAAAAAATACTTAAATGTTCAGCCCTATTTATGTTATCTAAGGTATAAATATCATATTCCAATATTCCAGCCTTTGTTATCATTCTACTTTATTTCAGACAATATTAGGAAGTGTTGACATGTGACAGGTTGATACAAGTTTTCATTTGAAAACCATCCAACCTCAGAGAAGTATTATTTCACATAATTAGAGGAGTGAATTAAAGTCAGGATTTATCATATGAAATCAAGATTAGTTTTTAGCTTCACCATAAGATGTATTATATTCATTTATTTGTTCAATAAGCATCTTAAAAATTCATTTTTGCAGGCTTTATTGCGAGACTATGTGTATACAAAGGTAATTAATATTTGGTCCTGCCCACAAAGGAACCCACAGACTTGGAGATGTGGGCAGAGACAGAGAGCTACCCATGCATACAGACTGAATTCTGCATTCAGATGTGTATTTGCAATGTTTAGGTGGACTTGGTTTCATCTATGTAAGCAAATATTTTACAGTTCAGCTGGTTGGTTGTTTCTTTGTTCTTTATAATTGTATATGGGAATTAACTTTATATGTTGTGTTTTGTTTTGTTTTTTTTTTTTTTGTTGGGGGGGTCAAGTTACCTGTAGATTCACCAATTGGCTATGTGGTAGTAGATTGATTACGTTGGACCACTTCCATCATGGGAAGGACAGTGTATTGTTCTTACTGAAACAGATGCTTACTCTGAATATGAATTTATCTTCTCTACATGAAATGCCTTTGCAAACACTACCATCTGTGGACTAACAGAATGACTTATTCACTGTTGTGGTATTTCATAGCTTCGCTTCTGCTTAAGGAACTCACTTCGTAGCAAAAGAAGTGCGGCAGTGGGCCCATGCTCATGAAATTCACCGGTGTTACCATCCTCCTTATCATCCTAAAGAAGTGGCTTAAAGAAATGTTGAAATGGACTTTTGAAGAATGTGCTGAAGCAAAGTTTTCTGGAAGACTATATGCTTTGAGTCTGTATCCAATTTATGGTGTTGTTTCTCCCATTGCCAGGATCCACAAGGCCAGGAAGCAAAAGGTAGAAGGAGATGGCACCACCTACTATTACCCCTAGTGACTCACCAACAAAATGTTTGCTTCCTATTTCCATGACTTTATGCTCTGCTCGCCTGGAGGTCATAGCTGCAAGGGGAGAAATACTTCCACAAATAGGCAAAGCAATGATTCCATTGAACTGGTAAATTTGGGCTCCTGTGCCTTTAAATCAACAGCCAGAGAAGGGAGTGACAGCATTGGCTGGGATGACTGTCTGTCTACCAAGGGTAAATTGCACTAGTAATCCACAGTGGAGGTGAGGAAGAGTATGTCTGGGATCCACTAACAGTGGTTCTCAACCTTTCTAATGCCGCGACCCTTTAATACAGTTCCTCATGTTGTGCTGACCCACAACCATAAAATTATTTTCGTTGCTACTTCATAACTGAAATTTTGCTACTGTTAATGAATTGTAATGTAAATACTTGTGTTTTCCGATGGTCTTAGGCTCTACAGCAGCGGTTCTCAACCTGTGGGTTGCGACCCTACTAGCGGTTCTCAACAAATATATTTTTATCTTATATGCCTGTATCAAGTAATAGAAGATGCATTGACTATATATCATAGTATTTAAGTGTTATTTAATTTTATATCATAGTATTTAAAGCAAGAATAATCACCCATCAACATCACACAAGGACTTTACTTTTTGTTCTTGGGAAGGGGTTAGTGATTTTATGTTGTATTCAGGATAGTTGTATCATGTTATGTAGACTTATGATCTTGTTATTTATTTATTTATTTGTTTGGAGATTAAGATGTTTTAAGGAGATAGACATATATGGATGCCAAGATGACAAAGTGTGTACTATGATAGTTAATTTTATGTATCAACTTGACTGGGCCCATATATTTGGTCAAACTTTATTCTGGGTGGGTAAGGAAGTTTCTAGATGAAATTAACATATGCATTGATAGCCTGAGGTAAAGCACATTGCTATCCCTAATGTGGGTGACCCTTATCCAATTATTTGAAAATCTAAATAGAACAAAAAGGTTGACTTCCACCTTAACTGGTTTGGTTCAGTGGATAGAGGGTAGGCCTGTGGACTGAAAGGTCCCAGGTTCGATTCCGGTCAAGGGCATGTACCTTGGTTGGGGGCATATCCCTAGTAGGGGGTGTGCAGGAGGCAGCTGATCGATGTTGCTCTCTCATCGATGTTTCTAACTCTCTATCCCTCTCCCTTCCTCTCTGTAAAAAATTAATAAAAAAATATATTTAAAAAAAAAAGGTTGACTTCCATCAAATAAGAAGAAACTCTTCCTGTCTGACTGAATTGGGACATTGATCTTTCCCAGACTTTGGGTTCAGAATGAAACACTGCTCTCTGGTCTCAATCCTGTCAGCTTTGGGATTGGAATGTACACAATCGGCTCTCCTTGTTCTTCGGTCTTTGAACTCAGCTTGGATCCACACATAGCTTCTCCTGACACGGATTGTGATACTTCTCAGCCTCTAACTACTGGAGCCAATTCTCCAAAATAACTATGTACAAATAGTCTACTATTCTGTTTCTGTAGAGAATACTGACTAATACACAGATATTGGAGATGAGGCTGAAAGTGTTGGAGTGGAAGTGGGGGTGACAGACTTACCAGAAGCACACAGAGTTCTGAGATACTTGCCTAACTTACCAAGTGAAAATGTTGAGCCAGGGAAAGGCGAGTTTATCCACAGCAGGCAGTTCCTGAGCACCTTCTGGGCTGTCGCCAATGCAGGTGTGAGTGCCTGGGGTAAGATTTATCTGAAGCACATGTTGCTCTAGGGCATTCTTAAGATCCCTGGATTGTCATGATCTACAGTGTGTTGGAAAGTTAAATAGGACATGTAAAAGGTAATTAAGGAAATGTGAGATATCATTATCACCAGAGGCTAATCTAGGAACATATATTTTGTAGATTTTCTTGACAGGAAGATTCTACCACTGTGAAGAAAGTAAATGAGATTAGGGAAGAAGTGGGAGGGAAACCATTACTGCTCCAGAAAGGTAAAGCAGGGATGAGAGCTCTGGAAACGCCGAACGTAACGTTAGTCAATGTTTCCATCATCCTTAGTTATTCGCACAATTCATTGCCAAGAAGAGCTGAGATTGCCGAAACCGGTTTGGCTCAGTGGATAGAGCATCAGCCTGCGGACTGAAAGGTCCCAGGTTCGATTCCGGTCAAGGGCATGTACCTTGGTTGCGGGCACATCCCCAGTAGGAGGTGTGCAGGAGGCAGCTGATCGATGTTTCTAACTCTCTATCCCTCTCCCTTCCTCTCTGTAAAATATCAATAAAATATATTTTTTTAAAAAAAAAGAAGAGCTGAGATAAACAACATTATTTTTTTTTCTGATTTCTGAAACCTCCTGATTTTTCAGAACATTGAACATTTTTAGTGGCCTTTGTTCTAGCCCTTCCATATGTTTTGTAAACACTAATTCCCTGCATTAAATCATTTTCTGCCAGAAATACATATAATTGATTTTAGTTTTTTTGGCTGAACCTTGAGTAATATGTCAATAGAGTCTACTTTAATGAATACAAAAAATTAAGCAGATATGCAGAGTGAAACAGAACAAATACTATGTTGACCCTAAGAAAAGAAAGACCATTCACACTCTTCTGTAATTTTTCCCCCATAAATCCCAGCTTTACTTTATTTCCTGCTCATACATTATTACTCCACTAGTTTGCTAGGGCTGCCATAACAAAGTACCACCGACTGGTGCCTTAAAGAATATGGATTTATTTTCTCATAGTTATGGAGACTAGAAGCCTAAGATCAAGCTGTCAGAAGCGTTCTTGGGTTCCTCTGAGGCCTCTTCTTCAGCTTATAGATGGCCATCTTCTTCCTGTGTTTTCACAAGGTCTTCCTTCTTTGGGTCAATGTCCTAATCTCCTCTTCTTGTAAGGACACCAGTCATACAAGATTAGAGACCACCCAAATGACCTTATTTTAACTTAATTACCTTGAGGGCCTTATCTCCAAACACAATCATACTCTGAGATACTGGTGTTAGGACTTCAATATATAAATTTTGGAGGGAAAGAATTAATCCATAACAATCATTAAAACACTATTAACCCTGAAATCTTGGAAAATTGTTCTCAAGGCATAGAATAGCGATTCTAATTGTGATTTTTTTTTTTTTATTGATTTTTAGAGAGTAAGGGAGGAGAGATAGAAACATCAATGATGAGGGATAATCACCGATTGGCTGCCTCCTGCACGCCCCCCATTGGGGATCGAGCCCACAACCCAGGCATGTGCCCTTGGCTTGAATCGAACCTGGGACCCTTCAGTCGCAGGCCGACGCTCTATCCACTGGGCCAAACTGGCCAGGGCTTAATTGTGATATTTATAAAATCCTTACTAGATTTCAAGATGTGTACACAGATTTTCATACTTCCTTGATTTATAAAAAAAAAAAAACAACTTAGGAAATCACTGTTTTTATCCTCATTTTACTACTTAGTACTAAACTAAGGGTCAAAGTTGTTAAGTAACTTGCCCAGTGTCATATAACCATACTAATGCTTATTAAGAGTTATTTGGAACACTTTATAAGGGGGCAGCAAGAATACATTATCAGGGATGAGATAAAATATGAATAATCTCATTAAAACCAAAGGTTTCTATAAACTTCCTTTTTGGAACCTGAAATTAATTTGCTATCATACTTGGAAATCATGATGCTGTTAATAATTACACTTTCTTTCTTTTAGTTCTTTGTCTTTCTGCCTATATGATGAGCGCATTTCAGAATTTTCCAGGCCCCAATCTGTGTTCTTGATCTGTTGATGGTTACAATAGAAAATGAAAAGAGTGAATTAATAAAGATGGTTTGAAATTCATCTTTTACAGTTGTAATATTAAAATAAACTGCTACAAGAAATATACTAGAATTTGATATAGGGTGGAAAGCAATAAGGTGTACAGAAATAAAGAGACACAGAAATAAAGAGAGGGAGAGTCCATGTAGATCAATATGCCAAAGGCAAATAGCAGATGTTTATATGCAGACTGAATTTATTTTATATCATAGTAAGTGATACTGCTAAAGGAGCGTCAGGTTTACAATAAACAAATGTCAAGCTATCTAATGAGCTTCATGACTTGGAAAAAGCATGGATCTGCCCAGCCTGCATAGCTCAGTGTTGAGTGTTAACCTATGAACCAGGAGGTCACGGTTTGATTGTGAGCTCGATCTACAGTAGGGGGCATGCAGAAGGCATCCAATCAATGATTCTCTCTCATCATTGATGCTTCTGTCTCCCTCTCCCTCTCCCTTCCTCTTTGAAATCAATAAAAAATATATTAAAAAAAAAGAAAAAAAAGAAAAAAATGGCATGGATCTAACAAAGGCTATCTTTTGTCAAAAATTTTCCTTCCTGATCATGAAGTTTGTTATTCCATGCACAAACTATTTGAATTACTATAAAGAATATTATATAATATTAAAATTTTTAATTGTAAGGTTTACTAATAAGTTGGTCTTGAGTAAATTATTAATTTAATCAATTGAGCTAGTAAAAATATATGACATATATTTTGTGTCTGGTACTTGGTTAGATACTAGGGGAAACATGAAGAAATCTATGTCTTAGTTCTAACCCATGGCTGGCTTACAATCTTCTTCTGAGGATGAGGCTTACATAAATGAGTTGATTGATATTAGTGTAATAAAGTACTATTCATTTGAGTGATGAACCGTAAGAGTCACATAAATAAAAAAAAAATGCTTTCCAATTCTTTCAATAAAAAGACTTTATAGTATTTTTCCATATATATATACATACACACACACTAGAGGCCTGGTGCACAAAAATTTGTGCACTTGGTGGGGGAGGAGTCCCTGAGCCCAGCCTGTGCCCTCTTGCAGTCTGGGACCCCTTGGGGGATGTCCATCTGCCAGCTTAGGCCTGCTCCCTGGGGGGTCAGGCCTAAGCTGGCAGTCAGACATCCCTCTGGCAGCCTGGGAGCCCTCAGGGGATGTCCACCTGCCAGCTTAGGCCCACTCCCCTGCAGTCGGACATCCTTAGCACTGCTGAGGAGGTGGGAGAGGCTCCTGCCACCGCTGCTGCACTGGCAGCTGTCAGCCCAGCTTGTGGCTGAGCGGAGCACCCCCTGTGGGAGTGCACTGACCACCAGGGGGAAGCTCCTGCATTGAGCATCTGCCCCCTGGTGGTCAGTGTGTATCATAGTGACCAGTTGTTCCCAGTCATTCCACCATTAGGGTCAATTTGCATATTACCCTTTTATTATATAGAATATTGACACTTGAATAATAAAGTCTTCTACGAAAAATAAAAAAATAAATTGTGTAAATGTTTGGCATGATAGTTATATAATTTAGTGTTATAAGTATTTTTTTAATTGTTAGAATATAGTAAAGTATGGAAAACAGCTCTAAGTCTTTCATTAGAAATCCTCATATTGGAAACTAATGATATTTTATACTTCCCAGGTCTGAAGAAAATGCTAAAGAAATGAATAGTAGTAGAAAAATATTCTTTGCTTTATATATTACTTCTCTGTGTTGCCAGCTGCCTGGCTAGCTCAAAGAGTTAAAAAATATGTCAGCCTCATAGTGGGCCACTCAAAGGGGCAACCTGATGAACAAGAAGAGAGAAAAAAATTCCATTGCAAGATAATAATGGAATCATGTACAAACCTTTAAATGTTAATGAGCTCTTGAGAGAAGATAAATGACAGTTCTGAAATCAGTTGTCTGCCTATATCCATTTTCAACATAATCCTAGTAGTGAAGATTTGACATATTTTGGGCAATTTGAGGTGAATGTTAACTGTGGAAATGGTAATTTAAGTAATGTGAGCCAAACTGATCCTGAAAGAAACATCATTTGGTCAAGAGATGAAATAGGAGAATTTAAAACTTAGTGGCTAGAAAAAACAAAGCGCACCTTAATAATAAAAGAAAAGTGAGTGACTGAAGAATGATCTTTAATCATTGATTTCCATATCATTATATATCCTATATAATAAAAGGCTAATATGCAAATAGACCAAATGGCGGAACAACCAAACAACCAGTTGCTATGATATGCGCTGACCACCAGGGGGTGTGCGTGGGATATGGCAGGTGTCGGCCGCAGCGAGATGGTGGAGCAGGTGAGCGGGCATGCCAGACCAAGGTGGGGTGCCCGTCGCTGTCATTGGGGCGAGCCTCTGGTGGTTACTGAAAATTCTTTGCTCCCACGTGCTATGGTCCTGCCCAGCGCTCGCACCTGCTGCCAGCACCAGCCCCGCTCACATCCACTGCCAGCACCCGATGCCAGCCCTGATTGCTCAACGCCATCAGCGGGTGCAGGTGGTAGCTGCCGGACCTGATCGCCTCTGAGGGCTTCTCCACCTCCCCCGGCTCTTGAGGGGTGATCTAGGAAGCAGCTGCCATTTGCACCTGCTGCTGGCGCTGGCCCCAATCACTCCGCACCTTCAGTGGGTGCGAGCGGAGCTGGTGCCATCAGCATATGGGAACAGTGCTGCTGACAAACAGGGGACCAAGGGGCTGCAGTGGGAGGGGCTGGGCGGGGGCATGGAGGATTGGCTGAGACCTGCCCCTGTGCCTACCGCAGCCTCACGGCTCACAGTTCCTTTCAAGGCTCACAGTTCCTTTAAGGTGCATTTTGTTTCACTAGTATATGTATACTAGCGCGCACACACACACACACACACACACACATAAAAATCTCCCGCAGGCTTGAAAATCTATGTGGCAATTTTGAGAATTCCTTCTGCTTTGGGGATCCTCCGTTTTTGCTCTTAAGGATGTCAACTGATTGGATGAGGCCCATTCATACTCTGGAGAATAACGAATTTTACTTAAAGTTATCTAATTTAAATGTTAATCACATTTAACATATACCTTTACAGCAACTTCTAGACTGGTGTTTAACTAAACTGGGGATCATAGCCTAGAAAAATTGACACATAAAATTGACTATCACAAAGTCTAATATGTAAGCATTATTAAATTTTATCATCTTGAGGAATCTAAAATAAGTAAGCATACATTGATTCAGCTGGTATTATGTGAGAGTTATTAGAATAAATAAATGAGAGAGAGAGAGAGATTACTCTATTTCTACTAGTCAAATTTCTTCCTTGACCACAAAATCCTTACAAGAAATTTTATTTTTTTCTTAAGGTAGACAAATATTTCTTTGTTAGTTTATTTATTTTTACTTGTCACCAAACAAGCCTAACTGTTAGAGATTTTATTAAGTTTGACAAAAAGTAGACAAATATGTTACTAGAATCTACAAAATGCCATTCTAAACAAATCAATTTCTTAAGAAGGCTCTCTCAAAGGAAAAATAGTAACAACACCAAAACACTTTTCCTTAAGATTCTACACTTGATTCCAAAACTAAAAGTTGAATTAAAATTTGTTCCTATATGTCATAGTACAAAATTTCATTGTTAGAACTATTATGTTGATTAACATTCCTATGCTAAATTTGACTTAAAGAAATGTCTAGATGAGATATCAAGACATGAAAGAATCCTTTCAATTTCATAATTATAGGGATTTAAACATTCACGAATTAATTCCATACCCATTCTTACATTTTAAAAAATGCCAAAATTAATTTGCCCCTGAACTATTTTAAGTGACTAAATATTTAAAATTCTACATTTAACATAAATATTGAATTTATATTTTTTTACATTTGTTTTGCTGTTATACAAAGAGGATGATCATTTATTGATTTTGTTTCACAGATTGGTGCATGCTTAAATATTCTCTGTTCTTTCAAACACTTTATAATCTTTTGAAAATGCTAGTGCTATGAAAGTAGCAAATTTTAATTGGTTATGGACCATTGGGAAGAAAGTTCATATTGATGTGGATTATTAAAAAAGGACTGATTTCAGTGACAGAAATATAATGGTGGTTTTGACACAAAATTAATGGGAGAGGTAAGGCTCTCAGTTTCCCTATAGGCACAGTATGAAATTAGCCATAAAATACATGACAGTTTTTAATTTATTTATATTATTATTATGTGCTATACTATAAATATATGAAAATGTATATATGCATAGAGAAACTTATGTGAATGAAAAGAGTCAACATTTTAGTGAATAAATAAAATAAACAAAAAGTAAAATACAATAAATTCGTGTATATTTGATTTAATAACAAAACAATATACATGGATATTAGTTCTGTATAAGAAACAAGCTACTCAACGCTGAACTGGGAAGCAAGGACACAAAAGATTGTAGCACTGTCTATGCGTATAATTGGAAAGAACAAATACCGTACACTTTGCTAAAAATGATTGACAGAAACCCCAGAGACAAACCTATCTGTATTTCCACGTGCTTCCATCCATAATGGGATACCACGTTTTCATTTGGATGCTGAACTTTCCTGCTGCAGTCAGGCATTTAGTATCTTCCCAGTTGTAGATTTGAAAAATCAGCATTTCTACTCCAACTTTGGAAAATTCCTCTGAAAGTGGAAAGTCAAATGAAGCACTTTATGTGAGCAGTAAGGCAAGTATATTTTCTAAGCATTTCATGTTAAAATGGAATAACATAGCAAACAATAAAATATTTTTTTTTTCTTCATGTACATTTTTCTCTTTTGGATATGCCAGATTTTCTTCTCTTTCTCTCTCTCTCTAGCTTAAAGTGTCTAGAATGTAAGATAACAAATTTTTTTAGAGTTTCTAATGTGAGTTTTGAGAGTTAAATTGAAGTCTCCATAAAAAATGGAAGGGATAAATGATGATGAAAGGAAACCTGACTTGGGGTGGTGAACACACAATAGAATTATACATCTAAAACCTATATAATTTTATTAACCAGTCGTTATTCAAAGGCTCAAAATGTCTAAAGTCTGATCACTAACAGACAGCCAAGTGTCCAAGAATGCACAATTCACATTAGTTTCATTAATATTTATTTTTAATTCAGATACTCTAATTCTGTACAATAGTTTTGTAACTGTGGGAATGTGTTCCAAGACCCCCAATGCATGCTTGAAACCTGAGATAGTAATAAACTATATATACTAGAGGACTGGTGCACAAATTTTGTGCATGGGTGTGGTCCGGCAGGCCTTCCCCAATTGTAGCCAATTGGGCCGGGCTGGCCGGGGGGACAAACTCCAGTTGAACTCCTGTTCAAGGGGACTATTTACATATTACCCTTTTATTATATAGGATATACTATGTATATATATATATTTTTTTTTTCCTATACATACATACCCTTTCACTTGAAGGAAGCACTTTATGCTTCTTTTTAGCATATTAGAATTGCCACCCTCACTACTGTTGCACTTTGAGACCATTATTAGGTAGAATAAGGGTTACTTGAAAACAAGCACTGTGATACTCCAACAGTGGATCCAATAACAGAGACAGCTCCTGAGTGACTAATGGGTGGTGGGGGGGTGCAGTGTGTGCAGTGGACAAAGTGGATGATTCATGTCCTGGGCAGGATGGATTGGGACAGCGTGAGATTTCATCACGCTACTCAGAATGTCATGCAATTTACAGCATATGAATTATTTATTTCTGGAATATTTTAATATTTCTGGACTGCATTTGATAGCAAGTAACTGAAACCACAGTAAGTGAAATCACGGGAAAGGTGGGTCTAAGTATAAGTATTTGTAAATATTGGCAGTGACATTCAATTAGTAAAAATTTTTGTGTTTATAAATTACTAGAGGCCCAGTGCACAAAATTCTTGCATGGGTAGGGTCCCTAGGCCTGACCGGCAATCAGAACCAATCAGGGCCTTCTGGCTGCCACTGGGGCCTTCCTTCCCCCAGCTGCCAGTTGCAGGCTGAGGTCTTCCTTCGTTTGGCGCAACGCTCTGGTGGTTAGCGCACGACATAGTGAGCAATTGAACTCCTGGTCTCTGGTTGAACTGCCGAGGGGACACTTTGCATATTAGCCTTTTATATATATAGACTAGAGGTCCGATGCATAAAGATTCATGCAAGAATGGGTCTTTCTTCCCCTGGTTGCTGGCACTGCCTTCGCTCCAGCCGGAGCCGCCTTTCCGCCTTCCCACACTGCCCAGAAGCCCAGAGCGGCTGAGGCGGTGCGGAACGCCTGTGTTGTCACCAAGGCAACGATGAAAGTGTCCTGCCCGCCCCCGGCCGCTCAGCGCCCGCGTATGCAAATTAACCCACCATCTTCGTTGGGTTAATTTGCATACTCACTCCTGATTGGCTGGTGGCCGTCGCAAAGGTACGGTCAATTTGCATCTTACTCTTTTATTAGAGCAGATGTTTTTACTCTATTAACTTTAGAGTCTGTGTATGTGATGGAGGAAAGCTAAAATAAAAAAGAGCACACACAATAATACATAAAGAATAAAATGTGTCCATGGGATATGCATTACAGGGATATTACTTCTGACGTTTCAAAAGTATGTTAACCTAGATGCACAAGAACAATGGCCTGGGCTTGCTTTCACCAAAGATATTATAGCCTTGGGCTTGACTACCCACTATGACCTGAAGAGTTAGGAATTTATGATTTATTACAGCACCCCTTTATTTTTCATAAGATAATTAGTGTAAAAAGATAACCAAATATTATATGGTAAGACATCCTGTTCTAAACTTGTGTTTGTTTGTTTATTTTCAGGGCTTTTGACTTGCCTTCAGTTTCTGATTACAATACGTATTGGAATGGGGAAGGCCCTGGTAATTTCCATGATCATCATCAGCTTCATGTTCACAAGCAAGCTCACTCTCATTTTTCCTAGATGTGGCAGCTGAAAGAATTATTTTAGGAGTTCGATTATTCATTCTTAAATAAGTCTCATTTTACATAATGTTACTTTCTTCCTGCTTCAGTCTTACACTAATTTTATTCTTCCTACCCACTTTTAGAAGTTAAAATTTGGCTAAATGGAATAATATATTGTGATATTTCTTTTATTTTTTAAGATGATATAATCTATTCAATAATACTGATCATTATTTTTAATTACAGTATAAATATTTTTCTGTAGAGAAGTTATACTGATGTAGAGTATAATATCACTAATACTAAATTTTAAATTCTAAAAATGTTTTATTTTATATGATGTTGAAATATTAATTTAAAATAGTTGACTAGCTTGAATATATCAATTCTTATAAAAAATACAATCTATATGTTCTCAGAAACAGTAAACTTTGTTAGTTCAAGTTTGGAAATTTAACTTTTCATTTTTTCCACTTCAAATTTGAGGTTGATTATTTGAAGATACCAATCTTAAACTTTCAAGAAAATTGCTAGATGGGCAAAAAAAATCATATTGTATCATTTTTGGAATTAGCTATTTAATTAAAAATTTCATTCACTTTCTTGAAAATAAAGATAACTGCAAGGCAAATTTTAACTTTCAAGAAATTACTATTTCTAAAAAATTACTAAACCTATATTACCAAAATTTAATATTTGTGTATTTTTCAGGAATTTTTATATTCACAGATAGTTGAGAATTAATGAGAAAAAACTCATAAAAAAGTACATTTAAGACGAGGTTGCTTCAAAGTTTATTGGGTTTTCTTAAGCTAATGAATTCAGAACTGATTTTTGAATTTATTCTGGGCATTAATCAAAATATGTCTCATTTAAAAAAAAACTTCCTTTATATTTTATTATAATCATAAAACATGGTTTTTATTTATGCTTGCATAATGAATGGTATTATTTTAATGATATTCAACTTTTGTTAAATATCTGAAAAAATTGTATTTATTTTTTAATCTGTAGCTTTATATTTCATAAATTAACTTATAGCTCCCAAATCAAGTTTCATATTTACCTACCTCTTGTAAATATAAAAAACAATAAAGCATTAAGTAACTGCAAAGCCAAAGACTTGTGAATTATTGGCAACTTTGCTCTTCTAATTATATTACTAGAGGCCAATCCATGAAATTCTTGAATGGGTAGGGTCCCTAGGCCTGGCTGACTATCAGGGCAGATCTGTGAGGTGACCAGCGGGGTAATCAGGGTTGGGGGGGCCCGCCAGCCTGCTCACTGGCTGGCCCCACTGCTGCCCACTTGCCGGCTGGCCCCACCCCCCACTGCAGCTGCAGATCAATCCCTCTGCAGAGAGACAGGTGGGGTGATTGGAGCGCTCCTGCTGGAACTTGCCTTGGCTGGCTGGAGCCTGCAGGCTGAGGGAAGCTCCTGCATTGGCAATCTGAACCCTGGTGGTCAGTGTACATCATAGTGAATAGTCATTCCACTGGTTGTTCCACCATTTGGTCAATTTGCATATTAGGCTTTTATTATATAGGACTAGAGGCCTGGTGCATGAAATTCGTGCATGGTAGGATCAGGCCTAAACGGGCAGTCAGACATCCCTCTCACAATCCAGGACTGCTGGCTCCCAACTGCTCGCCTGCTTGCCTTCCTGATTGCCCTTAACCGCTTCTGCCTGCCAGCCTGATCACCCCCTAACCACTCCCCTGCCAGCCTGATTGATGCCTAACTGCTCCCCTGCCAGCCTGTTTGCCCCTAACTGCCTTCCCCTGCCAGCCTGTTTGCCCATAACTGCCTTCCCCTGCAGGCCTGGTCACCCCTAACTGCCATCCCCTGCAGGCGTGGTACCCCCCAACTGCTCTCCCCTGCAGGCCTGGGTCTCCCCCAACTGTCCTTCCCTGCAGACCCAGTCATCCCAAACTTCCCTCCTCTGCCGGCTGGGTCACCCCTAACTGCCCTTTCTTGCAGGCCTGGTCCCTCTCAACTGCCCTCCACTGCTGGCCATCTTGTGGTGGCCATCTTGTGTCCACATGGGGGCAGAATCTTTGACCACATGGGGGCAGCCATCTTGTGTGTTGGAGTGATGGTCAATCTGCATAATACTCTTTTATTAGATAGGATAGAGGCCTGGTGCATGGGTGGGGGATAGCTGGTTTGCCCTGAAGGGTGTCCCAGATCAGGGTGGGGGGTCCCTTGGGGCATGGGGTGGCCTGGGCGAGGGGCCTGTGGTGGTTTGCAGGCCGGCCACACCCCCTGGCGACCCAAGCAGAGGCCCTGGGACCTGGGATTTATTTATCTTCTACAATTGTAACTTTGTAGCCTGGAGTAGAGCTAAGCCTTCTGCTCACTCTGTGGCGGCAGCCATTTCTGTTGGGATTTATGTATCTTCTATAATTGAAACTTTGTAGCCTTAAGCGGAGGCCAAAGCAGGCCAAGGCTGCAGAAGCTTGGCTTCCTCCATTGCCAGGGAAACCCAAGCCTCCCTCCTGTTCTCTGTGGCTGCAGCCATCTTGGTTGGGTTTATTTGCATATTTCCTCCTGATTGGCTGGTAGGCATGGCTTGTGGGTGTAGCAGAGATACGCTCAATTTGCATATTACTCTTTTATTAGATAAGACTAGAGGCCCGGTGTACAAAATTCATGCACTTGGGGGGATGGGGTGTTCCTTAGCGCAGCCTGCGCCCTCTCATAGTCTGGGAGCCCCACGATCAATCGCCCCAAAGAGGTAAGCCTTGCCCACCTGGCCAGGGCTCCACAATGGATCACTCCCACAGAGGGAGGCTCCATCCCTCTTCTGCAGGACCACTTCAGGGTAGCCTGGGCCTCCCTCTTTGAGGCAATCAATCATGCCCCTCCCACCCACTGCAGCCTGCCGGCTGGTGGCCTAGGCCTCCCTCTGCAGGGCTATCATGGGGCGATGGCTGGGCCCCTGACCAATCACATTGCACCCTCCTTGGCTGGCCTGGCACCAGTGGGTGTCATAGCGTGGTCATCCAGAAGGTCATCAGGACGGTCATTCTATTGTTCTGTCATTTGGATGATTTGCATATTGTACTTTCATTATTATAGATAGGGTATATTGAATGCCCTGAAGAGATAGAGTTGAAATAGCCAATTCAAAATCCATTTAAACATATAAACTAAGATCTGCATTTTAATTCAAATACATGAAATGCCCTTAAATATAAGAAAAAAATATAAGAAAAAAAATACCTTGAGATATGAGTATATATCCGTAACTGCTAATTCTGCCTCCTCCTGCTGTTTGACTGATTCTAACACTAGAGAATATTAAATGAAATCCTGAAGTAATGGAAAGGGTGATTGTGTTAAAAGGGCTGAGACACCAGTCAACCAAGACTCATGATGTTATTACCCTTCCTCTTGGCAGTGCCACTGTGATGAGATAAGGGACTGCCGAGTTCAGCAGGAAGGAAGAAAATGTAATGATGATTCTAATTTTCATGTCAATTTTCTTTGTACTTGGAGAATATCCTGCATCACATTGCTTCCAAAACCAGGAGCCGCCTTGTGCTCTGCCACTTGCAAAGGTGAAAGAAACATTTTAAAGACACGTATTCAAGTTTAAGTTAAACAGTGTCCAGAAAACCCGAGTGGAAATAAAGATTGATAATGTGTTCGTGCTGGCAGATAGTGGATCAGGCAAGGAAACTAAGTGTTCCCACTGTTTGAATCCTAACTCTACCACTTTTTAGCTGTAATCTTAAGCAAGTGGTTTAAACTTTATGCCTTAGTTTGTCAATTGCAAAATGGTGATAATAATAAAAGTAATAGTATTTTCTTCAAGTTACTGTGAGGCATAGGGAATTAATAGAGGAGCAAAGCATCTAAATCAGTACCTGGCCCTGGGTGGTATGGCTCAGTGGGTGAGCATTGACCTATGAACCAGGAGGACATGGTTTGATTCCAGGTCAGGGCATATGCCTGGGTTGCAGGCTCGATCCCCAGTGTGGGGCATGCAGGGGGCAGCTGATCAGTGATTCTCTCTCATCATTGATGTTTCTATCTCTCTCTCCCTCTCCCCTGCACTCTAAAAATCAATAAAAAAATTTAAAAGAATCAGTACCTAGAACGTAATAGTCACAAAACTCTTATTTTTATACCTAAAAAAATAATCTCATGTCTAGTTTTATAAAATAATAAATGAAATGATTTTCCATTTGGAAAAGATATACAAGTCAACTGTAGTAAATTGGAAAAATAAAGAAAATAATAAAGAATAAAAATTTAATCATTCAGAATGCAGAGACTCACAAATAACTATGTAATCTAATTCTGCTATTTACATTTAAGAATACTTTCCATATTTTAAATATACCTTTTTAGTGATTGCATAGTATTTATTTCATTACTTATTCCATAATTTTTCTATCATTTAGTATCTGAGAAGGCCTCAGTTTCTCTATAGTACAAACAGGAGTATCTACCTCTTAGTTAATAGGGAAAATTAAGTTAGGCAATATGTATAGCATTAACAAAATTTGAGCACTAAAAAAATGTTAATATTGGTATTATTTAATAATTGTAATTAAAAAATTCCCTTCTATTTTAACTCCTTTTACATCTTCAATTATGCATTAGGGAACTCACACAGTTGAATTACTAAAGCACACATTATACATATTATTAAGATGTTAAATCTGGGAATTATTTTTAAATTGCAGTTAAGCATAATTGTTTTAACTAAACTTTTCTTGTTTTTGCTCCAAGCAAATTAAATGCACAGAATCCCTTTTAATTTTTTTTCTCCCTCTTAAGGTCTCAATTCAAAGGTCCTCCAAGCAAAGACTTGGTGTACACTTTCAATTACATGATTACAACATGCAAACAGACTCATTTAATACCCTGTGCAGAGCTAACAGGGTTCTTTTGCCATGAACCATCTTTTAAGATATTTAAAGGTGACTTTATAATGCAAATATTTTCAATTTTATGTCTATGACTGTAGGGAAAATATTCTAATTTGCAATTATATTAAAGGCAAACTAAGTGAAAAGTCCTAGTGAGCAGGTATACAGTATTATTGTTTCAGATTTGTTTATAAATATCTCTTTTGAGTTCTTCACTGTATTAAAAGTGTATAGAAAGTAAATATGTACCTGCAATTTAAAATTACTTATTTATTTTCTAAATATGAGCTCACATATTTAACCAGTATGTCACATTTTCAAGTAAAGACTGGGATAAAAGTACTCAGGAAATTTTGTCTTGTGTTGCAAGTACAATAATCTGATAACCAAAGAAAAGACTTTGGAATATCTTTCTTAGATTATGGCCCTTTGCCACCTAAAGAACTATGGACATATTCTCTCGAATGATGGAATCTCTATCAGACTTTACTTTGATCTTATGACTTTTATTGACTAAGTAGTTTAATTTATAGCACATACATTGTATCTATTTTGGCACTGTAGATTCTATCTAATAAAAGAGTAATATGAAAATTGACTGTACCTCCACTATACCCACAAGCCATGCCCACCAGCCATGCCAACCAGCCAATCAGGAGGAAATATGCAAATAAACCCAACCAAGATGGCTGCAGCCACAGAGAGCAGGAGGGAGGCTTGGGTTTCCCTGGCAATGGAGGAAGCCAAGCTTTCCGCCTGCCCTTGCCGGCCCAGCCCTCCACTCAATGCTACAAAGTTTCAATTATAGAAGATAAATAAAGCCCAACAGAAATGGCAGCAGCCACGGAGGTGGAGAGAGCAGGAGGCTAGGGTTGCCCGTGGCGATGGAGGAAGCCAAGCTTCTGCAGCCCTGGCCTGCTTTGGCCTCCACTTAAGGCTACAAAGTTTCAATTATAGAAGATACATAAATACCAATCAAAATGGCTGCTGCCACAGAGTGAGCAGAAGGCTTGGCTCCACTCCAGGCTACAAAATTTCAATTGTAGAAGATAAATAAATCCCAGATACCAGGACCTCTGCTTGGGTCGCCGGGGGGCATGGCCAGCCTGCAAACCACCCCAGGCCCCTCGCCCAGGCCACCCCATGCCCCAAGGGAACCCCCAACCTGATCCAGGACACCCTTCAGGGCAAACCAGCTGGCCCCCACCCTTGCACCAGGCCTCTATCCTATCTAATAAAAGAGTAATATGCAGATTGACCATCACTCCAACACACAAGATGGCTGCCCCCATGTGGTCAAAGATCCTGCCCCTATGTGGACACAAGATGGCCACCACAAGATTGCCAGCAGGGGAGGGCAGTTGGGAGGAACCAGGCCTGCAAGGGAGGGCAGTTGTGGGCGATCAGGCCAGCAGGAGAGGGCAGTTGGGAGGGACCAGGCCTGCAAGGGAGGGCAGTTGGGGGCAATCAAGCCTGCTGGGGAGGGCAGTTAGGGGTGACCCAGCCAGCAGAGGAGGGAAGTTGGGGGTGACTGGGTCTGTAGTGAAGGGCAGTTGGGAGGGACCTCCCAACAAGCCTGCAGGGGAGGGCAGTTAGGGGTGACCAGGCCTGCAGGGGAAGGCAGTTATGGGCAAACAGGCTGGCAGGGGAGCAGTTAGGTATCAATCAGGCTGGCAGGGGAGTGGTTAGGGCGTGATCAGGCTGGCAGGCAGAAGCGGTTAGGGGCAATCAGGAAGGCAGGCAGGCGAGCAGTTGGGAGTCAGCAGTCCTGGACTGTGAGAGGGATGTCTGACTGCCCACTGGGATCGGGCCTAAACGGGCATTTGGACATCCCTCGAGGGGTCCCAGATTGGAGAGGGTGCAGACTAGGCTGAGGGACACCCCCATCCCATGCACAAATTTCATGCACTGGGCCTCTAGTATTTTAATAATTCTCTAATATCATATTCAGTAATGTGCACATTCATTGTCATAGAACTATGAGAAGTTATTTTTAACAAGTGATAAGGTTCTAAAAATTACTGTGACAGATTTAGTAGCCAATACAATGCCAAATATTCTTCTGATGTCCATATCATTTTATTACCTAAAAATTCCATTTTAATTTATATAAACAAAATAATACAAAGAAAATAGGATGTGCAAGTAATGGTAGCTAGTCTTCTTTAATTAATTATTTTATGTCAGGAATGGAATAGATTCCAATTTTTATGCTAAATTTGGAGAACTAATGAGGATCAAAAATTGTGCCAAGAATCAAAGTAAAGAGATTGATTAGCAGTATTTGCTGAAAGAGTATTAAGGAAGCTAGTGACATGTATACCATGTACTAATCACACCCAAAGGACATTCTCAGAATAAATTTTTCTCATTTTTAGTCCCTCTATTGGTTCATCATTTTTGTTTTTTTTATTAGTCAAGCTTCTTGCAGCTGCAAGAAATGGAACCAAATTCAGAATGGTCTAAGGAAACACACACACACACATGCGCGTGCGCACACACATACTTAGATTGGCTGATATAACTGGCTTGCTGAGGTTTACATCTATATTCAGGAATAGGCAGATCTGAGGTTCTCTCAAACCCCTCTATTCTCTCTTTTGTCTCTGTGTCCCCTTCATTTCAACATATAATCTGTCTTTCTAGTGGCAAGCATGAGCACCAACATCTTCAGGCTTTCATTTGATTGGTGGTAAAGAGCACATTTCCTCTTAGTTACTGAATAAATTACACGGTACTCTCATTTGCTGAAGTCAAAATACAGCTCTGTGGTGGAGAAGGTTAATTAGATCCAATAGAATAACATAGAGTAACTAGAGGCCTGGTGCACGAAATTTGTACACGGGTACGGTCCCTAGTCCTGGCCTGTGATCAGAGCCATATTTCCCAGCTGCAGGCAGCTGGCCCCGCCCCCTGCAGCCACTATCCCAGTTCCCCGTTTGCTATTGGGTGATCAGAGCCTGCAGGCTCGGAGGAGGAACCGAGAGTTTGGCCATTTCCGCCCACTCCCCAGCCCTGCCCCCCACTGCAGGTTGCCCTCTGTGTGTGGGGCAACTGGCGGGGTCTTGGCCTGGCACCACCTGCATCTGCTTCCACCCACTCCCAGTTCCCTGTTCCCCATCGGGCAGTCGGAGCCTGCCGGCTGGGGGAAGGGACCAAGAGGTTGGCCAGCAGGCCCCGATTGGGCAATCAGGGCTTCTACATTGATCATCTGCCCCCTGGTGATCAGTGCTCATCATAGCGACTAGTCATTCCGCCATTTGGTTGATTTGCATATTACCCTTTTATTATATAGGAAAAATGTGAAACACAACAGAAAATTCAGGAGTTTTCACTTAAAGAAGGATGAAACAACAAATAGTCATAATAAGAAATAGCAACTAAAATATTACTTTGATCATTTCCACTCTACTTGTGGGGTTTTGTGGGTTTTTTTTCCTGCTTAGAAAATTACCACAGACTTGGTGACTGTAAACAATCCCCTTTAATTTCCTGTAGTGTTTATTGGTCCAAAGCCCAGACATAGTTTAGCTGGGTTCTCTGCTCTGGTTCTCACAGACTGGGGACAAGATGTTTTGTTTTCACAAAAATCTAAATTAATCAATTAAGGTATTTTTACATGGAATGATTAAGGGTTAGATTAATTAAAGCTAAGCAAGAAGCCTGGGCCCTTAAATTTCACTGCTCTAGGTATGGGATCTTTTTTATTTCTTTTAAAATATTGAAGTGTCAAGTTGATATTTTTTCCAGTTATTTTCTTTCAAAATAAAATAATGCCCCTTCCCCCCCAATAATTTTGCAAAGACCAAATCTATAGGGAAAATAGAATTCCTTACTTTACATCCCTGGGCAATCTCTTTAATGTGCCCACATTCTGTACCTTTGGACACATAATATATAGCTCGTGTTTTTGTAGAGACCTAATGCCAACTAATATCAGTAATGGTATGAGGACATTTCAAGTGAAAGATATACTCCTGTCTATTAGACAACAATCAAACTTTTTGGGCATAAGCACAAAGTCTATATATTAGATAATGAGACTTACTTGGTGTAAACACATGATTTTACATATTGACAGAAAGAAAATCAACTTTTTTTATTAATGACACAAGAGATCTGATATTGTCAGGTGAGAATGACTCTTAAAGTTGTTGCTTTTTTAATTAAAATTTTATTATTTTTCCTGTTTTGTTCCTATTTGTCACCTTCTTTCATTACATTTATTATTTCATATGTTAGTGATTGTTTCACATTTTTTCCTACCTAGACTCCTGAGGACAGTGTTTCATATGTAAACTTTATTTAAATTAGATAAACCTGTCATAGTATGCACTGTTTTTCAAATTACACCAAGCATACCCAGGTATAATTTTTTTTAATTACCATTATAAGATTTAAACTTTATAATTAACCACATTTTTTATTATAAAAGTAGTGCATAAGAAAACTCAAGCAATACAAAGCTCCATAAAATAGAAATAATATTTACATTTTTATTACCACCTCTCTTCTCTCTTCTCACCACTTCAACTATTCTCATTTTGAGTAGCTATGATGAAAATTTTATGTGTATCATTCTAGATATTTCTACAAATAGAACATACAAACACATTATTTCAACATAATTATTTCAAATTTATAGATTTGTTAACAATTTTATCTTTTCACTCCGTAATTCATCAAGTTGGCAAAACAAATGTCATCTCATTATTTTAGCTGCTCGCACTCTCCCATACTACAAACATACCAAGATGTCTTTATTAAGGTACATTTAGTAGTTTTTTCATTATTGTAAATAAAGTTTTAAAGAAATATAATTTACATGCATGGATCACACTTAATCATTGTTTAGGATAGATTTCTAGAATTAGGCTTTTATGGTCAAAAGTACGCACATTTATATTTTTGATATGTATTATCAAATTGCTTTTCAAAAACTCGGTAATAGTTTATTCTCCCTTATTTTTACCCACTGTGTTTTGGAAAAACTATCAGGCTTAAAAAAACACACACACACACAAATTAGGCAATGTTATCCCCTTAACATTTGTTAAAATTTCAGTACGATATTAATCAAGAGGGGAGGGATGCAAGATGAAGATAGTTGCTAAGTAACTGCCTACCAGCCTGTCTTGAGAGCAGACTTTTTCTCATTTTTCTGGAAATGTCAATTCCACCTTAGCTTCATTTTTCACACCATGTACATGTAGCTCACTGAACTCAGCCACTACCTAACTTGCTCTTGGTTAGATTTTTCATGACCGTTTTCATCTGCAATACACAAAAATACTTAAAATTACGGCAATAATGTTAACTGTCAAATGAAAGGGTCTTACACTGTAGGCATTCTTTTCATTCTGCTTAGTAGTTTGATGTTTGATAGGTATTCATTGATATTTAAAACAACACTATTGACTTTGGAATCGCAGATTATTGATTTTAATTCTGCCATGGTGGTGCTATTTGGTGTACTTTTAGTCTTCTGACTTGACTTATTTTTTTTCTATTCTGCCTCTCTAATCTCTACAGTTTTAATCTTAAACCTGTGTCCATAACTCCTGCATATTTGTGTTGACTTCATTTGACGGTAATCCCCTTTTCCAAGTTGTTAATAAAGATTCAACACAAGACCCTTTCACTGTGTCTGGAAGAGATTAGCAGTGTCCTGGCCTGGCACTAACGCTGTGAAATGAGAGAGGCTGTACCTCCTGATCACTAGCTTTGCTCCTGTTTGATCTTCCCATTCCTTATTACTTACCTCTCTCTCAGCTATTCTTTCCCCAGTTTCAAAAGCACTTTCATTCCTTGAGAGGTTTGTGTTTCTGTGGAACTTTTCTTTAGAAAGCAGTTCAAAACCCTTACCTGTCATCATTCTGGTTAATTCTCATAGTTCACTGTAATGATGCCAAGTAGAGAGTTCTATATTGATAGTCCCGTTTTACGTCAGATCTAAGGAATAAAGAGACTAAGTATACTTTTCAGAATACATATCAAGAAAAAAAATGAATCTAGAATAAACTTTTACTTTTGAACTCATTCTTCAACAGCTATTTACTGAGTGTCTCCTTTGTCAGGCTCAAGTAAAACAGAATTGATTCACCAGTCGCTATGACATGTGCTGACCACCAGGGGGTGAGTGCGTGGAACATGGCGGGCATCAGCGGCAGCAGGATGGTGGAGCAGGTGAGCGGGCGTGCCAGACCAAGGCGGGGCACTGATAGCTGTCATCAGGGCTAGCCTCTGGTGGTTACTGAAAATTCTTTGCTTCTGTATGCCGCAGTCCCACCGGGCGCTCAGACCTGCTGCCGTGGCAGTGGGAGCAGGGCTGCCAGCAGACGGGACAGGAGGGTGTCGTGGCTGGAGGGGCTGGGTGGGGCGCAGAGGATGGGCAGAAACCTGCCCCTGTGCCCACCACAGCCTTGCAGCCCACAGTTCCTTTCAAGGTGCATGAATTCATGCACTGGGCTCCTAGTGTTTTCATAAGCACATAAAGAAAGAGACAGAGTATTACTAGCATTGACGCATTATTATGTGAGAGTATGAAAATTTATTTTTGTATGTTTCCTCCCTTTATTTTCATTTCTAATCAGTAACAAAATACGTGTATAACGCTCAAGTTTCTCATTTGCATATATTTTGCCAAATTTTTGTTGAGGAACTCTGACAGAGGCCAGATAAAAAGATATATCAACAAGTTACTTGTTTGCTGCTGAAACTCTACCAATATTTGCTGAATTTAAAGTTTACTAAAAAACTTTAGTATTCTAAGAGTAAAAAGTATACCTTCAAGTTGCATAATTTTAGGGTTTAAAAGTATTTTCATATGGGTTAACTAATAATTTAAATGGTCCTTTGAAATGCATATAATCATTCTCATCTTATAAGTGAGGAAACTGGGATCAAGAAGTTTAAATAACTTTAAAGGGTTCAGATTATCTTAATGCTTAAGTGGCAGAACTGAAACAAAAATCCAAGTTTCCTAACTCCGGGATTGTAACTTCTGCCTCTTTTTTTTTTTAAAATTTTATTAATTTTTTACAGAGAGGAAGGGAGAGGGATAGTGAGTTAGAAACATCCATGAGAGAGAAATATCAATCAGCTGCCTCTTGCACATCTCCTACTGGGGATGTGCCTGCAACCAAGGTACATGCCCTTGACCCGAATCAAACCTGGGACCCTTGAGTCCACAGGCCGACGCTCTATCCACTGAGCCAAACCGGTTAGGGCAACTTCTGCCTCTTAATACAAATAATATCTATTCAGGGTTCCCAATAGTCCAAGAGCTGTTCTCAGTGTTTTATATGTTTTGCCTCATTTATTCATCACAGACACTGAAGGAAGTAGCTGTTAATAGTATCCTAGAATTACAGATGAGGAATCGCAGGCGTCAGTTTCACAGGCTGTTGAGAGTGAAGATGGGAATCAAGCACATCTCTAATTGCAGAGTCAACACTCCTAGGACATCTGCTTTCTGCCACCTTTTGCCACTAATTAAACCACAAGCGATTAAGCATTTCGTTTATACTTTCCTCGTGTAATTGTGACCAGCAAGGAGCAGCTGCTTTTCACTCCTCAATAACTTTCCTGCACATTATGCATATGACGCGTCATGGATGTGTCTTTAGGGTCTGGTCGTCAAGGTGTGGCCTGCTTCGCAGGAGCGCAGCTTCCTGAAGCTTGTGAGAAACTCAGTACGGAGACCCCACCTGACCGCCCTAGTGCAGCACCATCTTTGACTAAGATCCCCAGGTAATTCTATGCCTGTGAAAGTGTAAAAAGCACTGCTTTACAGAACCAACAAGCGAAAACAATCATGAAAACGATAGATCTATTGGGATATTACTCTATTCTGATTAATGTTTGTGGCTGTTATTTATAAATATAAAATGTTTCTCCTTATAATGTCTTTGAAATTTGTAGTGCTCCATGGTTTTATGAGTAACAGAATTCGAGAAAACTTTTTAAAAAATATTTTGTTCTATTTGTTCTCATTTGCTTCAGCTCTTGAGATTTCTTCTCATTAAGTTTCATTCGGGTCTAATACATTGATGACAAGAGTACTTTGTATATATTAGCACTTGCTTCTGCAATATAGACTACGTATGGGAAGAGAATGAGGGAAGTGTTAGCTTGGAAAACTTGAAGCATAAGTCAGATGCTTGTTTTTCTTGGGGATATTTAAAATGATATGCAAGAAAACCATTGAAGATAATCATGTACATAAAGTTGGCTTTTCTTTTATTTGAACATTAAAGTTCAATAATACACTATTCTGTATAGTGTCATGAATTTTTAAAAGTTATAGTACCTTTACATTCTGAATCTGTTTTAAATTAAAATGAGCAGAGAAAATGTTGTCTGTATATATGTATTTTGCATTATTTAGAAGATAAAAATAGAAGCATTACATATACATTTATATCCTCACAAAGAAAAATATTTTTTTAAAAAGGAGGAAAAGAGTCAAGAATTTCAGACCAGTTGATCATAATGTATCTTTTCAATTCATTGTATTACTAAGGCCTTGTATGTCTCAAGTGTAAAATGATTTATTTTTGTTATATCTTTTGATTTCTTTATTTTGTATCATTTAGAAGGATTACAGAATATAAGGAAGTATATTACCTGTTAAAGACCAGTTTTCTGTCTACATTTTGACCCTCAGGCAACAGGTTGACAAATGGACATGAATTTCTCCTCTGAGTGTTCCATAAGCTGGTATTGTCCTGACATTACAAAGTGTTTACCACAAAAATCCACCACATTGATCACCCAGGGCCAGCCTTTGCTTGATTCTAATTCGACTGACATTGAAATCTGAAGCTCTCTGTGAGTCATTTATCACACTTATTAAAATGTTCCATTGAGGATTAGAATAACAATTCACTATTGCTTCAGTGTTGCCCAAGGGGCATTCTATGCAGCAAATCTTAATGCGGTATTGAAATAGTGCTTTGGCTTTAATAAATGATCCTTTACAAAGGTATCTTGCTTGCAATTGTGAAGGTGATGTTGGCTTTTTAAATCTGGCATCTTTGCCTAATATTATGTAAAGCCCTTAGTTGAATATTGTATTTTTCTGCTCTAAGTATTTCATCTTCAATATTTTAACATGGATATATCAAGTGGATTAATTAAACTATTGTGTAGTGAATATCTTTCTAATTTTCCTTTTTCAAATGAGGTCAAATGATCATCATATAATGAAGATTTCAAATAACAGATATATTTCATATGAATAAAAAAAGAAAATACAATTTTTTCATAAGAAATAAAGTATTTGTACAATACAAAATTTCTGAATAGAACCTGTTACTTTGTACAACAGGCTTTCTGCAAAACCAAGATTTGTTAAAATCTTATTGTTTCAGAAAACTTCAAATATATAGTAACCAAATCCACTCTTCCTTTTTTTCCCCTCTCCCTCTTTCTCTCTCGTTGTAAATGACATGTTTTTGATATCTGACTAGAAGAAGGATAAAAATAATTTTGTACAAGTTCTAATTTTCTTCTACTTGAAGATTCAGTCACAGTGACTCCAAAAGAACAGATAATCTTTTATGAAAAAAAGATTGACTTATAATTTTAAATATTTAAAATAACATATGAAATCACAGATAGTAGAAATTGATGTTATGTTTCTTTTGTTATTTGAAATGTACTCGAACAGTATGTATTTCCTCCTTAGATATATTTATTCCTTATCCAATAAAGTGATTGTTACCAATGAACTACCTGCTTATTTCTTTCTATAACCAGGAAGATCGTGATCACTGAATCAGCGACTGGTGATTGTGAAGTCCCTGCTTGTAAATCTTGGTCATTCTTTACGAAAGGTATCTGACCCTGCCAACCCTTGAGTAGGCTCAGTTTAGGAGAACTATTTTTTTTTTTAAGTATCAGTCACAATTAGTGTGCAACCCCATTCTATACCCTGTTATAATGGTTAGCTAACGTGTGAGATTACTTGTAATGCCGATTATCTTAAAGATAAATGTGGCTTACAAAGCCAGTTAATTTATCACTTCACAAACAATGTCACAAATTTAACAAGCAGGAATCTATATATATAAAAGCCTAAGCAACCAGTCAACCAGTTGACTGGTCACTATGACATTCATTGACCACCAGGGGGACGTCAACTTGGACAGACGAAAAGAGAAACAGGTGATTGAATCTATAAAAGATCACAAGCAGGTGGGGCTGAGCTGCAGTTCACATTGGGAGGCCAGGCCATCAGCCCAAATTCTGCAGCTCCCCAGGCACCTCTCCTGAGGCGCTGTGCCCCCAACTCCCATCAACCCCTTTGGCCGCATCCTCCCTGGGCAGCTGGGACTGAGGGACAGAGGGAGGGAAAAAGAGACCATGAACTCTGTGCCTAGCTCCCACCTCCTTCTATCAGACCAGAGCCACCCCAGGATTTGCAGGACAGCACGTGAAGTGGGCAGCCTCGCCACGCAGCTACTGTGACTCCCCTGCCCATCCCGGGCACCCCTCGAGCACTCACCCCACTTCTTCGATCCTTAGTCTGTACCCCTAGTGAGGCTGTGGGAGCTCTGCCCCAGGGACCCACTTCTCCATAGCTGGGTACGGCAGACCAGGAGATGCGAGGGGTGGTGGTGGAAGACGGGGGGGTGGGGAGGATGGTAGAGGCATGCTCAGACCTGGATGAGTGGGCCAGGATGAGTGGGAGCAGCTCTTCCAGGGCTGCCTGCAGCTTCTCAAACTACTACATCCATCAGGGGATGTACATCCCTCAGGGGATGTTGGATGTTGGATGCCAGTTTCAGCCCGATTCCCACAGGACACGTCAAGGGACCCCACCAGTGTACAAATCCGTGCACCAGGCCTCTAGTACATATATATTTTACCAGCTAGGGACTCTTGGGAAAAAGAAAGTCCTGCTCCACAGGAAGAATAAAAATCTTATTAAATGAACATTACAAATGACAAAAAATATATTAAGTAAAAATCCAATAGCTCAAAAAATGTGGTACAACCTAGAGAACCACCAGAGAATGACTTGAGTTCTGAAAGGATCTTCCACTTTAAGAAAAAATCACTTTATTTTCCACTCTGAAAGCAATTTCCGATTTTTAAAACTTCATGTCTAGCTTTGACATTAAACTAATATGTATTGATTCCTATCTCTCTGGTTGGACTAGGGAATATTGATTCATATGTTTAAAAAATTATTGACACCCTTGTCACAGTGTTTCTGAAATTAATATCTTAACATTTCCAGAAAGCCAATCTTTACAATCAGTAGATTAATATTCTACCTCAAAGTCCACATTTACAGGGAAAGAGTAGAGAGAGGAGACCTCCAGAATATTATAGAATTTTGTCTACTCCTTAACTTTTTCCCTACTGTGCAATTATTTGTCCTTTGGGGTCTTATTACTAAGAATCTTCACTGTTATGTGGAACAATGATAGGTTTCTGACATGCATGCTCAGAAAAGTAAAATATTTCTCTACCTGTATGACATAGGTATCACAAAGCATTCTGTGTAAGTATGATGTACCTACCAGGCTCTAGTTGTCTATTGGCTATTAACTTATTTAATTATCACAATAATCCTGAGATAGACATTATTTTACAGTTAGAAAATTGAGGTATAGAGATACATAGAAGCAATTTCTCAAAAGTAACAGCTAACAAGTGATAGAGGCAGGCTCTGAATGCAGGGGTCAGGCTTCAGAATTTCCCGTTTTACTCACTATAAAATAATGTCTGTTTTAATACACGTTGAAGTATTAAATAAATGCTTTTCTTGTGGTGGTGGTGATGATTATGAATTTAATGTAGATATTTTTCTAAATTAAAACAGAAACTGTTTACAACAATTTATTTTGACCAAGATTTATTAAGGAGGAAGCTATTAAGGAGGAAAAAGAGCAGACCTTACTTGTGTTAACTATAGGTTTATTACAGATCACATCTTATATCAAGATTCAGAATCTCTCTCCCCTGCTTTCTACACATAACCTTATAAACTAATAAAAAAAAAACACAGAAACCAATTTACCAAATACATCTCAGAATTAGAGACCCTTAGAATCATAAAACCATTGTATACCTCCTCCCCTGATTACAGATTGCAATACTATTATACACTCCCCCTTCACATGACAATAATAGAGGACAATTAATAAACCACATTGTTCTGATTAACTCAATCCTGGCAGTGGCATCTGTAATAGTTATTAGTTTAAGTTAGTTATAGTATTGCCGATGGACAAACTCATTTCAATCCTGTTGGGTTAGTTAGCATTACGCATCAGAGAATCCTGTTCTCTGTGTACAAATTTAGTCTCAAGCAATCACACTATATGCAGTGTAGTGGTCCTGGTGTAAGCAGAAATATATTGTGAATACCTGAGTAAAAAAACATAATCTGATGAAAAGAACAATGTGAAATAATTTGATGAGTTAATTTTAAGATTTGAAATATAATACCTCAAAAGAGAAGCATACATTTGGGTCGTGGAAAAGAGTTTATGTAGATACCTATTGTGTGAGAGTTTGGCATATCAGATTTCCTATGCCTGCTGCTCCACCACAAAGGCGCTCACCTGACCTGTTCAACTCTTCTCACAGAAGAAAGATGTGATTATGTGCCCATGCTTCTTACTTGGTTGAATGAACTAGATCATGCCATAAACTATTTTTGAGTTCAGTTCCTTCTGTAGTACCACTTCTTCATCTGGCACAGCATTCTTCAACTTTCCATATCATCATTTATTATGTATCTGTCTAAAAGTTTCTTTCTCCTGCCAGACTGTGATCTCCTGGGGATCACGGACAGTGCCTACTCATTTCTATATCGTTAACGTGAAGAGCTTCAACACCACCCAGAGTGTGTACTCATTAAATATATCTTTAATCTATTTGAATTACATGAATTCCATTTACTGTCAAAATATCCAAAGAAGAAAATGCATGTTAAAAATACCCTTTACTAGAACAATACCCACTAATTGTTTCTTCATTCATTTGACATATTTTTATTAAGCCTTACTATGTGTCAGATATACATTGGTAAATGAAACATCCCCAGTTGATGACCTCAAGTCATAGTTTGTTAGAAAGGCATACAAGACATTGAATGAAATAGTGATCACAAAGTAGGAAAAATATATGGAGCTATTGAACAAGAATTAGAGGGATGAATATTAAATACTCATGGTGTTTTAATTTCTGTGCAATTATGTCCTCTTCTTTGCACACATCTTTATTTTTTTCTTTTTCTTGAGGCAATACTTCAGTTTTGGGAGAATTGAATTAGGAAGAGTTGCTTTCATATACTATAACCCAGGTTATAGCCATATTAGATACCATGAGAGCAAGAAACTTGATTCAACTTGAGACATCCAAAATCTTCACCTCAGTTTTGGAATTACAAGAATAAGGATGATATAAGGAATGTTTCTCAAATGAGGTTTGCAATACTTGGCGCCCAATACATGAAAATAATAAAGCTAAATATATTGCCAGGCATGTAACTTAGACTAAAGAAAAAAAAATTCCAAGTAATTTTATAGGAATTATATATATAATTGTTTGGCTAGAGATTCTGACATAATTTCTCAACAGGAAATTGAAATTGTAAATGACCTAGAATTTAATGACACAATTTAAAATATATCTATGATAAGAAAGTTTAATTAAAGATTTTGATTTGAAATTTTTATGTAATACTCTAATGCTGGCAAACTCAATGCTTTAGAGATGACTGAACATGTGGTCTGTACTTAATATATAGCTGTTTAAGTGTATTGAATCTAATTTCCAATATCTTACAAATTGTTGACAAGTTTACTTAAGTTTCAAAACATACATAAGATGCAGTTAAAACATATTTGGAAGAAATAACATGCCCAAATTTCTTATGTGATTAATATCACTCAAGTTAAGAAATTAACAAAAGACATTTTTAAAATAGTAAAAAAATTTGCTTATAATAGAGGTGGTGTAAATTAGTACATTTATTGTGTGTAATTTGGCAAAACCATGAGCAAATTAGAGAATTCATGTCAGAAATTTTATTTCTAGGTATTTACTTTATAGAAGTGATTGTGGGTATATTTAAGATAGAGTTATAACATTGTAGGCTGCAATATAGTTTGCAAGAGAAGTAATTTCTAAACAACTTAATTGTCTAAGAATAGAAAATTGATTGAATAAATTTTCATAAACTGCAATACTATGCAGTCATTAAACATTGTGTTGTGGAATCATATTCAATGACTTGGAAAATGATTGTGAGGCAATGTTAACATAGTGTGTAAAGAATAATGCCATTTTATTCATAAATATCACATTATTGGGATGATTTTCTTTCCTGCAGTTTTACTGCTTTTAAATGTTTTTTCTTCAATGTCTGACCTTTCCTAGTTATGAAAGGACAGACTTTTATGTAGTAACTAGAAGCCCGGTGCACGAAATTTGTGCACGGGGGTGTGTGTCCCTCAGCCCAGCCTACACCCTCTCCAATCTGAGACCCCTTGAGGGATGTCCAACGGCCCATTTAGGCTCTATTCCGTTAGGGATCCCTAATGGGATAGAGCCTAAATGGGCAGTTGGACATCCCTCTCACAATATAGGACTGCTGGCTTCCAACTGCTCACCTGCCTGCCTTCCTGATTGCCCCTCACTGCTTCTGCCTGCCAGCCTGATCACCCCCTAACCACTCCCCTGCCAGCCTGATTGATGCCTAACTGCTCCCCTGCCAACCTGACTACCCCTAACTGCCCTCCCCTGCAGGCCTGGTCACCCCTATATGCCCTCCCCTGCAGGCCTGGTACCCCCCAACTGCTCTCCCCTGCAGGCCTGGGTCCCCCCTAACTTCCCTTCCCTGTAGGCCCAGTTGCCTCCAACTTCCCTCCTCTGCCGGCCTGGTCACCCCTAACTGCCCTCCCCTGCAGGCTTGATTGCCCCCAACTGCCTTCCCTTGCTGGCCTGGTCCCTCTCAACTGCCCTCCTCTGCTGGCCATCTTGTGGCGGCCATCTTGTGTCCACATGGGGTCAGTCATCTTTGACCACATGGGGGGAGCCATCTTGTGTGTTGGAGTGATGGTCAATTTGCCTATTATTCTTTTATTAGATAGGATTAGATAGGATAGAGGCCTGGTACATGGGGGAGGGGGGGCTGGCTGGTTTGCCCTGAAGGGTGTTCCAGATCAGGGTGGGGGTTCCCTTGGGGCATGGGGCGGCCTGGGCAAGGGGCCTGTGGTGCTTTGCAGGCCTGCCATACTCCCCAGTGACCCAAGAGGAGGCCCTGGTATCTGGGATCTATTTATCTTCTTTATTTGAAACTTTGTAGCCTTGAGTAGAGCCAAGCCTCCTGCTTGCTCCATGACCACAGCCATTTTTGTTGGGATTTATTTATCTTCTATAATTGAAACTTTGCAGCCTTAAGAGGAGGCCAAGGCAGGCCAGGGCAGGCGGAAAGCTTGGCTTCCTCCATTGCCAGGGAAACCCAAGCCTCCTGCTCTCTGTGGCCATAGCATTTTGGTTGGGTTAATTTGCATACTCACTCCTGATTGACTGGCGGGCGTGGCATGTGGGTGTAGCAGAGGTTCGGTCAATTTGCATATTACTCTTTTATTAGATAGGATAGGCAGGCCCTAATCACAGTCACATAATACAATACAGATTTAGTTGTCACTTATGCAAATTTCATGGCTTGTCCAAGGGTCTCTCTGGGGCAGTGTTTCTCCAGCGATCCAGAATGCTTTGGTTTTGTGGCTCCATAGTTTCAGCACAGGTTCTCCTATGTGACCACAATGGCCAATGTAATGACTGACTTGTTCTCTATTTTTTCATTTTCTTTCCTCTTCAATCTATCCTTTAAATGACTATATTTAATAACAATATGTTTTTCCTCATGTTTCAGCATAATATGAATAGTCATTCTCTTTTGATACAAGACCATTTCTTTTCACAAAAAAGCAGTTGTGTCCATGTTAAAATGAAAGTGACTTTTCCAGGGCCAAATGAGTCTATGCTGAATAGTCAAATGTGTTACATGAAGACTGAGTACATCTAGTAATGCAAGATGGGAAAATACATTTTATTATAGCTATTGTTCTTAAGGTGCAGTGCATTAAAATGCTCTGATTAATGGTGGTTCATTCAGGTGCTTTTTGACTGAACATAAAGGGCTTTTGTGATCAATGTATGTGATGGACATTCAGAGGTATTCAGGGGATAATGAATTTAGGAATGAAGAGCCCAAACATCAAATGACAGCTTGGGCTGTCATCCAGTTTATCTGGCATGAAGAATAACCATTGCTTGAACCTTGCTGGCTTGGGGTCCACTCTAGCTGGCCACCTTGTCCTCAAGTGCATCAAAAATTAAACTTGCCTTGGTCCCAATGGAGTGGCAGCTAAATGCTTATTCTTCTCATGAGGGGAAAATTCATTCTTTCTGTCAGTTTCTTCCCAGCCATCTGCTCAGTATAGATTAAGTATAGATTCTGTTGGATAACACTTACTTGAATTTTCCATTCTGATGCCCCACCTGTGTCATGAGTATTCACAGTATCATCTTTGGGGTAATTTATGAAGATTCTTCCCAACAACACCTCCCTGCAGGAAAATGTAAGCTCACCTGGGTACCAGAGAGAGAAGCTCTTTGAGTTGAATATGTTAAAGTGCCATAAACTAGGCTTTTTATGGAGGGTCAATACTATTATGTTTATTATAAGCTACCTATGTGATAGTGTATGTTTTCCATCAGGCTTTTTTATAATCATTTTTGGAATTAATGGGCCCCCAAATATTGTACAATACAGTGATTCTTAAATGAAGTATCTATCAGAATCACTTGGAGAGCTTGTAAAAACCCAGATCATGGGCCTTGGCCAGAGAGTTTCTGATTCAGTAGCTTGGAGAGGATCCTGATATTTGCATGACTAACTATCTCCCAGGTGATGCAGATGCTGGTGGGGAAACAATTGGAAAGGCTCTGATATAACAAAGAAAACACGGAAAAGATTCAGCTTTGTTATATCAGTACTAGAGGCCTGGTGCATGAAATTCATGTATGGGAGGGGTGTCCTTCAGCCTGGCCTGCACTCTCTCCAATCTGGGACCCCTCAGAGCCTAAACTGGCAGTCGGACATCCCTCTCACAATCCAAGACTGCTGGCTCCTAACCATTTGCCTGCCTGTCTGCCTGATTGCCCCTAACCACTTCTGCCTGCCAGCCTGATCGCCCCCTAACTGCTCCCCTACCAGCCTGATCACCCCCAACTGCCCTCTCTGCTGGCCTGATTTCCTACAACTGCGCTCCCCTGCTGGCCATCTTGTGATGGCCATCTTGTGGAAGCCATCTTGTGGTGGCCATCTTGTGACAGCCATCTTGTTCTAGCCATCTTGTGACGACGTGGGGGCAGCCATCTTGTGATAACGTGGGGCGGCCATCTTGTGATGGTGTGAGGGCATCGTGTGAGGGCAAGAGGGCCACTTAGGCTTTTATAAGTATAGATTCTATTGGATAATACTTACTTGAATTTTCCATTCTGGGGACCACAATCTTGGCTACAATTGCCTCCATTTAGTATCTTTTGAAGACATTTTAAAATTTTAAATGGATTTAGCAAATTTTATTAAATCCTTAGTGACAGTGAGAATATACAATTGACCTGCTTAACTTAAGAACTTATCTATGTGTGTATATGTATGTATATACATATATGGAACTGTGTGTACATATGTGTTTATTAAAGAATGTCAAATATAAAATTAGTACATGTCATTTCAATTGTAAACTATAGACAGATGTGACTTAAGGATCTATCTCCAAGCTGGTTAGTCTTCATTGGGTCATTGGGCTCAGAATAATTTATTGACTCCATGCTCTTTTGTGAGCCACGTGATTCAGTATGGAATAACTACTTCAAAATAAAAAATCACCTCTTTATCCTTCTTTCTGCCCCATTCCCTACTTAGTTTTACAAAACATCTTTTAAAAAGAGATTACAACAAAATCTCCCTTTTCTGCAAGTGTTCCTCTTTCATTTTTCAAATGTAAGTTTTGCTTTGATAGTTTTAATTATTCCTTTTTTTAAACACTGTCATTGCCTATGATGATATTTTCAATTTGTAATCTTCAAAACACCCACTGCAGACTGTTGTTGAATCTATGTATTTATCTTTTTATGGTCTGAATTAAGTAAGATATAAGGTATTGATCTTTGTACTCTTGAACCAATGGAAAAAGTTTAGAGATCCTGAGTTTTTGGTGGAAAGAGAATTCTTTCAAGTTTTATGCTAATTGAAAAAATCTTTCCTCCTAGTGACAAATAATTGACTCTGAGACTTTTGTTTTAAAATGTGCAACCATCCCCAGTGCTGTACTCTCCTGTAACTAATTACAAGCTAACAGCACAATACATAGCACACATTAGACACTATTCTCATTTGTTGACTAAGTGTTCATGGCCTGACCAATTTGAATTATGTCATTGGTTTCAGCAAATGTCTTATATATAGTTAAACAAGGCCAAAACAGAAAAAGTCATATCTAGGATCTCAACCTTGCATATGACTTACATATAAGAAATTAGTGAAAGCTACTTGGAAAGAATTTTACTGTGTTTCCCCAGCCTTTTTGAATTTGTATAGTTAAAGAAACACATCTTTTTAGTAGTTCTGTTCAAAATAATTTCTTCACTAATAAATATCATACAAGAAAAAAGCAATTCCATTTTTTTCTTGATCCTTTGCTCTGTAATGTTAAATCACTCAAACCATTATTTTTGTTAGTTCCTGAACATAGAAACAGGGGTCCTATCTTCTTTACAAAAAAACAAAACAAAAAAACTTTTAGAAGAAACATGCTCATTTGACAAATATGTAACTAATAATAACTGCAATCTCTGTTGAGTTGAAATGGTTATTGTATTTGTTGGGAATGAGGGGAAAAAAAACACCTCTAAAACACTGTATTAAACAGTGTGTTCTTCACCATGTCATGTCAGAATTGGATTTCTCTAAGAATAAAAATAGCAAAACAAATAATGAGTTTAAAATTAATAGCAAACCAATGTCTCCATTGACATAAAATCGCTGGACATAAAATTTCTTTATGATTGAAATTTCTGAAGTCCAGTTGTAATTATAAGTAAGTTCTACTTCATGGTTTTCACATCACTAGAATAATTATTGTTTAATTACTGTCCTCTTTATAAAGTGGAAAATAAATGGTTTCAAACAAAATTTATTATTCAATTTGTGGTTAATTGATATAATTAGAGTATATTTTGTCATTTTATCTTTTTAAACTGATGACATTTTGAAAAATGTGGAGCTTCTTTGCATTCTCTTTCTTGAAATATTTATCAAGCTAGTTTATAGACAGGAGAAAACATTTTTCATGATTTTCAAAGTTATTTACTGATTTTTTAATCCAGTTTTTTATATATGCTAGGGGAACTTTCAGATAAATTTTTGTTTTTACTGTGTATTTTTCAGAGATGTATGGTAGAGTTAGGTTTGTGTATTATTTGTCTCAATATCTAATGGTTTTGAAGACCTGTACATCCTACCTGTATTTTGCAAATCCTAACACATTAGTTTCATAATTTTATGAATATTCTGTATGCACATGGATCAACTTTTGAGGTTAATTTTAGGTCTTACTCTAAAGCAATGTTTCTAAAATGGATTGATTTTGTTTCTCAGGGTAAACTGAGTAATGTCTATAGACTTTTTGATTGTTACAACTGGGGGTGGAAGGGTTTACTACTGACACTCAGTGAGTAGTGGCCAGGGGTGCTCTTAGATATTCTAGAACGGACAGGACAGTTCTCCATTATAAAGAATTATCTATTTCAAAATGTCCTTAGTGCTGAGGTTGATAAGCCTGACCAAAACTCTCATTCCCTGCAGCCAATAGCATACAACGTTTGAAATATTTTAAACTTATTTCTATAAGCTCTTGCATTAGCATCAACTTATGGTGAACCAGTCAGTCATTTCTGTTTACTTTGTTCTCTTCCTATTTCCCTGACAAATATATGTAATCACTCTGCATCTTAGTTGTGAAGGCAAGTTGAGGAATGAAAATATGACCTCACTTTTTTTGGAATAGGTGTTCACTTTTTGTGTGTAGGTAATGTGTAATCATGCTATTTAGCATGACCCCCTTTTGATTTTCTTTTCTGTGTAATTATATTGGGTTTAAGTGAGATTTTTAAATTTTATAGAATACATGATTGATTAAAACTATAAGAAATGTCAGGTCTCTCTTCATTTCTTAAGATCCAATTTCCAAATGAGGTTGCCATTACTTGCAAACAACCAAGTTTTGTCATAATGTGAAGCCAAAAATGTGATTAATTTCCCTCCTATCATGTCTTTGAGTGAGCTGGAAAGAAAAACAGAGAGAAAAGATGAGCTGATAACCCAACATAATACAAATATACAATAAATAAGAGGAAAATGTGCTTTATATTTTTATGAAGTAAGATACAGAGTAATCAATCATTCTACTCTGAGATAAATTTTGATGACAAAGACATATTCATGAGCTGAAATCAGAAATCAGTTCTGGTCAAGAAATAGTTAAAGCAATAGCTATTAGAAAACTGGGGGGCCAGTGTGGGGCGGGGGTGGGTAGAGACTGGCTGTAATGAATCAGTAAATCCAGGTTTGAGAAGGTAGAATCCAGGAATCAAATTGTAGGAATCAACCCCCTGACTTCGAGTTCACAGTGAAAACTTTCAACTCAAATGATGGGTATGTTATGAGACAAACTGGCTGTATTAAACTGTATAAATCAGAAAAGATTCGACTGAGTTCTAGGTCTTGTTAATTTTAATTGCTATGATGATTAATCTAATGTGTCCACTTGGCTAGGTTTTGATGAGCAGTTGTTTGTTCAAACACCAGTCTGGATGTTGATCTGAAGTCAATTTTTTAGTTGCAATTGACATTTCAATCAGGAGACTTTGAGTAAATCAGATTACGCTCCACAATATGGGTGGGCCTCATCCAGACAGTGAAAGGCCTCAGGAACAGAGAGTGAGGTGTCCCAAAGAAGGCATTTTTCTGAAAACTATAACATAGCAACCCCGCTGAGTTTTCAGACTGCTGTTCTGGGGAATTCACACACAGAACAACATGAACAATTTCCTGAGTTTCTAGCCTGTCTGCCCGCCCTGTGTACCTATGTGTTTCAGATTTGCCAGCTCCCACAATTGCCAAGCCAATACCTTAAAATAAATCTCTCCTGCCAAAAACCGGTTTGGCTCAGTGGATAGAGCGTCAGCCTGCGGACTGAAAGGTCCCGGGTTCGATTCCGGTCAAGGGCATGTAACTTGGTTGCGGGCACATCCCCAGTAGGAGGTGTGCAAGAGGCAACTGATCGATGTTTCTCTCTCATCGATGTTTCTGACTATCCCTCTTCCTTCCTCTCTGTAAAAAAATCAATAAAATATATTTAAAAAAAATAAATAAAAAAAATAATAAATCTCTCCTCCTCTCTTCCCTTTCCCCCACTCTCTGCCCCCACTCTACCCCCTCTTTCATCTCTCATTCTCTTTGTCCTTTAGGCTCTGTTTCTCCCATAGGTTCTACTTCTCTAGAGAACCCTGACTAGTACAATTGTATATTTTACTGTATCTGTTTATGTCTGTGATGGAAATCATGGTATCAGGTCCAGCGTCCATTTTCTCTTCCCTACGCCTTTCAGCAGAATGAGAAGTCTCGGTGCTACTCTCCTTCCTGACTTTGACCACAGACCTTTCACTCTTCTCCTCTTTCTCCTGCCTTTTGATTAAGTTGATGTTCTTGCACGTAATTTTGTGCCCATAAAACTGTATCTCCAGTTGCTTTTAAAGTATGTTTTTGATAACTTGCAGAATCATTTTTTAAATGTTGGGTCGACTGATGTTGTGTAGGTTGCTATTCCTAGGTGCAGTGGCTACCTTCCAGCAACTGCCGATATCACTTTTATACCCAAAGCTTTTGTGAGTTGCAAGAGCTGAACAAAATCTTCAGCTTAGCAATTTTAAAAAGGTAACACCGTGTCATGTAAAATATACAGAGCATTTCAGCTTACTAACAAGGTTGAGGAACAGGCTGGTACTATCCTTTGTTCCCTTGAAAAGACCTCTTGTTGTCAATATGACAATAGCACTAGACTTGCGGATGAGAGTGTTAAAAATGGCCTTTAACCTGTAATATCTAGTTACCTATTTTATGATGTAACAACAATTTCAGGTGACTACCCATGTCCTTTTCTCAGTAATCCTTCCCTACCACTACAGTTTTACAATAAGCAGAAAATGTCCCAAGCATTCACATGTTGACACATAATGATACTTGTGTGGCATAACTCTTAATATCTGGTCATTATGCTAAATAATTTGCATAATAAGTAAGTAGAGAGAGGTTCCAGGATAAGGTTTTTTTCTCAGTTCAAGGTAGTTGCTTCCAGATTTGAAGCTGCAATTCTAAAAAGTGCAATTTTACATGAAATATCATTGCTCAAACTTGTCTTTATTCTTTGTTGACAGCTAGAAAACAGAAAGTGAAAATGTGCTGCTGGGTTGACAGTTGTCAGCAATTATTTTGCTCTTTGTTAGAGAAATAATTATATGTTTACTGAGAAAAGGAAAGGATTTATAATTAAGACACTCAAAATTTTACCTTCAATATGATTTTTAAAACTCCAAGAAAAAATAAAGTTTGTAATGTTTTATAGTAGATTTATTTTATAATTAGGTAATTCTGGCCAAAATTCACTTTCTTATGTCAAATGTATCCAGCAGATATTAAACTTCTTACCATTCAGTGATCATTTCATCCCTGAGATTCTTTCTTCCTGAAATGTATTTAGTCCTTTCTTGTAACTAGTCTACCCTACTATTTTTTTAAGAATCAGTTTTCTAGTGTGTAAAGTTATCTCAAACCTCTACATAAAACATATTCTGTCACCTTTCATATTGTAAAAAGAACTATGGGGAAAGGGTGAAAAACTAGGGCTAGGTGAAACAGATATGTTATGTTGAGAAGGGAATTTCAGTTGTAAATAAGATGCTATAAGTTGGCCTCATTGCTAATGTGCCATTTGAGTGAGGGATTCTATGGGTGAAGTGTTGGTCAGGTGGATAGCTGGTATAAGTGAATTCCAGGCAGAGGGGTATCTAATTTAAAGCTCTAAATCAAGGACATGCCTGTTGAGTTGAAGTGTCACTAAGGATAGTATAGCTAGAATGTACTGAGTGGAGTGCATGGGGATAGTAAGAAAATTCAGACTTACAAGGTGGGGAGCAGAATATGTTGGGTTCATGGACCATTATAAATAACTTTGTTTTCAGACTCAGTGAAATGGGGAAACCTTTCAGGCTTTTAATCAGCATATTGTCATGACTTGCCTTAAGCATTTAAAGATTGAACATATATGGGCAAGAAGCAGAAGGACTTGTTAAGAAGGTATTGATACATCACATAAACAATGGAGAGACAAAAATCACATAATCATATCAATCCATGCAGAAAAAGCATTTGACAAAATCCAACATCCTTTTTTTGATAAAAACTCTCAGCAAAGTGGAAATAGAGGGATCATACCTCAACATAATAAAGCCTTATATGACAAACCTACAGCCAACATCATACTCAATGGGCAAAAACTAAAACCATTTCTCCTAAGAACAGGAACAAGACAGGGATGCCCATTTTTACCACTCCTGTTCGACATAGTACTGGAAGTGCTAGCCATAGCTATCAGACAAAAAGAAGAAATAAAAGGTATCCAAATTGGAAAAGAAGAAGTAAAACTGTCATTATTCACAGATGAAATGATATTGTACATAGAAAACCCCAAAGACTCCATCAAAAACTGCTAGACTTAATAAATAAATTTGGCAATGTAACAGGCTACAAAATTAATACCCAGAAATCTATGGCTTTTCTATACACCAATAATGAACTCACAGAAAGAGAAACTAAAAACAAAAAAACAAAAACAAAAACAATCCCGTTTACCATTGCACCAAAAAAAAAAAAAAAATTAAGATAACTAGGAATAGGGAGAAACCAAGATGGCGGCATAGGTAAACACCTAAACTGCTGCCTCGCACAACAATTTCAAAACTACAACTAAAAGACAGAACGGACAGCATCCAGAACCACAGGAAAGCTGGCTGAGTGAAAATTCTACAACTAGAAGGAAAAAGAAAAGCTCACAGAGAATTGGAGGTACAGCAAAGGGTCTTTGTGCGCGCAGAGAGGAAGGGCGGCTGAGAGCCTGGCTGACTTTCTCTGGCGGAAGGGGGAAGGAAGCCCCCGACAGCACTGAACCCCAGTTCTGACTGCACTGGATCCCAGTTCTGGGCGAGCCCCTGGGGACCCACGCTCTTACGGGGGGAGTCTGGACTCTCAGGCAGAGACTCGAGCCACGAAAGGCAGAAGTCTGAAGGCGCGCGCGTGCCAGTGCACACAAAGGCTGCGGAGGTTGCCACAGGCTTTCCCTAGTGGAAGGGAGTCAGAGGCTCCTGACTGCACTGAGCCCCAGTTCTGACTGCAGTGAACCCCAGTTCCAGGCGAGCCCCTGGGGACCCACGCTCTTGTGGGGGGAGTCTGGACTCTCGGGCGGACTTGGGAGTTGGGAAGGCAGAGTTCTGAAGGCATGCACGTGCACGCAAGGGCAAGGCTGACGGGAAGCCAAGACTGAGACTCCACCCCATCCAAGCTGAGCACAGAGGCTATTGCAATTTGGCAAGTCTAATCCTATAAGGCTGTCTCCAGCACCGAACTTCTCCCAGCATAGACACAGCTGATCCTTACAGCCAACTGGCCTGAAGGTCAATTCTTCCCAGTGATACCAACAACAATAAAGACTTAATTACAACAAGGCTGTACACACAGTCCACAAAGGTGTGCACCAAGAGTGTCCACCTCAGGTTAACTGGGGAGGCCGACCCACTGGGCCATATAGGAAACCTAGCACAAATATCTACCTTACCAACTCAGGGAAGCAGTGAAAATGCGGCATCAAAGAATCAGATCACAAACGAAAGAAATGGAGGAAAACAAACGACTGGATATAGAATTCAAAACCACGGTTATAAGGCTTTTTAAGAATATCCTAGAAAAGGCCGATAAATATAACAAGACCCTCGAAGATATGAAAAAGGACCAACTAGAAATTAAACATACACTGACTGAAATAAAAAATATTATACAGAGACCCAAAAACAGACAGGAGGATCACAAAAATCAAGTCAAAGAATTGAAATACAAAGAAGCAAAAAACACTCAACCGAAAAAGCAAAAAGCAAAAAAAAAAATCCAAAAAGTTGAAGATAATGTAAGAAGACTCTGGGACAACTTCAAGCGTACCAACATCAGAATTATGGGGGTGCCAGAAGAAGAGAGAGAGCAAGATACTGAAAACCTATTTGAAGAAATAATGACCGAAAACTTCCCACACCTGTTGAAAGAAATAGACTTACAAGTCCAGGAAACGCACAGAACCCCAAACAAAAGGAATCCAAAGAGGACCACACAAAGACACATCATAATTAAAATGCCAAGAGCAAAAGACAAAGAGAGAATATTAAAAGCAGCAAGAGAAAAACAGTTAGTTACCTACAAGGGAGAACCCATACGACTGTCAGCTGACTTCTCAACAGAAACTATGCAGGCCAGACGGGAGTGGCAAGAAATTTTCAATGTGATGAATAGCAAGAACCTACAACCAAGATTACTCTACCCAGCAAAGCTATCATTCAGAATTGAAGGGCAGATAAAGAGCTTCACAGATAAGAAAAAGTTGAAGGAGTTCATCACCACCAAACCAGTATTATATAAAATTCTGAGAGGTATTCTTAAAGAAGAGTAAGAAGAAAAAAGTAAAGATAAAAATTATGAACAACCAATACATATCTATCAACAAGTGAACCTAAAAATCAAGTGAATTAAAAACCTGAGGAACAGAATAATCTGGTGAATATAATAGAATCAGGGGCATAGAAAGGGAGTGGACTGATAATTCTCAGGGGAAAAGGGATATGGGGGGTTCATGAAGAGACTGGACAAAAATCATACACCTATGGATGAGGACAGTGGGAGGGAGGTAAGGGCAAAAGGTGGGGAGGGAAATGAGTGGAGGGGAGCTATGGGGGGGAAAAGGAGAAATAATTGTAATAATCTGAATAAAGATTTATTTAAAAAAAAAAGATAACTAGGAATAAACTTAACTAAGGAGGTAACAAACCTGTACTCGGAAAACTACAGGACATTGAAAAAAGAGATAGAGGAAGGCATAAACAAATGGAAGAACATACCATGTTCATAGATTGGTAGAATCAACATTATTAAAATGTCCATTCTACCCAAAGCAATTTATAGATTCAATGCAATCCCCATTAAAACACCAATGGCATATTTCACAGACCTAGGACAAACTCTCCAAAAATTCATCTGGAATTTAAAAAAAGACCCCAAATAGCCACAGTAATCCTGAGAAAGAAGAACAAAGTTGGAGGGATTACAATACCAGATATCAAGCTATATCACCAAGCCACAGTTCTCAAAACTGCCTGGTACTGGCACAAGAACAGACATATAGACCAGAACAGTGAACCCAGAAATTGACCCAAGCCATTATGCTCAATTAATATTTGGCAAAGAAGGCAAGATCATACAATGAAGTCAAGACAGTCTCTTCAATAAATGGTGCTGGGAAAATTGGTCAGATACATGCAAAAAAATTGAAACTAGATCACCAACTTACAACATACACAAAAATAAACTCAACATGGTTAAAGGTCTTAAACCATAAAAATCTCAGAAGACCCATAGGCAGCAAAATATCAGATATATGCCGAAGCAATATCTTTACTGATACAGCTCCTAGGGCAATTGCCGGTGGTCTTGATCCACCATCTAGAAGGGTTCAGGAATCTGTAGAAGGTTGTGTGTAAATTGATTAAAGAGTCCAAAGACGAAACATAATTTTGGAAGGCATATGGGGGGCCAGAGGAGCTTGGCTAAAGAAACCAAGTTCTCCCTTGTCTCAGGACCCCTTGCTTTTTATTAACAAAAATTTTCCAAGGCAAGGTAGATATACAACAAAGGCCAGGGTTTGGTATAAAGAATACATTATCAGATTGGAAGATTGCCTCCGGCTGTTCAGGTGTTTGGCCAGTAGGAGGCAATAACATGTAGATTAAGATGCCCTTAGCTGTCTGGCAGCAAGCAATCATTTTAGGCATCCTTTTCAGATTTGGGGAAATGCTCTCAGCCATCTCCAGATGATTCAGCCCTGCTGACATGCTGAAATTGGCTTCTGGCAGGCAAGGGAAACTAAGGAGAAAATAAACAAATGGGACTACATCAAAATAAAAAGCTTCTGCACAGAAAAAAAAAATCAACAAAACAAGAACGTCTACTGCATGGGAGAACATATTTGCCAATGTTCTCTCAGATAAGGGTTTAATATCCAAAATTTATAGGGAACTCATACAACTTAACAAAAGGAAGATAAACAATCCAATCAAAAAATGGGCAAAGGACCTAAATAGACACTTTTTGAAAGAGGACATACAGGAGGTGCAGAGACATATGAAAAATGCTCAAAGTCACTAATCATCCACGAGATGCAAACCAAAACCTGAGGTAGCATCTCACACCTGTCAGAATGGCTATCATCCACATATCAACAAACAAGTGCTGGAGAAGATGTGGAGAAAAAGGAACCCTCTTATACTGCTGGTGGGAATGCAGGCTGGTGCAGCCACTGTGGAGAACAGTATGGAGTTTCCTCAAAAAATTAAAAATGGAACTCCCATTTGACCCAGTAATCCCACTTCTGGGAATATATCCCAAAAAAAACAGAAATAACAATTAGAAAGGATATATGCACCCCTATGTTCATAGCAGCACAATTTACAATAGTTAAGATTTGGAAACAGCCTAAGGGCCCATCAGAAGGTGAGTAGATTAGAAAACTGTGGTACATATACACAATGAAATACTACGATGCTGTAAAAAAGAAGGAGTTCTTACCATTTGCAGCAGCATGGATGGACCTGGAGAGGATTATGCTAAGTGAAATAAGCCAGTTGGAGAAAGATAAATATCACATGATCTCACTCATTTGTGGAATATAATGAACAACATAAACTGATGAACAAAAATAGATCCAGAGACAAGGTAACACTGAACAGACAGTCCAACATCAGAGAGAAGGCAGGGGAGGGGAGGGAGCAAGAGGTCAACCAAATGACTTGTATGCATGCATATTAGCATAACCAATGGAAACAGACCCTGGGGAGGTGGGGGCTTGTCCTGGGGAGCGGGATTGGGGTTGGGGGGTGCAATCGGGGAAAAGGGAGACATATGTAATACTTTAAACAATAAAATAAATAAATAAATAAATAAATAAATAAATAAATAAATAAATAAAAGGTATTGTAATAAGCCAGATAAGAAATGATAATAGCTTAAACTGGCATAGTGACAGTGAATGAATACATTATTTTAAAGATAAAATGTAAATCATTTTCCAACATTTTAAATGTAGAACATGAGACAAATGGAATCCAAGGATGATTGCAAGGACTCTGGTCTCATAAATTGAGTGAATGAGTTCCTATCACTTGGAACCTATAAATATCACCTTAAATGGGATCAAAGTTTTGCCCATACCATTAAACTAAGGAGATTGATATGAGGAAATTATTCTGGATCTTTTGAATGGACCCCAAATGCAATCACATGTATTCTTAGAAAAGGGAGGCAAAGAGATTTTATAGACAAACATAGAGAGAGGATATGAAGATAGATCACAGAAAGATTTGAAGACGCTAGCCCAGAAGAGAGAGCTACAAGCCAAGAAATGCTGGCAGAAGAAGCTTAAAGAAGCATGAAACAGATTTTCATCTAGAGTCTCTAGACTCTGCAGTGGTTCTCAACCTTTCTAATGCCGCGACCCTTTAATACAGTTCCTCATGTTGTGGTGACCCCCAACCATAAAATTATTTTCGTTGCTACTTCATAACTGTAATTTTGCTACTGTTAATGAATCGTAATGTAAATATCTGTGTTTTCTGATGGTCTTAGGCAACCCTGCTAGCGGTTCTCAACCTGTGGGTCGCAACAGGTAGAGCCTAAGACCATCGGAAAACACATATTTACATTACGATTCATTAACAGTAGCAAATTACAGTTATGAAGTAGCAACGCAAATAATTTTATGGTTGTGGGTCACCACAACATGAGGAACTGTATTAAAGGGTCGCAGCATTAGAAAGGTTGAGAACCACTGCTCTAGAGTTTACATTTCTCTGCCAACACCTTGATTTTGGCCCAGTGATATTGCTTTTGGACTCTGGCCGACAACTCTGTGAGATAATAAACTTATTTTGTTTTATCGAACCAAGTTTGTGGTAATTTGTTACAGCAGTCTAAAAAGAAACTAACACAGATCCTAACACATTGTACTTCAAATTGGCTGTAAAAATTGCAACCCCCCTGCCAGTCTATACTAGTAAATGTCTAGATCATTCTACATTGCTGTGAAAATTTGACATTATGAACATATTTTTAACTTTTGCTAATATAAATTATGAACACTTCTAATCACTTTTATTTTAATTATAATTTCTCTATTAATATTTAGGTTGAACATGTCTTCATAAGATTATTGGCCATCTGTAAATTTCCTCTTATAACATGTGCTTTTCAAATGTTTTCTGTTTGTATTTTTCTCTTTGATTTATAAGAATTATCTAAGATTTTAATTTTTGCTTCACTGATTTGTATACTTATGCTATCACCAGAATAACATTATCTAATTTTATATAGAAGCATGATACATTTTGTATATAGTAGGGCAAGTCTTTAATATATGCTATAGCTGGAAATTTGGCATACATATGTATATATAACATGTATGAGCCTAATATATATAGAACATATATAACATAAGTAACCTTTATACATATGCATTTTTCTGTATAACATATATATGTGCTGTGTCTAACATGTCAAAGCATATCCATTAAAATAGAAATCAGTTCTTTAACTCAAATCTTTTTTTATTCTTCTACATTGATTCTGTATCTCTGAATTATGAAGCATAGTTTTTATTTTTTCCTCAAGAATGAGTCTCATTAATAATGGACGCAACTGCTCTAGATCTTAATAGAACTTGTTTTCTATTGTTTGACTAGATATGGCAGCAATAAGCAATAAGGAAGTTACTGAAAAAGAAATACTGTGATTTGAGTTTAAAATAGAAGACACATTTTTGTGTCATGTTATATTAAGGTAACTGGACATTCAGGTACAAAGATATTTATCCAGGCTATATTATTTTTCTCACTCCAATTTCACTTTTTGAAATTGCTAAAATCAACTGTATAAGCACCATAGAAACCAGACATACTCACATAATTTGGCGGGGGTTGCAGGGAGGAGAAAAAGAAAGAAAGAGTTCCAGTTAATACTTGAACTCCATTAACTTTTCCACTTATTATTATTTTACCTTTGTCCCAGTGATACCTTTGGACATATTCTAAGCTTCTAGCTCTTATAGGCAGCAAGAGCAATTCTTGCTATGACCTATTCTACTGCATATTTTCAATAAAGGCAGTAAACGTTTTAGCCAATAATCTCCAAGGTTGGTGCAGATGAAAGTGGAGTACAGGAAAACAACGATTTGCTTTTTCCAACTAGGAAGAATCCAAGTAAGCAGTAAACAAAATTTTTTATTTGATTCAATTTAACTATGTAGTTACACTATTTACTGAGACAATCTAGTATTTAATAAAAGCACTAAGGAGGATGGGAAAGCCATTTGTAGAACTATTCTTGCTTCATGTCTTTCTCCTTTATAATCCTGTATCATTCTGGAAGTCACTTCCACTCATTTAACACTATTAGATTCAACTGCAGGGTGCATGTTAGCATAGTACAGGCAGGATCCTCTCAACGTCCTATATCCATTTTCTCATTTTACAGTTAAGAAAATTAAAATTGAGAAAGGAAATCTCAGGATTTCTGACTCCAAAAATACCAGGGTTGAAAACTTTGCCTTTGAAGAGCCCAATACACACTTACAGAGTAGATACTATATGTTTGGGAATGGACTTAGAAACATTAGAGGACATAACCTGATTCAGGAATTATATAACGTTTAGTTAGAAGACGATTACTTAAGCGAAAATAAGAGTGCTAGATTTTCTAATCTTATGACTTTGTATGGAAGGCCAATGTACTCTTATGTATTTATTTTAGAAGTAAAATGTGTGCCACAATGTTATATTTTAAGAGTATTTATGCTAATAATATGTAACCTATGTCAGTCCCAGAACTGATTAATGGACCACATAAATACATAGAATGAGACAAAGATAAACTTGTCAATGCTGATTTCTTCTGTGTACAGCATTAGATTATACAAAATAATGCAATTATCAACTCGTTTAGACTTCTGTGGAGCCCAGAACTGTCACCCCAAATCATAGATTCTTAAAAAAGATTCTAAATAGCTCTGTGCATTCGAGATACTAGGAGATCTTGTGAAACCTTACTCAAAGGTAGTTTTTTTTTTTCTTTCACAGAACTGTAACAAATTTGATTAGTTTGTTTTGTGATTAAAAGAAAATTGTACATGGAAAAAGAATAAAGTTTGAAAAATTACTAGATCTGTATTAACAGTGTTAAAGGCAAACAGTTGTGGAGCTCACTGTTCAAAGAATACTCAAGTACTCCAATAATCTGTCAGCATTTAATCTAAATTCAAGTAAATTTATGTACTTTAATATCTTAATGTAAAAATCTGTCCTATCACATTTAAAATAAATTATGTCCATAATTGTAAACTCATATAATTAAATTATTTTAAATATATTTTTAAATTATAAGATGTCTAGCAATATGAGATATAAGTTTTTCAAAACTCTGACTTTTAAGGATCTTTTAAATGAGCTTCCATAAAATTGTCAATCCCTTAAGACAGCAGAATTCATTAAGAAGGGGCTTATGAAGAAGAATAAATGGATCTATTTTCATCAATTAGTCCTTTACAAGTAAGGAATGATTATTTCTTAATATTCAAATTTGTGAAATAGCCTTAGAGGGCAAAAGAGTCAGTTTCTGCACTACAGTGTGAAATGTGAAATTTAATGGCATAAACCATTAAAGTAGATATAAAATAAACCACATTTTGCACACCCAGTGTGGTTCAGTGGTTGAGCATTGACCTATGAACCAGGAAGTCATGGTTCCATTCTGGGTCTGGTCATATGCCTGGGTGGCAGGCTCAATTCCCAAGAGGGGGCATGCAGGAGGCAGTCTATTGATGATTCTCTCTTATTGATGATTCTCTCCCTCTTTCTTCCTCTCTCTGAAATCAATAAAAATATGTCTTTAAAGTAAACCACATTTTATCTAAATTAAAATGAGCAAGAAACAATAATAAAGAACACTTCGTTTAGAAGTGAACTTAATATATATTTTATTCAGACAAGTTTGCACATTTACATTAATGTCACCAATTACTTCATTAATTTTATCGCATTATTTTATTCAATAAATCCACTGACCTTCCCTATGTCTCAGGAACTCTTCTCAAATTTGTGATCTGATGCTGGAAGGGCAGATCCATCTCTGCTCTCCAAAGCTTACATTCTAATTGGATCACAAAATTCCAAGTTCTAATGTAAAGATTAAGCAAATGAGGAGGTAGAGAAGGCATGACTAGGGAGTATTTCAAATTTGAGTATAAGAGAGTCCCAAGCTTGTGATATTTCAGTTGAGGTCAAAGGAAAAGAGAGAGCTATATTTTCATTATCCTCTCAGCCTTTGTGATATGTTTTTCATAAACTTATGATATATTATAAATCCCATGAGATGTTTGCATTATATTTGCTTAAAAGTTTCAATTATCAGCTTAAGATAGTTTAAAATATGGAAAGTAAGTCTAATGTTTATACACATCCTTCTCTTTTTTGGTGTGTTTCATTCATTTGTAAAATATAGATTTTCATCTTTTATTTTTCTTCTGTGTGAAGTAATTCCTCTAACTTTTATCTAAGTGGGCTTATAACAAATTCTTTCAGAAAAACTATTTTTCTTACATTTTAAAAGCTATTAAGTCCAAGTGCTGAAGTCTAGGTTTGATAACATTTTGTTTTGTTTTGGTTTTTTACCTTTTTAAAGATATTGTTCCATTGCCCATCTGGTTATTCCTGAGTTATATCCTTTTAAATTAACCTGGTAATCTAGTGATTAAACTGTTTTCCTGAGTTCCATGAGCTGGTCTAGAACATTTTTAAACCAAGGAGGGGTTCATGAAAACCTCTGATTTATATCCAGCTGGTGGAAGCACAGGTGAGAACCTAGGTTTGCAATTGGTGTATGAAGAGGGGTCAGTCTTCTGGGCCCTTAAACTGTGGAATTTGATGCTCTTACCAGGTAGATAGTATCAAAATTAATTTCTTGGTGGTTTTGGAAAGAAAAATAATAATAAAACAACATTTCTGGGCCAGAAAATGTAAGAGAACAAACAATTTGAAACTAAAGCAATATTAGATATCAGTTGGAGATCAAGTTGAAATAAGGCTTTAGAAGAAATAATATAAATCATTAAAGAAATATTAATTGATATGTAGATATTTGGTATAGCATGTTTTCAGCAATCTTTGCTAAGAGAGCTGCGCTTCTTTAAATTTTGTTGAATATGTTACCTCATATACTGACCTGATATCTAGGGTACTGCACCCAGAAAGGAATCTGAAATCCTGCTGTGGATAGTGTGGATTTTAGAGAGAGAGGAAAGGAAAGGGAGCGATAAGGAAACATCAATTGCTTGCCTCTCTTATGCACCCCAACCAGGGACCAAACCTGCAACCTGGGCATGTATGTGACTTGATTGGGAATTGAACCAGTGACATTTCAGTGCACAGGACAATGCTCAACTAGCTGAGCCACGGCAGCCAGAGTGTAATTGGACTATTTGGTTTTCCATTTAAAAGAGTAATGAAGATTTGAGCAAACTAGGAAAAATTTTGAAAAATTTTAACAGACCATTTTACTGCCTTCAGGCAGAACCCATACAAAAGGTAGTATTCTTCTTTGTATCTTTGTCATCTCTCCATGTTATTTTTAATGTTTTGCATGTTTGTATTGATGACATCCAAGACATCAAGGTAAAACCTGCTAAACTGCTCTAAATCTGCTTTATAATAATTTAAAACTAAGCTATAGTGACAGTAGAGGTTGTCTATAACCAAACAAGTACCATGATGTTCAAGTTTTCATTCTCTTTTAACTCTTAATTTATATTTTATATAATACTAGAGGCTTGATGCACAAAATTCATGCAAGAGTAGGCCTTCCTTCCCCCGGCTGCAGGACCGGCTTCCCTCTGGCACCCGGGACTCAGGCTTCCCACTGGCACCCGGGATCCGGGCTTCCCTCCAGGCGCTGGCAGGCACCCAGGACCCCGGCTTCCCTCGCAGCCTTGGCTTTGTCCGGAAGGTCATCTGGAAGCACGTCTGGTCTAATTAGCATTTATGCTTTTATTATTATAGATACTGACTTTGCACATAATTATTATTTATTAATTTTAGTTCTCCCAGTATTGATTTTGCAGTTTTTGTGAAGAACTGGAAGATATTTATTTCTCTATGTATAACTTTATTTGACAAAACATAGTAAAATTTTAATAACTAAAAATATTTTTTAACTTCACATTTTAGTCTAAGCAGTGGTTCTCAACCTTCCTAATGCCGCGACCCTTTAATACAGTTCCTCATGTTGTGGTGACCCCCAACCATAAAATTATTTTCGTTGCTACTTCATAACTGTAATGTTGCTACTGTTAATGAATCGTAATGTAAATATCTGTGTTTTCCGATGGTCTTAGGCTCTACAGCAGCGGTTCTCAACCTGTGGGTCGCGACATGAGGAATTGTATTAAAGGGTCGTGGCATTAGAAAGGTTGAGAATCACTGGTCTAGAACAATTATACTTCCTTTATGACTAATTTTTCTTACTCACATATATTTTGTTGCTGCCAGCATTCTTAAGAGTCAGGATGGTCTATTATCTTTCCTTTCACTTACCCAACAGTTTATCACTTTAGGCTGGGCATCATTTATTTATAAACTCAATAACCATATCCTGAGGCATTATACCACAAGATCCTTTAACGTTTAAATGACAGAAATGGTTAAGAACAAGCGAGATACAAAAATAAATCCTCTGGATGAGAATTTTTATTATATGAATATATGAAACTGTCTCTTTGATGTTCACTACCATTTATCTACCACATTATTAATATGAAATTTGTATTCAGAGTGACTGACTCTAGTATATTACTATTTTTAAACATGTGTCTTGTAAAAATTTTAAAAATATATCTCACTGTACTTTTTGTAATCATAGATAAATCCTCCAACAACAAAAAAAGAACATAGAATCTGCTCTATAATATCATTTGAGTCTGTAAGTGTGAGTGTATATGCTTTTAACACTAGCCTACTCCATGTGGAAAAATTTCTTCCTGTATACATAGCAAATCTCTTTGAGTTAAATATAAAACAAATACACTTTATCTAAAATAATCTGAAAAGAATCACTTAGGAATTCAGTGAAATAATAAACGAGGAAGAGTTTGGATCACATAGAATTCAATAACTATCATAATAGTTACTCACTCTATGAACCTCTGAGCTTTATTGCAACCTTTGTTTCTTCATCTGTATATTTCTCCATTAAGAAAATATGTGTTGCCCTATCTGGTTTGGCTCAGTGGATAGAGCTTTGGCCTACAGAATGAAGGGTTCCAGGTTCGGTTCCTGTCAAGGGCACATTCCTGGATTGCAGGCTCAATCCCCAGTAGGAGGCATGCAGGAGGTAGCCTATCAATGATTCTCTCTCATCATTGATGTTTCTGTATCTCTCTCCCTTTCCCTTCCTCTCTGAAATCAATAAAAATATATTTAAAAAAAAGAAAATATGTGTTGACTCTTCTAGATATCTGGGATATGGGTGAAATAAATAGATTGTTGCCTGATGGTTTTGTATTCTAGTTGTGGGAAGAATTAGATGGGAAAGTAAGTTGATAGGTGCATATGGGATAATTTTTCCCATACAGTGAATAAAACATGAAAAGAAGAAAGAGAGTGGCCAGTGGCACCAGGTCATGCTCAGAGTTTACAAACTTATGGTAAGTGTGATTAGAGAGTTATTAACAGAGGCATCCTAATTGGAGAATATTAAATTAAATTATCTTATATATTTCCAAGTATCTGGAAATAATTGGTCTTCAATAAATATTTGACTTCCATTATTTAAGAACCAATATTTAAAGATGTTAGATAAGCAGTGTGGAATAATAAAAAGTATATCATATGCATTGAAGACAAATAAATTTGGGTTTGACTCTGTGCTCTTATAACTAAGTGTGTGATCTTGGGCCTACAAGGGTTAAAGGCCATTTCAAGCAGCTTCCATTTCTTTTTAAAAACACTTTCACAGTCTTATTTGCCTTTAGGAGTAGTACATCTGCCCATTTACCTTACAAAAAATAGGGTTAAGTATAAAACATAGTTGGGATATTAAATATATAAGTAAATAAAAACATTGGACACTATTGAAATATTAACATAACATGATTTTAAAACATTATGGCAGTATAATCATAATACAAATATTCTAAACTTTGTAAGATTTCTAAAGCAAAATATACATTGACAAAACATATCTATACTGAATTAAATAAAACTTTGATTTTATATGCTTCTTTTGTTCAGAAGAAACTTATGAAATGCAAGAATGAGGTTAGTCTTTAAAATTTTATTTTCTAATCTTATAAGTTTTATAGGAAATTTAGTTAATTTGCATTGATCCTACCTATCCTGGCTCATTTCATATTAAACTCAATATACCACTCATAACAGTATCAAGTTTTGTATATAGATATTTGTGTGATGTGAACATTATGGACCTTACACTATCATCTGATAGTACCACAAAACTGATTAAAATTAATTGAGGTAGAAAAATATGATTTTTTTCTATGAAAAATTTTAAAGTTTCTATAACTGTTTATCTCCATGAAAGCTGTGACATTTAACAAAATCTTACAAGTTATATTTTTTAAATCTGGCATTCTAGCTATACTTTCCTCATAAAAACTGTGTCAGTGATTTTAAATAATTAACAATAGGTCTTCCTTTATCTTCTGTCTAAATGGGAGTGTTGATTATATCTATGTTGTACCTTTTCCACTCTTTGAGAAGAAAATAAGGTAGATAAATTTTGTTTCATGAGGGTCACTGAATAAGATGGAGAGTACTAAACATTACTGCTAATCCTGCATTTGAGTTGTTTGCAGTAAATGCAGACTTTTAGGATAGGAGAGTGGGTATATCCCACATGTGAGAAGAGGGGATTCGATCCACAAGATGCTTGTATCTACAGCTGATACAAGCATCATGTTTCCCAACCCCATTTTCTCTTGCCCTATGGGATGACTGTTCTTCCCAGCCTTCCTTGCAGTTAGTTGTGGTCACACTACTGCACTCATGCCAATGGAATATGCCCAGAATTACATGTGTCACTTCCAGGTCTGGACCTGAAAATCAGTCATGAGGTCTTTTACGCTTTCTGTCTCTCTCATCCCCAATAGATGAAAATGAAAACTCACTGATGATGGAGCCACAGAATGGAAGGGGGTCTGGATCATTTAATGACAGCTTGGGAGGAAACAGTCAGGAGAGCCATCCACCCTGCAATCAATTTACAGGCATAGGACCTTCACTTTAATTTTTCTTTAAGTTTGTGACATTTGGGGGCACATTTGTGACAGCAATTTCCTTAATAGTTTAAAGATACATAAATTCTAACTTCCAATAAAATAGGTCTAATTTCTGTATCCAGTGGCTTCCATGATTCCTGGCACAGAGCGGTTACTCAGTAAATTTATTGTGGTCAGAGATTGGAAGAATAAATAGATGAATGTCTAAAAATGGTACATTTTTAAAATAAATGTTACCCCAGCATACCCTGGGTTCATTTCTGATTTAGGTTTAGATATAAATTAATTTATCCTTTATAAACAAACTAGTAGCCCTGTGCATGAATCTGTGCACCAGTAGCTCACCAGCAGCTCACTGCTGCCCTCCAGTAGCTCTGCCCACTGCCTCACCCTCCTGTAACCCCCCCGCCCCCCCACTCCCTTCATAACTTGCTGCCCTGCTCCCTCCTGTAGCTCTCCAACACCTGCTTGTAGCCAGTAGCTCACTGCTGCCCTCCTGTAGCTCCCTCTGGCCCCCGCTCCTCCTCATAGCTTGCTGCTCTGCCCCCTCCTGTAGCTCTCCGCCGCCCACTTGTAGCTCGCTGCCCCACCCTCCTGCTGATCCGTGATCCGGTTTGCATATTACATCTTTATTATATAGGATGTGACACTAAAAGCAAACACATATGGTTTCTTTGTTCAGTATTAGCTTTGTTTTGCTATAACAAATGACCATAAACTTGGTGGCTTTAAATAACACAAATTTACTGTTTTACAGTGCTGCGGGTCATGAGTCTCATTGGGTTAAAATCAAGGTGTCAGTAGGGCTGAGTTCTTTCTAGAAGCTCTAGAGAATTTGTTATTTGCCTTTTCCAGCCTCTGGAGGCAACCTATATTCTTTGGATCATGATCCCCTTCTCTCTTTGAAGCCAGCAATAGTGTTTAGGTATTTCTTACATCATATCACTCTGGCCTCCTCTTTTACCTCACTTTCCACTTTCAAGAATCCTTGGACTGCATTAAGTTCATTTGCATAATCCAGGATAATCTCCCTATTTTAAGGTCAGCTGATATCAAATTAATTTCATCTGCAAATTTAATTCTCCTTTGCTATGTAAGGTAACTGATAATAGGTTCCAGCAATTAGGATGTGGACATCTTTAGGAGGCCCATATTCTGCCTACAAGAGTTCTATTATATATAAGTAATAGTTTATTATATTATTTATTATTTATTTGTCATACTAATTTACATTTCCATGACCAGTGTACAAGGGCTCTTTTTCCTCCACATCCTCTCCAACATTTATTATCTATTGTCTTTGATAATAGCCATCCCAGCATATGATATTATGGTTTTGGTTTGCATTTTCTTGATGATTATGGACATTGAGCACCTCTTCATGTAGTTGTTGGCCATTTGTATGTATTTTTGGAAAAATTCAAGAACTATTCAAGTCCTTTGCCTATTTTTTTTCTTGAATTTATTAAGGTGAAACTGGTTAAGAAAATTAGACAGGTTTCAGGTACACAATCTACAACATCATCTGTACACTATATTGTGTGTTCACCACCCCAAGTCAAGTCTCCTTCCATCAACATTTATCCCCTCTATACCATCCTCAACCTCCCACCATCCCCTCCCCCAGCAAGCACCACACTGCTGTCCTTATGCATGAATTCTTTCTATTTTTTTCTTTTTTCTCAATCCCTTCACACCCCTACCCTGCTCTCTATATATGAGTTTGTCTTTAATTTGCTTGTTAGTTCATTTTGTTCATTAGATTCCACATATGAGTGAAATCATATGGCACTGTTCTTTCTCTGACTGGCTTATATAAGTAATAGTTTATTATATTTAATGCCATTCATAATATGCCGTAATCAAGAACCCTCACAGGAAGCCAGATTTTCACAGGACACACCAAACTAATTTCATTAATTTTCATTCATAAAAGGAAGATACTGAAAAAATAAAGGAGATTAAAAACAAAAGCTCCATTTTTTATTTTAAACATATTATGCAAGATCAGTGAAGTTAATGAATTTTCCATTTGTTTTTGCTTGTTATCTTACCATCCACTGTATATTTATACCCTTAAAACAGCTTTTACTGAAGGCTGTAATGTACCTTTGTAATGCAGGAGATGATTTTGAGATATTTTCAGTTCCTTTGTAATGGTCTAGAAGTGTCTGGAGTAGTATCAGATTTCACATTCATCCTTGTTCACTCAGAAACCCATTTAGCTGGAGGCCAATGGGACATATTCTCTTTCACATGGCTGACACTAAGAGCCAGATGATAAAGGATCATACAGTTTTTGTTTTTCAATTCCCCAAATCCCATGTTTATACCCTAGCTTTTTTTATTGAAGAAAGGCTGGTCTCATATAACAAAACTACCTTGGATTTCAGAGTCACCAGCACTTCCTAATATAGGGCATTTTGGTTTACAAGCTGAAATCTATCATATTATTTGTTTTTCCTTTTTACCATTTTTCTCAATTTCTCTTCTAAATAAAAATTTAAAAAACAGCTAATATTTTATTGTTACCATTGCTAAATTAAAAATTTTCAGTAACAGAAATTGAGCATTTCTGGGAACTCTTTTCTCTCATATATATATATATATATACACACATATATATATTTATACATATATATTTACATATACATGTATAGATGAATACTTACATATGTATATATGTTATATAGATACATGTATTAGATATAATAAATGCCTACATATGCATTTAATATATATTAAAATAAATATATATATAGTTTAGAAGAGCAATGAAAATAAGATATGCACCAACCTCCTCACTTAAGAAATAGAATATTGCTAGTGTCTTTGAAGAACCCTCTGAACCCATCCCAAATCCATAACTTCCCCATACATAGGCACAGTCCTGAAGTTGTGTTAATTATTGCTTTATCATACATGTACATATATCCCAAAATATATAAGGTTCAATGACAAACAATAAATTAAGTCATGTTATATGAATGTCTCTAAAACACCTTTTTTTTCTGTCAAAATTTTATTGGTGAGATTCATTATGCTAATGAATAGGTGTGGTACAGTGATTTATAATAAGAAAGATATATTTGGTCTTCTTCCTAGTTTCTGGCAATAGAATTCCCTAAGTGTTGAGAGAAATAAAGGTGTCTTTGCTCATGTTAATGAAATGACTTTTGGACCTCACCTGTGGATGGAAGGCAGATTGTCAGGAGAACGAACCATGATTAGGGGATTGAAACTTTCAGTCCCTACATCCCATTGTCTTGGGAAGGAGAAAAGGCAGAGGCTGAATCAGTCACCAATGACCAATCATTTAGTCATTCACGCCTCTTTAATGAAGCCCCCATAAAAACCCAAAAGCAGGGCTCTGAGCAAGCTTCCACATTGGAGATCCAGGCACAACTACATGCCTGCTCCAAGTTCCTCAGGTACAGAAGCTCCTGCAGTCAGAACCTCATTCTATGCATCTCTTTCTTTGGCTGTATATTCATATCCTATATAATAAAGATGTAATATGCAAATGGTTGTTACGCCGTGAAGTGTAATGACCAACTGCGTAATGACCGGATCATGGATCAGCAGGAGGGTGGGGCCGCGAGCTACAAGTGGGTTGTGGAGAGCTACAGGAGTGGGCAGGGCAGCAAGCTATGAGCGAGGGCAGTGGGAAGGGGGGATGGGGGGATCTACAGGAGGGTGGGGCAGTGGGCGGAGAGCTACTGGAGTGTGGCAGGGAGCTACTGGTGAGCTACTGGCACACAGATTCATGCGCAGGACTACTAATTTTTTAATATTCTTTGTGATAAATTAGTTATCTAGTAAGTAGTTTCCTGAGGTCTGTGAACTGCTTTAGCAAATTAAATGAATCCTAGGAGAGGGTTGTGGGAAGTTTCAATTTATAGCCAGTTGATCATGTGGGATCTGGTCCTATCTCCAGGCAGATGGTGACAGAATGGAGTAGAATTGTAGATCTGGTGCCAGAGACTTACTTGGTGGTGTGAAAATAATACACATTCTAATTCTGGCTTATTCATTCTTACTGCTTTTTAATCATTTATGTTTCAAATATAGAATAATTTATCTATTCTCTGCGGTTCATTACAGACTTATTTTTCAAACAATGCTACTTTTTTCTTATTCATCTTCTGGAGCATATGGGAAAGAGTTTCCCTCTGGTATATATTCAAAAGTGAAATCACTGGCTGTTAGATAATGCACATACTCAGCTTTACTAGATAATATAGAATTTACTTTCCAATTTATTTATAATGATTATATAAATTTACCTCATTTATAGCAGTGTGTAAGAATTTCCACTGCTTCACCATGTGTTGAAACTTGATATGGCCATGTTTTCCAATCTGGAAACTTATACATTGCAATATCATTTTATTTTTAATTTACATGTCCATGATGACCAATGTGTTGATCACACTTAAATCCCCCTGCTGACCAGCTTGCCTCTATGAATTTCCTGTTTCTGTCTTCCGTCTTTTTTCTGTTGAGTTCTCTATATGTTTAAATTACTTATAGAGATTATTTTCATACTGTGTATATCAGTATTGTTTCTATGCTGTGATTTGACAATGTTTTCTTTGGGTAACTCTTGATGAATAGGACTTTGAGAAGCTAGGAAAATTCCAGGGCACGTGGAATAGGAAAACTAAGACAAAAAAGTTAAAACAAGGCCACACAGTGTGGGAAGTTTGCAGCCAACTTGTAAATGGCAAGCCCTTATCTTTCCAGGTGATGCTTGAAAGAAAATGGTTAATAAATCTCCAATTAAAAAATTAAGGAAAGGGGGGAGGAAGAGGGAAGGAAAAAGGAAGGGGGGAGCAGTTTTAGTTTTTACTCCCTAAGTAGAGAAGCCAAAGTCTCAAGGCTTGGCAAGATAAAATTGCCAGGTGGTTCTCAGGAATTTTGGGCAGGACAAAAGTGACCTTGAGAATTAATCTGTCCCAAGATATTCAGCAGAGGAATTTTGAAACCCTGTGGACAGAAGGGTATAGAACACCTCAAATCCCCACCCAACTCACTCCTCATATTGGTTGAGTGATACCCATCTGCACTCTGAGCCAGATGAAATACAGTAGATTTGCTTGCCTTGCTTCTTTAAGAAATCTGCTCGCTTTAATTGCTTTAGTAAATTGGCTTGGTCACAACATGATCAGAGTCTCTCCTTTAAATTCATTAATAAGAGAAGACAAGAACCAGGAGGGAAAGGCCCTCACCCTCAGACTCGGGGGGGCTGTCTGGTAACACCTTTTCTGGTGTTTTGGGTGCTTACTTTTAATAGTATCTAATCTATTATATTCTTTAGGGTTTAAAATTTTTTTTTCTTTAATCAATTCTTCTATATCCAAAGATTATATAATATGATGAGATGTGCTGTAATAGCATAGATATGATATGATTGTTTCTTAGAACATCTAATAATTTGCCTTCACATTCAATTTCTTTATCCACCTGGAATTGAGTTTTTGTTTATGATGTGAAACAGGATCTAATTTTTTTATTTATATAGATAATTAATTATCAGCACTTTTAGACTATACCACACACAGACAGTATTATCTGTGGTATAATATCTGTTTCCATGAATGAAGTACTGCTTCTAAGTTATGTATTCTGAACAATTCGGAATAAATTTTAGGAATATTGGCCTATGCTTGTCAGTGACATTTGTCTTAGCTAATAAAACTTTTTAAATATTTGATGTTTTTTAAATGGAAAGTCTCTAATTCTTCTCTCTCACTAGTGTCTTGGTTAAGTTTGGCTTCTTGCTTTTTAAGTACATTAAAAATATATTTTTTTTATTAATTTCAGAGAGAAAGGGATAGGGCAAGAGAGACAGAAGCATCAATGATGAGAGAGGATCATCAGTAGGCTGCCTCCTGCACGCCCCCTACTGGGGATCAAGCCCACAACCTGGGCATGTGGCCTGACTGAGATTTGAACCATGACCTCCTGATTCAGAGGTTGATGCTCAACCACTGAGCCAGGCCAGCTGGGCGACATTTTAGTATTTAGTAGCAAATTTCCATTATAAAAAATGTTGTAACTTAAAAAGTATATATTTTATTGATTGATTTTTTAGAGAGAGAGAGGAAAGAAGACCCAGAGACAGACAGACAGAGAGAGAGAGAGAGAGAGAGAGAGAGAGAGAGAGAGAGAGAGATTTGCTGTTCTGCTTATTTACCCATTCATTGGTTGATTCTTGAATGTGCCTGACCAGTGATTGTACCCACAACCTTGGCATATCGGAAGGATTCTAACCAATATAGCTACTTGACTAGAGCAAAATGGTATAATTTTTCATTGAAATTTCACTCAAACTATTGTTAAATTGGGGGGGAAATTAATACACTTTTTATTTTAAATTGTTCTGTCTTTGAATATTATACATCTCTACTCATGACATTTTTAAGCCTTCAAAAATGTATAATTTCCTTACAATTGTCTTAAACGTTGTTATCAGATTTATTTTCAGGCACCATATATTTGTACTTGCAATTATAATTGGTATCTAGGATAAATTATGCTATCTAACTTTGTTACTGATATTTTCTAAATAGTAACCATACTATGAACAAATACTGAGAGTTTTGTTTCTTCTTTCTTATCTATATTTTTTATTCATTTTCTTTTCCTATTATGTTGATTAGTTCATCCAGGATGATATTCAGAAAGTAAGATATTCTGGGCTAAACATGAAAAAAGCTGAAAAAATTCACTATAAAGGGTATAAATGAAGCTAAATCATGAATTTAAAATAATTTTAAATCTTGAAATTAAAATTTGAAATGTCATAAAACTTAGTATTTTCAAGAATGTTGAAAATATGGCAATAATCTTCTAGATCATTTTAAGATACAAAGAAGATGAAGAGGAAGATTCAGTTGATTCACAAAAGAAGTATCTTTTTGGTTTTGAAAATTAAATTAATGCTATTTATGTGTTCTAAATGTCAAAGAAATAATGTAATAATGTAAGTGCAAATATTCGTATTAATATTATAGGAATAGGTTGTAGACGCATCTGTTACTGCTTAACCTGGAAGAATTATAAAATCTCTTAGTATCAAGGTTTAACTGGAGTGTATACCAGGCACTTTGTGAACCTCAATATTGATATTTGTTTCTTTGTTCTCTTTGACATACAAAGTATTCTACATAAACGATATATACAACTTGATGAATTTGTAGATAACTAACTAAATATCTATGAATTTGTCATATCAAGGTATTTAATATGACCAATCATTAGGGAAATGCAATCAAAGTGTGAATTATGAACACAATCTACGACATTAACTTAGCCATCACCTTCAAACAATGTCTCCCACCCTCTTATTTATTTTTTTATAAAACTATTTAACATAAAATCTACCCTCTTCATAAATGTTTAAGTATACAATATAGAAATGTTAACTGTAGGCACTATACTATACAGCAGATCTCCAGGAGTTATTCATCCTCAATGCTCTCTGCTTCCATGAGTTTGGTTATTTTAGTTTCATTATATAAGTGGTATCGTGTAGTATTTATCCTTCTGTGGCTGGCTCATTTTGCTTAGTATAATGCCCTGCAGGTTCATCCATGTTGCCACAAATAGCAGGATTTCCTTCTTTTTTAAACACTGAATACTATTACATTGTATGCATATGTCATGTTTTTTTATCCATTCATCCTTCAATGAACCTTTGAATTGCTTCCATATCAGCTTTGTAACTAATGCTGCACTAAACATGGGGATAAAGATATCTCTTCTAAATCCTGATTTCAATTATTTTCCATATATACTTACCTTGAAGTGGGATTGTTGGATTATATGGTAGTTCTATTTTTAATTTTTTTTTTTGAGAAACTTCCATACTGTTTTTCACATTGGCTGTACCAATCTACATTTCCACAAACAATGCATAAGGGTTATTTTTTCTCCACATCCTTCAACATTTGTATTCTATTTGTTTGATAAAAGTCATTCTAACAGGTGTGAGGTGATATCTCATTGTGGTTTTGATTGCATTTCCCTAATGATTGGTCATATCAAGTACCTTGTCATATGTCTGTTGATTTTTTGTATACCTTCTTTGGACAAATTCCCATTGAATTTTTTGTCCTTTTTTATTTGTTTTTGTTTTTTCTGTTGAGTTGCTCTTGACTATCAAAATATAACAGTAGTGTACATTAGATACTTTGTTAACCTCAGTACTGATTTCTATTTCGATGTATTCTGACATTTTCTTTTCTAAAAATGATTAAAAATAATTTCTTCCAGGCTCATGGTAGTTAAACTGCACTAAATACATTTTTGTGAAAACATCCTCTTACTTCAGCTAATCTAAATGAATTAGTACATGCATGTACAAATGGTAAAGTCAAAGGGAACATTAAATTTTATATTTATCCTCTATTTTTAGTAAAGTAAAAAATAAAATTGGTGGATGTTTTTCTTCCCAATTATTTGAGATGGAGCTGGTACATAATATGTATTTTAAACTTTAAAAAGAAAACACTGAAATACTCAGAAAGTTTTAATCAAAATCACCACAAAATTTTATTTTCAAATAATTTTAGAAGAAACTTAAAGAAAATGGGCAGCTTAGTGAAAAAAAGTCAGTGCATAAAAGAACTGCTATGAGAAAGACAATGCCAGGAAAATGAGAAGACAAGCCACAGATTGAGAGAAAATATTTGCAAAGACACATCCATAATATATGAAGAACTCTTAAATCAAAACAATGAGAAAATGCAAAACCCAATGAAAAAATGTACCAAAGACCTTAACAGAAACCTCACCAAAGGGGATATACAGGTGGCAAATAATCTTGTAAATAGGTGCTCCACCTTTTATGTTATTAGGAAGATGCAAATTAACACAACAAATGAGATACCCTTGTACAACTGTTAGAATTGCCAAACCCAGGAACACTGATAACACCAGATGCTGGCAAGGATGTAAAGCATCAAGAACCCTCACTTATTGTTGGTGAGAATGCATAAATGGCCCAGCCACTCAGGGAGGGTGAAGTGGATAGTTCAGTCTCTAAAAGGGAATTAAAACATTATGTGTGCATAAGGAACATAAAAGTATAGTTTAAAAGAGACAAAGAGCTGAAACCGGTTTGGCTCAGTGGATAGAGCGTCGGCCTGCGGACTGAGGGGTCCCGGGTTCGATTCCGGTCAGGGGCATGTGCCTTGGTTGCGGGCACATCCCCAGTGGGGGGTGTGCAGGAGGCAGCTGATCGATGTTTCTCTCTCATCGATGTTTCTGGCTCTCTGTCCCTCTCCCTTCCTGTCTGTGAAATATCAATAAAATATATTAAAAAAAAAAAAAAAGAGAGACAAAGAGATGTAGGGCATCCACCTACTCCAACACCAGGCTTTGTGTCACAGCAGCAGGCCCCATGTGATACATTATCTCCAAGAGAAACTAGATTTTATTTACTAACAGAAGATAAAGAGAATGCTCAGAGGACATACCGAAGCTGTAGAGGCTTTGGGTGGCAGCTGAGAAGCAGGGCACAGCTAGTTTGCAAAAGAAGTGACACGTCAACGCTGTAATAGTTTTGGTTTGTTTCTTTACTATTAGAATTAACCTTAGTTATTTATTTGTGTGTGTTTTTTCCATAAGTAATCCTATATAATAAAGAGGTAATATGCAAATTGATCATCACTCCAACACACAAGATGGCCGCCCCCATGTGGTCAAAGATGGCCGCCCCCATGTGGACACAAGATGGCTGCCATAAGATGGCTGGCAGGGGAGGGCAGTTGTGGGCAATCAGGCCAGCAGGGGAGGGTAGTTGGGAGGGACCAGGCCTTAAAGGAAGGGCAGTTGGGGGCAATCAGGCCTGCAGGAGAGGGCAGTTAGGGGTGACCAGGCCAGCAGAGAAGGGCAGTTAGGGGCAACCAGGCTGGCAAGGGAAGGCAGTTAGGGGTGACCAGGCCAGCAGGGGAGGGCAGTTAGGGGTAATCGGGCTGGCAGGGGAGCAGTTAGGCATCAATCAGGCTGGCAGGGGAGTGGTTAGGGTGTGATCAGGCTGGCAGGCAGAAGCGGTTAGGGGCAATCAGGGATGCAGGCAGGTGAGTGGTTGGGAGCCAGCAGTCCTGGATTGTGAGAGGGATGTCCGACTTCCCGTTTAGGGGATCGGGCTTAAACAGGGAGTCGGACATCCCTCAAGGGTGCAGGCTGGGTTGGAGAGGGTTCAGGCTGGGTTGGAGAGGGTGCAGGGTGGGTTGGAGAGGGTGCAGGCTTGGTTGAGGGACACACACACCCCTGCATGAATTTCGTGCACCAGGCCTCTAGTTCTTAAATAAATGTCTTTCAATAGATATGGTTATATAATTGTAATCATATGATTGTATAGTGCAGTCTTAGCCTAATCTTCATCTATAGTCATAAAACCAGTAAAATAAAATTGGTCTAGCAAGTCTATTTAAAAAATTAAAACTCTGGGATCACCTGGCCCGGCTAGCTCAGTCAGTGGAACATGAGACTCTTAACACTCCGGAATCATGTCTGGCAAGGAAAGAAGGAAACTAAAATATGAAACCTTCTTGTCAAATAAGATGAAGGTTTCCTTCTCTGAGCTTACCTCAAACTCTGGCAGTGTGAAATACGCTGCCTTTTTTAAGCAGGGGACCTAGTACTGATTCTGTCATGTTTGCTGTAACTGGCATCCTGCCTCACTTACAAGAATGGAGATATCAGGCCAAATTCTCCCTAACAGCACAGGGGAACTGCCTGGGAACCCACACATCATGGGAATCTTGAGGACAGTCGATTGGTGTTTCTATCTCAGGAAGCATCGCAGACACTGGTTTCCCAAGATAGGCATTTCAAAGTCAACCTTGACCCCTGATGTCTCCCTCATCTCTCTCTCCAATCTTTTTACTCATTAATCCTTCCCCTTGAATATCTTTGAAATCTGACTTTCCCTTTCCATTTTCACTGCCAGTGCCCTAGTTCAGGCCTTTGTTATCTCTTACCTGGAGCTTCTCAACAGCCTCCTTTAGAATATCTCTTCAACGAATCTTTACTTCACTCCAGTCTACACTCCATACCACAGTAGAGTGATCATCTCAGAACACTACCGTGGTGCATGCTGATGTCTATTTTCTTAGAACTCATGTTGAACTACTCAGGATTGTGCCCGTGAGCTTAATTGTTGAATATGTGTCTTGTTAACTGAATTTAGTTTTAAGCATCTCAATGAAGGGCTTACTTCACTTTTATTTTGATTTTTTTTTTCTGCTTCACTCACAGTGCCCAGTGCAATGGTGAATGCAGTTAACTGGGTGTTTAATGCAGTTAGATGTTTAATTGTTTGACCATAGGTTAGATTTCAACATTTTGAGGGAATATCAGAGTTAATATTCATTGGCAGCCTTCTCATAAATCTTCTATGGAAAAGGTCTTGGGCTTCCATTATAATGCAAGATGCCAAGGACATTCTCTACTTTTTGCCAACATTTTTATCGATATAATTTATGAGATAAAAATATGCTAGACTGAAATCCCAAGGGGGAAACTAGACATAAAAACTGTAGATAACTGAATAGTCCATCTCAGTTCTGTAATCAGTATTCAGATATACTTGCATGAATTATAGTCATTTTCCGCATGACAGGTATTGTACACTAGAGGCCCAGTGCACAAATTCACTCACCAGTGGAGTCCCTTGGCCTAACCTGCGGGATTGGGCTAAAACCAGCTCTCTGACATCCCCTGAGGGGTCCTGGACTGTGAGAGGGCACAGACCAGGCCGAGGGATCCCACCAGTGAATGATCAGAGCTAGGGAGCGACAAGGAAGGTTGGCCATCCAGGGAGGGACTGCGGGAGGGCTCCAGGGCATGTCCAGCCCATCTTGCTCAGTCCCAATCAGCCAGACCCCAGCAGCAAGCTAACCTACTGGTCGGAGCATCTGCCCCCTGGTGTTCAGTGCACATCATAGCAACTGGTCAACTGGTTGGCTCTCTGCCTCCTGGTGGTCAATGCATATCATAGCGAGCAGTTGAGTGACCTTAGCATATCGTTAGCATATTACACTTTGATTGGTTGAATGGATGACCATACAACCAGACACTTAGCATATTAGGCTTTTATTATCCCACATAATAAAAGCCTAATATGCAAATTGTTCCCTTGGATGGTTGTTCAACCCACAGTTCAACCACTTGCTATGATGTGTGCTGACCACCAGGAGGTGGCACGGAACATGGTGAGCATTAACGATGCGTGCTGGCAGTGGGTGGCAGTGGAGGTGCTGCCAGCCCCGATGGGCCCCGACAAAAGTGGGACTGCAGTGGGATGGTGGAGCAGGCCAAGGCGGATGCAAGTGGGGGCCCGATAACCCCACAGACAGCAACCAGTAGCAGCAGTGAGGGGCAGGGCCGCTGCCCAGCTCCAAGGTGCTGAGGGAGCCAGGCGGGGGGGCCCGGCCCTGATCAATCACCCCTCAGGTGAGATGGTGGAGCAAGTGAGGGGGCGGTGCCAGGCCACTGCAAGGTGCCAGGCCACTGCAAGGTGCCAGGCAGGGCTGCAGGGCTGCAAGCCTGGGGGTGTGAGCTGGGGCCTAATCCCCACAGGCCACCCCAAAGGACACACCCATGCACGAATTCCTGCACCGGGCCTCTAGTGTAAAATAATATGCTGACCACATGAATGCCCTACAGCTGATGCTCCATAAATGTGTACTATCCCTTATAATTTTCAGACTTGGTATCCATAGTCATATTTTTATCTAGATCAGTGGTTCTTAAAAAGGGGTAGTTTTGCCCTCTAACAAATGTTTGACAGTGTCTGGAAACATTCAACAGTGGTTGTCACTACAAAGGGGATGCTATTGGAATCTAATGAGTAGAGATCAAAGTTGCCGTTAAATATCCTATGATGCACAGTATAGCCTCTCAACATGAAGAATTATCAATTCCAATTGTCAATATTGGTGTGGTTGAGAAACCCCCACTTAGAATTATCTTGTTCCCCATTTTCACTGAAAATTTTGAAATCAATCTAGACCTAGAAATTTGTATTTTAGTTAATAAATTCTACTTCTATAAGTATATATATTTTAAATGATTTTGAAATATCTATTCTACAGTTACACCAGCCACTATTTGCTATGCTAAGGTACTAAATGATCACTATAATGAAACTACATGATAGAGATTTACATTTAATACTGAATATTCATTATGAAAAACAATAGAAAACTGATGAGTCCTCTGCTCCTAACCTTTTCTCAAATATTTTTTATCTGTGGCTCAGAAAAACCTTTCTTATTAATTATACTTTGAAAATGTTATCACAAAGAAGTGTTTCCTGAAAGTTAGAGGTTATAAGGCACTGGCTAAGCCAGAGACCTTCCATTGCTAAGAACATGAAAGTCAGCAGTTTAGCTGTGTTTATACTAATTGGCCAAAGGTAGTCTAAAAGGCAAGATTTAGTAGGGACTAAAAAATAATTCCCAAACTTAATTCAGCCTGATAAGATAAACCAAGTTTATCTTCCCAATAGTAGCATGAGGAAGAAAGGCTAATTTCTCCCTTGATTTTATAATAGGACTAGAGGCCCAGTGCATGAATTTGTTCACAGGTGGGGTCTGGCCAGCCTGCCCTGATGGGGGCCCATCGGGCCAGGCTGGCAAGGGGAGGGGCCATGGGCAGTTGGCCAGCTGGCCATGCCCTCAATCAGGGTGTTGGAGGCTAATCGTGGGTGGAGCCAGCCAGGGGGAGGGGCCACGGGTGGTTGGTGGCCAGCCCTGCCCCTGATCGGGGTGTTGGGGGCTGATCAGGGGCCAGGCCAGCAGGGGGACGGGGGCCAATCAGAGCCCGGATCAGACTGGTTGGCTGCTGCAGTGCATGTTGAAGCCACTGGTCATTCTGGTCATTCTGCGGTTCCGGTCGCTGGGCTTTTATATATATAGACTAGAGGCCTGGTGCACAAAAATGCATGCACTGGGGGGTGGTCCCTGAGCCCGGCCTGCCCCCCTGCCCCCTCTCACAGTCCAGGAGCCCTCAGGGGATGTCCTACTGATGGGTTAATCTGCAGTCTGGCCTCCCTCTGCAGGAAGGCGATGCCCCTGTCATGCCACTGCTGCTGCCACTGCCACTGCCGGCCATGCCTGAGCCTTGGCCTGGCCTTCAGCAGCAGCAGCCGCCATCCGCAGCTATGGCCTTGTCCGAAAGGACGTCCGGAAGAAGTCCTGTCTAATTAGCATATTATCCTTTCATTAGTATAGAGAAGACATTTTTAAAGAGAATGTGTTTCAACATTTTTTCCATTTGGTATTTCACAATTTATTTCCCGATTTCTTTTGTTACATTTATATTTAGAAAAAAGCAACATCCTTTGTTCGTTTGGGTAAAAACAATATGGTTGGGTTTTCAAATAGAGGAGAGGAAGAATTAATAGAGGGCATAGAGCAAAACTGAAGGTCTGCTCTCCCGTTTCCATTCTGTGGAAACCTGCCCTGGTCAGCACTCAGAATAGATTGATCCATCTATCTGTATATTGTCTGGACAGACAGAGGCTGCATGTGATATGAAAGGGGCCAAATAGAAGATGAGTTTGTGGGGGAGCAAGAGGGTGAAGTCATTCACAAGCTGTCTCCTTATGGCAGATACTTTACACATTGTGCCAAACAGTACAGCCATTCTCTGTCCTCAGCTGACTGTGTAGAACATAGATGTTAACACCTCCTCTCAAAAAAATTTAATAGACAATATTTTCTAAAATTCTAAAATAATGAGTAGAGCCTTTGATAATAATGCCATACAAGACATATTAGAGAATTAATATTTATAAAATTGTCTACACTTCAGAGCTAAGTTAGGGAAGGGTCAGATTGATAAATAAATTATCTAAGTCCTTCCTGTGAAAAATAGCACCATCAAAATTTAATTCTTGCCCTATCTCCTATTAAGGCTGAATCCTATTCCTACTCTATTTTGCTACCTTTAATCTTTGTAGAGTTTCATTCCCAACCCAGTTCACGTCTCACTTCATTTCAATGCCCTCTGTCTATCATATCTTATGAGTTCTTCAAGATTTAACTGAAGTTGTATTGATGGCTACAGTACAGCTCAGCCTAAATTGATTTCTTATTGTTTACACTATCAAGAAACATTCTTTTGAACTATTCACATTCTTAAAAATTTAAACAAACTATATACCTTTATTTCTCACTAGATTGCATACTCCCTCGCATAAACCAGTCTTTATGCCATACTATGTTCAAATGCTTTCTTTCTAATATTAAAGATTCTCTGCAGGGTATTCCTGTACACATTCCACTAAGGCTCTTGCTTGGATTAATTGACACTAATATGTGTGACTGTACCTTGCCTAATGTTTGCCACCACAGTGCATGAGAACACAGTAAATTATCATGGATATAAATATGTGAGACAGATGGGGGTGTGAGGAGAGCAAGAGGAAAATGGAGTGGGACAAAATGAAAAAATTCCTTGGTAGAGCTGGAGAGGTATATATAGAGATAGAGAAAGAGAGAGATAAGAAGAGAGAGAGAGAGAGAGAGAGAGAGAGAGAGAGAGAGAGAGAGAGAGAGAGAGAGATATGGACCTTGTTCTGCCATTCATACAGAAAATATTTTGTTTCTTTAACCTGGGAAGGGGAATAGAAGCAAAAGGAACTATTTCTCCCCAGGCAGAAAATATACTTTCCAGGGTATTTTCTCCTTCACAAAGAAAGGGGAGAATTGGAGGGTCCTACTGCCCCTTCAGGGAGAGATGGGAAAAGCAGAGGAGACTTTCCCCAGCACAGAGCACAGACAAATTGCTTCAACTAAATGAGAGGCCAAGATAGCACAGCAATGACGGGGAATTGCAGGGAAGACCTAGGAGAGAGAGGGATGGCATGGAGAGCAGCTGGGTGGTGACTCATATTTAAGGTGACTCAAATGGTGATTCAGTTGTTAATGGTGCTGACTGCTACAGCAAAAAGCTGAGGAGTCTGCCAGGATTCTCGTGGGGGAAAATAATGAAAATCAGAGTAGCTTAGGTTCCAACAGTTGTGTTTGGCCAAATAATATATCGTTTTGGAATGATTCACATCTCATTGACTGTCTGTGTCCAGACTGATTGCCAAGAAAGCATTTGTACTATATATAAATTAGTGTTATACAATAATAAATACTATATCTAACTTTTATTTTCACATCTGAATGGCTGGAAAGTTTTCAACGTATTTTTGTTGCTTACCCATATTTTTACTCATCTTTTTTCAACCTCCATATACATAGTATAATTGTCATCTGTTTTCTTCAGCCTTGAATGTTAGGTAACATCAGTAAGTGTGTTCATTTCATGTTGTTGTTGTTTTATTTTCGTTGCTGTGGTAGTACTTGGTAATGTTTAACTATGTGCAGAAGTAGTTATAAGGACATGGAAAAGCATCATCAAGTATACTTTCCAACTCTTATTCAAGATTAGAAGGCATTGGCAATCTAAAATGCTGAGGATTGTTGGAAAAGTCACATAATAATGGTCCACTGCTTTAGATACCGTAGGCTATGTTTTTTGAAGGTATATATGGTGCCATATTCACTTTTAAATAGCTTTTCAAGTCCAGATCTGAGACCAGCATATATTAATTCTCAAAAAATATTTGCTAAATTAAATGGAAGTTGAGCATTGATTCTAAATGTAAATGGAAAATATTACCCTAGGAGATTTATTTCCAGGAGATAATTTATCTAAATCAGAACTGTTGAGTCTGGTTTAATCTGGTCTCATCACTGAGCATAAACCAAATAGTGATTCTTGTCTATGTATGATTGTGGGGGTGAGGAGAAGTAGGGATGGGTGTGTCAAAATCTCCAATGTACCTCTACCTCCCCCTCTACCCTTCAATTGGTAGAGTGTTTGAATTATACATATTTGATGTTTAGGCCAAAAAACACACAACACTGTTGAAATAAAAACTATTACAGAAATAATGAATCTGAGCTGATAGCTAAGTATCCCACTTACACATTAGCTAGTGTAGCATTATTGCATTCATAATGAGAGCTTTGCAATTTGTATAATAGAATCCTGAAATTTTATTAAGTTTAAATGGTAAGGTTATATTTGTTATAGAGTAATTTGGAAATTATTACGATTCTAAGAAGGCAATTATGACTTTTGGATTTACTTCTATTATCGATTGCTGCATAACTAACCAACACACAATTTAGTGGTTGACTGGACTCAGGAGCATATTGCTTGAGTCTCTTATACAGTTTCACCCGGGGGCTTCATCAGGACACTTGGACCCTGGATAACTGGGCTTCTTTCCCTCTTTATGTAGCATCGTATACTCTCTTCATCTCTTTCTGGTAGCTGAACTATTTAGAGACCTCAAGAACACAAAAATGGAAAATCCTAGGCCCTCTTAAGACTTAGAAGCAAAACAGACACAGTGTTCCACCACCACCTTCTACTGATTAAAGTAAGTCACAGGGTCCTCCAACACTCCTCCTGGGAGAGGAAACACAATGGGTCCGTGGTGGCCTTGTTTGGAAACGAGCTGCGGCAAGGATCATTCAAGACTCCAAGAGGGAATGGGCAATACATTGAAAGCAGGAAAAGAAACAGCATGTGGTTTTAACGGGGAGAAAATTAGCTACACGTATTTGATTATGTTTCCTGTACAGAATCCATTTCCCTTGCAGTTCAGTGTATTCTAATTTTCATGAAATACCATCCATTAAACTAAGCAGAAATATGTTCCTGGTTACGCATCCATTCAAACTTCTTTGTTAGGTTTGTTCTGAAAGTGTTTCCAGTTAATATTTTTCTTCTATAAAATCTTTTGTAAGGAACAACTAGGTTATTAGAAAAAATAATCCAATATTGACCAACACATAGTATTTTTGATTTAATAAGAAAAACTACCAAGAGCAATGTAAGAATTTTCTCGTAATATTTTTATCACTCTTTCTCTTTTAATTAAATGAAAAGTAAGATACTGAGCTAGAAATCATGTTAATCATGTTATAAATACCAGTACTCTAAGTATACTTCCAAATAATTGGTTCTGGGAAATTACCTGATAATTCATAATCTCTGTTCCCCTATATTTACTTCAGGTCTCAGATGAGATTGGTCCCATTTGCCTATCATATGGTTTTAAATTATGCTATTTTTGCTGAGGATGGAAATTTTTGCTTTAAAAATTATCATATGAATAGCTAAATAATTGTTTCAATATTGTAAGAAAAAATAACTTAATATCAATGAATAAAAATTGAAAATAATTTGGATGAGGTACTTGCTTATATTAAAGTGAACATTACTAAATAATTTTAAATAATAGTTTAGTTTAGTTATCTACTCAATATGTAGTTGCACTAACAATAAAACAATATGGACCACAAAACTATTGTAAGATCTATTCTTGAGTTCTACTATGACAAAGTAATGGAAAATGCTGTAGGTCAAGATAATGGAGCTATTTCAAACCTTCCTTCCCATCCCAAGGAATTGTGAGCCTGGCTCACATGTTCTCAAATGCTCACACATAATTTTTTAAAGCATAATTGCCTTTGTCTCTTCCTATTAATCTCTTTCCTAATGAACATAAGTACACAAGTTTTTCAGGCACTTCATAACCAATTCAACTATAAATTTTAATTTTTCTACGTAGTTGTTTGTTCTTTGTCCAATATATTATATTTTCTACATATAATCATCTTGACACTCACTTTGATCTCTTTTCCAGTTCCAAATGGTATAAAAATACATGTTCTTTTTGTGAGTTTTTTTCTATTTCCATCTAGGTACACTTCATTTACTTTAATTTAGAGTACAGAAAGAAAAGCTCATAGCATTTTTCCTTCTCCTAAAATACGTAAGTATTGATCTTCTTAAATGTGAAGCGACTGGAGTGGCTCCACTGGGGTTGTGATCACATTTTATGATGTAGTTTAGGGGATGCCTAATAGTTGAAAAATTCTGCAATTCTATCCCTCTATCCTCAGACCAAAATGGGTCAACTGTTTTACCTATGTATTTCCATATAATTCCATACAAAACATGATGTAAATATTATTCAATTGCATTTTAATTAGCCAATTATTTGCTTTCCATCTCTGTATTACTGTTATCTCCTTGGAGGCATGACTCTGATAACAATTTACTCTATAATTGAGATATTTGATGGAAATACACTTAGAACTTGATAACTGATTACATGTGGTGGAAGGGTAAAATGGGAATTTAGAATTATTCATAGTTTTCTAAATTAGTGAATATTTGGAAAATGAAGCCATGAACTAAAATATAAGATGCAGATGGAAGGTTCATTTATAAGTATTTTCATGTAGATGATTGAGTTGGTTTTTATGATAACATCATTTTGGATATATTATCATTGTTCATCAATAGTAGCAATATTTTATAATAATAAGATTAAAGTTTAGAAACTTTATTTTTAATTGTCTAACAACACATAATTAGTGAGTTATCAGAGCAAGGGTCTTGGGTCTGAAGACTATTCTCTCTTTAGATACCTAATAATACCAATCTTTCAATGTTAGCTTGAGTAAAGTCTTTATAACTTACTAATTTGTTCAGCACAAAATGAATAAATTTGTGGAACAGTTTCAGAAATATTTAATTATTGGAATTCAAGGATCCAAATTTAGAGGAAATGAGGGAGAAAACGTCTTGCAAATTCACATATGTCTCCCATGCCCAGAAACATATATACATATATGATATAATTAGAGAAGCTTGATGATTTAAGGCCCAAATAAGGCCAGATCTATATATGCACGTGGGCCATTTTTATTGTTATCTTCCAGCAGTGCTAGAAAACATTGACAAATCATGGTATGTGAGTCTCACATTGATGATTTGTATCAGGCCTTCTACAAAGATGTCCATTTAAAATTATATTTTTTCTGTGTCACTAGTTCTCATACATAATGAGAATAATATGGCGATGCTTCAAAGCATTGACCACACACTGAGGTGCCCACTTAGTAATACTGAGGGAGTTCTCAGGGATCTTTCTGAGCAAGCACCTCAGACAATTATGAGGATGTAAGCTTTAGATCCACATTAGCAATTTGTGCTCTCTACTTTTTAGACAAAGTTACATTATGGTTTTCTGACACTAAAGTCTGCTCACTTGTTTAGACATTTAAAGTGGTTTATATTATCCTTTGTTGTTCTCTCTCCTATGATGGTAATTTATCTATGTTAATTTTTTGTCCCAGAAAAAAAAAAAAAATGATGAAACATGGTATTGTAATGAAACTCTGAAACTCAGAATGCAAGGCCCCAAATAACTGCCACCTAATGTCATAATTTTAATGCCAAATAATTAAGAAAAAAGAAAATCAAAACACAACATATTCTTTTATAGTTATAGTAGAGACCCAGAGCACAAAATTCATGCACTCAGGGGGTCCCTCAGCCCAGCCTTCACCCTCTCGCAGTCCGGGAGCCCTCAGGGGATGTCCAACTGACGGCAGTAGTCAGACATCCTTAGCAGTGCCACGGAGCCGCTGCGCTCACCATCCAGGGCTTCTGGCTGAGCTGTGCTCCCCCTGTGGGAGTGCACTGATTACCAGGGGACAGCTCCTGCATTGAGCGTCTGCCCCCTGGTGGTCAGTGCATCTCATAGCGACCAGTCATTATGCAGTTCAGTCGATTTGCATATTAGCCTTTTATTATATAGGATCTTGAAACATTACCAACTTGTTATTTTTTTTTCTCTTATAGATCATCAGAATTTTATCATAATCAAGTCACTAAACAACAATGAAATCACTCTCACAATGATAAGTATATCATACATATTTTGATTTTATTCTAATATGCTAATTTCATTTCCAACTTTGTGGAGCTTTTGCTATTATCTTTTATTGTTGTGTTTACTGACCTAATTTCTAATTTCAGTAATCTGTACTTTCCCTAGGTCCTTTTGTCTTCCATCACATTTATTTATGATGAGTACAGGAAAAGTTATTAGAAAATGACCCACAGCTGGAACAAATAAGGAATCTGATATTTGGATAATATGAGCAATTATTCTTTTAAGCTATCAAAGTCCATATTAAATATCTCACATAAGCCTGGGATTATAGAATTTGATTTCAACACAAGAACAACTGAATTAAACACAGCTGAATCAAGAGATTTATATGAATTCTACTGGGAGCAGTGCAAGCCCAATTTATGTACTATTCATAAATGGGCATGTGATGTCATGTTCATATCATAAGTGTTTATGGTCTTATTAATATTTTTGGTTGTTTTTATCCTTTGAGGTAAGTATACACATGGAGAACAATATACATGCAAAGATATTTTTGGACAAAATTTGATTTTACCTCAAGTATGGTTGGATTATTCTGGACATTTTTATTCCTAATAATAATAATTACCAATATATCTGCCATAGTTATTTAAATTTCTAAAAATTAAATAACACTATAAATCATCCAAAGAACACCATTATTAAATTCCAAAGTTTCAATTCTAAAGAAGCCATTTCTTGTAAACATAATTTTATTTTCCTCTGACAATGGCAAATTTAATAATTATATCTATATTTATTATTAATGGACAAATTTTAAGAGTATTAAAAGAAAATAAGGACATATGCATTAACTCATTAATGTATTCATTTATTCATTCATATGTTTCTAACTTATATTCCTCCCATGGTTTTGACTATCAAATTCATTTATCTTTTAAACCTCAAGTTAAAACCCCTAAGTTATTTCATATCTAATTATGTTCTTGCTCTTCCATACATGTATTAAATCCAAAGCAGTGTGACTCTGTAGGATTATCATATAGATTATAATTCCTGGATTCCATGTGCATAAACTTTATAACTTGGGACTATATCATTTCATATTTACATTTCCATAGACTAATACAACAGAAATCACAAATGTACCACTATAGAAATTAATAAATTAAACGTATTGTCGAATTGAGTAGCATAACAATACAACTTAATTTAGTAAAGAACAAAGGAAGAACTCTTTATAGGAACAAATTAATTGTCCCCACTGGTTTAGAATTTGGACAAGGTATATCATATGAAAAGGTGTAAGAATAATTCCAAGTGGAAAAAACTTATCTAGTAAATTCAGAAACATCTAAAAAAAACAAAGCCATCTGCTATAAAGAAGAATTCCAGCCAAGAACAGCAAAAAAAAAATATTGGTTTGACAACCTTGACATAAAAGCTATTTATTTTCAATGCCAACTTCTCATGTCTTGCCAGTTCAAAATCACATCTCTCTGAGAATGGCATTTAGTCTCATTGGAATCTGATATTTAAAAGAGACCATCTTATCATACCAGGAATTAATGTGAAAATAATTTTTCAAGGTGCCAAATTGTAGAGACAGACCAATCTATATAAACTGTAAACTAACAAGCTAATAACTGTGGGAAAGAGTATCAACCATTAGAATCTGCGACTCAAGGAGAGTGCAAACAGCACCAGCTGACATAGGAATTAATCAGTATACAGTGTCTGAATGAGGGTTTTGCCATTATTTAAAAAAAAAATTATTTCTCTTGCCATGATTTCTTAGGAAAGTCAGAAAAGAAGCTCTCCAGAAACAGGAAATCACCATGGTTGGTCTCCACCATATAGCTCTTTGTCTATATAGAAGAAATCTGAAAGTGACTAAACCTTCTATGTTATTTCAAGACATCATTTTATATATTTCGGATAATAACACTGTGATAGATCTAAATCATTGATAGTTCTTTAATGCAAAAAGTAGTGATCTTAATTTCTGCCTTTTTCCTCCTCTATGTTCCTCATGAATGAAGGCTATAGAAAAGCAAGACTGATTTCCCTTTCTTTTGAAAGAAAAAGGGCTTCATTCTGTGATTTCTAAATCCTTGACACAGATAACAATAGCAATCTAGGAGTCCTAAAGAAAATGTAGATGAGAATGCTGTGGCTATATGGAGGCGGATTCCAGGAGAGTGGCAATAACAACTTTTAGATATATAAATTGTCCCACTCATCTGCAAAAGCAGCCACCATTCCCTGCTCAGCATTAAAAGCTAGAATAGGAAAACAGCTAAATAAAAGTACAGCTTTTTTTTTTTTTTTTTTTTTTTTTTTAGGGCATTTGTTATTCATTGACCTCTGAATAGCTATAGGCTCTGGTTCACATATACAGGGGTGTGCAAAGGTAGGTTTTAGGTTGCAATACAAATAAATAATACAGTAATTAATAAATAATAATACAAGAACAAACTGTGCTTCATGTACTCACAGCTATAAAACTATGTTTGCCAACCCCTGTATTTAAAATTTTATCCATAACCATGAAATGTTTGCACATTTTGCAGTCATTTGTAAGCCCTAGAATACTTTCATATAACTTATCTGAAGCTATCAAGCTAGAAATGAATAAGACTTTCTTTTACCATTGAACTAAGATATAATTTACTTCATTGAGTTAGGATCCTATATAATAAAAGCACAATATGCAAATCGACCGAACAGAACAACCAGTCACTATGACGCGCGCTGACCACCAGTGGGCAGATGCTCAATGCAGGAGCTGCCCCCTGGTGGTCAGTGCGTTTCCACAGCGGGGGAGCACCACTCAGCCAGGAGCCGGGCTCACGGCTGCGAGCACAGCAGTGGTGGCGGGAGCCTCTCCCACCTCCATGGCAGCACTAAGGACCAGCGAGCCTAGCTTCTGGCTGAGTGGCTGGTGAGCACAGCTTCTCCCACCTCTGCTGCAGGCCAGCGGTAAGGAACCAGAGATCCTGGACTGCAAGAGCCCTGGACTGCGAGAGAGATGTCTGACTGCCGGCAGGCGGACATCCCCCAGGGCTCTTGTACTGCGAAAGGGCACAGGCTGGGCTGAGGGACCACACCCTCAGTGCATGAATCTTGTGCATCAGGCCCCTAGTATAGAATAATTCTGTTGTCTGAGTTAATTCAATATTGGACGCTTAAAGACAACATTTGTAATTTTCTTCATTTTAGCCCATTTAAAAATATAAACCCATTCATCTAAATGTAAATATGAAAATATACTTGTTTCCTAGTCCCAGGTGCTTTGTCAAATAGTGCTTCTCCACTTAATCCTTCCAAGAGCTCTTCATGGTCCCTATCATTACCACCTGAGGAGACAGGCTTAGAAAAGTTAAATCTCTTATCCAAGAATGTACAGCTACTAGGTGTACAACCTAACACTTGCAGATTCATTTTTCTTAAATGGCTACCTCGACACTTAATTAACTCCCTATCCTCATGTCATCTCACTGAGAATTCCTCTTTCAAACTGAATTCTTAGTGGCAAGAAAATATGTCATCCTGAAGTTAAGTGAATGTAAATCTGACCCAAATGAGCAGCTTTCTACATATGCAAATGAATATGTAGAATTAATTGTTAAATCTAATTTTTTAAATCTACTCACAATGGTTGTAAATATCATTTGCTAATATAAGCTACAATTATGTTAATATAAAATATCACGGGTCCTTGTGTATTAATATTAATACATTCTTTTAATTCTACAATTCTATTTCCTTTCATTGATTTCTTCCTTTAATAGAGAACCTATTAAATTCATGAAATTTAAGAAAATAGGATCTTACCAAAGTAAAATAAATTCTTGAGATGAAATACTGGGTTCTTTCTATGATAATTCAAAGACTACAGGACTGAACAAGTATTTTTGGTAAGTGTTTTAGAACTAGTTCCTAAACATCAGAAATATATGATAACCTTTTGCTTTGAATCTCCTACTACATTGAGGATGTAATTGAATTACAAATGCAAATATAAGCAGCTATTTTCATTGCCTGGGTGCTGCTGAGTCAGTGATATTCATATGCACATAATATTTCCTCCTTACCAAATATCCAAACAAAAATAGAAGCTCTCAACATTTAAACTTCATGAATTTTAATTTTTCTGTAACATCTCAACAGCCATATACATTATTGGTATCGTATACCTCTACTAGGATATTTATAACAGCACACCTGCCATGGGGGATAATAGTAAACTCAAATAAAATTGCTAATAAAGTTTTATTACAATGCTCAGTACAGGTGCTATCCCTAAGAAAGAATAACTGCAATTACCACAGATAAATATATATTTGCGACCTCTTTGCAAAAGTGGTTATATAGTAGATAAAAATGACAATACTTAGAATTTTTCCCTGAACTCCCTTTCAACTATTAGGTAAGAAAGCCAACATTGTGCCCTGGCCAGTGTGCTCAATGGTTAGAGAGTCAGCCCATGCGTCTAAGGGTCAGGGGTTTGATTCCTGGTCACATATCTCGGTTGCAGGTGGGGTTCCTGATCCCTGTTAGGGTGCATTCAGGAGGCAACCAACCAATGTTTCTCTCTCACATTGATCTCACTCTTTCTCTCTCCCTTCCTCCTTTCTTTCCACTCTCTCTAAAAATCAATGGGAAAAATATCCTCAGTAAGGATGAACAAAACAAACCAAAAATTATAAGTCATTCAATTCTCATAGTATATTTCTGCCTTTGAAGTCTCTATTTAAAAACATATGCTTTAGTCCTTGTGGTCTTAAGAACAGTTTTCTGGTGGCCTGGGAGGACAACCACTAGAGTGAACCCTTCAACCTTCTTCATGGCCTGCTATGGCATTCTAGTGGAAAGAGACATTAAAGTCCCATAAGTCTGATTGGATTATTTACTATGGGATCCTATGTATCATAAATAGTGGTATCTATTTTAATTGGATTATGCCAATCAGTTACATTTCTGACTATGAACGGTAGGATTAATCTCAATAAAAATAAATGGCTGGAAAATATGAGCTGTTATTAAGAGATAGGCAGCCAATAAATATCAATCTCAGACCAATTTTTTGACCAACCAATTAAAACAAATTTCTTCTCATCAGTGACTCAAAAATATGTCAAAAATATAAATATGTATATACTTCTCCTAAAATGAAGGTGAAATTTGATCTGCTATTACTTTCTATTTTCTATTCAGGATATCTGGATGATATGTAGACCTCTTTGTGAAATCTGGCTAATACGTCCCAAGGTCTGAAATTTACCATTAAACTTAGAAGGTCTAATATATTCATATGGAAAAAGTATAAGGCAAGTATGGTAAAAACTTCCATTTGGAAACACATAATGACCGCAAGTTTATAACATGTATCACAGTCTGTTGCAAAGGAATAATAAGCTATTTCTATGCTGTCATTTAAATATATATTTTTTCTTTTTTTGGTTTTTACAATCTGGGGCTTTTGGTTATGTTTTTGGAAGAATATTCATTGGCTACTGCATTTTACTGCATTTAATTCTTGCTGATTCTCCTTTCCTGGAATTTTTTTTTAATTGACTCTATCTTCATGCTACTCATTCTTACTATTTCTTAGGCCACTTCTTGTTCGTTCAAGTTAAGGTTTAGGGACTATTTTAGGAGTCAAGCATTCACATATTATAACAGCCTGGACTGAGTTGTCCCCGATAACAGAGACGATGGAGAAACTGAATAGGTTTCTATTCTTTTCATTTCTGGTCAAATTCCGAGGTATTCAGCTGTAAATTTTAACAAGGCATGTTGAATTTCTGGTTTTTTAAAGTATTACATTTTTTTTTTACCTTTGTCCATTTCATCAGATGTTATTTTCCTGGAATTTGCTGTTTTGATCTCTACCTAGAGGACATACAAATAAGTGCCAATAATTTGCACTTGACCCTACATGGCATTCATTGCCAAACGAATGATCCCACTCTGCACTGCTAAAATGATCCCACTTATCACAGATGGTGATAAGGGGTATTTGGTTATTAGACTGGGTTCCACAGTATTTCACTCAAGTGCTTTGATTTACATACCCAGGTAGAAAAAGTCTCACTGGCAAAGTCATATTTTCTTCATTCGTGGCCACTTCTGCAATGTGATTGTTTTTAACCCTAAAAAACTTGCCAAAAGGTTTAATAAGTAGCCATCAGAACCTAACAGAGTTAAATTATTCTGCCAAGACTCCTGATGTAGCAGTTTAGGGAGGCCCATGACCTGTGTTATGATACATTAATCCGTGGTTGATAAGGGTGGAAAGACTTTGCTGATTTCTCTGATCAGGAAGATCATCACTGCTTTCATCAAGGAATGAGGAAACAGTGTGGCAGGGTCGCCTTTCAGTTTCAACAGGCTCAATTCAAACATTGTCTCAGCACAAACTGGGAGATATGCTAGTTACTGCGAAACTATAAACAGCCCATCAAATGCACTCTATTAGTAAGTCCCCTCGCCTAAGCCAAGATAAAATATTCAGAAATTTACTGCTCCCCAGTACAAGATTAAAGTTAACATAGGGAGTAGAGAAGAGGGAGAAGGATTATGTAGAGTGGAGTAGTAGACCAAGAAACCATGACCGTATGACAGAGCAGGAACATGCTGGGAAGTAATATATAATAGACTAGAGGCCCGGTGCACAAAATTCATGTAAGAGTAGGCCTTTGCAGCCACGGCTGCCTGGATCCTGCAGCTGCAGCCCCAGCTTCGGACCGGAAGGATGTCCGGTCTAATTAGCATATTCCTCTTTTATTATTATAGATGTTGTGGAAAGTAAACAAGTGTTCAGTTGACCCACAGGTTACCTACTAGTGAAGATTTCTATAACCCTGACAATTAGCTAATGATGATCAAATGTGGCTCTTTTTGGACCCACAGCTTGACTATATTTCCCGGGCTTCCTTAAAGTGACCATGTCTCTCAGCCAATAAAAGGTAACAGGAAGTTTTCTGACTCCTCCTTCCCTCTTCTCCAATAAACAAACTTCTGTATAAAGTCGTCTGTGCTCTTTCCCCTTCCTATTGAATGGGCAGGGAAAACTGATAATCTGGAAAGCCATGCTGAAAGAGAGAACAGACGTCGTCCTGGGTTTCTGCACATGTGAAGCAGACTCCATTGCAGCTGGATACTGCTGAGGACTCGTATTTAAGCAACAAATACATTTTTACTGCATAGACTCATATGAGTTTGAATCTAATTGGCACTATTGTTCAGCCTACACTAGTTAATAAGAAGTCAATATTAATATTTGACTGTGATATGGTAGGGAATTATTAAACTGATATCAGAGACCAGAAGGTATTCTCATGTCATACATTGATGAAAAACACTTTGTAATACTATGATTTTGGTAGCTCAGAAGACAAAGAATTTACCATTACTGCAGTTCTAGGAGAAGAAATCAGAGCCCAGCCAGATAGAATTTGAGTGTGTGTGTTGGATTAATTGCTGCATTTAGCAAGGTTTTACAAAAAGAAATTAGCTTAGGTAAGAACTGATTGAGAGCAGAGCTATAAGGGGATAAGCGTGAAGGAATTAAAAATTGTGCCAAGGTGGAAAAGGTAAACTGCTCCTGGATCCCCAAGTATAGAATACAAGGTTTCCTACCAAATCGTATCATTTTATATGGTCTCAGAGTTGAATGACTCCTATTAAAATTAAATAGATAAGAGAAAAAAGAAGCAAAGATAAAATTAATTCTAAGAATTCTTTCCTGGAAAGAAATTTAGTGAAAATTACTGGCATATGACACTGAATAAAAGCAAAAAATATCAGAAGCCTATTGAATTGTTTTTGAGGGAAACCCTGAGACTGATCCTAAAAAGCGTGTGATTGTAAAAACACAGGCTGTAAAGAGTGTACAACCTGGCACAGGTTATATTCCCTAAGGACTACTTCAAATGTGACCACGTGAATAATCGACAAGATCGGCCCACCCCATGGAAGGAACCGGTGACCACAGGGAGCCATAGACAAACAAGTTCCATGCGGAGAGAAAATCCAGAGTATAATGAAAGCATGTAGCCAATTTCCAGGTCACACAATGTTTTCCCAGCAGAATGGAATCACCTTGCCTCCATATATAAATGACACCTATGTGTTTACTTCGATTCCTTTTATACGTAGGAATGTTTATTGTGTATCATCTTTCTTTGCTACGCCATTATATATTGAAAGTGGCGAAGTGGCTGGTAGACATAATTTGCATTTTTATAAGTTGAATTACTATGAAAAAAAAAAGCACCACATTCAGGAAATACAGAAAGAACATTATAATACCAAGAAACTCAGGAATTTTGAGATTAAATCAGAAACTGGTAGGGGAAGTGGAGTGCATTTTATGTGAGTGTATAGAACGAGGGGCACAGATGGATATTTGATGAACTGAAGTTTTCATTGTGGCATACTGCTAACTTCATCAAAATCAAATTCCTTTCCTTGGTACCCAGCTCAAATACACATTTCAGTTTCATTGTAGTTAGGTGAGATTCAGTGCTAAGTAATAGAATATGTATCATTTAGCTTTTGCTATATAACAAACCACTCCCAAATTTAGTGGCTTAAAATAGACTATTTTTTAAGTTCTTGATTTTATAAATCAGTAATTTGGACAAGACTTCAGTGGAAAATTTTCTTGGTTTTGCTGGGCTCACTCATTTATCTGTGGATCTACTTCTGGAGGCTGTTTAGCTGTCAGCTGGGGCAATGGAGAATTCTGAGCCATCTGTCTCATCATCTAACAGACTGTCTGGGACTTCGTTCACATTTCAGTGGGAGTAGGGGTTTCTAAGAGCATCAAAAGAAGGTAAACCCTGAATTTCAATAATTTCCCGGTTTCTGCATGTGTCCCCTGATAAAAAAAAAAAATTCCAATAACTAAGTCCAAATTTAAGATTCATAGAAATATATTTAATCTCATAATGGAAGGAGCAGATAAGCCCCACTGCAAAGGGACATTCAAACAGCAATGGGAAGATCTCTGGCCATTTTTTTCAAATATCATTAAAATAAATAGACCTACTATGTGCCACTTTCAGACCTACTATTTAAAATCTCTCATGTTCTTTCCATGGTCTTTTTTTCTCTTCAATTAACTGACTAGAGACAACTGCTTTGGGGAATTATATCTGGTCACAGATTCCTTGCCACTCTTTTCATCAGGATGAGAATCTCTGCTGACCATATGAGTTTCTTGAGCAAATAAAATGCACTTGCATTTGTTCCACTTTGAAACCTAGCTTTTAAGAGTCCTAATAACTTCCAGTTTGACCTTCTTGAAACCCTGAACCAGGATTGTTAAGAGTTTCATCTGCCTTCGTGGAGACACCATGTGGACAGAGAAATTACATGCAGGTCTTCAGCTGTTTTAGCAACATTCCCACGGCTGAGCTGCCAGACATATGAATGAATGTAGCCATCATAGATTTCTGGACAGCTTTGAAATAATTCATCTATCCACCTGAACTGCTGGACATGTGAATGAAGACCAAGTTGAGACTCCAGATAATGGCAGTCATGTGAGTGAGCTTGGATAAACCAGTGAAACAATCTTCCAGGTGAATCCAGTCACTGTTGGTAAAATGTCAATATGTTTTAGTTTGTTTCTTTTCTTCAGACACTAAGTTCTGGGATAGTGTTTCATATAGTAATAGGTAATTGGAGTAACCATGGTGGCCTTGGAAGATAATTGAAGATAGAAGAATTTCTACCTACTTGTATGCCTGAATAAATTGACAATAAATGCTAGAGACCTAGAAATCCTCAAGACAGTAATGAGAATGAGAAATAAATTTTATCCTATTGAGCCATTTTATGTGTAGTTTTGTTTTATTTTCCTGTGACCTAGCTCAGTGGTTGGCAAACTGCGGCTCGTGAGCCACATGCGGCTCGTGAGCCTCGGTTTGCCACTCTGTTGACTAATGAGTTTTCCGACCACTGACCTAGCTTAATCTACATGATAAAAACTCCTATTATCAGTGGTATGTTTCTGTTTCCAGATTCTGCTCAGCCATTGTCCATTCATTCCAATAGGCAGCTCACTTTCTGATGATTTAAGGCATCTCAAAATCTCCTACCTCTCCAAGAATATGGGTACTAGTGTTTGAGCACCGTACATGTTATCTATAATAATAAAAGCATGATATGCTAATTAGACCAGACAGTCGAACGACCTTCCAGACTCATTCCAGGTGTCCTTCCGGATGAAGCCACAGTGGCAGGAGCCAAGGCAGAGGTGGTTAGGGGCAATCAGGCAGACAGAGTGGTTAGGGGAGATCAGGCAGACAGGCAGAGTGGTTAGGGGTGATCAGGCAGGCAAGCAGAATAGTTAGGGGTGATCAGGCAGGCAGGTGAGCAGTTAGGGAGATCGGGCAGTCAGGTGAGCAGTTATGGGCGATCAGGCAGGCAGGTAGGCGAGTGGTTAGGAACCAGCGGTCCCAGATTGTGAGAGGGTGCAGGCCGGGCTGAGGGACCCCCCCTCCCCTTGTATGAATTTCATGCACCGGGCCTCTAGTTGGAATTATAAAGAACAGTCTTGTCTGTAGCTAAAGTGGAACACAAAGAATCATTGTGAAGTTTCCCCCTTAACTGGTACAGAGATAGAACCTTCCTGTCACATCAGAACAGGATAGCAAGAGACATATTTTAAACTAACACAGGATATATTTAAACAATTCTACACAAATGATACCAAATGGATAGTCTAAGGCCTTAATTTCCATGAGAATAAAGCATGTTGATATCACCCAGACAATCTGTACAGGAGTGATTATTCAATCTGCATGTAATTATTAAATATTCCAAAAAGCATCAGGAAATGATCAGTTCTAAAATTATGAGTTTATTCATAAAAATACTAATATATTATTGTATAAATGTTTACAGAAAAAAATTAAAAACCGTAGGAGAATGAGGCTGAATGTATTACATCCCAGGGACAGTCATGTCTCTGGAGAAAAGGCCTGTTTCTCATAGAATTCTAGAGGAATGAGGTACTAACAAATGGAATGAAAGATCAAATTACAAGATAGCAAAGAATGTAAACTCTTAGTAATATGGAGTAAACCAGCATGGCAATATACAGGACATCCTCAAAAATTAATCACTGCCAATTCCTCACTGTAAAATCTTCATGAGATCTGGGATAATATATCTATCTAGCAGCTTCAAATATACTTTGCTTCACCTTTTATATACCATATTTTACTCTATCACTTAATTATTAATTTCAGTATTTAGCATCCAATGTGTGTGTCATGAAGTAATAAAACCTGAGAATTCCAAAATAAATGAGGGAGACAAAATCCTCCAAATGGAGGTAAAATTTAGTCAAATAAAAAAAGACTAGGAGTTGCACCTGTGCTGTGTGTGTGTGCGTGTGTGTGTGTGTGTTTTGATATGAGCGCTGTGGTAGATATTATGCTTTACTCCCTGAGAGCCTTTCTCCCTGCTAAAACAGGGAAAACTCGGATAAGTTGACCACCCTATAGAATCTATAGTATATAGTATATAGTATAAATGAACAAATAAATGAGTAAAGGAATTCCTAGGGGCAAAATAGGGTGCAACTACATAGCCTTAATAGCTCTAGTTTTTTCTTTGAGGAAGTTAAGTTTACATAATCTGAGTTGCCTGATAGAGTAGATACTAGGCACACATGGCTATTGAAAACTTGAAATGTAGCCAAGGCAACGGAGGAATTGTTTTTTAATGTAATTAATTTAAATGTAAATTTAAATAGCCATGTGTGAATATTTCAGTTACTAATACTTCTGGGCTACTAATTACTTCTGGGACAGGTTATGATCATTTACTTAACAAAACTGCATTGAGTCATTTCTTTCTTGATTGATAGGGTTCTAGCTAGCAGTGTTGAGAGACCCAAGGCATCATCTGAAGCCCAGAAAAGGAGATGCTGAATGTTATTCTGCCTCATGTTCACAATCCAGGTGAAGTTTAGGAAATTATTTTGGCTATTAAGACCTTTTTTTCAACACGGCCCCTGAGTTATAATTATTCTGCCCAAAATTCATTTTATTGTGAAGTGAATCTCACTATTCTACTTGGAAGTCTTTCCTTCAGCTGTACCCAGACCATCACTTCTTCCTTTTCTTCCTCTCCTCCTACTCTACCTCCTCCCCCTCTTTTTTAGAAGACCCCTCCTTTACACTTTAAATTCAGTTAAAAAAACACCACTTTTCAACTTTTATCACCCTCGAAATTTAGGCAGAATTCATAAATATCAATCATTTCCTGTACTTTAAAACTGCATAACTTTTATACAGAACCATACATAAGTCATCATAATTCATCATGAATTCTGTCTACTTATTCATGTATGAGTCTCTCCTCTGCCCTATGAGGTTGTTGAGCCCTAACTTAGTATTTTTTAATCACTTTCTCTAAAAGTAAGAAAAAACTCCTTTTTCTAGGAATTTCACTTACTATTCATTGTTTGTTGTTATTGTTATTTTTATGGGCTTTTGCTCCTTTGCTGACATTCTACATGCTAAGGCATAGCATTTTAATATCTTTTCAGATGGTTTTGGAAAACATTAATTTTTACAAATAAATGACATTATTCACCAATGATTATGAAATCTTTACTCAAACCTAGCTTCTTCCCTAAATTTTAGAGATTTAGTTTCATCATTCTTCTGGTGAAATACATACATGTATCTTACAGAATCTCAAACTTAAGAAGCAAAAGGTGATCACAGTGTTCGCTAATCCCTAAGCAATTAAGGACTATTTTCTCTCTTTTCTATCTTCAACTATCCTATCTAATAAAGAGGGAATATGCTAATTGACCATCAGTCCATCACAAAGATGGCTGCACCCACAGCTGAGGCCAAGTTCCCATAAAGAGCCTTAACAAGTATAAGCCGGGACCTGAGGCTATGCGCTCACCTGCTCCCGTGGGGCTTGACAGGGGCCCTCAGACCACGCCCCGCCCCCAGCAGGGCTTCTCAGGGGACCTCAAGGTGTGCTTCCTGTCCTGGTGCTGGGCTAGGGGTCCTCAGGCTGCTCCCCCTGCCCCAGCGCCAGGCAGGGGCATCTCAGGCCATGCCCCCCACCAGGTAGGGCTTGACGGGGGACCTCAAAAGGTGTGCTTCCCATCCTGGTGCTGGGCTAGGGGACCTCAGGCTGCTCCCCCTGCTTCAGCGCCAGACCCGGGGACCTCAAGCCATGTCCCCACCAGGTGGGGCTTAACAGGGGACTTCAGGCTGCGCCCCCCACCCCAGCACCAGGCCGGAGGACCTCAGACTGCACCCCCTGCCCGGTGGGGCTTGACAAGAGATCTGAGGCTGCACCTCCTGCCTGGCTGGTCTTGACAGGGGACCTCAGGCCACGCCCCAAAACCCAGCAGGGCTTGACAGGGGACCTCAGGCCACACCCCCGCCCTGGTTTCAGGCTGGTGGACCTCAGGCCCCCCCCCCCTCCATCCCAGCACCAGGCTAGGAGACCTGAGGCTGCGCCCCCCTGCCTGGCTGGGCTTGACAGGGGACCTCAGGCCATACTCCCCACCCAGCGGGGCTTGACAGGGGACCTCAGGTGCACCCCCAGTGCTGGGTCAGGGGAACTCAGGCCACGCCCCCACCCAGCAGGGCTTGACGTGGGACTTGAGGCTGTACCCCCCTTGCAGGTGGGGCTTGATGGGGGACCTGAGGCTGTGACCCCTCTCGGTGCTGGGCCAGGGGACCTGAGGCTGCACCCCCCCCTCCTGGCAGGGCTTGATGGGGGACCTCAGGCCATGACCCCCACCCAGTGGGGCTTGACAGGGGACCTCAAGGCTTGCACCCTGCCCAGCAGGGCTTGACAAGGGTGGAACTGGCCGGGTCTGGATCTAGCCCAATGCGGTGGGCGGCCGGGTCTGGGTCTCACACAATTTTGAGGCGCATGTGGGTGGGCAGGGACTTGACTCTGGGTCCCGTGGTGCGCCCTAGACTCTGACAGGAGGAAGGTTTTCATATACATTTACTAATTTTCTTTCATCTTTGACTCTTCTATTATAAAGGGCAAATAGCAATATTAAATTATTTACTCTAATTAATCCCCTTTTAATGTGCACGAATTTCATGCACCAGGCCACTAGTATAAATTAACAGGATTGCCTCTGCCTCCCTATCTAGCAGCTTCAAATATACTCTTTTCTTTTACCTTTTATATGCCATAATTTACTCTATCACTTAATTATTTAGCATTCAGTATTTAGCATTCAATATGTGCCATGAACTAATAAAACCTGAGGATTACAGAATAAATGAAGGAGACAAAATTCCCCAAATAGAGGTAAAATTTGGTCAAATACAGAAACTAGGAGTTGTGCCTATGCTGTGCTGTGTGTGTGTGTGTGTGTGTGTGTGTGTGTGTGTGTGTTGTTATGGGCTCTGTAGTACATATTATGCTTTATTCCCTGAGAGCCTTTCTCTCTAAAATAATTAATCTGAGCTCATACCACTGATGTTGAAAGATGCATAAATGGCCATTTGATCCAATTCTCACAAATGAGATATGAGGATTCAGTTGGGTTGGTCTGGAAAAGTCTCAGCTCTAAGTGAGAGACACAGAAAGAGGTGATTTTTCTTTCTCTGGTAATGATTGAAACTCTCTTTTAGATTCTCCTAACATCCAACTAAAATATTCTGATTTCAAGTTCATATGTATCCATGGTTGTCTACTTTTGGATATTTTAATACATCATTTGCTTATATTAATATTGCAGAAGTAGTAAAATTGGAAAGGGGTAGAAATAGAACACTACATTTATTAAATGTGGTTTTAAAATGTTGAATATTTAAAACTGAACATCACAAAATATAATTACAAAAACTTTCCCAAATCACAGTAACTCAATGACCTATATAAAGCTGATTTTGCAAATAAGCTGCTTAAAAAGAAAATGTTATATCCTAGATCCCAGTTAGCAACAAAATAAAAGAAGTTTACAATGAAGATATTTTTGATTTTAGCATTTTATATACTGTTCAAATGATAAATAGAAATTTTACAACATAACAAATTAGCTATAGATTTTAGATGATCAATAGTTTTATATCCCATCTTTTATCACAAACATTAAAACGAAACAAAGTAGTGGTATAGTCAAATTTCAAAATATGTCAAAAACAATAATTCACATGCATACAGCTAGTTTTTAATTTTCTATTGCTCAATTCAGCATCAAATTTAAAGACTAAATTATCTTCTATGCTTCCAAGTTTCAAAACAAAATTAGGTTCATAAAATTCAGAATGTATAAATATTTGATAATTCACAAACTCATATAGTAAAAGGTATTTTTGTAGATTTATTTATGGTAGCCATTCTGGCAGGTGTGAAGGGATAGCTCATTGTGGTTTTAATTTACATTTCTGATTATTAGTGACATTGAGCATCTTTTCATATGTCTATTGGCCATCCATATGTCCTCTTTGGAGAAGTGTCTAAAAAAATGTCAAGTCCTTTGCCCACTTTTTAAATTGGATTGTTTGATTTCCTATTGTTGAGTTATTTAAGTTCTTTATATATTTTGGAAATTAACCCTTAATCAGAAGTATTATTGGCAAATAGGTTCTCCCATGCAGTGGGATCCCTTTTCATTTTGTTGATGGTTTCTTTTGCTATGTAGAAGCCTTTTAGTTTGATACAGTCCCATTTGTTTATTTTTTCCTCTATGTCCCTTGACATATTGCTCTGAAAGATGTCTGAGATTTTACTGCTTATGTTTTCTTCTAGAATTTTTATGGTTTCACAACTAACATTTAAGTCTTTTATCCATTTTAAGTTTATTCTTGTTTATGATGTAAGTTGGTGGTCTAGTTTCATTTTTCCATGCACCTGTCTAATTTTCTCAACACCATTTAATGAGGAGACTGTCTTTACCCCATTCTATGCTCTTGCCTCCTTTGTCAAATATTAATTGAGCATATTGGTATGGGTTGATTTCTAGGCTCTCTGCTATGTCTCATTGATTGATATGCCTGTTGTTATGCTAGTACCGTTTCATTGATTGATATGCCTGTTGTTATGCTAGTACCATGCTGTTATGAGTGCAATGGTCTTATAATATAGTTTGATATCTATTATTGTTATACTCTAACATGTTTTTTTCTTTCTCAAGATTGCTGAGGCTGGTGCAGATGTGGGGGAAAGGAAACCCTTGTGCATTATTGGTAGGAATATAAAATGGAGTAGCTACTGTGGAAAACAGCATGGTGTTCCCTCAAAAATTTAAAAATAGAACTGCCTTTTGACCCAGTGATCCCACTTCTGGGAATATATTCTAAGAATCCTGAAACACCAATTTAAAACAATATATGCATTACCATGTGCACAGCAGCATCCTATCTAATAAAAGAGTAATATGCAAGTTGACCATACCTCCGCTACACCCACTAGTCACACCCACCAGCCAATCAGGAGCGAGTATGCAAATTAACCCAACCAAGATGGCTGTGGCCACAGAGCTGCAGCAAGCAGGAGGCTTGGGTTTCCCTGGCAATGTAGGAAGTCAAGCTTCCCTGCCGCCCTGGCCGGCCCAGGCCTACACTCAAGGCTACAAAGTTTCACTTATAGAAGATAAATAAATCCCAACAAAAATGGCTGCAGCCACGGAGTGAGCAGGAGGCTTGGCTCCGTTCAAGGCTACAAAGTTTCAATTATAGAAGATAAATAAACCCCAGATACCAGGGCCTCCACTTGGGTCTCTGGAGACCGTGGCTGGCCTGCAAACCACCACAGACCCCTCTCCCAGGCCACCCCACCCCCCAAGAGAACCCCCACCTTGATCCGGGACACCCTTCAGGGCAAACCAGCTGGCACCCACCTGTGCACCAAGCCTCTATTCTATCTAATAAAAGAGTAATATGCAAATTGACCATCACTCCAACACACAAGGTGGCTGCCCCATGTGGTCAAAGATGGCCACCACAAGATGGCCAGCAGGGGAGGGCAGTTGGGAGGGACTAGGCCTATCTTGTCTATCTGAGGTTCCCTTAATGAATATATTGGGGTATCTTGATAGTGTTTCGTGAATCCTTTCAGCTATCTTTGCATTTCTTTTTTCCCCTCTGTAACCTGATAATAATTTCAAATGACTTTTCTTCTAGTTCATTGGTTCTTCTGCTTAATCAAGTCTGTTCTTGAACCCAACTAGTGAATTTTTTAAGTCAGTTATTGTATTCTCCAGCTCCAGAATTTCTGCGTGATTCTTTTTATACTGTGAACCTGTTGACATTTTCATTTTATTTCATTGTTCTTCTGATTTCAATTAATTATCTGTGTTCTTTTGTAGTATATTGCACTTCTTTAAAACAAATATCTTTAATTATTTGTCAAATAACTGTAGATCTCTATTTCCTTAAGGTTAATATCTGGAGATTTATTTTTTCTGAATAAATAAATTTATTTTTTTAATAAATGTGACCTTTTGATTGGGTCACATTTCCCTGTTTCTTTCATGTGCTTTGCAATATTTTGTTGTGATTTGTGCATTTGGGAAACACAGCTATTCTCTTTGCCTTTTCTGACAGGCTCCATGCAAAGGAAGACCGTCACCAATCAGCTTGGCTAGAGGTTCTTGGGGCCGCTTTTCGGGGATTACATTTTCTCTGGGCACATGCATGTAATTCCCAGTTGCTTTAACAGGAGTTTGTAATCTCTTGCTCTCTCTGATACCTGTTTGCAGTACTGCATGTTTCCAGGTGCTGCTACCAGTACAAGCCACTGAGCTTGCTTTCTTTCTCAGCCACCCTCAGGCATCCAAAGTACATTGTTCCCCTTCACTGTTTGGAGTCCAGATAGACAGAAACCAACCCCTCAGGGAGGCCCCTGAAAAGCCAGCATGTGGAATGGTTGTCCCGCTTTTCCCCTCCCTTCCCATGGCAGAAGCCACAAGTTGGGCTTCTCCTCCGGACTGTGCACTGCGCCAGGATGGGGGACGAACTACAATAGGTGAAATAAAACAGCTTTTCTGACTCATTTTCTTGCTGATGTTCTGAGCTTTGAGCTTTCCTGGGGCACTGGGATTTCCTACCTGGTTTCTAGAGTTCTCATAGAAACTTGACACTTTGTGGATTGTATGTTATTGTTAAATTGGTGTTTCTGGGGAGGAGGTGGGGAGAGGAGGAAAGAAATATGCAATTGCCTATTCTAACATCTTGCTGACATCACTCCAGGTATTTGGATTCTATTCTAAGTGAACATGTGGAGGATAGAGAGACAGAAAGATCGCTTCCACTCCCATGAGCTATTGTTTCTGAAGGAAGAGTGGCAAATTCTGTGGAATGGGTAATGGGATGGTGGCAAATTTATAGCAGTCAGTGTAATATACTAAATTAATAAATGCTGCAATTATGACTTTGATATATTTTGATATAAATACCCATTGAGTGGAATATAACTACTGACACATTAAAATTAACAGGCAAAATCAAGGTCTCTTCAAGAAACAATCTCAGTAGAGTACTTTAGATCTCTTATAATTCCCTTTTTGAATGGCCGCACTCAGATCTTTATGGTATTTTATATTTTTCACAATATCAAGTTTTTATTATCCTGCTGATATATTTTATTCATTACAATCATTTTAGAAAATGCCAGAGAGCCACACTTTATAAAGTTAGATCCAAGATCAGCATGAAAACTTTTCTGTCATTAATGATTCAAAAAGTTTTGTGACCCTGCCATTACTATTAAAACAGCCTCTCCATATTAGAATGCTGATATGATCTAAAATTAAGCTTGCTCTTTCCCTGCTCAGGAGAATGAGAGAAGATTAGAACGAGTTCTGTAGCTATAGTCTTGATCTGTGGGTCAGCAATTTTTTAGCTATTTCTCATCCTTTCGACTATTCTTTGATTATCACCTTCACTACATTTTCTTCACCCCACCTATATAGTATAATTATAGGGTCATAAGATACATTCATTTTCTGCTTTCTCTATATTTTCATAAAAAGTTCCTTAATGATTATATGATTAAAAAACAAACAAAACCAAACAGTGTCTGAGAGATCCTTAACAAAATTTGACCAGGGATTTCAATATACAGACCAATAGATTTGAGATGGAATGTTGTTCATTTCTTTAAATATATAGAGAGTTTTCACTTTATTTTATTTCCTTTTTATCGAATTTATGAGGGTGACCCTAGTTAACAAAATTATAAAGTTTTTGAGGTGCACAATTCTCCAAAATTCACCAGGCTGTGTTCTGACAACACACCTATACACTGGATTGTGTGTTCACCATTCCAACTCCAGTCTCCATCCATCACCACTTATCCTCCCTACACAAACGATGCTTATAATAGACAGGATTATAATATGACCCCAACAAGGCTAGTTCCCTGGTATACCTGCCCTTATGTAATCCCTAAGGTTATGGGTGAGACCTGTGGATGGGATCAGATATCAATCACTTCTGTGATTATTTTATGCTATTGGCAAAGAATTTTTACAGATGTAATTAAAGTCAGGGATTTTTCAATGTAAGTTTCTTAATCAACAGGTATTAAGTTATGGAGATCATCTGAGTAGGACTTAATTAGATGGGAGCTCTTTAAAAGGGAGAGACTCAAAGCCAGAGATGCTCTTTGGCTGGCCTTGAACACATAAACTGCTATGTTGTAGGAGTAGAGACACATGAGGAAAAAACCAGAGGGCAGCTTCTAGAAGCTGAAAATGGTTCTCAAATGATCCTATATAATAAAAGGGTAATACGCAAATAGACCGAATGGCAGAATGACCGAACAACCAATCAAAGCGTAATATGCTAATGATATGCTAAGGCTGATCAACTGCTTGCTATGATGTGCACTGACCACCAGGGGGCACACAGTTGACCAGATGCTTTGACGTGCACTGACCACCAGGGGGCAGATGCTCTGACCGGTAAGCTAGCTTGCTATTGGGGTCTGGCTGATCAGGACTGAGAGAGATGGGCTGGACATGTTCTGGAGCCCTCCCGTGGACCCTCCCCGGCCCGCTAGTGCACCAGTGTGGTCCCTCAGCCTGGCCTGCACCCTCTCACAATCCGTGACTCTTTGGGGGATGTCAGAGAGCGTGTGTTAGCCTGATCCCACAGGCCACTCTCCTTGGGAGGGTGCCAGATGCAGGGCTCATGGCTGGTGAGCACTGCTGAAGCAGTGGGAGCCTCTTCCGACCAGGGACTGGTTGGGAGCGAGCCTGTGGCAGGCACAGTGGGGCTGGGATGAGCGGGAGTGGCAGGTAGGAGCTGCAGGTGGCATTGGACTGTGGGTTTTGGCCTAATCCCTGCAGGCCACCCAGAGGGACCCCACCCATGCATGAATTCATGCACCAGGCCTCTAGTAGCTAATAAGAAGGTGGATGCTTTCCTGCAAGGAACTGAGTTCTTTGAAAAAGCATGAATGATCTTAGAAAAAGACCCTGTAGCTCAGTTGACATTTGATTTCAGCCTATGAGAGCCTGAGTGGAGGATTCTACCTGTACTTAGACATCTGCCCATGAGACCTGTCAGAGAGTAAAGGTTGTTTTCAGTTGCTATGTTTATGAACATTTGTTACACAAAAAAGAAAAACTATTATTTGTTATAACTTAATAGATTCCACCTTCTGAGAATATGCTAATATCCTTTGCTTATATTTTGAATATTTATCTTTTTTAGTTCTTTATATATTTGTAATACTAATATTTTGCCTGTATAATTTGATGTAAATTACTTCTCCATTTGTTTTAATTTAATAATGGTAATTTTATACATAATTTTAGTCATGTTGATATACTTAAACAATTAACTTTTATGATTTGTGTTCCTTGACTTGGTTTAAGAAAATACCCCTACAAGGCCAAAATATGGTCTCAGTGAAAGAATATCACAAGCATAGTGTTTATTAACAAAACAAAGCACAAAGCAGCATGTAATAATCGACTCAATGTACATAAAGTCCAAAAAGAGGGGATATGACTCTGTGTGAGAAATCAAAGTAGTGGTAGTCTTTGGAGAAATAGTGATTGGGATGGAACACAAGGGAAGTGTTTGCTATTATGTCAGTATACTCTAAGGTTTAATCCAAGACTGGTTTCACAGGTGTGTTCTTTTTGCCAAAATTCAGCAAGCTGTGTTCTGACTATCTGCACACTGTTTTGCATGTTTGGTTTTAATAGCAATAGATGTGCCTTCCTATTGCCATGCAGTATACAGTTGTATAACTACATCACAAAATACAGGGGTGGGCAAAAGTATGTTTACAGTTGTACGTGAAACACAGTTTATACTTGTATTACTATTAATTATTGCATTATTTATTGGTATTACAACTATAAACCTACTTTGCCCATCCATACAAATATCTCATTTACTATTGATGGGTATTTAGTTTGTTGTGTTTTATTAAAAACTAGAGGCCCGGTGCATGTACTAATCAACTAAATGTACATAAAGTCCAATTGGTGCACAGAGGGGGTATCCCTCAGCCCAGCCTGCACCCCCTCCATCCAAGACCCCTTGGGGGACATCCACCTGTCGGTTTAAGGGATCGGGCCTAAACTGGCAGGCAGATATCCCTCTTGCAATCCGGGACTGCTGGCTCCTAACTGCTCGCCTGCCTGATTGCCCCTAACCACCTCTGCCTGCTAGCCTGTCGCCTCTAACTGGTCCCCTGCCAGCCTGATTGTCTCTAACTGCCTCTGCCTGCTGGTCTGATTGCCCCCTAACTGCCCTCCCCTGCAGGCCTGCTGCCCCTCACTGCTCCCCTGCCGGCCTGATTTCCCCTAACTGCTTCTGCCTGCTGACCTGATCACCCCTAACTGCCTCTGCCTGCTGACCTGATCACCCCTAACCGCCTCTGCCTACTGGCCTGATTGGCCCCTAACTGCCCTACCCTGCCAGCCTGATCACCCCTTAACTGCCCTCCTCTGCCAGTCTGATCACCCCTGTTTCTGCCTGCCAACCTGATCACCCCTAACTCAGCTGCCTGCTGGCCTGATTGCCCCCTAACTTCTCTCCCCTGCTGGCCTGATCGGCCCCTAACTGCCCTCCCCTGCTGGCCTGATCATCCCTAACTGCTGGTCTGATCACTCCTAACCACCTCTGCCTTGGCCTTGCCACCGTGGCTTTGTCCAGAAGGATGTCCGGAAGATGTCTGGTTTAGTTAGCATATTACCCTTTTATTAGTAGAGATTATGCTGTTGTACACATTGTTTTATGCTTAGATTAAGCTGTGTAATCATTTATCCCTTTTGTATAACTAGTAGTTTAACTTCTCAGTCACAGGATTTGCATTTGTTTAGCTCTGAGCAACATTGGCAAAATTTTCTAAAGTAGAAATATACACTGCAAGCAGTAGTACATAGGCTCTTCAGATATTCCACATTTTACAAATAATGGACATCATTTTCATTTTAGCTATTGAAGAAGGGGACACAGCTGTAACCACTGTGCTTTACATTTGCATTTCTCTGATGAAATATGAAGTTGAGTACCTTTTTTTTTTTTTTAAATATATTTTATTGATTTTTTACAGAGAGGAAGGAAGAGTGATAGATAGTCAGAAACATCGATGAGAGAGAAACATCGATCAGCTGCCTCCCGCACACCTCCCACTGGGGATGTGCCCGCAACCAAGTTACATGCCCTTGACTGGAATCGAACCTGGGACCTTTCAGTCCGCAGGCCGACGCTCTATCCACTGAGCCAAACCGGTTTTGGCTGAAGTTGAGTACCTTTTAATTTAACTTTGTGCATCTTATTTTGTGAACTGCCTGTTCATATCTATTGGGTATTGTATCATTGTCATTGTTGTTGATTTGTAGACGCTCTTTATTGTACACTAGAGGCTTGGTGCATGACAGTTGTGCACTGGCTGTTGGGAGGAAGCGCATCCCTCAGCCCATCCTGCATCCTCTTGCAGTCCGGGACACCATGGGGTTGTCTGCCTGCTGGCTTAGGCCTGGTGCCCCTGGGGATTGGACCTAAGACGGCAGTCAGATATCCTTCTCCCAGTCCAGGGCTCTCACAGTATGGGGCCCCTCAGTCCTTATCACCAGTCTGCAGCAGAGGCGGGAGAGGCTGCTGCCACCACCATGCTCGCCAGCTGTGAGCCCAGCTTCTAGCTAAGCGGTGCTTCCCCTGTGGCAGCACACTGATCACCAGGGGGCAGGTCCTGCATTGAGCATCTCCCCCCTGGTGGTCAGTGCGCATCATAGCAACCAGTCATTCCATTGTTCAGTCAATTTGCATATTAGAGATTTATTATATAGGATAGGAGTTTCTGTCAGATCCATTCATTGTAAGCTTCTGCCACCATGGAACTTGCCTTCTTCACTCTCTTCATGGTAACATTGGATGTGTAGTATTTCTCACATTAGTCCAATGAGTACATTTTTTTCTTTTGTGCCTTATGTTACATGGCCATCTCACTTTGGATAGTGCCATATTTTTACTGTTTAATATGTATTTTAAAAACAAGCATAATAGCATTGTGTCTGAGAGCAAGGGCTCAGGGTTTTTGACCATCTGGATTTGAATCCTACTTTTCAATCCTACTTGTCAGTGGTATCACTTTGAGTTAGTTACTTAACCTTTCAACATTTGAGTTTTCTTATCTTAATAAATAACCCAAATCTCAGACAGTAGTTGTGAAAATTAAATAAAATAATCTATGTGAAAGTCATTAGGTAATACTTGACACATAGAAAAATCGCATAATAAGTTTAAATGATTATGTATAATATAAATGAATTCCATAGCTATAGAGTAATACATAAAACCTTATGAAATGAGTATGTTGTCAAAAAAGGTAAATCTAACTTTATTACTTATTTTTTAAAGCTAATATATCTTTTTTTAATTAAACTTATTGGGGTGACATTGCTTCATAAGATCATAGTTTTTAACAGTCATGTTATATTAAATCTCATGCTTTCTTGGAGGAAATCTAAATGATGAGTGAGGAAAATAAATATATTCATCAGGGCACTTGGATGCAGGCAGCAGAACCTGACTCTAGATAATTTAAGGAGACATGGAATTAATTAATATAATCTTGGTGAGTTTACGTCATTGTTGCTATTGCTGAAAAACCTGGTAAAGAGCAACACTGTTAGAAATAACAGGCAACAGCACTCTGCAGAATGCTCTGGTGAAGGCTCTGCTGCCCTCAGTCCTATCTCCAAACACAGATGTGCATCTTGCTCACTGTCAGGCCTAGGAAAACAGTCTTGCTGCACCTGCTGCTTCTTTTGGAGATAATCTCCTCTCCCATAGGACCTGCTCCTTTGGATTACTTACTTCCAGATTCCAATACCCTTTCTGTTCTTCTCTTCTTTGGTGTGATGACGTAGCTGGCAAATGGTGAGCTACCCTTCGGAATGCCCCCTGGGGAAAGAACTAAGAACAGCTTCTGCCCAGCAACCAGTGAGGAGCGGAGTCCTCACTCCAGCGGAGGGGGTTTAGAAGAGGATCCCCTCCATTGAGCCTTGAAAGGTTTGCAGCTCTGCTGATTCCCTGAGGCAATCTCTTGAGAGATATTGAGCCAGAGGAACCAAGCCTTCAATGACCAGGCTTCTGACCTTTAGAAACTTTGAGATAATAAATGTTGTTGTTTTTTAGCCTTTCAGTTTTAAGTAGATTATCAATCCAATGTTTATCAATATTTTGAATATTATTATCTGACTAAGAGTATACAGTTATTAAAATAATAAAACCCAATTTTAATCAGAATCCAATTAAATAGTATACTCGATTAAATAGATTTTTTTCCAGAACCTAATAATGTCCTATAATTAAACTATTTTGAGAAAAAAACATCAGCATACACATTGTTGTATTAGTGTTAAGGCTTCTGTACTCATGTATATGAGCATTAATAGTTGATATAAATAAAAGATGATTCTTGGATCTTGATAATCTCTTATACCAACTAAAGAGTAAATTTATGGTAACAGAGTCACGCATTTCTTGGTTGGTGAGAAATTTTAATAAATGTGTATTGAATAAATGGAAGACTTATTTCTCCCATAGTAATAATTTTAAAGGTAGAAAATAGGTAAATACATTATAAAATGATGGTCAAAATTATGGATCAAATAAAGTAATTTTTAAAATGAAATTTCATCTTTCCTTAATCATTCTAATTAATCCCATGAAAATCCTCCTAATCTAGACAAAATAATTTGGTTATGGCAATCCATAAAATCTTCTGTTATACATCTTGTTATTTCCTTTTAAATAAGCACATTATATTTGTATTAATGTTTGAAAGAAGTAAACCTAACCAAAGGGATAACAAACAAACAAACACTTACCAAAATGGCTGCTATTTTTGATGCTTTAAAAGGTTTCAACTGTCATTGAATTATTTCTTTTTTTAGTGTACATATTTTTAAATATAAAAGGAATCACTTTAGGCAAGAAACATGAAGAGTAAAGGCAATTACTGTTCAAAACTAACACTTCCTACATCTAATACAAAAAAATAACATTTATAAAAGTTTAGTGTTTAATTTTCAATTCTCAGAAATAATAAAATTCAAAGTAATATCACTCAAAGCAATTCTAGCCATACTTACTGATAAGCAGGATAACCTGGCATTGATTTATTAAGACACTAGAGGCCCGATGCATGATATTTGTGCAAGGGCCTTAGCTGTGGCCCCCGCCCACTGCAGCCATGGCCGGGGGCCTCTGCCGCAGCCCCCACCTGCTGCAGCTTTGTCCAGAAGGAAGGAAGTCTGGTCTAATTAGCATATTATACTTTTATTATTATTATTTTTTTAAATATATTTTATTGATATTTTACAGAGAGGAAGGGAGAGGGATAGAGAGCTAGAAACATCGATGAGAGAGAAACATCGATCAGCTGCCTCCTGCACACCTCCCACTGGGGATGTGCCCGCAACCAAGGTACATGCCCTTGACCGGAATCGAACCCCGGACCCCTCAGTCCGCAGGCCAACGCTCTATCCACTGAGCCAAACCGGTTTCGGCTATACTTTTATTATTATAGATGGCTTATTAAGAAAAAGGCTATCTATCTATCTATCATCTATCTATCTATCTATCTATCTATCTATCTATCTATGGCTAATATACAAAGTGTCCCCTCAGGAGTTCAGCCGGGAGACTAGGAGTTCGATCGCTCGCTATGACATGTGCTGACCACCAGAGAGAGGCGTAGAACAAAGGAAGGCCCCAGCCAGCAGCCAGAAGTCCCCAATTGGCCCTGATCGCTGGCCAGCCTAGGGACCCTACCTGTGCAGAATTTTGTGCACTGGGCCTCTAGTTGCTTAATAAATACTAAAGTGTATTTAACCTTACCTGCACAAATCAGAAAACATTTCCCCAGTGCTTTTATTCTGTAGACGAATTTAGCTGTTTTAAGTGATGGTCCTTTGTGTCTTTAAGAAAAAGGCCATTGATTAAACAATACCTCCAAAAACTAAAAGAAATCTTAATAAAACAATGCATGTTGGACTGTTATAGCTACAATCGAGTATATTTTGCAACATAACCATTCAAAATGCATTCTATTTAATATGATTCTAAGCTTAAACTTATTTAATGGTGAATTCCAGACCTTGTCACTGTACTTATGCTGCTGATAGTCTATTAGGAGAGACAGGTAATATACAACGATTCTGTGGAGAGAGGAACGAAGCATGTTTCCAAGCTTAAGCATCCCACTGGTCAGCATTGTTGTCACCAGCCTCTAACATGGTCTCCAGAGATTGTCAGCTTCTGGTGTCCATGCCTTTGGGTCAACCCCTCCCACACTGAATAGGTCTGTCAGTAGGCTACTGTGAAATATGACAAAGCTAAGTCATAAAAGACATTACAGCTTTCACCTTGCTCTTTGGGATCACTTGCTCTAGAGACACGAGCTGCCATGTTGTGAGGCCAGGAAAGCAGCCCTAAAGGGAAATTTACATAAAAACCCTCTGCAGCCTCTTGACAAAATCCATGAAAAAAATGAGCACTTCTAGGCATTTATTGGAAAAAATACAACATACTAATTCAAAAAGACATGTGCATCCTTATGTTTATTGAAGCATTATTTACAGTAGCCAAGATATAGAATATGAAAACTACTACCTAAGTGTACATCAATAGATGATTGTATAAAGAAGATTATATATCTTCATAATCTTTATATATATCGGCTATAAAAAAAGAGCGAAATCTCACCATTTGCAACGACATGGAGGGACCTAGAGGGTATGATGCTAAGTGAAATAAGTCAGACAGAAAAAGACAACTACCAGGTGATTTTACTTATGTGTGGGATCTAGAAAGCAAAATAAACACACAAAACAGAAGCAGACTCATAGATACAGAGAACAAAGTGATGTTTGCCAAATAGGAAGGGGGTTGGGGGACTGGGTGAAAAAGGTGAAGGGATTAAGAAGTATCATATGACAGCTAACGAATAGTCTTGGGATGTAAAGGGCAGCATAGGCAATGAAGTCAATAAGATAGTAATGACTAGATGTGGTGTCAGGTGGGTACTAGACTTATTGGGGCATCACTTTGTAAGTTATATAAATGTCTGAAAACTATGCTGTACACTTGACACTATTATATCATTTAAATAATATCAACTGTAATTGAAAAATAAAATAAATAAAAAAGAAACTGAGGCCCCCTAATAACCCAATAACCCTATGTATGAGCCTCTGTTGAAGAAGATCCTCCAGCCATAGATAAGCTTTCAGATGACTATGCCTCCAGCTGGCATCTTAGCTTCACCCTCATGATAGACCCCTTCCTCCCTCCCCCCGCCCCCTGCCACCATCCAGAACTAAGCATTAAGCTTCCCCTGAATTACTGACCTGCAGAAAATGTGTGACATAATTCATAGGATGGTTGGATTAAGACTCTAAGTTTGGGAGGTAGTTTGTTATGCAGCAATAAATAAATAACGCATACAGAACAGCATATATAAAAAGAGGAACACTCATATTTAGGCACTAATGTAAGTATGTTTTTCTTTATATGTATGCCTGCGGATGTATGGGAAAGAAAGAAATATATGTATGTTCAATACAACACTGAAGGAGCACACATCAGGGAAATGTGCAAAGTGAGCACATCCCATTTCCCAATCAGTGTGTGATACAGATTTTCTTTTTTCTTTTTTTAAAATATATTTTATTGATTTTTTTACAGAGAGGAAGGGAGAGGGATAGAGAGTTAGAAACATCGATGAGAGAGAAACATCGATCAGCTGCCTCCTGCAAACCTCCTACTGGGGATATGCCCACAACCAAGGTACATGCCCTTGACAGGAATCGAACCTGGGACCCTTGAGTCCGCAGGCCGATGCTCTATCCACTGAGCCAAACCGGTCAGGGCTGATATAGATTTTCAAAGAAATAACAGACACAATAAATTTCTCTCACACACACCATCATGCCAAAGACTGTTAAACATGGATTCTTGCCCACTGAAGCACAGCAGGATAAAAATTAGAGGATGTTTAACCGGGTGTCTACAGGGCTACCCACCACTGCTGTCAACCAAAATGTTCCAAATGGTTCCTCTCAGTCTACTTGTATTAATGAATATGATGGTGTCTAAAACCATATGGGATTCTGTACTTGCCTTAACTAAAATTAATTGCCCCATGAATGATTAATGCTTAATCTGAATGTTTCATAATTTCTATATTACTGAGATACCACACAATGGAACTCATCCACATTTTATGTTGCTCTTTCCATCCCCATTAAAAATATAATTAATTGCTGCATCTGTTTTCTTTTACTAAATATAACTAATGGCTCATTTTTAAGCATTAAATATTTGCTGCAGACATTTACCTGAAGATATTTCTGGCATCTGTAGTTATTTAAATTTTGCTTGGAATCACAGTAATAACTATGTGATATTCTAGGTAACCCTAGAATGAATGGGCTTATTTGTCAATGAGAAATGTACATTCTTCAACCAATTTTGGATGATTAAAAAAATAAAATATATAAATTTTTGTAAATATCTCTGTAAATGCAATTTTTTCAATAATGTTTTCCTTTTGTGTATTAACCTTGGAAAACATCATTTCTATGTTTTCCTTGTAAAATAATAATTTTCTAAAAAATATTTATTGCCATGCTCAACAGATTAAGCCTTCCAAACTAATAAATTTATGACAGAGTTCCCACTCTGGGAAAGGTACCCTAACAATGATCTAGCCTTACAAAGTGATGTTCAGGAATAAAGCTAAATTATGTGATCCATGGTGGAGTGGGCTTTATTTCCCTTGAGAGACAAGACCTCCATGTCATGAAGTTATATTGAACATTAAAGTTTACAAAATACTAATTGGTTTTAGGAGTTAATTTTTTGGCCAATTAGTGGTAAATGTCTTTTCAAATACATTTTAAGCAAATTGTATTATTTAAGTAAACTAGTCAAATATACCACTAATGGCTAATTAGTTTAGTGCTCTGAAACTCAGTAAACCAATTTAGATTATAGTTCATTTATAAGAAAGCAAATGAGTCCAAGATTTTCTGAGTCTTTATTTGGGCATGTGAATTTTGTACACAAACTCAGCCTCATCACGCATAGTTATTAATGTGTACCAATGTTCATGAACAAAAGGATATCAGAGAAGAGATAAAACATAACTCATAACCCAAGAGAAACCCACATATTATCTTTTAAAATGATGGGTCAGTAACTTAAAAGATAATTGACACAATTTCTAGTGTATCTCCTGCTTATTTCAATTTTTATTAAGGTAATAAATAATTTATAAGCAAAGTGCTAATATACAAAAAATAATACTTCATGGTTTATAAATACAAAAATAGTCTCCTGCCCCTAAATCCTCATCATTATTGTCTTATTCTTTAGAACCATGAGCTTTTAATTCATTTAGCTAATTTGTCATAGTATTTGCCTCCATGTTTCTAAATGATTGGCTCATATTTCAAGTTTTCACAAATTTAGATATTTCTGTAATTAAAGGGTACTTTAAGTCTCCTACACTTCTCCTCCCAAAAAATCATTTCAAATTATTGCAAAAATACCCTCCCTCTTATCCTCTCAAGAATTTTACATTAAAAAAAACTTTAGTAAAATCAATAGTCAGTGTTTATATTATTATGGTGATTCAAGTACTATTATTCAGTGTGGCATACAGAATAGATTCTAAAGATATGCCACAAGATTCATGTCCTTCCTTCGGTTATTCAATGAAACACTAATTTAGATACTGCTGTGAAATGATTTTGCAGACAAAATTAAGATTGCTAATCAGCTGGCTTTAACTAGAGAGATTATACTGGAGTATCTGAAAAGCCACATATAATTACAGGAGCCCTTAAAAAAAGAAGAGGAAGGCAGAAGACCCACTTAAAGAGATGTGGCAGAAAACTAGGCAGGAGAAATGAGGCAGACTTGGAGAACAGAGATTCAAAGTGTGAGAGGGACTCCACCCACTACTGCTGGCTTTCAACACGAAGAGGACCAGGAGCCAAGGAATGCAGGTGCCCTCTGAAACCGGAGAATGGACCTTGGAAAACAAAAGCCAGCAAGAAAACCAGCATAGAGCTGGATCCTGCCAACAACCTGAGTGAACCTGGAGGCAGATTCTCTCCCATATCCTCCAGATTAAGGGATCAGACACCTAGATTTTAGCTCAGAGAGGCCCTAAACAGACACTTAGGGCTCCATCCATGTCCATGCACTTCTATCTACAGAACCATACTATCTAATAAAAGAGTAATATGCAAATTAACCGTCACTCCACTACAAAAATGGCGGCAGCCATAGCCACAAGATGGCAGCGCCCAGTACTCTTAGCCCCGGAGTCCCCCAGTCCGCCCAGCAGTGGCAGTCCGGGGTGTCATGCCCAGCATGATCCCCGGCCACAGCCTGGGATGGGTCTCAGGCCAGCAGAGCCTTGCACCCCCGCCACATGATCTTCTGCCACAGCGTGGGCTGGGGTCTCAGGCCCGCGGGGCCCCGCACTCTGGCCACGTGATCTTCTGTCCAGCAGCGGCAGCCTTGACTGGGGTCTCAGGCTGGCCGGGGTGCACCCCCTGCGGCGCGATCCCTGGCCAGCAGCGGCAGTCCAGGGTGTCCGGCTGGGAGGCACCAGCGCCCAGCATGATCCCCGGCCACAGCCTTGGCTGGTCTCAGCCTGGCCTGGGCGTTCACCCCCTGCAGTGCCATCCCTGGCCAGGCTGAGACAGCAGCCTGGGCTGGGATCTCAGCCTGGCCGGGGCACGCACCCCCAATGGCGCCATCCCCGGCCAGGCTCATATGGCAGCCTGGGCTGGGGTCTCAGCTTGGCTGGGCTGAGGCGGTAGCCTAGGCTGAGGTCTCAGCCTGGTCAGGGCGCCATCCCCGGCCAGGTGTGGCAGCCTAGGGTCTCAACCACTGAGTCACACCAGCCAGGCAGATATGGAGGAATCTTAAATGTTTCTTTTTTAAAAATATATATTTTATTGATTTTTTTACAGAGAGGAAGGGAAAGGGATAGAGAGCTAGAAACATCTATGAAAGAGAAACATCTATCAGCTGCCTCCTGCACACTCCCCACTAGGTATGTGCCCCCAACCAAGGTACATGCCCTTGACCGGAATCGAACCTGGGACCCTTGAGTCTGCAGGCCGATGCTCCATCCACTGAGCCAAACCAGTTAGGGCTGTCCAATATGCTAAAGAAAAAACCCTATCTAATAAAGAGGGAATATGCAGGGGTGGGCATTTGGGGGTGACCGAGTTGTCAGGGGAGGGCAGTTGGAGATGATCAGGCTGGCAGGGGAGCAGTTAAGCATCAATCAGGCTGGCAGGGGAGTGGTTAGGGGGTGATCAGGCTGGCAGGCAGAAGTGGTTAGGGGCAATCAGGCAGGCAGGCATGCGAGCAGTTGGGAGCCAGCAGTCCTAGATTGTGAAAGGGATGTCCGACTGCCTGGATTGGGCCTAAACAGGCAGTCAGACATCTCCCGAGGGGTCCCAGATTGGAGAGGGTACAGGTTGGGCTGAGGGACAACCCCCCATCAGTGCACGAATTTCGTGCACTGAGCCTCTAGTGAGATAATAATTGGATATTTTTATGAGTTGGTAAAGTCTGTAGTAACTTGTTATACAGCAATAGGAACCTGATACATGCATCAATATATACATAGACTATATATACAATACAATCACTTTTCATTTACTAACATGTCTGAATGCAGATCACTCTGCACTTGTCATACAGCAATCGCCATGGCCATTTCCTTCGACTTCCTATGCTGGACCCACTGTTTCTCTAAAACCCAGAACTACTTCTCTCTTTCTCTCTCTCTCTCTCTCTCTTTTTTTTTTTTTTTTATTTGGAGGGTATTCTCCAATAGCTTCCTGAGAGAAAGAGTACCAAGAAATTGTCTGAATATAGAATTTTAGCTTGCAAATCATTTCTCTTCAGGATTTTGAAAAACAGTGTCCAGTCTTGTTCAAAAGTTCAGTGTCATTCTCATGCTGGTTCCTCCACATGAAAGTTCTCCCTCTCTCTTTCTCCCTCTCTCTGTCTCTCAGCTTTGTTTTCTCCAGTAGGTCATTGTTTTCATCCCTAGTATTTGAAAATTCCCTATGCTGTGTCTTACTGTATTTACTTTTCCCATTAATTGTGATTACTACTTGGTTAGACCTTTCAACATGGAAATTTATGTTTATCTAAAACGTTTTCTTAATTATTTCTTTTTTTCTTTCTCCCCTCATGTTTGCTGTTTTTACTTTTTCAGTTAATGATAAATTGAATAGCTTAGTGTAATACATAAAATTATTTTAAACATTTTTCTCTCCTATTACATATATTTATTTTTTTGTTCTGTTTTTTTGGTGTGTGTGTTTTTGTTTCTTTGCAGGTTTTTTTTTTTGTTTCTGGAGAATTTTCTCAAGCTTATCTTAAAAACCCTCTTTTGCCATTTTCATTTCTATCATGTTTTTAATTTGCAAGCATTCTTATTGTATACATATTTCTAAGGTTTTTTATTTTCTGAACATTTTCTTAATCTATGGTGGAAATTTATTCTCTCATATCTCTAAAGAGATGTTGTAATTTATAGTACTGGCTTGTTTTGGTTCTCTGTGATTTTTTCCTTCCTATAGCAATAATCTATATCCTATATAATAAAAGAGTAGTATGCAAATTAACCATCACTCCGCTACACCCACAAGCCATGCCCAAAAGCCACGCCCACCAGCCAATCAGGAGCAAATATGCAAATAAACCCAACCAAGATGGCTACAGCCACAGAGAGCAGGAGGCAGGCTTGGGTTTCCCGGGCGATGGAGGAAGCCAAGCTTTCCGCCTGCCCTTGCCAGCCTAGGCCTCCACTCAGGGCTACAAAGTTTCAGTGAGAGAAGATACATAAATCCAAACTGAAATGGCGGGAGCCACAGAGCTGGAAAGAGCAGGAGGCTAGGGTTGCCCCTGGTGATGGAGGAAGCCAAACTTTCCGCACACCCTGGCAGGCCCAGGCCTTGCTTAAGGCTATAAAGTTTCAATTATAGAAGATACATAAATCCCCCAAAAAATGGCTGCCGCCACAGAGCAAGCAGAAGGCTTAGCTCCACTCCAGGCTACAAAGTTTCAATTGTAGAAGATAAATAAACCCCAGATACCAGGGCCTCCAGTTGGGTCACCAGGGGGCGTGGCTGGCCTGCAAACCACCACAGGCCCCTCACCCAGGCCGCCTCATGCCCCAAGGGAACCCCCACCCTGATCCGGGACACCCTTCAGGGCAAACCAGCTGGCCCCCACCTGTGCACCAGGCCTCTATCTTATCTAATAAAAGAGTAATATGCAAACTGACCATCACTCCAACACACAAGGTGGCTGCCCCCATGTGGACACAAGATGGCCACCACAAGATGGCCAGCAAGGGAGGGCAGTTTGGAGGGACCAGGCCTGCAAGGGAGGGAAGTTGGGGGTGATCAAGCCTGCAGGGGAGGGCAGTTAGGGGTGACCAAGCCGGCAGAGGAGGGAAGTTAGGGGCGACCAGGCCTGCAGGGAAAGGCAGTTGGGAGGGACCCAGGCCTGCAGGGGAGAGCAGTTGAGGGGGACCAGGCCTGCAGGGGAGGGCAGTTAGGGGTGACCAGGCCTGCAGGGGAGGGCAGTTGGGGGGGGGGGGACCCAGGCCTGCAGGGGAGAGCAGTTGAGGGGGACCAGGCCTGCAGGGGAGGGCAGTTAGGGGTGACCAGGCCTGCAGGGGAGGGCAGTTGGGGGGGGGGACCCAGGCCTGGAGGGGAGAGCAGTTGGGGGGGACCAGACCTTTAGGGGAGGGAAGTTAGGGGCAAACAGGCTGGCAGGGGAGCAGTTAGGCATCAATCAGGCTGGCAGGGGAGTGGTTAGAGGGTGATCAGGCTGGCAGGCAGAAGCGGTTAGGGGCAATCAGGAATGCAGGCAGGCGGGCAGTTGGGAGCCAGCAGTCCTGGATTGTGAGAGGGATGTCCGACTGCCCATTTAGGGCCGATCTTACGGGATTGCACATCCCTCGAGGGGTCCCAGATTGGAGGGAGTGCAGGCTTGGCTGAGGGACACCCCCCTCCCCCGTGCATGAATTTCGTGCACCAGGCCTCTAGTATATATAAAGAGGTAATATACAAATTTTCTGTTACTGCGTCACAGTAACGACAATTCAACAGGCTGGGCAGGGCTGTGCATAGCGAGGGGCAGGGCTGCGTGTGCAGCCGGTCACCAGCAGATGCAGGGAGAACCTCTAGGTCCCTACCCCTGCTCCCACAGGCGCCAGTGGCTCACTAAGGCCTACCGCTGAAGCAGCACAGCCACCATGGAAGCAGCGCAGTTCCCTCCCGCCAGCTCCCGTGGAAGCAGCGCGGCTCCCACCTGCTCCCGCGTCTGTGCTGGGCTCCTGTTGGCTCCCGGGGAACCAGCGGGCGGCCTATTGCGCGTGATATCACGCACTGGGCCACTAGTTGTAGTATAATTTTCTATAGAAATAACGGAAAATATTTTACTCTTTTTTTTGCTGTCATGGTTAATAGAAAGATATATTTTGAGTATTTAGGGTTGAAATGCATAAAATGTGTCCTTAGGCAGTTGTTTTTTATGTTTATAAGAAAAAGCACAGGAATTTTTATAAATTCTATTTGCACAGTTTATATATTAAAACAGGAAACATAATTGTTATCATTGACTATGCTTCATTATTGAATACTTTACTGATATAAGAAAACTTTAATTTTGAATAGACATCAATAAGAAGAAAATCTCCCCTATGTCTAGTAACTGGGTGGTCCACTCTGGATATCCATTCTATATATCTGAATCTGTTTCTCCTCCATTACCCAGGTGCTTCTAGTGCTGACACCATTGGAAGTGTTTGAATTATATGGACTCTGGCTCTGTAGTATGTTACCATGCCTGGGGAGTCAGCTTGCTGAGTAGTAGTAGTAGCATTACTGGAAGTCACTTTTCTATCAGGACAGCTGGCAGTAATTTAACTCTACACAATCATTATCATGAATGGTATGCCTGCAATGCCTCTAAACTTACACTAAATCATCTTCTCTTTATTTATATCCAAGAAATACCTGCAGATCCTTAAACACCACCTACAAGAGGGAAACTAGGATGAAAGTGAAGTCAAAGTGAAAACAGACAATGGTCTTACCTGATTGTAATGGCGAGAATATTGCCAACATATATGACCATGTGAACATATTGCTGGGTCCCTCCCAAGACCTTGGCAGGAGTCTATGCACGTGAGAAGCCCTTAAGATTAAGCTTTGTAAGTTTCATGACAAATCCACTCCTGCAACAAATTTGCTTTGGGTACCCATCCAGGAAACTGATTGGAAATATAGATTTTGCCCTCGAAAGCCTAGGAAATAGATCAGGATTGTACATTAAATAAATCAACTTCAAGTCAAACCTGTACCTCAGTCTGAAATTCACTCTGTTATGCAGCCCACATGAGAGCCAGCTGTGTTATCCAAAACAGGCTATCAGAAGTTAAACAATGAGATGAAACTTCAGCATTAGAGAGATGCTTTAAACATGAATGTTAACCTACTCCCATTGTGAAATATATAGGGGAAAATAAAATTAAAAAAATTAAATCCTCTTTTGAATTGAAGTACAATTAAATAAATGGCTCCTAAAGGAGAGCCTAAATCATATTACCTTATGTATAAGAATTGAACTTCAGTGAAAAGCCAAGCGCTATCTTTCTCAGGCTCTGCTAATGTCATTTAGAAGGTTTCAAACCCTCAGGGAGGAATTGGCTTCCTCTGGGATGTGCAACTTGGACTATCTTTCACTGAAAAGGGCACAGTTAATTCAAGAAAACCAGTGTTAGGTTAAATCAAGGCATAAACTCTCACAAACTTTACTTGTAAATAGTAGAAACAGTGAATGGTGCACATAATGTTATTGATCACTGGCCTCATATATAACCCATTTAGAAGACAAATGAATTCCTTGTTCTTGGAGCAGTTTTTCAAGGCAAAATTACATTCTCAGAACTCAATAGTTACAGTTGCCAAAATGCGAAGCAATGATTCAGTTTTATCTGGGTGTAAGAAGGTAGATGAAAAGAAAAAAAACAAAGTAGGTTTCAGCTTCAGCAGATATCAATCAATGTATGCCAATTTCTTAGAGCCCATGATTTTAGACTTTAATTCAGTTGTGGAACTTTCTCATCCAGAGATTTTGAAGGGCATATTTACTATATCATTTGGGGACAAGTGAGCTGAATGATACCCTACCTGTAAAAACCAGCTTCTGTGCCAGAGGGTGATATTCAGATTGTTGGTACCTTTTTTGCAAAGTGTAGAGTGTGCTATTAATTTCATCCCAGATCCCCGGTCTTCCTATGGCTGCCATCCTTTCCCATGGTCCATTTTCCCTACGGGGCCCAGCCCTCTGGCACTCAGTGCTGCTTCTTCTTTGTTAGAACGTTCTAGTGACTAGTCTCGCACTTCAATGAGAAGGCATTTTCACTAGTGTGCCACAGCGGTCATTTCTACTACCTTTTGCCATAGAACGGCTTGGGCTGAAGGAAACTGCCTGTTGGGAAATGTCATTAATTATCAGAAAGGCTGATTGCCAGGCTTCACACTAATAACATATATCACTTTGTAGTACACATGAACATTAACAATTTTGTGATTTAAAAAATAGGTTCTGTGTATTGGTACCTAAAACTGTCTATCTAGCCTTGCTTCAGCCTAGGCTGAAATACTATCAAATTACGCAAGTTCTTTTTCCAAAGGAAATGAGGAGAAAAATATTTTCATTGACAAAGTCTCTTTCCAATTCATCCTAGATAATAAAAGCTTAATATATTAAGTGTCCAGTCATCCCGTGACCAGTCGACTATTCAACCAATCAAAGCGTAATATGCTAATGATATGCTAAGGCCACTCAACCACTCGCTATGACATGCACTGACCACTTGGGAGCAGACGCTCCAACCTGTAGGTTAGCTTGCTGCTGGGATCCAGATGATTGGAATGAGCGAGATGGGCCGGACATGCCCTGGAGCCCTCCCTCGGTCCCTCCCCAGCCCCGATTTTGCACTGGCGGGGTCCCTTGGCCTGGCCTGTGCCCTCTCGCAATTCGGGCCACTCCCCTTGGGCTCATGGCTGGCGAGTGCTGCTGGGGCAGCATGAGCCTCTCCTGATCCAGACTGATTGAGCGTGAGCCCATGGCAGGTGCAGTGGGGCTGGGATGAGTGGGAGTAGCAGGTAGGAGCTGCAGGCAGCTTTGAACTTCGGGTTTCAGCCCAATCCTTGTAGGCCACCCAGAGGGACCCCACCCGAACATTAATTCATGCAACGGGCCTCTAGTCACTTATAAAAGCCACCTCCCCTGTTCTGGGGAGAAGTGCGAAAGGGAAAGGGTTATTCTCATGAAACTCCCCACTAGGAAGGAAGTATGTGGAATGTTGAAGAAACAATAGTTTTCCTGTAAATTGTGTTCTTATGCCTGGCAATTTTTTCATATTTAAATAGGCATCCAGCCCAGCCAGCATGGCTCAGTGGTTGAGTATCAACCTATGAACCCAAGAGGTTGTGGTTTGATTCCCGGTCAGGGCACACACCTGGGTTGCAGGCTGGGTCCCCAATGGTGAGTGTACAAGAGGCAGCCAATCAATAATTCTCTATCATCATTGATATTTCTATCTCTCTCTCTCCCTCTCTCCATTCCCCTTCCTCTCAGAAATCAATTAAAAAAATATGTTGTTTGTTTTGTACAATATAATAGTCATTTCATCATAGAATGTACAAATTACCAGATTTTTAAAATCATTTTCCTTAGGTCAGTCTACTGCTCCTAAATGTATTTTTTTACTTTCCTGTCTTGAATATAATTCTATGTTAGTGTTCTGGGATATGAGAAATGGAAATAAAATGGAGTTTCCATTTTTCAGAAGACAATCCCATGCTCCAGTCTTATGTATTAATGTTACACTTGATGATGATATCAGGTGTCCCCTGATGTAACCGTACTATCACAAAGAGTTGTGAAGATTGGACACCAAACAACCCTAGGTGATGTAATTCACATAGATTATTCAGTGTGGCACTGTCCAAGTCTGCGTATTATATAACTAGATGTAGTAATCCTTGGACCTAGGCTTCCTGTCAGAATCTGCTTTTGCCCTTGAAACACAATATTCTTAAGGTATATTTACCTCCTTGGAAATGGGTGAGAAGTGAGTAAAAGACAATAAAACAACAATAAAAACACACCTCAATATATTGTCCTGTCACTGTAGTGCATACAAAAAAATACAAGTAATATCCTATATAATAAAGAGGTAATATGCAAACTGACCCTCATGCCCTCACACAAGATGGCCGCCCCCATGTGGTCAAAGATGGCTGCCACAAGATGGCCGGCAGGGGAGGGTAGTTGTGGGTGATCAGGCCAGCAGGGAAAGGCAGTTGTGGGTGACCAGGCCTGCAGGGGAAGGCAGTTGGGGGTGACAGGGGAAGGAAGTTGGGGGTGATGGGGCTGGCAGGTGAGGGCAGTTGGGAATGACTGGATCGGCAGGGGAGGGCAGTTGGAGGTTATTGGGACAGCAGGGGAGGGCAGTTGGGGGTAATCGGCCTGGCCAGGGAGCAGTTAGACCTCGATCAGGCTGGCAGGGGAGTGGTTAGGGGGTGATAAGGCTGGCAGTCAGGTGAGCGGTTGGGAGCCAGCAGTGCCAGATGGTGAGAGGATGTCAGACTGCCAGTTTAGGCCCGATCCCACAGGCAGTCAGACATCCCCCGAGAGGTCCCAGATTGGAGAGGGTGCAGACTGGGCTGAGGGACACCCGCCCACACCCCCACCCCCGCAGTGCACTAATTTCATGCACTGGGCCTCTAGTATTGTCTATAAAAGTAAAATAGACAACAAAAACATTGTGAACGGCTGAATATAGTTGTAAAATTAAATGCAGCAGTTATGGAATTATCTAGAGAGGGAAGAAGTCCAAATAAAAGATCAAAAAAGTCTGATAGTCAATGCCATAAAGAGTACAGGGCCAAGAGCTCCGAGGTCAGAGTTCTTATTTTTAATCTTCCTAGGATGCATTGCCCGTGTGTTTTAAAAGGAAGATTAAACTAACTGATCATTAAGAACTCATGCTACGTTTAGATTTTTTGATTATAGTAAGTAGTGCAAACCCTTTCAATTCCTAGGTCCTAAGAATGTAACATTGACGAGTGAATGCCTTCATTGTTGTTTTTAAAACAAGCTTTCGGTAAATGTTGTTTCTGCTCACAGCAATCTTATACTGACTTATTTTACTTTGTATTCTTCTCATTTGTGAAAGAGGAGTCTTTGGTTTGATTTTCTTTTTTTCTGGAAGTCACTGCAAATTTAATTTCCCTTTAAGCAATAGACTACTGGTAAAAAGAAAAAGAAAAGAAAAAAAAACAACAACACTCTCCTTCATCCCACAGTTTAAAAAGATTGAGAGTTTTAAAGGGGAAAACATTCAGTTCAGATAAGAAAGCCCCCGAGGCTCTGGGAAGGGAGGCCTAAATTTAGTAAGTGAGAGGTAGAACAGAAGTCTGACTTCTATTATTTGGCCTCCAGGGAAAATCCATTCTTTCTACATTCTCAGTTCTACCTCCCACCTTTATTTTCAATCTTGTTTCCATTTTCCTGAGAATACTTATCTACTCAGAACTCTGGGCTCAAGAACAGACAGCCACTTGTTGCCCTTCCTCCATCTAAGCCTCTCTTCTTCAAGTTAATTCTTTATCTTCTTTTAAAAAATATTCTAAATACATTCTTTGAAAGAACATTACATTTCTAAGAGTTTTTGGATTTTTTGTGTGTTTTTTTTTTTAGTAATAGATTAAAACTCATTGTCCAACATCTTAAGGAGCGATGAAAATGCAGACTGATGCACTGTATTTGATTATCACCATTAAACTCTTCAATACTTCATGGTTATTCATCACAAAATTTAGAGCAATGGGCAAAAAAAGAAAACAAGCACTATAACATCTAAGGTCAACCAGGGAAAAAGGTTGGCAGGAACAGACATACTATTTCGATGATTGCAACGAACATGTGAGGGGTTCGTCTCCTCCAGTGGCTGCTGGGGTGGAATTCATGTGATATTCCAAGAAAATGAATTTTCTGACACTTGCATGGGAGAATGGATGTTTTTTAAATCCCTGAGTTTCCAAAGACCCATCTCTCTTAGTCCAGTCATAGAAGAAGTGTAGCTGGGGTTTCAGTAAAGCTAAAATCAGAGCCAGTGTCCAGACTTTCCTTTCCATGTTGGAGCAGAGTCCAGTCCAGCACCAGGCTAGTTTTTACTTGTGTTTCCCTCTGCAGTCCATTAATTCACGGCATGTGGGGTCCTCAGGGCTACATGGCAATGGAGGAAACACAGGCAAATACACACAAACCAGGAGCATGTGAGCAATAGGAGCAACCTCGGCGATACGAGAGAGAATACCTTTGTTTAGGTGATTATTCCCAAATGTGGGCATGCTTACAGTGGCCACACCCATTTTGGCCAACTATCTCTGTCCTCCGATTTGCTTAACAGGCAAATACCTTCCCCAGTTCCCCCAAATTTACTGGGCATATGCCTACCTTTCCCTTTGTTGGATTCCTTCCCCCAATATTTTGCATGGGATAGGCCCCCATGTCCCCGGGGGGGTGTGAAACTGCAGCTTCCTGGTGAAGCTCTCCGAATGAAGTGCTTATACTATCTGGCCTTCCCTTTGCTTCTTTCCTATTATTAAGAACTAGCTAATCACAACATTATCAATGAAATCCCAACAGACTCTGTCTTTAGACTTCATGTTCTAGTAGAGCTAAGAAAACAAACTCAAGCTTTTGAGAGATTCTATTTAAGAACAATGAGTACAAAGGAGCATTGGACTCACACCTTCCTAGAATCCAAATGGAAGTCCAGTTAACTTTTGTTTTTTTCCTACTACTAGTGCTAGATTTCTCATGAATGAAGAGGACATTTTATTGCAAAGATAAATAAGACCACATTTGATTTGACATATCAATATGTTTTTCTTTAACTTTAATTCTTAATTTAAAATGCAGTGTAGTTATTCAGCATTCTTTAGGAAGGCTAATTGTTTATCAATATAATAGAAAACTATAAGAAGAAAAAGAATATCTTACATTTTGGTAACCATATTAAGACCTATTTTCCATATAAAATTTAATAGGATCCTGTGCTCTCTGCTTAGCATGGTTAAACAATTTTGTTTGCTTTGTTTTCTATAGGTGGCATTGCTGCTGCTTTTGTCTTTTTCACCCTATTTCTCCAATCTAAAATCTTTCCCTTTCCCTGTCCTAGCTGGTTTGGCTCAGTGGATAGAGCGTTGGCCTTCGGACTGAGGGGTCCCAGGTTCGATTCCAGTCAAGGACATGTACCTTGGTTGCGGGCACATCCCCAGTAGGGGGTGTGAAGGAGGCACCTGATTGATGTTTCTCTCTCATCGATGTTTCTAACTCTCTCTCCCTCTCCCTTCCTCTCTGTAAAAAATCAATATATATATATATATATATATATATATTGTCTTTCCCTTTCCCTACAAATGTTTTTTTCTTGTTCTGTGCAATTCCTATCCATTTTTTTGATGCCTGGTTTATAATTTTCACTTCTTCCAGGAAGCTTTTCATGAATACAACGGCCCACAGTAGTAAGTGCATCTTGCTGTTTACTATCATATTGTTGATGATCTGTCCTGCTTGACAAAGCACACTGTATTGTCTGAAGCCCAAGATTAGAAGTCTTGGTACATGGGTTCAAGTTTTGACCTACCACTTATAATTTCTGAAGCTATGCTTTTCAATCTCTAAAATTAATTGAAAAATTTTTCAGTTTTCATGTGTGTTGAGAGTTGAATAAGGAAAAATATGTTAATGTGCAACATGTCACCTGTGTGTCGTAACCTACAGTATGTTAAAAAAACATACTGTAGATTATAAAAATAGGGACTAAATTCCCTGAAATCCCTTCCAAGCCTGATTTTTTGAACAATATAGGTGCTTAATAAAGATATTTTGCTTGATTGAGTCCCAAATAGTTTAAAACAAGTCTCAATCTGTTTGTATTTTTTCTAATACATGTAATAAATAGTAGATGTTCATAGCCATTATATAGTTATATAACATGCTACTATATTACATTTTAGACTTCCTTTAGAAAGAGCTTAGCTTTGTAAAAATAGGGAAAACATTTATGGAAAGTTATTTGTATTGTTTACTATAAACTAACAATTTTTTGCTTGCTACTTATCTTGGAAATATGAACAAAGATAATTTGAGGGGAATAAATCTATTTTCAAGGTCATTGAAAACATTTAGTTGAAATATTATTTTTCATACTATTTGGTGGAATCTCTATAAGGTGCTACAAATACCACCTCTAAAAATGCTAACCCCAAATATTAAGTATGATATAGTTTCACTTTGTCAATTTTTATGTGATAAACTACATATAACATTTATCATCTTAACCATTTTAAGGTTCATAGACCTATGAACCAGGAGGTCAAGGTTCAATTCCAAGTCAGGGCACATGCCCAGGTTGCAGGCTCAATCCCCATAGGGAGGCATGAAGGAGGCAGCTAAACAATAATTCTCTCTCATCATTGATGTTTCTATCTCTTTCTCCCTCTCCATTACTCTCAGAAATCAATAAAAATGTATTTTTAAAAACACTAAAAAAAACCGTGAATCTTTATACCCATTAAACAGTAACTCTCTGTTCCCTGCATTCCATAGTCCCAAACAACTACTATGCTATCTTCTGTCTCATTGATTTTTACTGCTCTAAGTAACTCGTATAAGTGAAGTCTTATAATATTTGTGGGGTTTTTTGTGACTAGATTTTTTCACTTAGCATAATATTCTCAAAACGCATCCATGTGGTAGCATATTACCGAATTTACTTCCTTTTTAAGGCTGAATAATATTCCATTGTGTGTATATAGCAAATTTGTTTTGTTTTGTTTTTCTTCATTCATCAGTGGACACTTAGGTTGCTTTCATGTTATAATTATTGTAAGTAATGCTACCACAAGCATAGGTATACAAATATCTCTTCAAGACCTTCCTTTCAATTTTGGGGTATAAACCCAGAAAAGGAATTTATGGCACCTAAAATATTCTAAATATTCAGCCTTGTTTAGAACTTGATTATGTCTCTCCTGGGTTCTTAAAACAACCTTCCAACTTTGCCTCAAGAATTGTACACACTAACCATGTCCTCATACAGACAGAGGACTATTTCAATAATACAAATTTGTTCATATGCTTGCCTTAATTAAAACCACTAGATGATGTCCCATTGTCTTTAGAATGAAGTCCAAATTCTTTTGGGAGCTCTACAAGCTCCTTGGGTAACTAAATGCACACTGTATCTTCAGACATATTTTTACACATTTCCTTCAAAACCTTACTCTCCAGCCATATTACATTTCCACTCAAAACACCAATGTTATTTTCTGCCTCCAGCCCATAGCTTGTGCTACTCTATCTTCCCCAATCACCTGGCAATTCAATCTTTATATTAATTATAAATCGTGTTTCCTCTCTAAAACTTTTTCTGATGCCACTCTGCAAAGCAGGTGAGTGGCTCTTCCACCATATGTTGCCATAGCACAGACCATACTCCCTATAGTAACACTCAGCATAATTTATTCTATTCAGGTTGTATGTTATCTGTCTCTCCTAATAGGGCAGTGGCAACATCTGTAGCCCCATTCTGCGCCTCACTCAGAGTGGTCAATTAGTCTTTATTTGTTTGGTGACAAGCAAACTGGAAGGCTGCAGGAATAGCTGCAGCATTTACATACTCCCAGGAGACTCCTGGAACTCATAGGAATTTGAGATAACAAAAAGCCCATGGGTTGACATCTGACCTCAACTTTTCTGTTAAGATTTTAACTCAGCTAAGTCTGTTAATTTTGGGTTCAAATATGAAGGAAAAGAGTAATATGAAAGTCCACATATGAAATGTTACAATAGTATTGGTGTTTATTTTTAAAATAAAAAATATAATTACACATTTTGTGTTCTTTTTTAGTTTGTTGTAAAGAGAAGCTATTTTTCTAATAAGAACATATTTTTGACCTCTACACTTTCACCTCTCACATATATATTTAGGATTGCATAATTATATGAAAATAGGAGCCCACAAAAAAATTCTCTTAATGCATGTATAGTTTTTGTGTAGCTAATTATGTAAATATGTATTGTTTGAGTGAGAGTAAATAAATTGGTCTCCCTTTTGTGTTTCATCTTTTATAATCATTTCTCCAATGTTTATAAAATTCTCTAAGCAGTAATTTCTTTTTTTTAGGTAATCTGATATCAGTTTATTAAACAGAATAAAACTATGTTCTTTAGTCATAGTGGGATATATATGGATTCTGGGGACCATTTTCATATATCTGAGAATAACAGAGTGGTACATTTTCTTTATAATGTATTCAAGATGTGTAAGTTTCTATAATTAAAGAAAAGGTAAAAAGAATCAATACATTTTCACAAAGTCTATATGTTCAGAACATAAAACTACAGTTGTCACAAAAGTTCCTTAAGTCATTAAATTTCCAACTTTCAAACTTACATAAAAAATGTTAAATACTACCTCAAATAAATGAACTTTATTATTGTTTATAGTTTGCCCCCACCCCCCACCCCTGTATTATAATCATTATCATTTTTATTTCTTGACTAGAGGCCCGGTGCACGAAATTCTTGCACGGAGGGGGGATTCCCTCAACTCAGCCTGCACCCTCTCCAATTGGGGACCCCTTGTGGGATGTCCGACTGCCATTTTAAACCGATAGTCAGACATACCTCTCACAATCTGGGACCACTGGCTTCTAACTGTTCACCTGCCTGCCTGCCTGATTGCCCTTAACTGCTTCTGCCTGCCAGCCTGATCACCCCTAACCACTCCCCTGCCAGCCAGATCGATGCCTAACTGTGCCCCGGCCAGCTCGATTGCTCCAAACTGCCCTCCCCTGCTGGCCTGATCACCCCTAACTGCCCTCTCCTGCAGACCTGATGTCACCCCCAACTGCCCTCCTCTGCTGGCCAATTTGGTTCAGATTGGTCAGTTCCAATGCCAGCGTCAAAAGCTTCACTTCCTAGGCAGCCATTGGCTCCCCACAGCACCCAGATTTGGTTCTCATTGGTCGGTTCCTATGACAGTAAGTGTCAAAAGCTCCGCCTCCTAGACAGCCACTGGCTCCCCACAGCACCCAGATTTGGTTCTCATTGGTCAGTTTCAATGCCAGTGTCAAAAGCTCCACCTCCTAGGCAGCCATTGGCTCCCCACAGCACCCAGATTTGGTTCTCATTGGTCGGTTCCTATGCCAGTCAGCGTCAAAAGCTCCGCCTCCTAGGCAGCCATTGGTTCCCCACAGCAACCACCTTTGGTTCTGATTGGTTGGTTCCTATGCCAGTCAGCATCTCCAGGCCTATCTCTGGTCCTGATCAAAGAGGCAGGGCTTAACAGCAGCCCTGGTGGAGGCCAGGAGAGAAAGAAAAGCCTGGCTGCTGGCGAAGATCAGAAAGAAGGAGGGAGAGAAAGAGAGAGGTAAGTACACTGATCAACAGCTTCCACTGAGGCTGCAGATCAGACCCTGACTCACTTTCTGGGTCTCAGCCACCTAAGCAGTCAGTGCTGGGTCGCCAGGCTGCAGCTGGGGAACCCAGCACTGACTTCCGGATGGTCTGCGTTTGGTCGCAGGCTCGGCCCCTTCCCAAGCCCCAGGCTTTAGGCTTGGGAAGCGCCCCTCCCCCCGCACCGCCCCTCCGATCGCAGGCTTGGCCCGTCCAATGGCCGGCTGGGAGTGACCTGGGTGCCAGGAGGTTCCCGGGACCCAGGTATGTATGCAAATTAACCTCCATCTTTGTTGGGTTGATTTGCATACTCACTCTGATTGGCTGTGGGCATAGGAGGTAGGGTCAATTTACATGTTTATTATTAGGTAAGATTTGTTGGGAAAAGGTTTATGTGTTCCTCCTTCTAACTGGGGTCTATGTCTAAAGTTTAATAAGACCAAAAGTGAAATGCCTCATTTATCTTATTCCCCTCGGGTACTCCAATTCACAGAGTTGAAAGTTAGCTCTGATTTTTCTTTGGGGATCTTACTGCACTAATGAGCACTCAGGTGTAATACCTGGAAGAAGTTTTGCAGGTGGAAATTTTTACTTATGGTGAGAACAAGCATGCAATCCCAGTGCAAAGTGATTTATTACAGCTTTTTGCAACACCAGCAAAATGGTTCATACTTGCCAATTTTTGCTTTATGTGCAAAACTTTTTAAAACAGAAGTCACTGTATTCTTGGTATTAATTATGGTAGCATTTTCAAAAAGCATAAGTTCAGAGAAAAGTTTGGGTGTTTTTAAGGACAACTGTTCTTGAAGCAACATGACAGTGGTCTTGGTAGAAGGCTTTTCATTACTTATAATCATACTAGAGGCCGGTACACGGATTAGTGCACTGGTGGGGTCCCTCAGCCTGGCCTCACCCTCTTGCAATCTGGGACCCCTCAGAGGATGTCGGACTGCCAGTTTTGGCCAAATCCCCGGGATCGGACCCAAACTGGCAGTCCGACATCCCCCGAGGGATGTAGTAGTGCACGAAGTGGCAGGGGAGGAGCCAGAGTCTGGGCCAGGTACTGCGCTGCTCCCACTCATGCTGGCCCCACTGCACCTGCCGCCACCACCACTTGGTATCGTTGCTGCAGAGGCGGTAGAGGCTCACGCTGCCGCAGCTGCCCGGCATCTGGCGCCCGTTGGTCAGCTGAGTGGTGCTCTCGTTGTGGGAGTGCATTGACCACCAACGGGGAGCTCCTGCATTGAGCATCTGCCCCCTGATGGTCAGTGCGTGTCATAGCGACTAGTTGACCGGTCATTTGGTTGATCGGTCGTTTGATCTCTTAGGCTTTTATATCTAGATATTTTAAGATATCCCAGGATACCATACAATCCTATCTACTAGAGATGATGGCTCTACTTGGAAAATATAAATATATGCACAAAGATTTCCTATTAATGCAAATTACTTTAAATTGCATTTACATCCACAGAAATGTGTTAATATATTACGTGACACAATCAGTGAATAATTTATCTTTACAAATATACATTTTAATGACTTTTTATATATTACATGGGCTTTTTAATTTCACTTTCTTAAGTTGTGAATTGGACTTTGTACATTTTGTGCTTAAAATTTTTATCTTGAAAGATGTAGTGGCCTCACTTATGATAGCATATTTCATTGTATTGTTTCTCTACAATAAAATAAATATGTATATTAAACATATCAGTGGTACAACAAACCCAGTTTGCCATTTTAAAGGTTTTATCACTCCCTCTGGGACAGTTCATCAGGGAAATATTATAATGTTTCCATTTTAACCAGAGGAAAGTTTCAAAAAAAAAAACCAACATTCTGTTTCTGCATTAGAAACCATTTTATCAACTGAATGATGATCAGTTTCCACTGCTTTCAGTACCTAAAACACATGGCTCTTGTAGCTCACACAAGAAGAACAATCTCCTCATAACAAATTTATTTGCTGGCATAAGCTATTCAGTGGTTTATACTCTACTCACAATAACTCTGAAGCTTCCTTGGAAAGGTCTACAAATATGAATCCACAGACTTACTGAATTAGAATCACAGTTTTAATATCACCCTCCCATAGGAAAATCACCTATGTGATATCAGTGTATTTAGATCACAGGATAGGAAAGTCTTTGGATCTTAAGATCCATAGTGGTGATGGTGGTTTTGATGATGATAATGATGATAGCTAAAACATAAAGGGTGACCGGCTGGTATAGCACAGAGGTTGTGCATCAACCCATGACCAGGAGGGCGCAGTTCAATTCCCAGTCAGGGCAGATGCCCAGGTTGCTGGCTTAATCCCCAGTAGAGGGCAAGCAGAAGGCAGCCAATCAACTTTCTCTCTCAATATTGATGTTTTTTATCTCTCTTTCCCTCTTCCTCCCTCACTGAAATCAATAAAAACATATTTTAAAAAATCATAAAAGTGTGTTTTAACCCCTTTATATCCTTAAAATTATATAAAATGAGTCTATTCTTTACACTATTTTTAGCAGAAGAAGAAACTAAAGCATAGACAGTTAATTAGCAAAAGGTCATAAAACTTTCCAGATCCAATACCTGTCAGTCTCTACCTCCATGAATTTCTTCATCACACACACACACACACACACACACCCCTCAGGTAACATCCCATCCCACGTGACTGTGTTTAAGGAAACATTACTGTAAACCCATATGCATTGCTCATATAACCACCTTAAATTTCCATTACGGGAAAGGGAGTCAGAACTCAGAATCTTTGCTTCAATTCAAGGAAGATAAACATTTATTTTGCAATCGTCTATGTATAATAACCGACACATGTTCTGCAACTCACTGACAACAAAAGCACAATTTCACAACTTACAATTTTCTTGTGCCTTTTGCAATTCATGTATCTTTACCCAAAACTTGCAATTTGGGGGGAATTTATTTGATGTATTAATTATATAAAAGACTGTCTTAAAATAAAAAGTATGAGGCATAGCCGAACTCAGTGATTCATGAGGACTGCTTTAACAAAGTACCTCAAGCTGGGAGCTTAGAACAGCAGAAGTTATTCTCTCACAGTTCCAGAGGCCAGAAGTCATCAGAAATGAAGGTCTTGTCAGTGTTGGTTCCTTCCGAGGGCAGAGAGGGAGAATTTGTTCATGACTCTCCAGAGCTTCCCATGCTGACGGTCAATCTCTGACATGCCTTGGCTTACAGATGCATCATTCCAATCTCTGCCTGTGTTTTCACATGCTATTCTCTGTGTGCCTCTGTGTCCAAATTTCCCTCATGTTGTATGAATACCAGTTGTACTGGGGTACTGGGTAAAGACCCACCTTAATGACCTCATCTTAATTAAATTGGCAAAAATTCTATTTTCCAAATTAGGTCACATTCACAGGCCTTGTGGTTTGGGAAGTTAACTTTTCTTTGGGGGTGTGGAGAGACAATTCAACCCATAATGCTACTTTTAATTATAAGCATATTTTCCTCACAATAATATTAAACACTAATTTGACCTCATTTTCAAAACATTCATTTAAAATATTACTCTTTATAATATGGTTAATATGTACCATGCATTTTACCTATACCAGTTCATGAAATTTTCACCATACATTTAAGCAGTAGGGATTTAGACCAGGAAAGTCTGGCTCCAGAACCTGCCCCATTGATCTTACACCGAATTCCTTCTTTATTCTCACACACTCCTGAATCGTTCCTCTTCTTTCTTCCTCGCCTCTCACTTTGCCACCTCAGAATTCTTCCAATTTGTCCTTCAGATCAATCTCTGTTGCCTCCATATACATTCTAGACATCTTTCATCATTGCTCAAAATTTACACAAGTGATATTGTTTTCTAATTGCAAGATATCGAAAAATGTAACTTAAACTAGTTTGCTGAAATACACAGGAATGGTAATGGGTGTAAGGGTCACTCTTTCAAGCTCTCAATGTTAAAAGTTGGGGTCTTATATAGAAAATAACAAAAGCAAACTATAAGGTCTAATAATTATTTTAGTAGAGATTCAGAGGTTTGGATTCAAAAGGGTTTGATAATGAATCTGTGCTCTGTTGCAAAGTAGCTAGCACACTGAGTTATATTTAATTTCTTTAAAATAAGATATATATGTGTGTGTGTGTGTGTGTGTGTGTGTATGTGTATGTATATATATATATATGAGTGGCCAGATTATTATGATCTCTGAACGCATAATAATCTGGACACTCTGTGTATATCCTATATAATAAAAGGCTAATATGCAAATTGTCCCCTTGACCAGGAGCTTGACCAATAGGCAGGCCGGCCAACCGCCCATGTCCCCTCCCCCTGGCCAGGCTGGCCAGACCCCACCCATGCACAAATTCATGCACTGGGCCTCATATATATATATATATATATATATATATATATATATATATATATAGAGAGAGAGAGAGAGAGAGAGAGAGAGAGAGAGAGAGAGAGAGGCCAGATTATTATGCGTTCAGAGATCATAATAATCTGGCCACTCAGTGTGTGAGTGAGTGTGTGTGTGTGTGTGTATCTTATCTAATAATAGACAAACATGTAAACTGACTGTACCTCCACTATGCCCACAGCCAATCAGAGTGAGTATGCAAATTAGAAGGCCAAAGATGGTGGCTGCTCAGCTGCTCCAGGCGCGGAGTGGCCAGGCAGGGCTGGACGCCTAGTATGAGAGGGAGGGCTGCTCCAGGCGCGGAGTGGCCAGGCGGGGCTGGACGCCTACCGTAGTATGAGAGGGAGGGCTGCTCCAGGCACAGAGTGGCCAGGCGGGGCTGGACGCCTAGTATGAGAGGGAGGGCTGCTCCAGGAACAGAGTGCCAGGCGGGGCTGGACACCTAGTATGAGAGGGAGGGCTGCTCCAGGAACAGAGTGCCAGGCGGGGCTGGACGCCTAGTATGAGAGGGAGGGCTGCTCCAGGCACAGAGTGGCCAGGCGGGGCTGGACGCCTACCGTAGTATGAGAGGGAGGGCTGCTCCAGGCACAGAGTGGCCAGGCGGGGCTGGACGCCTACCGTAGTATGAGAGGGAGGGCTGCTCCAGGCACAGAGTGCCAGGCGGGGCTGGACGCCTAGTATGAGAGGGAGGGCTGCTCCAGGCACAGAGTGGCCAGGTGGGGCTGGACGCCTAGTATGAGAGGGAGGGCTGCTCCAGGCACAGAGTGGCCAGGCGGGGCTGGACGCCTACCGTAGTATGAGAGGGAGGGCTGCTCCAGGCACAGAGTGGTCAGGCGGGGCTGGACGCCTACCGTAGTATGAGAGGGAGGGCTGCTCCAGGCACAGAGTGGCCAGGCGGGGCTGGACACCTAGTATGAGAGGGAGGGCAAGGGGCGAAGGGATCTATAGGAGCGAAGTGCCACAGCGAAGACAAGACTGCAAACTCCAGAGTTTGCAGCAAAGACAAAGATGGCAGTCTGCAGCGAAGATGGCAGACTCAGGCCGGAGTCTGCAGCAAAGCATTGAAGACGAACCGGCCAGTCTGCAGTGAAGATGAAGAAGGCAGACTCTGGCCAGAGCGAAGGCCTAGGTTCCCGGTGCTGGAGGAAAACCAGTGCTGGAAGCCAAGGGAAGGAAGGCCTATTGCACTAATCTCTTCATGCAACGGGCCTCTAGTATATATATATATTCCTTAAAATTCCCTTTTAACAGATTAGAAACCTGACATAGGTGAAGTTGGGTAACTCACTCCAGCTCAGATATCTAATTTAAAAAAAAAAAAAAAAAAAAAAAAAGCAGTCTTGAGCCTGCATTGGACTATCCCAGGGGTGGGCAAACTTTTTGACTCGAGGGCCACAATGGGTTCTTAAACTGGACCGGAGGGCCAGAACAAAAGCATGGATGGAGTGTTTGTGTGAACTAATATAAATTCAAAGTAAAGGAGTGGAGGGGAGAGCAAGAGAACCGGATAGAACAGCTGGATCTGGCCTGCGGGCCGTAGTTTGCCCACGGCTGGACTATCCCATACTACTTTTTGTAAAATTATTTCTAAGAATTAAATGAAATGATACATTTACAAATTATCTCCCTATGACCCCCCTTTTTTTAACTTTTCCTGTCCCGCCCCTCCCCCCTGCCCCCACTTAAAACATGTCTAAGTGACAATGCAAGGGCACATTCCAATTCTCAGTCATATTACATTCTCCCACTATTTTCAGTCAGATATCAACATTATATATGCTTATCTTTGACTAATCCTTATAAACGACATCGGAACTGAACCCCAAATAACAACAAGTGCATGAATAAATAAAAAAGAAACGTGATAATACTGTAAGATATATTTTTAAATATGCTCACATTTCCCTTTTAAATGGGACGTTAATAATTAGCACTTTGTGTTAAATATAAATATTCTGTTATATACATTTATCATGTTTATGGCTTACTGTGTTAATCAGCTTGGGTTGCTATAACAAAATGCCATATGCTAAGTGGCTTAGGAAGCAAGTATATTTCTCACAGTTCTGGAGGCTGAGAAGTCCAAGATCAAGAGCCCTCCTCCTGGCTCAGAGACAGCTGTCCTTTTGTTCTGCCTTCACGTGGCCTTTCCTGGGAGCATGTGGGAAAGGAGAGACAGAGAGACAAAGGAATAAAAATTTGAAAAAGTCAGAAAAAGAGAAACACATCTCTCCTCTTCTTCCAAGCCTTACAATCCTGTGGGATTCAAGCCCTTTATGAACTCATCTAAACCTAAGTACCTCCTAAAGGCCCTATCAACAAATTGGGAGTTAGGGCTTCACAATATAAATTTGTAGGGGAACACAATTCTGTCCATAAACTGATTCTATTCGTCTTACTTAAAATGATTCATATTTAGATAATATGAGAACTTGAAAGTAGGAAAAAAATGTGAAGCAGAATTTAAAATATATCATAATGAATGAATTCTAATTTTATATTTTATATAGTAAGTCTTAACTCTTTTATAATGATTATCATTAGATTGTCTTAGCTTGCCTTTGGCAATCTGTACTTAGATTTGAGTTTTCCCATAACATTAGGTAGAGACTGTTTTTGCTACCGTCACAAACACTACAGAGGTTGTTGGCATAATCTATTGTAATTAAATTCCCATTTATAGAAACTCTAGTGTTTGAATTAAGAGTGTTCTATTTCAATAAAACCTCGATATGCAAAATCTTATTATCCATGTTACTACTCAAATGTTAAAAAGCTCAGACTGAAAACATAGTTATATAGTCCATTTGCATTTAAGAAAAGAGCTTTAATAGAAAAAAATAAAATGTGCTATTTACCACATTGGTATTTTTGCAAGTCTTCTTGAAAAAAGCTTTTACCTTTCTGTTTTACAACCATATTAAAGCCAATTATAGAAGAAGTCAATTTTTAGAACAAAACCCATTGCTGTTAAGTCAATTGTCCTGGTCAAATTGTGCTTTCAGAGGAAGGTGTTGTGCTTAACAGGTATTGAGGAAGAAGTTTATGTTCATTTCAGAAGTCTCAGGGCCCCCCTCACAGTGTGAGCTGGTCGGGTAGGCTAGGAATCTCTGGGCTAGCGGATACACACAGTTTCCATTCCATTTTCTATACCTGTACCTCATTCCATCAGCATTTTCAGTAAAATGGGAAATATCAATTTAAATGCCCAAAATAAATACATAAACCATTCTTTAAATTGTTTGTTTGCTTGTTTTTGGTCTGGTTAGCAGCCAAAGAGAACATGCTTTTTTTTTTTTTTTATGTAAAGATGTAACTTACTTATAATTGCCTATTAACAAGGCTTACTATTTTATGATTTGATTTGATTTATGTATGTGGGAGTGATGACATTACTTGGATCAATCTATATTCTTTCATGTTTTGGGGGAGGGAGTGTGGGGTAGAGAGAAAGAAAGAGAGATAGAGAAAGGGGAGGGAGAGAGAGAGGGTGAAGTGGGAGAGAGAGGCGGGGAGAGAGAAAGAGAGATTTAGAGAGAAAGTTTCTTTGCCAAATACCATTTTAGGTTCTGAGAATGTCAAGATGAACCAACTCTTGTACTCTAGAAACCCACCATCTGCCAGGAAAGACAGAGACTACTTTAGTACCAGAAACTACTAAACTGTTGGATTTTATGAATTTGTTGGTACTATGAGAATAATATAATATGCTGCAGCAGCACAGAGCAGGGACTGATACATTCTCTCATGGAATAAGAAAACAAAGTCAGGAATGGCTTCATAGACAAGAATTAACTTTACCCAAAGAGAGGTCTGGGAGATAACTCTAAAGCCTTGGAATTTCCCAAGGTATAGGAATGTCTTTGTTATTAATCGTGAGCTACTGCACCACACTTGATAGTTGATGCTAATGAGATGAGTCAGGTTGGGAGGTGACTATGCCAGAAAGACCAGCCATGTGAACAAGTAACTGCATGGGCAATGATTCTATCAATTTTGCCTATATAATGAAGCTCCAATAAAAACAAAGGGCAACTAAATTCAAGTGAGCTTCCTGGGTTGGCAATCCTCTATGTATATCATCATACACAGATAACAGAAGGGCAATGCTCTACTGAGGAAATGAGAGCTTTTCTTTTTTTAAATATATTTTATTGATTTCAGAGAAGAAGGGAGAGGGAGAGAGATAGAAACATCAATGATGAGAGAGAATCATTGACGGGCTGCCTCCTGCACACCCCACACTGGGGATCAAGCCTGCAACCCGGGCCTGTGCCCTGACCGGGAATTGAACAGTGACCTCCTGGCTCATAGGTGATGCTCAACCACTGAGCCACACCGGCTGGGCTGAGCTTTTCTTTTAAACTCTCCCAGACTACACCCTATGTGTCTTTTCTTTGGCTGATTAAAATTTACATCTTGTATTTATAGATATAATGCTATAAAACACTTTTTCTGAGTTCTTGGAATTGTTCTATTGAACATGAGAGTGAGTGACTGTGGGGACTGTTGATTTGTAGTCAGCTGGTCTGAAGTAAGGTAGCCTTGGAGAACCCCATACTTGCAGATGGTGTCTAAAGTACAGGCAGTCTTATAGGGACTATTCCCTCAGACAACTGTTTAACTAACTGATTTCCATGGCATTTCAATTTGCGTGAATAAATTTGTAGACCTGGCCGAAACCGGTTTGGCTCAGTGGATAGAGCGTAGGCCTGTGGACTGAGGGGTCCCGGGTTCGATTCCAGTCAAGGGCATGTACCTTGGTTGCGGGCACATCCCCAGTGGGAGGTGTGCAGGAGGCAGCTGATCGATGTTTCTCTCTCATCAATGTTTCTAGCTCTCTATCCCTCTCCCTTCCTCTCTGTAAAATATCAATAAAATATATATTTTAAAAAAAATTTGCAGATCTGGTAGCTAGATAGATACTCTCATGGAAAATGTGGATTCCTCATATGACAGTTTAAGCAAACCTCTTGGTTGTTGGAAGGACAATTTACTCAGAGTAGAGCATCCTGTTTGACAGTCACTTTTTTTTTCTGCTCAGTCACATATTAGAATCTCATTTGAGTCATATAAAAAATGAAAGTGAGAAAAATGGATTCATAGAAAATAAAAACTTTAAGAGATGTTTCAGTGAAAACTATCTAAGGCCCTAGAACACAAAATAAGTGGCCAGTGGCCATTATGGGCAGATAAATTATTATTTTATAATAATTTAATTGTACAGCACAGTGGTCAGACATTTATATAATTTACAAATTTATCTCCTCTAGTACCCACCTGGCACCATACATATTTATGACAATATTATTGACTATATTCCCTATGCTGTACTTTGCATCCCCATGACTATTTTGTATCTACCAATTTGTATTTCTTAATCCCTTCACCTTTTTCATCCAGCCCTCCAACACCCATCAATTAATATTTTGTTTCTATTAAAGAAAGTCAGAGCCTGGCTGGCATGGCTTAGTGGTTGAGCATCAACCTATGAACCAGGAGGTCACAATTCAATTCCCAGTTAGGGCACATGCCCAGGTTGCAGGCTTGATCCCCAGTGTGGGGCATGCAGGAGGCAGCTGATCAATGATTCTCTCTCATCATTGATGTTTCTATCTCTCTCCCTCTCCCTTCCTCTCTGAAATCCTTAAAAATATATTTTTAAAAAAAAGAAAGAAAAGAAACAAATTTAGTGATGACTCGTAAGGAGGCAACTAAAGGAGAGGCTGTATTATAAGTGATCAGGGCAATACTTTAAATATGTTTGTCAAGATAAGCCTCTCAGAAACTCTTACCATTTGAACTGAGACTGAGATAGTCTTAAAGACCGAGGAATAAGATCTGGAGAATAACTCAGACAAATCTGTCAACTGCAAAGGCTTTGAAACAGGAATGGTTTGACATATTCAGAAAATAGCCTATTGTGACTTGAATGTGGAAACTAAAGAGGAAATGTAAAAAGATCGGAAAGGTAACCATGAACCTGACATGTAGATCTGTCTCTGACATGAAAAGGGAACATTGATTTATACCAGTTTCAATTGAAAGAACTATTAGTAGATTTTAATCAAACAAGGAATGTAATATAATTTAACATTTAAAAGGACAAAATGTGGAGAATAGATTAGAGACCCGAGTAACTGGAAGTGGGGAGACTATTTTAGTACACAGGCAAGAGATAAAAGTAAATTGGATAATAATGGCAATAGAGATGGAGAGAATTGGATACATTCAGCATTTTGCACATTATTTTAACAGCAGTTGGTAATGGATTGGGTGTGATAGGTGAAGGAAAGTGATGAATCAAAGAGAGCTCTGAGGTTTAGTCAACTGGCAGGATGATTCTGATATTCCTGAAATGAAGAAGGCAAAAATTAAGAAAGTTTTAGTTGTGATTTATTAATTAATAACTCCATTTTTGTACATGCAAAGTTTAAGATTTCTGTTAGACCTACAAATAAAGATGGTGAGTAGGAAGCTTGGAGTGAGGCTCAAGTTCAGGAGGAAGTAAGAGTACAGCTGAAATTTCATGATCGATCTGTACTGGGATTATATTCAAAGCCAGAGGCCTTGAGAAACCAAGATGGTGGCATAGGTAAACACCTAAACCGCTGCCTCACACAACAATTTCAAAACTACAACTAAAAGACAAAACAGACACCATCCAGAACCACAGGAAAGATGGCTGAGTGGAAATTCTACAACTAGAAGGAAAGAGAAAAGCACATTGAGACTCAGAGGAGCTGCAAAAGGCTGAGGTATGGAGATGCACATGAGCAGAGAGGACTGGCGGCTGAGTGCGTGGCTGGCTTTCTCAAGCGGGAGGGAGACACAAGCTCTCAACTGTGCTGAACTCCAGTTCCGGGCGAGACTCTGGGAACCCAGACTCATTCGGGGAGAAACTGGACTGTCTGGCAGTGGGCGAAACTCAAGGGTGGCTTTCTCTCAGAGGTGCTTGCAGTGATTACTGAGGGACACTGAGACCCAGGGGCCTCATAGGGCAGGGCTGATAAGAAGCCAATGCTGTCTGCTCCGCCCTGAGACTCTACCCCATCCAAGCTGAGCACAGAGGATTTTGCAGTTTTACAAGTCTTATCTCATAAGGGTGTCTCCAGCACAGAAGTTCTCCCAGCTTAGACAAAGCTGATCCTCACAGAGAATTGGCCTGGAGGTCAATTCCTCCCAGTGATACCAACAACAATCAAGACTTAACTACAACAAGGCTGTACACACAGTCCACAAAGGGGTGCACCAAGAGTTTCCACCTCAGGTAACTGGGGAGGCTGAGCCACTGGGCCCTTATGATACCTAGCAAACAAAGTTACTCTATCAACTCAAGGAAGCAGCAAAAATGCGGAGACAAAGAAACAGATCACAAATGAAAGAAATGGAGGAAAACAAATGACTGGATATAGAGGCCAAAACCACAGTTATAAGGTTTTTCAAGAATTTCCTAGAAATGGCTGATAAATTTAGCGAGACCCTCGAGGATATAAAAAAGGACCAACTAGAAATTAAACATACACCGACTGAAATAAAAAATATTATACAGAGACCTAACAGCAGACTAGAGGATCGGAAGAATCAAGTCAAAGATTTGAAATACAAAGAAGCAAAAAACACTCAACCAGAAAAGCAAAAAGCAAAAAGAATCCAAAAATTTGAAGATAGTGTAAGAAGCCTCTAGGACAACTTCAAGTGTACCAACATCTGAATTATGGGGGTGCCAGAAGAAGAGAGAGAGAGCAAGATAGTGAAAACCTATTTGAAGAAATAGTGACTGAAAACTTCCCCCACCTGGTGAAAGAAATAGACTTACAAGTCCAGGAAGTGCACAGAACTCCAAACAAAAGGAATCCAAAGAGGACCACACAAGACACATCATAATTAAAATGCCAAGAGCAAAAGACAAAGAGAGAATATTAAAAGCAGCAAGAGAAAAACAGTTAATTACCTACAAGGGAGCACCCACACGATTGTCAGCTGATTTCTCAACAGAAACTATGCAGGCCAGACGGGAGTGGCAAGAAATATTCAAAGTGATGGATAGCAAGAACCTACAACCAAGATTACTTTACCCAGCAAAGCTATCATTCAGAATTGAAGGTCAGATAAAGAGCTTCACAGATAAGAAAAAGCTAAAGGAGTTCATCACCACCAAACCAGTATTGTATGAAATGCTGAAAGGTATTCTTTAAGAAGAGGAAGAAGAAGAATAAGGTAAAGATAAAAATTATGAACAACAAATACATATGTATCAACAAGTGAATCTAAAAATCAAGTGAATAAAAAAATCTGATGAACAGAATAAACTGGTGAATATAATAGAATCAGGGGCATAGAAAGGGAGTGGACTGACAATTCTTGGGGGGAAAGGGGTGTGGAGGGTGCAGGAAGAGACTGGACTAAAATTGTACACCTATGGATGAGGACAGTGGGGGGGAGGTAAGGGCAGAGGGTGGGGTGGGAACCGGGTGGAGGGGGGCTATGGGGGGAAAAAAAGGAACCAGTGTAATAATCTGAACAACAAAGATTTATTAAATTTTAGAAAAATAAAAATAAAATAAAATCCTCAAAAAAAATAAATAAATAAAATAATTTACATAATGGGGAAAAAAAGCCAGAGTCCTTGATCGCACTCCCTAGGAATAAAAATAATGTGTATAGAGATAATAGGAAACATTAAGACTGATCATTGGGGTTTTTCTTGTATCCACAGGACATGTAAATAAGGGAGAAACTGCAGCTGTGGGAACTAAGCAGAAAGTTAATGAAATTAGAGAAAAAGAAGAAATGGATTGAATCTCATTAAAAAGATAAGGGACATGGTCAGCACTGTCAAGAGCTTATAAAATTTGAGATAGACAAGAGCAGCTAACCTTTATCTATATATATATACTAAATATGCTAATTAACCAGGATGCCATAATAGGTTGACCGGACAGGAGGAGGTTGTGCAGCATCCGAGGTGGGCGGGCAGGGTCCTCCGAGCGCCTGCGCTAGGGGAGAGACTGATCAGCAGCGGCAGCTGCTGCTTCAAGGGCCGGAGAGAGAAGCAGGGCTAGACTGGCAACAAGAGGGTGGGTGGCTCTTCGTGATTTCGAATCACAAGCTGGGCTCCTAGTTTTATCATAATGGAGATCATCGATAATGTTAACAAGAGCATGTTTGCTAGACTAATAGGAATGGAAACCACAGTAAAGTGAAAAGAAATACATGCAAACAGAATATCCAGGGAAATGTGTTGAGAAGTTTTACTAAGAAGGGGACCAGAAGATTGGGGCAGTAATTGGAGCAGGATATAGGCTTGAATTTCAAGTTTCCATTTAGTTTTATTTTGTCTAATGTATGATAGTAGAGAATGTTTGCTTCATAGCAGAATCCTATCTAATAAAAGAGTAATATGCAAATTGACCGTACCTCCACTACACCCACAAGCCACACCCACCAGCCAATCAGGAGGGAATATGCAAATAAACCCAACCAAGATGGCTGCAGCCACAGAGAGTAGGAGGGAGGCTTGGGTTTTCCCGGCAATGGAGGAAGCCAAGCTTTCCGCCTGCTCTTGCTGGCCCAGGCCTCTACTCAATGCTACAAAGTTTCAATGATAGAAGATACATAAATCCAAACAGAAATGGCGGCAGCCACGGAGCTGGAAAGAGCAGGAGGGTAGGGTAGCCCATGGCGATGGTCTGCTTTGGCCTCTGCTTAAGGCTACAAAGTTTCAATTATAGAAGATACATAAATCCCAACAGAAATGGCTGCCACCACAGAGTGAGCAGGAGGCTTGGCTCTGCTCAAGGCTACAAAGTTTCAATTATAGAAGATAAATAAATCCCAGATACCAGGGCCTCTGCTTGGGTCGCCAGGGGGCGTGGCCGGCCTGCAAACCACCACCGGCCCCTCACCCAGGCCACCCCACACCCCAAGGGATCCCCAACCCTGATCAGTGACACCCTTCAGGGCAAACCAGCTGGCCCCCACCCATGCGCCAGGCCTCTATTCTCCTATCTAATAAAAGAGTATTATGCAAATTGACCATCACTCCAACACACAAGATGGCTGCCCCCATGTGGTCAAAGATGGCTGCCCCCATGTGGATACAAGATGGCCACCATAAGATGGCTAGCAGGGGATTGCAGTTGGGAGGGACCAGGCCTGTAAAGGAGGGCAGTTGGGGGCGATCAAGCCTGCTGGGAAGGGCAGTTAGGGGTGACCAGGCCTGCAAGGGAGGGCAGTTGGGGGGGACCCAGGCCTTAGAGGAGGGCAGTTAAGGGCAAACAGGCCGGCAGGGGAGCAGTTAGGCATCAATCAGCCTGGCAGGGTAGTGGTTAGGGCAGCCTTGGGCAAACTACAGCCCGCGGGCCAGATCCGGCTGTTCTATCCGGTTCTCTTGCTCTCCCCTCCTCTCCTTTACTTTGAATTTATATTAGTTCACACAAACACTCCATCCATGCTTTTGTTCCGGCCCTCCGGTCCAGTTTAAGAACCATTGTGGCCCTCGAGTCAAAAAGTTTGCCCACCCCTGGGTTAGGGGGTGATCAGGCTGGCAGGCAGAAGCGGTTAGGGGCAATCAGGAAGGCAGGCAGGCGAGCAGTTGGGAGCCAGCAGTCCTGGATTGTGAGAGGGGTGTCTGACTGCTACCATGGCAAAGTTACTTTTTGTGACAGAAGCAGAGTGGATTAGTTATGATAGAGAATCTGAGGCTTGCAAAGGTAAAATATTTCCTGTCTGGTTCTTAGGAAAAAGTTCTCCTACCCTGGATTTAGAATAATGGAAAAGAGAATGAGTCTGTGTCCTTGGTATTTGAGCATTTTCTGTATCAGCCTTGGACTACTTAAAGGTTTTGTTCAGATGAACAAACAAACAAACAAAGAAAACTACACTTCTAACTTTTATTGATAAATGCAGGTAAATCTAATCCTTAGTGATAAGTCTGGTATTTAGCACAGACTTAATGCTTAATATGTAAAACATTTTTATATTAAAATATAAAATATTTAAATGTTAGATATCAACATTTTTGCTATTAGTCATTTATTTTACTTTAAGGGAGGTTTTAAAAACTTTTTGGTAATTTATTTCAAAGTCTCATTTTTTTAACACTCATTATAAAAGTGCTAATTAGGAGGGGGAAAAAGTTAAAGTCAGAATTTAAAGGCAACTATTAATATCTTTCCTCTTCCCCTAACATGATTTTCTTGATTTTCAATGAGCCAATATTTGTCATGATCCAAAAGTATTCTGAGAATGCAGTCATTACTGTAAATATCCCACAGCAAGATATAAATTCTACTAATTACCATATGTCAAGTTTTTCATCTCCTCACTCAGAAGCAAGTTATCAGTGTATTTTTCTGTGATTAATGCCAGAGCTATTTCTCAAAAAAAAAAAAAAAAATTGCTATGCCTGCTTTTAACAGAATATTCAGAGACTTGCCTGGAGTTTTCCAACATTTTATCTAAAATGCTGTTAACATCTGGAGGGATCTTCGTTGATATTGAACAAATGCTACATTAAGTTTTAGTGTTATTAAATCTTACAGTAGATCAAATAACTTCCCAATCTACATCAGGCAAATGCCATGGTTACAAGAATTTATAGTAGTATCTCAGTATAGTTCCATAATTACACATTTATTTAACCAATTAAGCATGAAAGTGGCATTATTGTCAGAGATATGATATATGACCTGAACATAATTTGGTTAATGAGGAACAAGAAATGCCTGCTAAGTAGGGCAGGTATTCTGTTAACAGAAAATTGCTAATTGCCCCTGACATATGTCAGATTGAATGGTCTTATGTAAAAAAAAAAAAAAAAAAAAATGCTGAGTGGAGAAGCCTTCTTGAAAATAGGCTTCTTCTTTTTATTTTTAAAATGTTTGTAAACACTCTAGTAAACTGAAGGGAAAAAAAAAGTTTACTATAGACTGTGGCTGCAGACATTGTGCAAATTCTCCTGTGTACTCGGTCGAGGATAAATAACTGCTGCCATTTCAGGTTTTTGTCCGTTATGAACTTCTAGAGAAAAATCTTTACTCCCAATTTCTAATTATCCAGACTCCCAAATGGGTTCACCCACAGAATCCCCTGGCTTAAATTGGAGCCAAGTCTTAACTTATAAAATCCCTTTAACTCCCTCAATTCTTTCTTCTTTCTCATAAATGAGAAAGACAATAAGCATTTTACCTGAGGATGGGAAAAAAGTTGAAGGTAACAGATTTTTTGAATGGCTATATGTAGGGTTCCAGTGAAGGTCCTTATTGGTGATTGATAATGAATTAATGGAAATATAAGCTGTCTAGGGACTGTGGGATGGATTTTTTAAAGGTGTTTTCTGCTAGGACATACAAAATACCAGATAAAAATTGTGAAATACAGAATATTTATCTTTATTGATAAAAAATAGAAAATTTTCTGCTTACTCAGCTTGTACTCCCTGAAATAATTCAGTATAATTTTCTAGAGACTACGTTTGTGTATTAAAATATATGGATAGGGTTTATGTAAAATACTAATTAAGAGCTCTTATTTTTTGCTTTAAATATTCTTTGATGTGTTCATATGGCTGTTTTCAAATGCTGTGTTAAGGGAAGCAGTGTTATAGAGTACAGATTATAGTGTACAGTTTTTATATAACCAGAGCTGTTATGTAACTCTATTTTATTTTTTTTAAATATATTTATTGATTTCAGAAAGGGAGAGAGAGGGAGAGAGAGCAATGGAAATATCAATGATGAGAGAGAGAAATATCAATGATGAGCCTGTAACCCAGGCATGTGCCCTGACTGGGATTCAAACTGTGACCCCCTGGTTCATAGGTTGACATTCAACCACTGAGTCATGCTGGCCAGGCTATGTTAGTCAATTTAAATAGCTCTTCTGAAACTTGCTTCATCATAATGAATTTATATATTTAATATAATATTTCATTTATATATAGAATAAAATATACTCTATCTGTAACATAAGACTTCAAGAGAAGGCTGAGGCTCAGAAATTGGAAGGGCAGTAATAAAAGCATTAAGAAATATCACCCAAAGCAAAGATGTGTCCTTAAAGACCAAAGCTAAGATCATCTGCACCCTTTTCATACTCTCACTTACTATGTACAGATGCAAAAGTTGGACAGTGAAGAAGGCTGATAGGAAAAAAGTGATGAAGTTGAAATATGATGTTGCAGGAGAACTGTTTGGATACTATACTGCCAGAGAGTTGCATCAGTGAGTCCTGGGGAAAAGTAAGCCTAAAACATCACTGGAGGCAAAAGGATGCCATTGAAGTTTTTCTACTTTGAGCACATCATAAGAAGGTAGGGTTCTGTAGAGAAAAAAAAAATTCATAATGCTGGGAAAAATTGAAGGCAGCAGGAAAAAAGAAAAACTAATGTTGAGATGGAACAACACCATAAAAGAAGCCAAAGGCATAATAAGTCTACAGGAGCCAAGCAGGGCTGCTGAGGACAAGACATTTTAGACATCATCCACTTATGGGGTCTCCAGGAGCGGACGCTGACTCAATGGCATGTAATATATATATTGTTATTGATTACATAAATTTCACAAAATTGGCACTTAACATTTACATAGAATAGTTATCTCTTCATCTCTATACCCTTTTTCCACTTCCACTCAAAACACAGGGTCTTCTCTTAAAAATATAGTACATTCAATTTAAAGGAAATATGTAGGGGGCTGCATAAGAATTAACATAACTTGTCAGCCTCAAGTTAGTTTAGAGTTTAGTTAAAAGCAATAAAGTACTTTTTAAAAAGGTTTTCATTGAATTTTTTTAGAGAGAGAGGAAGGGAGAGGAAGAGAGAGAGAAGAATCATCAATGTGAGAGCAAAACAGTGATTGCTGTCTCCTGAATACCCACTATCGGATAACGAGCCCCCAAGCAGAGCATGTGCCCTGACCAGGAATTCAACTGGCGACCTCTCAGTGTGTGGGATTACACTCAGCCAACTGAGCCTCACTGGCCAGGGCCAAAGCAGTAAAGTATTCTGACAAAGTAATATATTCCTGTAATATTTCTCCAGGTTCATATGTCCAGTTTTCATTAATTAGTATGTAAAACTAACATTGAAGTATTTGAAACATTTTAAACATAACTTAAGTTTTAACAAAATTTACATTTGTGGATACCTTGCATTATGTATGATTCCTAATAATTCATTCTTCTGCTCACTGTAAAAATTATTAGACATAATCTAATACTTTTCTTTCATATTCCTTTAAAATAATGGCAGTTAAATTTGACCAAAGAAATTAAAAATTTTGTTGCTAGTCTTCTTATTTTATATAAGTTGGGAATATGAAAGACTTAATACTTTCTTATATAACACATAATGCAATTGCATATTGGTATATGCAGTTACTATTGGGTACTAGAACTTCAAATCATTTATAATTAAGTTATAGTTTATGAAAAATGTAGGTTATCTGGTAAGTCATAAAGATATCAGATTCTGATTTCTTCAAAAAAATCCTGATGTTTCTTTTCTTATGATAAATTAAGAAAATTGTGTTCTGAATTTTTTTCCATTTGTATTTCCTAACCAGATTTTATTGAAAATCTGACTCATATCTTGGTATCATTTCCAACTAAGTAGGTTCTAGCTGGTCTGAAAACAAGCTCACAAGTCTAAACTTCTGTCTGACTTTTAAAAAGAGTATATATTATGCATATTTTAACTATCTTTCCAGACCGGCCCCACCCAAACTATTCATATTTATTTCTTACCTCTTTGCAGACAGATTCTTGCTGTAGGAACTCAGAGCCAAAGCATGCAGATAGTGGATTCTGCTCATTCCAGCTTTTATTCTGATGCTCAAGTTTCACATTTGCCTAGAATAACCTCCACAATGTTTTAAATCACATACTAACTTTTGAATATTTTTTGTCTCATTCTTATCACTGGAGACTTCATTGCCCAATACCTTATAAACACTGAAATCTACCCCCATGAAATTGAGAATACATTATTTAAATTCAAACTTATTACTATATTTGTTTCACAAATGTTAGGTTTACTTCCCAAATATTCATGGTTTCTGAGCGGAAAGGAATAGTCTATTATTCTCTTCTATCTCCCATGGCTATAGTTAAAAAAGAGTGTGGCTAATCTTTATGAATTAAGTTCCAGGTGTCTCCTGTGTGACTGTTTGCTAAGTACTCAACATGGTGCCTGCCTGATGCCATCTGAGTCTCAATGACTGACAGCCATTATGGTCATCATTTCCTCTCTCTGGATCTTTTTTATCTTTTTCTTTTAATCTACGTTTCTAAGTATCCCTGTTGGAATTATATCCATTTTATACATACTGGATTATTTTTATATCTCTCTTTCTCTTCTGGATTTTAAAATGTTCTGGTGTTAGTGTTTTCTCTTCTCTATACTCCTTCACTTAGTCCCTCCCTCATTTACTTTTAAGAAATGGTTGATGGAAGCAGAGATTGGAATGATTACACAATGTGTGGATAGAAGGCAAATGGAGAATTCGTTATTTTTAAATTTTTTTAGGGTGGGAAAGGTGTAGAGATTTATTTTAAAATGGTTTGAATAAATATAAATTCAGATGTTTGCAAAAGATGAAGAAAGATGTAAAGTTAAGGAAGATATCAAATGAGCTCAATGTTTTGATTAAGCAAAGATAAGGTAGTCATAAAAAAAGTAGAAATGGTTGTAGAGAAATCCTGAGAATTTTGAAGATTTTGCATTTTCACTGAGCAGAAAAAAAAAGGTATCCAACTTCAGACAAAAATAAAAATTAACTGGTAGTGAAGGAGTCTTTGCTAAAGTTTTGAACTTAAGTGCATTGCATTAAGAAAAATTCATCTGGAAACAAATATGATCTCTGTTCTGTAATAACTCAACATCTAGTTTGTGGAATAATGTCATAAAAGGGTTATAGGTAGCACACTGGTAAATACTAATTTACAGCAACAGAACATATGCTAAAGACTTTAAAAGACTTTAATTTCCACAGACGAGAAAAAGTTAAAAGAGTTCATCAACACCAAACCAGTATTGCATGAAATGTTGAAGAGGAAGAAAAATAAAAAGATTAAAAATATGAACAATAAAATGGCAATAAATATGTATCTATCAACAACTGAATCTAAAAATCAAAATAAATGAACAAGAATCTAATGAACAAAATAAAGTGATGAATAAAATAGAATCAGAGGCATCAAAACATGTAACAGACTGACAAATCTCAGAGGGAGGAGGTGAGGGGGGTGAGGGGAGAGATTAACCAAAGACCTTATATGCTTATGGATTCGTGCACCGGTGGGGTCCCTCGGCCTGGCCTGCGGGGATCACGCCAAAACCAGCTCTCTGACATCCCCCGAGGGGTCCCAGATTGCAAGAGGGCTCAGGCCAGGCCAAGGGACCCACTGGTGCATGATCGGGGCCAGGGAGGGACTGTGGGAGGGCTCTAGGGCGTGTTCGGCCCTTCTCGCCCAGTCTCTGCCAGACCCCAGCAAGCTAACCTACTGGTCAGAGTGTCTGCCCCCTGGTGGTCAGTGCACATCATAGTGACTGGTCAAACGGTCGAATGGATGGTCAGCACTTAGCATATTAGGCTTTTATTATATAGGATATGCATTACCTATGGGCACAGACAATAGTACGGTAAAGGCTTGGGGTGGGGTGGGAACCAGGTTGAGGGGGGCAATGGGAAAAAAAGGGGGGCATATGCAATAAAGATTTAAAAAAGGAAAAACAAACACTGTTTGGACAGAACAGACCCAGGGATGCCCCTTCTTCCCGTCTCCGACCACTCTCCAGCATCTTACCCAGCCACCTCCAAGGCCAGCCAACACACTGCTTCTTTTCTACCTTAACTCCTTATTGCCGAGCAACCAGGAGCTCCCATATTCGTCAGAACTATTCCACCCAGGTGGCGGCTGCGATCACCAGCCTGCCAACCTGCACCTGCAGGCCTCCCACACCTACCTCTCCCCGGGCTTCTATTTCCACCTCAAGGATGTGGCCACTTCTTCAGAGAGTGGGCGGAGAAGAAGCGCGAGGGCGCTGAGCATCTCTTAAAGATGCAAAACCAGCGCAGAGGCCGCATTCTCTTCCAGGACGAGCTGAGGCCTCCCCAGAGGAGCGGGGTGAAACTCAGGGTGCCAGGGAAGCCACTGAGGCCTTGGAGAGGAACCTGACCCAGGCCCTCATGGAGCTGCCTGCCCTGGGTTCTACCTTCGCAGACTCTCAGCTCCCTGACTTCCGGGAGAACCACTTCCGGGGTGAGCAGGTGAAACTCCTCAAGAAGATGGGCGACACCTGGCTCACCTCTGCAGGCTGGCCGGCCCCCAGGCTGGGATGGGCGAGTATCTCTTGGAAAGGCTCACCCTCAAGCTTGACTAGGAGCCTTCGTAGCCCAGAGGCCCTTGAGGTCCCCGTGGTGCCTGACTTTTGCCCGAGCCTCTCCTGGAAACACTAGCCATTCTTTTAACCACCCCGAAGACATCTCCCATGCTTTGGAGGAATTGGAAATAATAAAGCTTTTTGCAGCAAACAAACAAAAAAATAAAATGAAAGACTATAATTTAACTTCCTTACCAAAGGAAGATTTCTGAGGCAATAGCATGATCTCTCAGATATCTTGGGAAATCACAAAGTCTAAGAATTGGGAACAACTGGAACTAGTCAACTTCCCTTTAATTATTTGGAATTTTCAAAAGGCTTTATGCATTCAGTGTCATACAAAATGTGCAGAGGTATGAAAGGAAACTTGACAAAATTCCTATATATGAAGAGTTCAAACTCTGTAAGAAGAAAGATGACATGTAAGCAAATAGCATAGTACAAAATTAAAAGTGATGTGTCTCAAAAGATTTTCAAACATAGGAAAAGAACTGGTTCCTGAATGGATCACTACTCATTCAAAGACAGCGTGTACGCTGCTGAAGGACTAGTCATCTTGATTATTTTGATGGTCTTTTGCAAATTGCTTCTTTGTTCAACCATCCTTCTTAAACATCAAGAAGTAGTAGAGGATGGTAAGTTAGAATTTACATCACAGATCCCTTTAATATCTGTAAACTTTTGACAGAATTTTATTTATTTATTTTTTTATTTATTTTATTTATTTATTTTTTTTAATTGTTTGAATATTACAAATAGTAGTACATATGTCTCCTTTTTTTTTTCCTTCCCCATTGACCTTCCCCCGGCCTCCCCTTCCCCCCAGTACATGCCTTTACCTGCCCCCTCCCCCCAGTGTTTTTTATCCATTGGTTATGCTTATATGCATGCGTACAAGTCCTTCGGTTGATCTCTTACAGCCCCCGCCCCCCCGCAACCTCCTCTGCCTTCCCGCTGTAGTTTGACAGTCTGTTCAATGCTTCTTTGCCTCTGTATCTATTTTTTCCCCATTTCATTCCTTTAAAAAATCTTGCCTCTGCAGACTAGAAATAAACATATAATAACAAAAAATGTTTGAGTCCCAATTTCCATGTCCAACAGTTCTGAGTCCCCATTTCAATGTCAAACAGTTCCTTATGTGTACATGTTAGCAATGATATCTGGATGGTGGGCACATGGTGGCAATGCAGGTCCGACCCTCTCTGGTTTGGTCCTAGGCAACTTGCTGCGTCGCACAGCTGCTGAGTGCTATCATGGCAAGGCGTCATCAGCGTCTTCCATCTCTGGACTGTTTCTCCTCTTGTCTTCGTGGTTGGAGCAGACCTGTCAATTCCTCTCTGTTGCAGGAATCCACATGGTCTTGGAGTTGTTTTCTGAAAATATACAAACATATTCTCGACCAAAAGTTAATAAAGGAATCTTTTCTATATAATTGATTTGGGATCCTTTTTATTTTTGCCCAAACAATTTTCCTTTGTCTTATTTAGACACCATGTGTGTTTTTCATGGGTGTCTTGCTGTTAGCATTACAAATGAAAACTAATTTTGTAAAGTAAAAATTTTCTAGATGTAATTTACTTATAGGATATTTTTCCTTACATGATATTACCCTTCTATCCCCCCTTTTTTTATTAATGGAGGCTTTTGTAACTTTTATAATGCAGTCTTGATGACTTTAAATTTTAATTTTTTGACAAAAATATGACTGCTTTAGTTTCATTGCATGTTCAGGAATTTTACCATGAGATGAACTACCAATAGAAATTTTAGTTACCACATTAGGAACAGCTTTTTGTCCAGTACAATTAAATTTTCTTGAATATTCACTTATTTCAATTAGCCTATTTAAATTAATCTGAAAACTTGATTATTATTTTACTGTCAAATTTAATACTCTACCAACAATCTTAATTTACCCTGTAAATATTAGTGGAAAGGATTATTTGCATTCTTGAGTAGGCCATGAGCATTCCTGGTGCTAGGCTGGATTTAGATATAGGGCAGCTGCTGTCGGCCAAGTCTCTGTCTGTTACCTGGGTCCCAATCTGAGCTGGGCCAAGTCATGACAGAATTTTAAACAAGTATGAACCTCAGTTTGTTTGTTTGTTTTTTGACAATGTTGAATTTTATCAAAGCTCTGTAATCTGGTAAAAAACAACAATTAAGAAATTCCCCACACTTACTAGTTCCAAAATACAATACATTAAAAACACCACCTTTCCCAATATAACTTAGGTAAGTCTTAAGGATGGCCCATTTGTTTACCTATGACTATTCCAGACACAGTTTTTACAAATTCTTAGCCTTTGCTTCATAAATGATTAGCTGAACTGTTTTGTCCCCACTAATCCATTAGAACAAAATGCTTATAAATCAGTTTTTGGTTAAGATCCTCCCTGCATTCATGCCCTGAACTTTGGCCCGCCCTCAGGATAAGCCAGCATGCAACTTCTCCTTAATGGCCCCTCTCTTGAACAGGCTGACCTCAGAGTAAAACTTTCTTTGATCTATTATCAGATCTCTGCCACCTTCACCTGTTTATCTCATCCATTCCACTTACCCACAGCCAATTCTTTTCAGCCTTTTTACTTCCCCCTATGAGAGAAAGATTCCTTTCTGCTTAACTTAGAGACACTTGCAGATATTATTGTAGGAGCCTTATTCCTATTGCAAGTTTCCCTCCCCTTATTGTTACAATTATTTCAGGTAAATCTCTGCTGGGTTGTTTTTAGTTCACCCTTCTCTGTAAGGTTAGACAAAGCGGGACTTTACCTGAGCCCTGTGCTTCCCCAAAAGCAGCAAACACAAGGTTAAGAATTCCTCCACCTATTTGTGTTCCAAAGGAGCACCCTTGCCCATGTTAAAGAAAAATTAAACAGGGTGGAGTTAATCAGGCAAGAAAATAGCTTTCAAGACTAATGCAATAGGAGAGAGAGATTGAACTCGACTCCACTAACACAAAGACAAGAGAGATTTTATGTGCTGGATGAGGTAGTCGAAAATTGCTGGAGAATGTTAAGGGGAGTTGGTCGATGTGTAGTTTGCTAATTGGTTCATATCTAATTGAGGGTCTACCATTACAGAAAGTTGGAGACAGGGGTCCTTTATTTCTTGATAATTATTTTTTAAAGGGATGGCTTTCAGGTGTTTGAGAAACTGGCAAGAGTTTGAGAAAAGATTTTCAACTCAAAGGGACAAAAACAATTAGAAGTGTAAGATTTTTAAAGCAAATGCTCTAATAGAAAGTCCAGGGGCCTATAGTCAAGGAAAAAGTTGTGTTAAGGTTCATCAAGCTGAAGGGCACATCGAGGCCTTCTTGGTTACCCTTCCTGTTCGGAAACCCACCGCCTTTCCTCCATAACTCAGATAAGATGCTTCTATCTTCCTCATGCCCAACATAAGAACGCCAGATGCTTCCCTTTTGTATCTCTAAAACCCCAAAGCCTCCTCCGTTTTCTTTAAGATTTTCCTTATCAATAAATATTCTCGCCACTACAATAGCCTAAAGTCATTTTCTTAATTTGCTGGTGCATTTTTCCATTCACAAGAAAATACATCCCACAGCCTTTCATATTTTTAAAAAAAGATTAATTGAAATGGGGTAAACAAGGGCCTTAGCATGATACCTGCAACATAATACTCAAATCTGCTGGTAAAATGACGGTACCCAAGAAAAATTGTCCTTTAAACAAGTGTCTTATTGTTACATACATTACTTTCCACAATTAGATATAGATGAAATGATAGTTCTCCTTAACCAGGTGATAGATTTAAGTAAAAGCAAGTCTCAAATTGATAGTAATACATGAATAAACATTCCTAGCAAAAAAGCACAGACGCATCCTCAGACTTGTTTCCTAGGCTGTCTCAGCTCTCTCCCTTTAGACACTACAACCAGTGTCTATGAGGAGAGGCCACTCTAAGCCAGGAAGAATCATATTCTGGTAGCAGGTCAGGCAAATATCTGGTTGGATCAGCTAATAGAACCTCTGATAATAACTGGGTTATGGCAAGCATAAGACCTATTCAAAATCTTGACTCGGATATTATTTCAACATGTTCCAAGCTTAGGGTCTGATGGATTCTTATAATCTCTTACAAGAGAATAGCAAAGTCCCTACTGATTTTTTAAGGAACTATTTCTTAAATTTATTTCACCAATAAAAAAATTAGGTCTAACGTTATTCATGCTAATTACTGAACCTTCTGTGCAGAGTTAAGTAAAGCTACTTAGGTGATCTGCTATAAACTTTGGAATATGAATTTGTCATTTGTATCTTTCAAATGCTTACTCAGAATCCCTTAGGTGTAAATTCCTAATCAAAGAACTTAAAATAATAAATCTGGACCTATGTAAAATTTTGAGTTTATTATGACCCATATAGGCCTTAATAGATTGAGACATAAAATTTTCTTCTGAGATTTTTTCTAACAGTTTAAAGAGATGAATTCTAAGCAGATGGGCTTAGCACATAAGAGTTTTACTTCATGGAATATTTCATATGTCAGTCTTATTCTAGCTAGTCTTTCATTTTCATTGTTGATATCTCCTGGGGTTTTTTTGTTTGTTTGTTTTTCATTGTCTAAAGTTATTTTAAGTATGTAGGAAATATTTGAAGATTTTATGAGATTTTGGTTGAGCTGCGTAAACAAGCTATATTGCATATAAAAAAGGAAATATATTGCAGAGATATTAAACACAAGATATATAAATTTAAACTTTTATTTTAAATGATATATCAAATGCCAGAAGTATAGAAACAGGAAATATACATTAAAATAGTTTTCTTCTGAAAAGCCTAAATGCATTCTATTTTCATTGGGTCTGGAAGAACTAAAAAAGAAAACAACACAATAAAATAAATGCTTTTTAAAGTGCTGCATCAGCTCTTAAAACAGACATTGCTGACATTTTAGGGTGTGAAAGTGAGATTAATTTGGATAGAGAGACAGAGGATACTAAGAACATTTAAATGCTTTCTTGGCAGATTAAAAAAAAAAAAAATCTCTTTCCTCTTGCCATTCTCTATTTGCAACATTATCCACACATTTCCAAGTTTTCTTAAGGAAAGCAGTCAATTGAGAAACAACATTTGAATGAAAGTCATTAAAGTATTATGAGGGTATTTTTTGAAAGGAAATGTTTAGAAAAAGATAATTATCAGTGAAGAATGAGCACACTGCTAAAAAGTTACTTTCAGATTGTTTTATATTTATTTAGCTCAGCTCTTGAAATTTTCATTTTTCCTTAGAAAGCATTTTTTTCTAAGGTACTGTAAAGTAGACTGCTAGAACTCTAATCATGTTGAAGTATGCATACTAATGCTTTCAGACATGAGTGGGAGCAGGTGGGGATGGACAGGCACAGGACTTCATATACCTCCAGTTATTGGCTTCAGTGGACAACTTTATTAATCTTGAAAGTCCTAGAATTTAGTAACTTTTCAAATTAATGTCTCTGGGAAACCTATGATGACACATACACATTCACCCACACCTATGTGTGGTTGTCCTATAAGAGATCAACCAAAGGTCTTCTATGCATGTGTATAAGCAATACCAATGGACACAGACAGTAGAGGGATGAAGGCATGTGCTGGGGCGGGGCGGGGGGGGCAGTGGGAGTGGCTGGGGAGACGTCAATGGGGGAAAAGGAGACATATGTAATACTTTAAACAATAAAGAATTAAATTTTAAAAAAAAGAATGACTAGTTTGCAATCAGTACACTTACATTCTATAAAAACTATAAAGTACTTTCCATTATATGTACCTACTTTAGGGAAAGTGAAAGTATAGTTAGTGACAACTGTTTGTTTTTTTATTTCCAAATATCTATTCTGTGTCTTCTAGGAGCGTCAACTTTTTTTATTTTTTGGGGGGAGGGGCGCAGCCTCAACTCTAGGTCCATGTGTTTCAGGATGGACTAACCCCACATTTGTGGTTCCTAGGATCAACACAAGTTCCAGGCCAGTCTGATCTGCATCTGTTACTCTGCCCACAGTTATCAACTCGGGGATGGGCAGTAGTTCTGGTTGGTCCAAAGAGACAATCCAGTGTATTCCCTGGACTCCTTGAATTCTAAATTGTGTAAGCTGATTGGAAGTGAGTCTGGGACATTAATGGCCATTTTAACACCAAATAGTGAGAGAATTCTAGAAAATCAAGCCAATGGGAGAAAAACAAACAAACAAACAAAAAAGGAGTCTTGATGAAATTGTTTGAGCACCTGGATCCAGCCACACAAGCAATCTATTACTAGAATTTTATTTACATGAAATATTATCATTCCTTATTTAATTACATGAATTCTGTCTCTTGGAAATGAAGGACCTGGTCCATATAAAGAAAGCTACTCAGATAACTGAGCCATAATCTCCTTTAGGAACTTGTTATCATCCCCAGTGTCCTTTATCATCCTCACCGTTCCCCTGTGAGTAATGCTATGATAGCTGCCCTCCTTCCTTTGTAGAATTGTGGAGACTATTTCTTGGGATTCCACAATAATATGGAGTGGGCAAAAGTGTGTTTACAGTTGTAATACAAATAAATAATACAATAAGAATAAACTGTGTTTCATGTACTCACAACTATAAACCTACTTTTGCCAACCCCTGTATAGTTTACTGAGAATGGAACAGAATACATTTGCTTCTGTTGTTCTGTAAATGTCTAATAATGTAGAATGTTTTGATTTTCTCATCTTTAATATGTATTTTGTTCAGTTTAATAATATACCTTCTTTAGCTACATAAAACTGCTCATAAATCAAATTCCATTTTTTTAAATTAAATCTGCTATAAATTATAAATACAACAGTTGTGGAGAAAATGTGGTTAAAAGAAGGCAAAACTGACCTTTCAGTTTCTTTTGAAACTGTGAGAAATTCATTACTTTGGAAAAATTTTTAAATGTTCTATAATTCAAAGGACAAACAATCAGGATATTGTTACTTTTCTATCTCTCGTTTGGGTTTTTCCACACAGGCATTCAAATTCAAAATAGGTTTGATCTCATGATTTTAGAAAGTCAACATCATGGAAAATAACAAAAGATATTTCCATTTCTAGGAAGAAGATTTTTTTGTTGTTTTTAAGTTTTATTTTAATAGCCTGTTTTTCAAAGGTAATTGGCTGAGAAACTGGATGATCTGATTTGAATGCCTCTTTTTAAGAGAACGAACGGATATATGGGTTTGCCGCTTTAAGAATGAGAAAAGAAAACGTGTTTGTTTTGTGGTGTTTGTTATTTTGCTTTTGCCTTTTACAGTTCCTAAACTACAAGCTACTGAGGACAGATGGTGTTAAGTCTTTGGCTTGAGAGGTATTGTGCATGTCACCACCTTGGTCAAGGAACATAAGCTCTAGGGACAGTTCTGCTTTGAGGATCTGTTTGTCCAGGTGTCCACCAGTGAGCTGCTTGAGAGCAGGGTCGTTGGTCATGACCTTTACTGCAGTTGTGGTGGGCTAGTGCTCTGGGTAAGGAGTAGCTTCTATGGATGTGCAATATGTTCTCATCAAGAATGTGTGGCTGAAGGAAACAGGGCAAGAGCTGGGCTTCTATGATGTCCTGAGGAAACAGTGGCAGGGACCACCAATTTGACGGAAGCTCAGGTGAGCACCAAGTACAAAATAGACCCTACTATGAATCCGGAATGACCATGGATGAGACAGTGCAGGACAAATTGGTGGAAAAGAGCTGCATGAGAGGTTGTGTCAGCAGAGGAGGTTGTGACAGATGACAAGGTCCCGTAGGTCCCCCATCTTTTCTCTCTAGGCTCTGCAAAAGGCCCTCATCCCCAGAGACCAGGATCTACAGCTGCTGGATATCCAGCTGTGCACAGGCAGCATCCTAGATTATTCCCCCATGCCCCTGGATAGCAGCTGTGTCAGGGGCGTCCAGGGACAATGACAGAGAGTACTGTGATCCCCCAGCACAGGAAAAGGTCATGCACAGCTAACTCCAGCAGTGGTGCTGGTCTGACAAGCTGGTACACTGACAGGGCTGAGCCTGCTGCCACTCTCAGAAGGCTCCCAGAGCCCAAAACAAGGAGTTCTGCATGCACATCCAAGCACGAGTCCTTTGAGAAGGTCCCAGTATGGGACTGGTTGGCAGCTTCTCTCACACCCTCAGACACACACAAATCTATCTTTTGGCAAACAGTTTTATCATCACACTAAGATAAGGCTTGTCTAGTATTGCATAATTAATTATAAGGAATTGTGGACAAATATCTAAATCCGCATGTCCAGTTCAAAAAAAACTATCTCACTTTTCCTGTAAATGTCATTATATAAAAATGATTATCAGGACCTATCAAGGAAATGGTCAGAGTAGATTTCTGATGCCCCTGGAATCTATTTCCCGCTTCTCATGAAAAAAAAAATAGAGCCTCAATGTAGAAGGTTCAAAAGTAATTTTGTTAGGGGCGGAAATAAAATATTGGGGACTAGCTATAATTAATAAGAAATATTAATCATGCTCTGTTAACCATGATTGCTCTGTTCTGAGAAAGCACATTCTAACCTGGCTGACTTGTACACCCTGGGACATGGGAGTAACATCAGAATGCGGTCCATCCTCCTTTCCCAAGAACTGCCTATCATTGTGGAAAGATTTACAGCCTTGTGGCTGAAACAATCTTGTCCCGGAGGTGCCCATGCTCTGTGAACCCCCAGCCCACATTGCCTGTAACCTGTAACCACTATACCTTGCCTAGTTTCTCATGCCTGTAATTCTTACTTTCCCATACAATCTTTGTCCTTCTACCCAATATAAGCAGCTGGCTTTTATGGGGAGGGGTAGAGCAGATTTTTGTGGATGACCTGTTGCTCTCCCATACTGCTGGTATTATTGGAATAGACACTCATATTTGATTCAATCCTGTCTCTGCTTAATTGGCTCAAGTAGTGACTAGTAGCCTAGACCCAGTGGTTGTCTGATTACAATTTTAAAATGTCACTATTTAGGAGTTCCTGTGTTGCTTCTCCTATGAGTATTTGAGTATCGGTCCTTTGAATATGAACTCATCACTTTATCCTTACCAGTGGGAGACCCATGGACCTAAATTGTGAATTCCCTCTTCCAGAATTTGATTCTAATTCTTCCAATATGTAAGGTCCCTGCTACCTGGGATAACACTAGTCCTCCCAGAGGATATTGGCTCAGCTGAGAATCCCAGGTTTAGCGAGCTTATCACTTACCAGTGGCCTAAGTTCCAATATCTGGATGGTAGTGGCCATATGTTGATTAACCACAGACATGCCTATTGAGAAGTGAATGCATCATTAGGGATTTTGTTGTTGTGGGAACACCACAGAGTGCACTTCCACAAACCCAGATAGCTTAGCCCACTGCAGACCTGGGCTGCATGAAATAGCCTTTTGCTCTTAGGCTGCAAGTTTGTACAACATGCTTCTGTATGAAACAGCATGAGGTTAAATAAAGCACAAGAGGAACTGATGTAATCCAAAGACTTTCTACTGATCAAGGAAAAGTTTGCTGTAGAAGAGTATGCTGCGTTCTGCTGGCAGCAGCCTCATTCATCTCGGGCTTCTTAGAGATTATGTGCTCTACCTAATAGCCCTTAAGATTCATCTGTTTGAACATGACGAAGTGTGTGTTTTTTTGTTTTGTTTCCAACTAAAAAGACCAAGTGATATATATATTTTTACAAGTGTGTATCATTTATACTTTCTGACAGTTATTTTAATTACATTTAGGTGCCTTTTCCAAATTGAAAACAGTTTTAAATTGCTAGCTCCTAGTATGTGATTTTCTTACACTAATTGGAATAATAGGGTACAAATGGAGGTATCCCATGGTTGCAGAAGAATTTTAATATTTATTGGAATAGAATGTATAATAGAGATTAAAAGCATTCTATCCTATTGAATGTAAATGTTAGTGCATATATTGAAATGCATTTGTATATTCTGATAACCCATTTTATCTTTTTAGGAATTGTAAGCCATACAGATAAATTATTTTTGATCCTAAAAGTTCTTACTTTCAAAATATGAAAATTTTAAACAAAGGAACGTGTTAGCATTCTATTGCTTCATAACACATTAGCTTAAAACTTAGTGACTTAGAACAGCAACTATTATTTTTCAACTTTTTCAGTTTCTGTGGGTAATAGATTTAGTAGCAACTTGTCTGGTTCTTCTGAGTCAGCAATTTAATGAGATTGTAGTCAGATGTGAGCTGGCGCTGTACTTATCAAACGTCCTTCCTGAGGCTGGAAGATCTCTTTCCAAGTTGGCTCTCCCTTATCACTGACAAGTGGTTGTTGACTATGTTGGCTGATGGTGGGAAGCCTCAGTTCCTATCAAGTGTGTGCCTGTGAGACTGCTTGAGTGTCACTCATAGCATGGCAGCTGGTTTCCTCTGGAAAAACAAACAAACAAACAAACAAAAAAAAAAAAAACGGTCCAAGAGAACAAGATGAACGTTGCACTATCTTTAATGACTGATCTTTGGAGTCACACACCTTCACTTTCAAATGTTGATTCAATGTGGGATATATACAAGGAAGCAAAGATCATCAGGGGCAATCTTGGTGACAGGTTATCTTAATAAAAAAATCAATTAAATGATTAATTATTTTGTTAAACAAAAGTAAGTTGTTATTTTGAATCTTTATGTTTTTATTATTTTTTCCATCATTGGATATTATATAAATTTATCTGAATGATATAGTATTATACTTAGTTAATTATTTATTGTTCTTAATTTGTTTCAATTTTTAGGGAGAGGGATTAATATTTATAATAAATCTATGTAAAAGTTCATCATTTGTGCAAAACATAACATTTACATAAAGACAATTATACCTATGTTTCTTACTACTAAAGAAACCTAGGATGTATCATGACAGATGTTTTAAAGCTCATTTTTTGTGTGATAGCTAGAAATAGAACCAGGATTTATTAAATTTTGGACTCTTGACCTTTTCCCTATACCATGTTTACATGCATAGAAGAATCAATATGTTTATTAAAATCTATTTTTAAATAACTATAAAAGAATGCCTATTTTCCTCACATTTTTTCTTTCTTATATTTCTTAATTATTTTCATTCCTTAATTTATTATTCAGTTATAAATTCACATAAAACTAATATATATATATTATAAAATGTCAAGTGCCCGTAGATGTTAAATGCATACCATACAAATATTAAGGAATAGCTACTATCATAAAGTCTAAATTTTAGTGCTTTGGGGAATAAAACAAATACCTAAATAGTTTTTTCCCAAGACAGCTTTCAGGCTGGTATCAGAATAAAGACATATATTTAGAAAACAAAAGTAATAAAATCATCTAATCAAACTGGATATATGCATAATGACAGTTAATTACTAAACCTTATTTTTTCTAGGAATTATAATTGTTTATTAACCTTTCAGAGACTGCTACTAAGAAAATAAAATAGTCTGATTTAAAATAGAATTGCCTGCTTTGCAATCTGGGAGAGAAGCCAAACTATTATTATTGTAAGTTTTTTAAAAAAGAGGAAGATAATGGGGAGCTAAATAATTCTTCAGTTGCCTAACCAGGCTTCGATATTAGTCAGCTGTATCTATTCCTTCATTAGTTAAGAAGGGAGAATTTGAAGGGGAAAAGGTGCATAAAAATTTGGCTTTATAATTGTGGTATCATGAAAAAAAAATATATTTGAGGTCATTCTAGATTTAGTTCATGTCACAGAGTTTCTAAAACCCTTGGAATTTCCTGAGGGATAATAGTGTCATGTGTTGTTTATAACAAGTTCTTCTCAATCATATCTGAGTTTATGCTGATGCAATGACTTTTTATGGAGTCCCTACATAGCTTCTGAATGGGGTCTGGTCACCAGAAGAAAGAGTCAAGTGATTAGATGGTTGGAACTTCCATCCCACCCCTTAACTTCTGAGGAGGGATGAGGAGCTGGAGATTGAATTCAATCATGATTGGCCAATGATTTCATCAACCATGCCTCTGTGATGAAACCTTGTATAAAAACTAATGCTGGCTGTCTTGATCCATCATCTAGAAGGGCTCAGGAAACCTGGAGAAGGGGCTGTGCATAAATTAATAAAGAGTCCAGAGATGAAACATAATTTTGAAAGGCATTTGGCGGGGGGCAGAGGAGCTGAAGAAACCAAGTTCTCCTTGTCTCAGGACCCCTTGCTTTTTATTAACACAATTTGTCCTAAAGCAAGGTGGAGATATACACATCAAAGGGTAGGGTTAGGTACAGAATCCATTGTCAGATTGGGGAATTACCTCCGGCTGTTCAGGTGTTTGACCAACAAGAGGCAATAACATGTAGATTAAGATGCCCTGAGCTGTCTGGCAGCAAGCAATCATCCTTTTCAGGTTTGGGGGAAATGCCTTTAGCCATTCCCACAGGTGATAATATATGTGACTCAGCCCTTGTTGAGTCCCCAAGTTCCATCAACCTTTAGATGAAACTCTTGCAATTGTGACATGCTGGAACTGGCTTCTGGCAAAAAACCCTAAACAACTGAATTTGGGAAGTTTTGGGGTTAGTGAACACACAAAAATCTTGGTAGAATGATGTGCTCCTCCTCCCCCCCTCCCCCCCCATCCCTTGCCCTGTTAATTTATTCTATTTGGCTACTCCTGACCTTTATCTTTTGAAATAAGCTGAAAGAGTAGAACACTTCCCTGGATTCTGTGAGTCAGCCAGTCAGAAGTGTGGGTAACCTGGCACCTCGTTTGTGACTGGCTTCTTAAGTGGGGGTAGTCTTGTCGGACTGAGACTTTAATCTGTGGGCTTTACATTAACTTCACACATTCGTGTCATGATTGAATTGTGTTGTTGGACCCCCAGTTGGTGTCAGAGAATTGGAGAATTGATGTGGGAAAATGACATGTATTTGGTGTCAGAAAAAAAAAAATATTACAATAATACTTATTCAACTACTTCTTCATTTAAACCTAATGATACAAAAAAATTTGGGTTTTGTTTGAATCCAAGTTCTTGTCTTGTGAAAATCAAAGAATGAAGTCATGGACAAAAATGATTATGGGAGCCAAGTTTACTGGGAGAAGCCAGTTCTGGAAAAGGTGCAGCTGGGGTTCCAGGAGCAGGCCAGTGTCCGGAGCTTCCTTTTCATATTACTGTCAGGAGTAGTTTAGTATCCAAGTTAATTAAAGTCTAATAATCCGTGTGTGGAGGCCCACCTGGCCATAAACCACATGGGTGCAGGGATGTGCTCCCCCTCCACAGGAATGAACATTAGAAACTTATTGCATGCCAGGAAGAAGAGAGAGGGTGAGAGGAAGTGCACACTTTTTAATATAGGGGGTGGGTAGTCTTGCTAGCTCCTAATTGGTCTTTTCAAAGAATTCTGCCTCAGCAATATCCTTTGGATTGGTTTATATGCTTACTGCCTTTTGATTGGTTATCTGCACACTGCCTATCTTAGAATATCCATATTTTTAAAAAAATATATATGTTTTTATTGATTTCATTGAGGATGGGAGAGGGAGAGAGAGATAGAAACATCAATGATGAGAGAGAATAATTGATTGGCTGCCTCCTGCACACCCCCTACTGGGGATTGAGCCTGGGCATGTGCCCTTGACCCGAATCAAACCTGGGACCCTTCAGTCTGCAGGCTGATGCTCTATCCGCTGAGCCAAACCAGCGAGGGCATTATCCATACATTTTAAAGTACATGCCTCTCTGGTGAGTGTCCTTCCTTCCCTCCCAGTTGGGGTGCCTTAGTAACTCCACCTAGTTGGGTTCCAGTTCTACTTCTTTTCCCATGGTCCCACCACTATCTACCTAGCTTCCTTCTGTCTCCTCACTGGTACCCTTTCAATTTTTTTTATAAATTATTCATGTTATGATTGCTTGTCTTCTGGGAATTTTTCATGAACCAAGAAACTCATTAGGGATTTGGAAGGGAGACTGAAATAAATGTATATTATAAGTGTTGAATAAAAATCCTAGAGAGGAATGAGATAAAGCACTAGAACAGTGTTTAAAGGAAAAGGTAAGAAGAAAAGCATGGGTAAAAAAATCATGTGTTTTGGTCATGCTGTGCAATCTTCCTGTTAGAAGGAGAGATAACAGGTCCAAAATGCAGTCACTTGTGCTAAACCCACATCAGCAAACCAAGACTTAGTAGTTAGCATAATTGTAGTTTTAACCTCCCCCAGGAATGTAATCTTAAACCAGTCTTGAATTTTCTGCTCAGCTCTAGTGAGGTAATCTGCCTAATACATACCTTTCATTTCCCCAAAGGAGGGTGACCTTGCTTGAAATTACCTTATTTTTTTTTCCATTTATAAGACGCTATTTTTTCCTAAAATCTTTAGACTGAAAATTGAGAGGCGTTTTATACATGGAAGTCAGCCAAGGAAGGAGCCCCGAGGGTGCGTAGCTGCCCATACCTTGTCAAACAGGCTTCCTCCAATCACGAGCCTTATTGTTACTGACGTCAGCTGATGCCATAATTGGAGGTGGAGGTGGAGAGTGCACAGATGCAACAGGGACCAGAGCGTTCTGAGCCCATTAAGATGTCAAAAAATAAAAAAATAAATACCAGTAAGCCATGGTCTTACTCTGCAAAATTCAAACTGAATGTAATCAGCTATGCAAAAGAGCATGGAAATAGAGTTGCAGAGAGACAATTTGGAACTCTTCCCACTAAGTGTATGACCAGACAGTGGAGAAAACAGGAAGAACAACTCCTTAAGACGTCAAAAAAGAAGAAGGCCTTAAGAGGAAAACCAGCAAAATGGGCAAACTTGGAACAAAGGCTTAAGACTTGGATTATGGAGCAGCGCCAGATAGGTTTATGTGTGTCAACCAAGCTTATTCAATGTCAGGCAAGAATGTTTGCAAGCAAAATGAACATTGTTGATCTTACAGGAAAGGCAAAATGGTGCTTCAATTTCATAAGGAGAGAAGGGTTGGCCATGAGAACACGAACAATGTTAGCTCAGAAAATGCCACCGGTTTATGAGGATGATCTCACATAAATAGACAGTGACTCAGAAGACAGCAGTAATACAATAGAAGTTGAAGAAATTGATATGTCTAGAACTGAAGTGATGAAGAAGAGAACAGTGATGCAACAGAGGCTGAATAAAGTGATATGCTGCATAATATCATAGTACTGGTATGTAAACATTACCTGTGGTAATTACTAAATAAAAATGTGCTCTGTTTTATGTTTAAAATATTGATTTCTTAATTTTGGGTTGGAAAAGTGGGGGGTGTCTTACACATGGGAGCGTTTTATACACGGAAATATATGGTAATCTTTTTATCATATAAATATATGGTAATTTATATATTATTTAAAAAAATGTAAAGTTATTTCTTATATGCTTTGGAATATAATGAGGAACTTCTAAAAGCAGCTATCAGAATCTTAATTATAAGAACCATGAGGAAGGAGAGAGAGAGAGGAAAAAAAAAGAGAGAAAAAGATATTAAGAGAGATTGGAGATAATACTGAATATGATGAATTAATCACTCTTGGGGATTAGAAGGTATTTGGGGAAATGTCAAGAAGCTACAGACCAGTAGGAGGATCAGCACTACTCTGAATTAAATTTACAATACCCAAAAGTGTTAAAATATCTGAAAGATACTTTTGAATCATAAATCTAACATAGGATTTTATAAAGTTGGCAAACACATACACCATAAAATTTATTACTAAGTTTCTTGCTTTACCAGTAAAGTTTTGTGAATCAAGTGGTGATTTTCAAACTTTTGTTTTGGCTTGGTTTTAATTTACTAGCTTTGTTTACCTGGGCATAAGCACCTCTGTCTACCTATGGTCCAATTCTTTAATCCTGAAGTCTGAAGACCAGGAGTGATAATGGTGTCTCAGCGCAAAGGCAGAAGAAGACCTGCTCAAACAGTCAGGCAGAGAAAGGGAATTCTCTCTTCCTCCTTCTTTTGGGTCTGGTGAAGACCTCAATGGGTAGGATGATGCCCATCTGCATTGAGAAGGGAAATGTGCTTCCCACAGACCACCTATTCAAATGCAGTCCTCATCCAGAAACACCCTCACAGGCACCTCCAGAAATAATGGTTAGCCAAATATCAGAACACTCAGTGATATAAAATTAATTAACCCAAAATTAATCGTCATGGTTCTTATAATTAAGATTCTGATAGGTTCTCTTGAAACTATAAGGGGCAAAACACATGGTTTCTCTTTATTAGAATTTATCATTTGGATGGTGGGGGAAAAGAGAGAAAGAAAGAGAAAGATGGAGAAAGAGAAGAGAATAAATATGTATTATTAGATAATGTCTGTAATAAATGCACATTAAGGGATATTGATTAAATAAGTGTAGGCAGAATCAAGAATAGGTCCAATGGACCAGCCAGCTTGGCTCAGTGGTTGAGCATTGACCTATGAACCAGGAGGTCATGGTTTGATTCTCAGTCATAGCACATGCCCTGGTTGCAGACTCAATGCCCTGTGTAGGGCATGCAGGAGGCAGCTGATCAATGATTCTCTCTCATCATTGATGTTTTTATTTCTCTCTCCCTCTCTCTTCCTCTCTGAAATCAATAATAATATATTTTAAAAAATGAATTGGTCCAGTGAAGAAATGAGATTTGAGTCAGTACTTGAAAATATTTAGCTGAAGACAGGGCATTTCTTAATGCATAAAAAGAAAAAAACAAGAGGAATGAAGAAAATAAATGCTAAATATATTTGGGGCATGATTATTTGAAAATTATATTTCTAGAACAGATGGTTCATGCAGAAAAGAGCGGAATGTGGGGATATATGATTCAGACATAAAGGGTCTTATATGCCAAGACCAAAGTGGTTGTTTTTATCTAGTAACTAATTAGCAGATATGATGAATTTAAAATAGTACAGATCATGTATCATAGAAATGTGCACTTGAAACCTATATGATATTATTAACCAATGTCACCCCAATAAATTTCATTAAAAAAATAAAAGCAAAATAAAACATTACCTGAAGGTGAGAAAAGATAAAATAACATAAAATAGTTTGGCAATAGCATTTGTTTTTGAGAACTGTTTTTGTGTTGGTGTGCTGAAGGAAATAGTTTTATACATCATGAATGCAACACTCTTGAGGTTACCTATGTTACCTACAACTTAATATAGATGTATTGAAGGTTTCAGAAATTCCTTGGCACCTTGTCAAAACATTGAAAGCATTCTGAAATATTCAACAAGATGAGAGACACACTGCTCAGAGAATCCTTCAAAACCCATTCTTCAACATGCCATTCGTATGCTAGATGGACAGCACCAACTTTGCACTGAATCAAAACCAGGATATCAGTTGATCATTTGATCCAAAGTGCTATTTTACAGATAAAGAAAGTGAGGCCCCAAGAGGCCAGTCACACCAGCAAGGTTTCTACCTATTTTAAGATGTAACATTTTCCACTATGTCAGGTATTTTAAAGAAAAGCAATACACTCTGTTCACTCAAATTTCTAAGTCTCTTCTTCATAAGAATCAGAAGTAACAGATTTTATTTATAAGGATATAAACTTAAGTTCTTTTTTATACTATCTACTTTCTTAGAAATTTTGATATAAGGCTTATTAAGAAAGTTTAATAGATAATACCTGTTTCTTCTTTGACAATTGACTTATGTGCATAATAGTCTAATCTACTTAAAATAAGTTGAATTTATAATGACTTTAAATCCTGAAAGGAAAATTTTTAATTTATATTTTTACTGTAATAGTGCTAGATATTTAAAGATATTAATAAGAATGAATAAATGATGATTGTGTCAGTGGAGAAATACCAATTATAATAATTGTGTCTTGAATTAATCAAATTTGAATTTTATATCATCAATATGAAATTAAAATAATATTAATATTGATAATGAACATAATTTAGAACTTTCTTTGCTTTGTAAAATTTATCTCCATTATCTTCAGGCTTTATCTAAGTTTTGCAGGTAAAGCTGAAGTATTTCCATGTTGTATTGGGAAAACTTGGGTTTGAGAAGATCAAACCTACTGCTACCGGGGAGGTGGAAGAGCTGAGATTTGCATTCAAGGGTCTCTGACTCCCAGGGCCATCACCTCTGCTGCTATGGCATCTTCTCCCTTCTTAAAATTATTCTATTATTGGGACTTTTAAAGGTTGATACATAATACGTCTTCTTCCCATCTTCATTTCAGAACCATATTAGCAATAAGGCACAGTAGGTACAATAATGGAGGTCAAGATATCAGCTTTGGAAAATATGGTGTGTTTACATGGTGAAAAAGAGCCTTCTTCAAATGTTATCTTTGAATTAGAGCGATTCTCAAACCCAATCAGAGATAGAAGTAGCCTTAAATAAGCCTCTATCCAGAGACAGTGCCTCCCCACTTAAGCCCATCACAGTGTGTAGGGCTGTACAAACTGCATTCTGTACAAGCCGATTGACCTTACCAGTGAGGCTAGGAACGGGTGCTAGCCTTCTTTTTGTCTCCCAAATTCACTAGACAACTCATCTTTTTTCTCCTGGGCCAGAGTTAGTGAAGTGTGGAAGGGAAGCTAAGAGGGTATCCCAACATAGACACATAAGGATGCTTGCTTAAGTGTTCCCACAACATATTATCATCATAGAGGCTTTGACCACCTTTACAGAATGGTTGAAGGCTTTGCCAGGTAGTTCAGTTTATTAGAGCATCTTCCCCATACACCAAGATGTTGATCCCCAGTCAAGGCACATGAAAGAAGCAACCAATGAACACATAGATAAGTGGAACACCAAGTCAATGTTTCTGTCCCTTCCTCTCTCTCTCTCTAAAATCAATTTAAAAAAACCCAACAGAATGGTTGAATAAGCAGTTCAGTTTACTTTGAAGCTTAGCCTGTTTTAAAATCCTATATAATAAAAGGGTAATATGCAAACTGACCACCACTCTACTACACCCACAAGCCACTCCCACCAGCCAATCCAGATCAAGTATGCAAATTAATCCAACCAAGATGGCTGCGGCCACAGAGCAAGCAGGAGGCTTGGGTTTCCCCGGCAATGGAGGAAGCCAAGCTTTCCGCACACCCTGGCCAGCCTAGGCCTACACTCAAGGCTTCAAAGTTTCAATTATAGAAGATAAATAAACCCCAGATACCAAGGCCTCCACTTGGGTCGCTGGGGGGCGTGGCTGGTCTGAAAACCACCACAGGCCCCTTGCCCAGGCTGCCCCACACTCCAAGGGAACCCCCACCCTGATCAGGGACACCCTTCAGGGCAAACCAGCTGGCCGCCACCCATGCACCAGGCCTCTATCCTATCTAATAAAAGAGTAATATGCAGATTGACCATCACTCCAACACACAAGATGGCTGCCCCCATGTGGTCAAAGATGGCTGCCCCCATGTGGACACAAGATGGCCGCGACAAGATGGCCAGCAGGGGAGGGCAATTGGGAGGGACCAGGTCTGCAAGGGAGGGCAGTTAGGGGTGACCAGGCCGGTAGGAGAGAGAAGTAGGGGGCAATCAGGCCTGCAGGGAAGGGCAGTTGTGGGGGACCCAGGCCTGCAGGGAAGAGCAGTTGGGGGGACCAGGCCTGCAGGGGAGGGAAGTTAGGGGTGACCAGGCCTGCAGGGGAGGGCAGTTAGGGACAAACAGGCTGGCAGGGGAGCAGTTAGGCATCAATCAGGGTAGCAGGGGAGTGGTTAGGGGGTGATCAGGCTGGCAGGCAGAAGCAGTTAGGGGCAATCAGGAAGGCAGGCAGGTGAGCAGTTGGGAGCCAGCAGTCCTGGATTGTGAGAGGGATGTCCGAATGCCTGTTTAGGTCCGATCCTACTGGGATTTGGTCAAACGGGCAGTCAGACATCCCTCAAGGCGTCCCAGATTGGAGAGGGTGCAGGCTGGGCAGAGGGACACCCCTCCCCCCCCCCCTTCCCGTGCACTAATTTTGCGCACAGGGCCTCTAGTATAATATAAATTTAAATATAAGATTGTTTGTCATTAATGTAATTTGTGATCAGTGAAAATATTCTACTTTGGAATATATTCAGGTATATTTTTTAAAAAATTTGGAATACAGTCTTCTAATTCTACCTTAAAATAGAAGTAAAATGTTTAATTATTTGAAACTTTTCCAAAGTTTCATAGGAACATTTGCAATGATTTAAAAGTCAATGCTAACTTTTGAAACACATATGTCACCAGGGATGGTTGACCTAATTTAGATGAATTGTGATTCAAGTATTCATCTAAATTTCAAGGTTGACCTAAATCAAATATGAGAGCCTTGAAGTTTGGTTAACTTTATTCATTATGTTTCCTCTTTGTATGTCTTTTTTTTTTTTTAATTTTCTGTTTCTGGCTTATATTAGAAGCAGAACTGCTAGCAGTATCAGAAAAACTGTTTCTATGATTTCATGCAACTATACACCTAAAATGTACAAGTCTCTTTAAGAATTTCAGTCCATATTTTCAGCCTGTAGAGGTTTCAGAACTGGAAAGAATTTTTATAAATATATTTTATTTTCTTATCATCTAATTGTTTCATTATTTCTATTGACAAAATTTAGTGGCATGATAAGTGTATTTTTATATTTACATTTAAAAAATGCTTAGAAACAAATTCTTATTTGAATATACTGTATATTGGCTCTATCTTCAAACATTCATTTCAGAATTAACAATATGCATTAACAAAATTAAGTGAAACTCTCATGTAAGAAAATTATTTTTAAAATGTATTTGTATTAATTTCAGAGAGAAAGGGATAGGGAGAGAGAGATAGAAACATCAATGATGAGAGAGAATCATTGATTGGTTGCCTCTTGCACACCCCACACTGGGGCCTGAGCCCACAGCCCGGGCATGTGTCCTGACCAGAAATCGTACCATGACCTCCTGTTTCACAGGTTGACTCTCAACCACTGAGCCATGTGGGCCAGGCAGAAAAATATTTTTTATAGTATATTTTTCACTTAGCTGGCTTCTACTTATTTTTTATATCTTGGCTAGCATGTGACCTCCTCCAGAGGCCTTTGATGGTTATATACATAAAGTAGCTCCAGACACTATCACCCTGTTTTAGTTATTTTGTTGAAGGATATAACTATCAATTACCATCTGTATTCTTTTTCTTTACTAGATAATTACATCTTTCCCTGTGCTAGAAGGTACATACATATACATATACACGTACAGATATATATGTGTGGACAATAGATTCACATTTTTCATAGTAGGTATGTTCTGTAAAGTAGCAATGAACCTGAATTAGCACATACTGAATCACTGCTCCAAGGGGAAATACAGCCATAGGTTTTTGCAAGCCTCTGGTCACCCATATTAGCCAACCAAATTGTCATTTGCAAATATAGATTTGTTTGCCAACATCCTTGACAAACAAATCAGTCTCATTAAGTTGAAAACTTTCTCTTCCCAAGAACCCTTTCCCAGTATAAAACTTAGCAGAGCTTTTTACTTTTTTTCTGCAGCCTCCTGATCTGCAAAACCAGCCTCACCTGAAAGCTGAACATTTTTCACATTGCATCGTATTTTCAGGCATGTGAGCCAGCCAGCACTAGCCAAGAAGGGTTTAACATTTTCCTGAGCCTGGGTAACATGACCATAAGCTATGTAGACTTTCAGTGTGACAACAATACTTTCTACTCAGCTTTAAAAAAACCAATTATCATCTCATGACTCTACAAATGTAACCATTTTTCCATCTTTTTCATAGTTTCATCATACACCATATACATTACTTAAGCATTTTCTGAAGTGGCTTCATGGACAGATTAGCAAATTTCCTTTCTCTTTCTTAATGTACCATATTGTTGATTCATTAACATTGAACTCATGGCAATAGCACTATAATTAAATGCCTTAACAAGTTTATCTAATGCACTTTTATTTTTCCTCCACAAGGCACATCACAGCCTTTTTGCACTTAGGAATACTAGACAACACTTGATTGATGTGGTTGAGGACCAATTTAAGCAGTAAAATTACCAAAAGAGCATAAAAATTCAACATGTGGCACTAAATAGACTATGAAAGCCCACTTGTTTAGAGTATGGAAGATGAAACAAGAAGGTAGAGAGGGCATTGTTTTGTTCAACCTCAATTCTGTTCATGTCTCTAAATGATGGTAAAAACTCCTCAAATATTGATATTTGGAGGTTTCCAATATATGCAATATAAATACATATATACCAATTATTCTTAAAGAGCAGAGTATAAACTTTGCTGGACTTTGCACAGCCCTATTACATAGTTGGAATTCAATTTCTTGTAACTGAATTGGCATGGAATAGAGGCCAGTGTGTCCTGTGATGACCCCAGTATGCATATTTTTACTTCTGCATCGATTCTTAGCTGACATGTGACTAAAGGGACAATGACAAGATCAAGGCCGTATGCCCAAGAAGACTGATAATAATTGTGCAGATAAACAGGACATCTAGAGAGTGATGTAAAAGTTTAAGTCGAAAATGGATTTAGAACTTTATTTCTGTAGTCTTGTGAATAAGGCAAGATTTGGGAGACAGGTTTAGTAATTCCAGAAGTACTTAGGTGTTTCCTCCAGTCACCTCTAATTCATTTTACCTCATATACAAGGGGTACATTTCCATTCTTCCTCCACCTTCTCTCACACACACACCTCTTATTCCATGCTGGTAACATAACATTGCTTGCATACTCTCATATTTTTAATTCAATAGCCTCTGGGACTGACAGGGTTGAGTGTACTTAACATGGAACAGAGCTGGAGAAACTTAGGACTGACACCTTTAAGTAAATAACCATTTGCCCATTTGCACTATTTAACTCACACAAACCATTAATATTACAGTTTATATAAGAAAATATATCACAAACACCTTTTCCAAACAGCTAACATAGAAATAAAACAGAAATTGGAATATGTTTATGAGTGTGTGTGTATAAGTTGGATCTATTTCGTTAAATAACTACACTGATGTAATGTTTACCAATGCCTTTATATCAAAAAGCATGATTAAAGGCCTGTAGACATAAAAATCTAGTTGTAGAAAGGTAATTATAGTTGACATTATTCAAATATGAAGTTTGAAGCAGAGTGTTAGAAGAGGTGGCTGCATGGAAAGGTGGGGGCCATATCTCAGAGTATCTTGTATGTCATGATAAAGAGCTTTTATCCTATCTAATAAAAGAGTAATATGCAGATTGACCATCACTCCAACACACAAGATGGCTGCCCCCATGTGGTCAAAGATGGCTGCCCCCATGTGGACACAAGATGGCCACCACAAGATGGCCAGCAAGGGAGGGCAGTTGTGGGCGATCAGGGGAGGGCAGTTGGGAGGGACCAGGCCTGCAAGGGAGGGCAGTTGGGGGTGACCAAGCCGGCAGGGGAGGGCAGTTAGGGGTGACCAAGCTGGCAGGGGAGCAGTTAGGCATCAATCAGGCTGGCAGGGGAGTGGTTAGAGGGTGATCAGGCTGGCAAGCAGAAGCAGTTAGGAGTAATCAGGAAGGCAGGCAGGCGAGCAGTTGGGAGCCAGCAGTCCTGGATTGTGAGAGGGATGTCCGACTATCCATTTAAATGGGCAGTCAGACATCCCTCAAAGGGTCCCAGATTGGAGAGGGTGCAGGCTGGGCTGATGGACACCCCCCGCATGCACGAATTTCATGCACCGGGCCTCTAGTATATATATAAAAGCCAAAGCGACATTTACAACAGAACAAGCAGGATGACTGGAGTGACCAGAATGACCGGTCACTATGATGTGCACTGACCACCAGGGGGCAGATGCTCAATACAGGAACTGCCCCCAACCCGCAGGCTCAATAGGGCCTGACAGCCAACTTCCCTGTCCCTCCTTCTGGCCAGCAGGCCCTGATTGCCCGATCAGGGCCAGGCCCCAGGCTGGGATGGGGAATTGGGAGTGGGTGACAGTGGATGTGGGCAGCAAGTGACAGAAGGAGGAGGGGGGGGAGGTAAGGAGGTGGGGAGGTGAGGAACCATGCAGGTGGCGAGGGAAGGAGGAGGCAGGAAGGCAGGGAAGCTGATTGGCCCTGATCGCAGACCAGGCCTAAGGACCCCACCCATGCACGAATTTTGTGCACTGGGCTTCTAGTTTGTATATAATAAGGACTTCCTTGGGAATGGCTCCCAGTTCAAATGTAAACCAAATATTCTTGCTGTGCTCTATCATACAATCTAATGAAGATTTTTGGCTGTTTCTCATATTTTCAGTCTTAAATGCAAGGGAACAACTTACTCCCCCATTGTCCTGTTCCAGCTTTCCTCACTTTGTCGATCAATATATATCTACTGTGTATATAGGGGTGGGCAAAAGTAGGTCTACAATTGTGAGCACACAGAACACAGACGTGATTCTTGTATTGTTTTCTCATTCATTTAATTTTTTCTTTCTTTTTTTTTTTTTTAGAGAGAGAGAGGAAGGGAGAGAGAGAAACATTGATGTCAGAGCAAAACATTGATTGTCTGCCTCCTGCATGCCCCCAACTAGGGATTGAGCCCAAAACCCGGGCATGTGCCCTGACTGGGAATCAAACAGGCAGCCTTTTTGTACTTGGGACTATTCTCAACCAATTGAGCCACACTGGCCATGGCATCTTGTATTATTATTCATTAATTATTGTGTTATTTTTCATACATACAACTGTAGACCTACTTTTGCCCCACCCTGTATTCCCTCACATCCCACCGGGCATAGGCTGTATAGATTATGACAAAGAATGTACCTCATGCAGCATATTCTGAGTTCAAATGCTATTGCACTTCATTATACCACATAACAGCACATACAAAAATATCTATTGATCGAACTAATATCACTTGAGCACTCGCCACACCTGAGGCACTATTATAGGCCCATGTTTCGCATGAGAGAACAAGATAAACAAAAACCATGGCCCTTGTAGAACTTATATTCCAGCACACATGCCAGCATCTAACAGAAAAGAAGCAAAAACCCCAAAATACATCACATGTCCCAGCACTGGGAGCCGAACATCCCCTACTGATTCTGATTATTGGGACAGTCGGTCCAGTAGTTTTGATGCGGCGCTGTCTTGAAGAACCACCTGAAAGCAGGTGCCATATAAGAGATGCTCCACTGGCATCCAGTTTACTCCTATAGGGTCTCCTCTCAACTTGCTATTTATATGTTGAGCATTTACAAGTTCAATGCAAGCCTATAGACAGGCTTCCTAAATGACTTTATTGAGTCCAACACACATGAAATATATTAGCATTTATTCTTTCAAGAATCAGGAAGTCACATTTAGACCCTTCTATTACTGAGACTCAGGAACCCCACCATGCACTTGTGTTCTCTGGAAGCATACATCAAGTCATTTATTCTGTTGAAAAGATATTCTTGTTCGAGTAAGAGGTACAAGAAAATATTGTACATAATACTCATGAAAGACAAAAGGAAGAGAACAGGAGTTGGCAGGCAAAGTGTGCGGACCACAGTGCAGGTCCGATGTTTATGAAAAGAGAATGTGAAAAAGGATGATTGAGTAGAAAAATCTCAGACTGCAGTGTAGCTTTGACAAAGCTTTGGCCAGGCTATCCAGGAGCTCTGGGGCAATTGCCACAGAGGAGTTCCACATTGGAGAGAAATGCTAGACTAGCACCATCATCCATCATTGTCTTGCAGTTGTTTGGGAAGAGTTCTCTAGGTAAAGGCTGTCAACTCAATGCACCCCTTGCAGTCGGTTGAAAAGGTCTTTCTTGAAGGTAGATTCCAATAATGCCCCTTCAGCCTGACACACCTATCTCATTTATCTGATTCTTCCTTGTTGAAGTGAGTCTCACCCTCAGTCTGATTGCCTTTCTCTGAGTAGCTTGATATCACCAATCTATTTATAGCATTCATGTATTTCTTCTATCAAACCACCCAAGACTGAATGTGGAGTGATATACAATTTCCTCAAATCTTTTAAAGTAGTTTGGATATAACAAGTAAGGCACTGTGCTTTTTTAACTGTTTTGAAAACAAGTTTAAGTACAGCTTTATAAATATTTATTTTTCATTTTAAACATTTTTATTTATTTATCAGTACAAACATATGTTAACACTGATAATAAAGAGAAGAAGTAATAGAAGTTTTAGGATCTTTCAATAATCTGAGAAAGGCAATCTATAGTTCTTAATTCTCTTTTTAACTAGAATTTTATTTGTTTCCATTTCATTCCCAGCCAACTTCACCCCAGGGCAGGCTTAGTCTATATGTGTTTATCACTTGTAGTCCAGCTTTTATTGAAAACCTTGGGGGAATTTCCTCTATAACATTCCCTGTTCTCAGATATAGGCCTAAAATTTCACTTATTGGAGAGCGAGTGCAATTTTCTTTTAGGTGGATGATGCACTTTCCAAAATAATTTGTTTCTTAGTTAGAGTGGTTAAAATGGGTACCTTGCAGGCAAAACACCAGCCTAACTAAAAGATTCACAAAATGGGTGAGTGGGAATGTTCATGGATATTCCTCAATGTTGAAGCTCAGGGATGTAATCAATTGTTAGATAATCAATAGAGAAATCAGAAAACACCCACTGGGTCTAGCTAATGTTGCAATCAACAATGAGATGCTCATAGATATATCTTTGCCAATACATCTCTCCTACACTGCCAAAGAAGAATCTGAAGCACTAATGTTTTAGAGATATACGCAGTATAATATGAGATTCTCCTCAACCAAAACTGATCAGAAAAGTCAAATTGGTCAAATTCAGTTTGATATTACTGCAACAAATATGATAGCAATCTGGAAATAAAACACAGAGTGGTTGTTTCATTAAGACCAAACCATGCCCTTACCTTCTGATTATTATTATTTTATTAGAGAAATTAACAAAAAGTTAATAAAGTGGCTCTTTCATTTATTTTAAAAATATAAAATAAAATCTGAATATCATCAAATTTCAAAAATGTGGTAGGTCAGTGGATGGAGCAAAGCCTGCTATCAGGAAGGGTTCAGCTTAAATCCTGACCAAAAAAAGTTACTCCACTTTTTGAAATTTTCACTTATAAAATACCAATACTTGTACCCATTTCATAGAATTGTTTAGAAGATAAAATATCTATTATAGTAGGTGGCACATATTAAGTTCTCAATGACTGAATATTATTACAAGTAATATGAATAATAAAATTTAATTACATAATATATGATCTGCATTGTGCTGTCCTAAAAGTCATGGGGAATTTATTGTAATTATATCACAATTATAATAATTAAATAAATAATTATTTATTACCTAGTATTTATTTAAGTCTTGTTTTGGATATAAAATATACTTGCATAAAAAGCCTTCCATGTCCTGTTTAAGACCAATAAACATTTGTTACAAAATTAGCATAATATAAAACTCACATGAGAAGTAAGCCTGGATTAAGAGATTTCCTGGTAACTTTTAATTTGGTTTGTGTCTCTGAAACCTCCTCTGTCTCTTGCTGCTCTCCAGATGGACAGTTACATCTTAATACACTTGCCAAGCTCCTGTAGGTTGACGGACACGTAGAAGCCCTGAATGCTGGAAGCCCTTAAAGTAAAAATGAAATGAGCGGTACATATGGTATTAGTGAAGAGTCGAGTCTATAGAGGGAAATGAAAGAACATTCTGCATGCTCTTCCTTGGCAGGCTGTTTTGCCAGCAGAGCTCCTTAAAGCTCTCTGCTGTGATTCACTTATCTGTTATGTGACTCTCATGATGAGCAATGAATTGCCTATGAGTCAGCAACACAGAGTGTTACTTAAAATGTTATAAAACACTCAGCTGTCTTAGCAGACCTAATGATGTGGTAAAGGCAGGGGACTAACAAAAAGTCAAGGAGTCTCCTTGGCCTTGTAGCTTCATTATCTTCTTACCTGAGCGTACATGACTCAAAGGTCAAGATACCTGTAGAGAAAAGCAAAATTTAGGCATAGACCAAGGGTACCAAATTGCTTTGTCACTCTCAGCATTAAGAGAAATCATAGTGTGTCCTTAGATACCCAGCAAGGTTAAAAGCTACACCAAAAGTCCATGGGCAATTAATGGTGACTAATCATTTATTATGCCATTTATTATTATGTAAATCTGGGACATGTCAGGGATTGCACCCTTCAAATTATATTTCACTTTAATTTTTGTCATTCAAAAAAATTGTTATGGGAAAAAGTTTACATGAAGCCACTAGAAAATGAAGATAAAAAAAAAAAATCAAAGCACCATACAGATATAGTAACTGAATTTTATCAACTTATAAGAGAATTTGTCTTTTTTTAAAAGAGAACTTAATAACCTTTGGACTCATGTTCTATCAAACATACAGGGGTGGGCAAAAGTAGGTGTACAGTTGTGAGTACGTGAAACAGACTTAAAGCTATTGTAATGATATTGTAATGATCATAACCTACATGCATGTTTCCATATGAACAACTGTAAACCTACTTTTGCCCACCCCATATTTAAAAAATGGGGATGATGAATAGTAGTCACCCTATTAAACCACAGCAGTGGCTAGAATTTGAAAACAAAAACTATATAATATCAAATTAAAATAACTTTTTACTAATTGAACTTCAAACAAATAAACAAGAAAGTACAGTTAATTATTTTTGAATGATAGGCTTGTCATCATGATTTATATATCTGAACCAACTTTATATTAATTTTGAATATTCCTTGGATGAGGAATTTGATGATATTGAAAGAGCAAGGGCTTTAGGGCAAAACAGCTGTGTAAGAAACATAGCTATAAAAAGGACAACATTTTTAATTTTTTAATTATTATTTAATTATAATTTTTTAAATTAGGTACAAGCCATCTACTTTTCTCAGCCAGCATTTTTTATTGTCAATGGTAAAACTAATTCTTATTTTGCAGGGCAATTGTATATGTTAGAAATGTGTGTATAATTCTCCTCCTATATGAAATAAAAATAGAAACTATTGTAACTTGCTTAAGAGGAAAACTTGATTGAGGGATGGGTGCACATGTCAAAACTCACCAATTTGTTCATTTTAAATATGTGAAGCTTATTGTATGTTCAGAAATCTTACTCCAATAAAGCTACAAAAAAAAACAACAACTTGGAAGTGATTATTGCTTATTTCCAACTCTTTTTGAACAGCAAACCAAGACAGGCAGTTGTTTCTCTTTGCTTCTTTGTCACATAGACATGTGAATGACAACAAAAATACCATGTGTTACTTATTGCTTTGCTTTTCACTTACAAACACTTTTGGGAAAAAATATTATTCACAGGAACCCTGTGAGGTAGGAAGGCAGATTTTTTTTAATGTAAAATCTAACGTTCAAGTAATTTAAATAATGTGTATAGACAGGAATCTCATTGGATATATAAACTCACATCAATTTTCTGGAAACTGAATCTTGTCAAAATTCAATGTACCTCTGCAGATATTTTTGGTATGACATTAGTAAACATTTGGCCATAAAAATTTTTAGCAGATGAAAAACATAGAAGAAATATATGAAAATTGTATAACAAAAAGAGAATAGCAAGGAGTAACATAACACTAAAATATATTTCTAAAACACCAAAAGATCCAAAATTTACTCGGTCCTCCTTTCTTCTCTCCAGTTCTGTTTTCTTCCACACTTCATATTTTCCTGTCCACCCATCCTCCCTCCTTCCTTTTCTTCCTATTTTTCTTTCTTTCTTAAAAAAGAAAATAACTCACACTGTCAAATTCCTTTGTGTCTGCCCATCCTGTTTTCCCTCAAGATGATTTTGAGTGTTCTTCAAATGGTATTCAATATAAATTACAAAATTTATGTTTTTCACATGATGTTTCTCTCTCTTTCTCTCTCTCTCAAATCAATAAACATATCCTTGGTGAGGATAAAAATAAAAAATAATAATAAAAAAGAAAGAAAATACCAATTATCTCGAGGTGGTAGAGTCTTATTTTTGGCTATATTTTCTCAAAGTAACTATAGAAACCTTAATTTATTTTGTAATTTTAAAAGATTGTTCTTTAATCATTAGAGTACACCACGGTGAGATTTCATCTTGTCTTAGCATGTCCATATGGCACCTAGTCCTGCTGGAAATGTTAACTATATTTCAGTCCTGTTTTCTTCACAAGAAAGTCAGTGAAGGTGGGAGACATAGTTGAACACTTTGTCAAAACTGAAAAAAATATATTAAATAGACATATTATTCTTACTGTCAAAGAGTAATTAATATGACAAATATATTTATGTCATGCTCAGCACTGTTGATTTTAAAAACTTTTTTGATTTTTTGATGGCAGACTTGAATTTTAGAAAAAGAATCAAAATCCTCCAAAGACTTGCGTTTCTTGCCTATACTTTGAAATAATTAACTCTGATCCACATTAAGATTAATAAAATATTTTTTCATAGCAATGCACAGAAAGGGGAGCATTTAGCTGTAAAATTTAGAGGAACCTTCCTTCTTCTTTATTCCACGTGTTGAAAAGGGAGTATGTCATTTAGGGCAGGTAGAAACTAAGCTTACATTCATTCAAGAAAATTCATTGATCACATATCATGTGCCAACAACAAGCACTGCGAGAATTAAAATTGGGATTGTGCGGGCCCATGGAAACCTGTCCAAAAGGATACCAACCATTATCACTTCTCTGTACCCCGAATCATGGTGTTACCTTGGTCCTTTGTCAACAAGAACTCTGCTGTATAGAAGTGCTTTACATTGAACTTGAAGTTGTAAACACCTTACTGATAAATGTGAATGTTTCACAAGTGTCTCCTCCTATTATTTTAGACATTACCTGAATGTACTTTCTATATACACAAATCAAAACTGTAAGGGCCTATAGAGTAATTACACCAATATTTCCTCCATAACTTTTTCCGTTCAAGCTTATATTACTTGGTAGATACATGGTATACCTAGGGAATAGTGTCTGTTCTTATATTGCAGAGTTAGATGTATTATTGTCAACTAATATGTTTCTAGAGTTTTGAAAACAACACTCAGCTGCTCTCTGTTGTACCTTACAACAAACACATATTGATTTGAACCAGAGGGCAAACTCTCCCGGCTGCATGATGACGGCCCAGATACTTGATGGATGCATCTGGCATTTATCAATACTCTAATATGATTTTTCTTTCTCTATAAAACTTTCAAAATTTTACTTCATTCAAATGAATAATAAATGTAGTGCATTTATGCAGACCTTGTTCATAGTAAAATATTCTTGGGTTCTATTTATGTTGTTCCTTTACTATTTCAAATTTTAAAGTGAATCTATTCAACAACTAAATGTAACAAAATATTTTATAACTAATTCCAATGTAAATATAAAATAGTGCCAACTTAAAAACACCCATTGTTTAAAAATATATTTTGATTGATTTCAGAGAGGAAGGGAGAGGGAGAAAGAGATAGAAATATTAATGATGAGAGAGAATCATTGATCAGCTGCCTCATGCATGTCCCCCACTGGGGATAGGAATAGAGCCTGAAACCCAGGCCATGTACCCTGACCAGGAATTGAACCATGACCTCCTGGTTCATGGGCTGATAAGCTCAACCACTGAGACACGCTGGCTGAGCTTGATATTTTATATTCTTATCAAAAATAGAATCATTCAGGGCTCATTATGAAAAAATAAATTGTAACAACCTTATTTGCATTTAATAATATTTAAGTAGACATTTAATTCTAAGTCAAAATTTAATATTAGAATATATTCAATAATCTGTGTTTTCTATGGATAAGGGCTTATTTTATTAAGAGCAAGAATTTTAAAGCCACAGTTTTACAGAAGTTCTGTGAATTCCTGAACACTATGTCAAATTAAAGTATGCAAATTTGGGTCTGGGCTGTGACATAAAGGTCCAGAGTATTTTTTTCCTGCAACTAGTTATAGATTAAGTAATATAACCTATTATATTACTAAAATAGGTTAGCAACATTAATCTAGGCTTGTGTACAAAGTTGTCATTACTTTGTGTCCTATGGAACAGTAGTCTATGTATGTGTTTCCACGCTGGCCTCCTTCTTCTAAAACAAAACAACAAAAAAATACTCTTATCAAATAAATTTAATACTCTTATCAAATAAATTTAAAATATCTTCAAGATTTATTTTGTGGCAATTTTCAAACTTGTTTTTATGTTCCTTGAGTCTCCCTGGAGACCAGGGATTCCGGAAAGGTACTTTGGGGTCAGATTTAGAAGGTTTGAAAGACAAGATAAAGTTTCACTTTAATCACGTAGGCAGTAAGGTACCATTTAAAGGGAGGGGAGTGATGAAGGTGATGTTTTAAGAAGAATCCAGAGTCAGTTTGCAGAGAACTGCTGAGGAAGAGATTTGCTCTAGGGCAGTGGTCGGCAAACTCATTAGTCAACAGAGCCAAATATCAACAGTACAACGACTGAAATTTCTTTTGAGAGCCAAATTTTTTAAACTTAAACTTCTTCTAACGCCACTTCTTCAAAATAGACTCGCCCAGGCCAAAAACCGACTTCTGTGCATGGGCCACGAAGTTTCAATCGCACTGTACGTGCGCGCCCACACGTGATATTTTGTGGAAGAGCCACACTCAAGGGGCCAAAGAGCCGCATGTGGCTTGCGAGCCGTGATTTGCCGACCACTGCTCTAGGGAGAGCCCAGGAGGTCACTGTAACATTGAAGTCCTTTGCTTTATCAATCTGATCACAGCAGGGTTTAATAAAGATATCTGAAGTGGTACCTCCTGATTGGTCAGGTTGTTAGAGGGTTCGTCCACAATAAGCTATGGCTTCTATTCGTCAAAGTTCTGCAGCCCCTCCTCCTCCTGCACTTATTTCACTCACACACAGACATCACCCTGCTGCTCTGACTATCTGGGTCGTAATGTATCCCAGGCTGTAAATGAAACGCTTATACCTCAATTTTATTTCTATCCACTCATTTCCCAATTTCAAGATCATTTTCTCTTCGTATGGACTCCTAAAGTGGACAGAAGAATTTATTAGGATCAATTTTATCTATCGCTTTCAGAATTCTGTAACTTTGATAAGGTCACGAAAGGTTAATGCTCCTTTATTAAAATGAATAAGCCCAATTTCCTCAAACTTTTCTCTCAAATAACATCATTGATTCTGATGCACCGTGCACTCAGCTCTCTCAAGGGTAATTATGTCCTTAAGTGGCTCTGTGCCAACCAGTATTTTACAACATGTTAGCCATGTCCAGAATCACACAAAGATTGCTCAGTTTTAAACAGAATTGATCTAACAGTATCTGCTACCCTTTTAGCTATAGACAGCATTAGGTTTTAGGTTCATAGGTATTATAACAACTATAAAATAACTTTCTTCTTTCAAGGTCATTAGCTTAATGCCCATTTAGCTTAAATTAGCAGAGTTATTTCTCAGGTCAGTCTGGCTCATAATTGTCTTTCCCTGAACACTATACCAATTTAGTTCTTATCTGACAGAAAAATTTCCCATGCTTTGTTGCTGCACTCTCATTATTCAAGATCAATTGCAAATGTGCCATTTTTAAAGCCATGCAATTTTTGTAGGTTCATGGTATAATATTTTAATTTTTAATATAGTGTAAAGGTAAAACATGGCATAGGATTAGAAATCATGATTAAGTCTATGAAAATATTTCTAATTTAAAATGACATTGAAGAACTTAGTATGCCAGTCTTAGGTAAGTGTCCTTAGACATTATCTGAATTTAATTATTTTACATATTAAAGCAGTAAGAACTAGTAATGCTATATAGGGTGGGGAGACATTTGCTATGTGTTCAAAATCAAATGGCTCTCAGAATTTTGCCAGAATTCCCCTTCTTGACCTTTCTCCCATGTACACTCTGCTTTTAAAAACCAGGAAATCATGTCAGATTGATGGCTAACAGATACAATGGTGAGAAGAGGTATTTTAAAAAGAGGTTCTACTTTGTCTCAGCTTATTTTTGAGGTCCATCCACATTCTGTTAAAGCCTCAATTTAAATGTATCTGGGAAATTTGCTTGAAATGGTCAGAGCAATTTAGTTACAGAAATCATACTACATTCTGAAACTCTCCAACGTATGCATATACATTTATCATGAGTCCAAATTTTTCTCAGATTTGATATTGTTCCTTAGCAAATATATGCAGTAGGAAAGTTGGTCAAATTCAGATTTCAGATAACTTTTGACTTTTCTTAATTAAATTTAGCTATGTCTTAAAACAAGCTTTAAGAAATCCTTTAAAGCCGAGGCCACTGTAGAAACGGATAGCTTCACTATCTTTCAGTGGACTAAGAAGTAGTTTCGTTTGTGTGAGAACTATTGGCCTTCAAATACGCTTATGCTATTGGAGTGACAGATAAAATAACATACAAAACAATATACTTAGTTTACTATTTTACTTAAGCTGATTTTTTCCTACTTTCTTTAACTTACTTATTGAATCTAAAAAGTATAAGGTAAAGAGCAAAAATATAGCTATATGTTTGTTTTTATTTGTTTGTTTTTTATTATTTTAAAGCCAAGCCAATCCTGCAGGTGCTTGTAATTCATTGAATTAACTCACTCAATGGGAGGGGGTGGACAAATTAAAATAAATAAATATATTACTGCATCTTTAGGTAATAGGTTTTAAACTCCTAATTTTTTTCCAAGAAAGTTATAAAAAGAGTGACAAGAAATTAGAAAAGGGTTGCAGAGCACTGGGTTAAATAGAGAATTGAAACTGAAAATATAAATTATAAATAAACATCATGGGAGTGACATACTTGATACCAAAAGTCAGATCTTAGGACCATTGTGAAGAAACCTAGCCCATTTTCTTGCTGTAATTGTATACTTTTTACTGGGGGCAAAATCTCTCATTTCCCAATTTAATATAAATCTCAACTTGAAAGATACAGTGTTTTGATAAAAATATAAGCCCACTGTGAATTATTAATGCCAGTTACATTGCTGCAAGAAATATTTTGGAAGAGTATTTTAATAGCAACAACTGAGGAACAGGGCCCATATAAAAGCTTATCTATATATCTATATATATAAAAGCCTAAGCGGTCGTTATGACCGAATGACCAGAATGACTGGAATGACCGGTTTACCAGTCACTATGACATGCACTGACCACCAGGGGGTAGATGCTCAATGCAGGAGCTGCCCCTGGTGGTCAGTGTGCTCCCATAGGGAGAATGCCGCTCAGCCAGAAGCTGGGCTCATGGCTGGCAAGCGCAGCCACAGTGGCGGGAGCCTCTCCCAACTCCGCTGCAGCACTACCGAGTGGCGGCAGTGGTGGCGGCAGGTGCAGCAGGCCGGGGTGAGCAGTGCGGTGCCTGGCCCCGGCTCGGGCTCCTCCCAGGCCGCCTGCCGCTTGGCACACTGTTACATCCCCTGAGGGGTCCCAGATTGCGAGAGGGCACAGGCCAGGCTGAGGGACCCCCTCCCCCACCCCCCTGAATGAATCCATGCACCGGGCCTCTAATTTAGTAAAATGTTCATAGAAACAAAGTGTGGGAAGGGTGAAATTAACTGCGAGATGTTAGGTTTTGCTAACACTAGCCCTGAAACACTAACCTGGTATTGTATTTAGTATGCTTCTGTTTCTGTATAAATTACTTTTTTTCTCTTTTAAGAATTTGTCTTAAAATATCCATTTCCTTGCATGTCTCCTTCCCCTATCGAAAAGCAATCTAATCGTAAGTTCTGGTTATATTGAGTAATCAAGAAACATTTGCACTGTATTCATGTACCTATGTAATGTTTTAATTTAAATTCTTTATTGTTTAATGTATTATATAAGTCTTCTTTTTCCTTCATTGACTTCTCCCCATCCCCTCCAACCCCCAGCACATACCCTCACCTCCCCCTCCCTGGTCTGTGTCCATTGGTTATGCTCATATGCATGCATACAAGTCCTTTGGTTGATCTCTTACCCCATCACCCCCCCCCCCCCCACCTTCCATCATAGGTTGGACGGTCTATTCGATGCTTCTATGACTCTGGTTCTATTTTTGTTCATAAGTTTATGTTGTTCATTATATTCCACAAGTGAGTGAGATCATGTGATATTTATCTTTCTCTGACTGGCTTATTTCACTTAGCATAATGCTCTCCAGGTACATCCATGCTGTTGCAAATGGTAAGAATTCCTTCTTTTTTACCACAGTGTAGTATTCCATTGTGTAGATGTACCACAGTTTTCTAATCTACTCATCTGCTGATGGGCACTTAGGTTGTTTCCAAATCTTAGCTATGGTGAATTGTGCTGCTATGAACATAGGGGTGCATATATCCTTTCTGATTGGTGTTTCTAGTTTCTTGGGACATATTCCCAGAAGTGGGGTTACTGGGTCAAATGGGAGTTCCATTTTTAATTTTTTGAGGAAATTCCATACTGTTCTCCACAGTGGCTGCACCAGTCTGCATTCCCACCAGCAGTGCACGAGGGTTCCTTTTTCTCAGTATCCTTGCCAGCACTTGTTGTTTGTTGATTTGTTGATGATAGCCATTCTGACAGGTGTGAGATGGTACCTCATTGTTGTTTTGATTTGCATCTCTCTGATAATTAGTGACTTTGAGCATCCTATATAATAAAAGTCTAATATGCAAATTGTTGCCTTGACCAGAGTTCCACTGGGAGTTGAACTGCTCGACCAGTCTATGACACACACTGACCACCAGGGGGCAGACGCTCCAACTGATAGGTTAGCTTGCTGCAGGAGCTGGTGGGCTGGACTGGAAAATGAGATGTGAGGTGAGAGCCCTCAGGAAGCTCCCAGAGTTTGTCCCGAGCCCCAGGCAGAGGTGGGCAGGGGTGGGAGCCAGGAGGGACCAGGTGGCATGGGAGGCTGCTACGCGTTATCCGAGAGCCGTGGGCTGCACAGAACCTCCGCGACCTGTGGCGTTCTCAGTGAGCAATTTATAATCTCCGAGCTGCCTCTTTTTATTTGTTAAATTTCACTATCTACTCCAGGAGAATGGGTAACACCATTATGGGGGCAAAGGGGCAGCCTCGGGCTCCTGGGGACACAGCAGAGAGGGGGATGGGGCTGAGTAGGAGAAACCAAGTCCAAAACTTGAAAGGAAGTGGGAGGAAGCGAGGGGCAGAGGGTGACAGCTGGGAAGGGGCTTAGAAAAGCTGCTCCATGGGGGCAGCTGAGGAGCCAGGTGCCTCTCCCACTGGACAGGTTCCACGTTCCTCCCTCCTCCTCCCCGTGACCCATCACCCAGCTCTCCTCTGAGGCCCTGCCTGGGCTTGCCCTGCACAGCTCTGCACTGCTGCATGGCCCACACAGCCCTGCCCGCACTGCCTCACCCCCATTGCCTCACCCCCACTGCCTCACCCTCACAGCCTCACCTGCCCCACACAGCCCCGCCCCGCCCCACCCTGCCCAGCCTTTGGGGAGCTCCACCCCCAGAGGAGAAAGAGGGAAGCTGCAGACAGTAGGTCTCAGGAGGAGGGGCAGAGCAGGGCCCACCAAGTTAGATGGAGGGGAGGGAAGGAGAGACCACAGAACTGGGGACAGATATGGGTGGGGAAAGAGGGCTGTGCAGAAGTATCGCCCTTGGTTGAAGTAGAAATCCTGACCCCATTTTAAAGACCTGAGCAAAGTGAGTGTTTGTTGAGGGGGTGGGGCGGGGAGGTGAAGACAAAGGAGGGTATGAAGGGACTGGGTGGATGGAGAGCAGCGATGTTTGATTCATGGCCTATTTATTTTTATTAATATATTTTTATTGATTTCAGAGAGGAAGGCAAAGGGAGAGAGACTTAGAAACATCAATGATGAGAGAGAATCGAACTGCTGCCTCCCGTATGCCCCCTACTGGGGATTGAGCCTGCATCCCAGGAATATGCCCTTGACTGGAATCGAAACCAGGACCCTTCAGTCCGCAGGCTGTGGCTCTATCCACTGAGCCAAACCATCTAGGGCAGTGGTTCTCAACCTTTCTAATGCCACGACCCTTTAATACAGTTCCTCATGTTGTGGTGACCCCCAACCATAAAATTATTTTTGTTGCTACTTCATAACGGTAATTTTGCTACTGTTATGAATCGTAATGTAAATATCTGTGTTGTCCGATGGTCTTAGGCAACCCTGCTAGCGGTTCTCAACCTGTGGGTCGCGACTGCTGTAGAGCCTAAGACCATCGGAAAACACAGATATTTATATTACGATTCATAACAGTAGCAAAATTACCGTTATGAAGTAGCAACAAAAATAATTTTATGGTTGGGGGTCACCACAACATGAGGAACTGTATTAAAGGGTTGCGGCATTAGAAAGGTTGAGAACCACTGATCTACGGCAACCCCTAGCCTATTTAAAAGTGTTGCAGTAGGCTGAGCAGGGGTCTTACCATGATGGTGTTACCTGATAATGAGGTTGTCTCTCCTTATGTTCGGTTAATCAGAACTGCAGCGAAGTAAAGACAAACCCATGGAACCTACAAAGGGTTTCCACGCACACAATGCAATTTACTTTGTGTGACAGCTGAAGAGGGTGAGCAGAGCCTTGGAAGGACATGAGGTCTCCAAGATCAGGGGCTGGAGGGAAAGTGCATGCCGAGCATTCCGTGCCATGAGTTACAATCTATATATATAAAAGCCTAATATGCTAAGTGTCCTACAGAGCAGTCCACCGACTAGTCGCTATGATGTACACTGACCACCAGGGGGCAGATGCTCCCACTGGTAGGTTAGCTTGCTGCCCGGGTCTGGCCTATCGGGACTGGGCGAGATGGGGCCAGATATGCCCTGGAGCACTCCTGCAGTCCCTCCCTGGCCACCGGCCCTGATTGGCCCCAATCGGGACTGGGCGAGATGGCCTTGATCAGACCCAATCGCCGGCCAGGCAGAGGGACCCCAGCCCCAGCCATGCACAGATTTCAAGCACCAGGCCTCTAGTGTTTTCATATGTCTCTTGGCCTACCAAAGGCATACTCAAAGATCTAGAACAAACTCTCCAAAAATTCATCTGGAATAAAAAAAGACCCCAAATAGCTGCATCAATCTTGCGAAAGAAGAACAAAGTTAGAGGGATCACAATACCAGATATGAAGCTATGCTATAAACCACTGTTCTCAAAACTGCCTGATACTGGCACAAGAACAGACATATAGACCAATGGAACAGAACAGAGAACCCAGAGATTGACCCAAGCCATTATGCTCAATTAATATTTGACAAAAAAGGCAAGAGCATACAATGGAGTCAAGACAGTCTCTTCAATAAATGGTGTTGGGAAAATTGGACAGATACATGCAAAAAAATGAAAGTAGACCACCAACTTACACCATATACAAAAATAAACTCAAAATGGATAAAGGATTTAAACATAAGGCAGAAAACCATAAAAATCCTAGAAGAAGCCATCAGCAGCAAAATAGCAGACATTTGTCATAGCAATATCTTTACCGATACAGCTCCTAGAACAATGGAAACTAAGGAGAAAATAAACAAATGGGACTACATCAAAATAAAAAGCTTCTGCACAGCAAAAGAAATCATCAACAAAACACCAAGAAAGCCCACTGCATGGGAGAACATATTTGCCAATGTTATCTCTGATAAGGGTCTAATCTCCAAAATTTATAGGGAACTCATACAACTTAACAAAAGGAAGATAAACAATCCAATCAAAAAATGGGCAAAGGACCTAAATAGGCACCTTTTGAAAGAGGACATACAGAAGGCTTATGTAATTTTACTACAAATGTGTATTCTATTTCCTGTTAAGAGAAAGCTTCCTCTGAAATTTGTTATGAAAAGACAAAGGCTTGTATTAGGTCCATTCAGAACCTTTGTCAGTGCTCTGTGATCTACCCAGGTGTGTCATGGATCAGCATTTATATTGATTGTTACTGAAATTCCAGGAGAACCTCTAAAAATAAAATCCCTCTATTATCTACACATGAGTACCCTGTACTTCATAGGATTTCTGTGAGGATTAAAATAAATATGAATTCTTAATCCAATACTGAGCATATGATTGGTGATTATTGCCTATTAGCTTGATCCTTTATTTTCCCTCCAAGTCTGCTTCTCGGTGCAAGAATAATTCTTTCTAATTTTATTGTGAAAATCTCCACAAATCATATGGTAAGTAGCACTCTTTATCAAATAGGTTGGGTTTGCTCAAAAATTTGAATTCCCCCAGCAGACATTTTCTCTAACTTGAGAAATTTTTAAGTTAATGCAGCTCCATCAACATGACTAATTAAGGGGATGGCATGGTATAGGAGAGAATGGGGAGGAGTATAATCAATGATGAGAATAAGTTTCAGTAGTAACCCCAAGTGATTTGCACTATCCCAATCTATTTTACTTTGAGGCCTCTACATCCAGGTGATTTGCAGTTTGCTAATTTATTTATTTTTTAAAATAAATCTTTATTGTTCAGATTATTACAGTTGTTCCTCTTCCCCCCCCCATAGCTCCCCTCCACCTGGTTCCCACCCCACCCTCTGCCCTTACCCCCCATCCCCCGCCACTGTCCTCATCCATAGGTGTATGCTTTTGTCCAGTCTCTTCCCGTACCCCCCACACCCCTTTCCCCCCAAGAATTGTCAGTCCACTCACTTTCTATGCCCCTGATCCTATTATATTCACCAGATTATTCTGTTCATCAGATTTTTTATTCACTTGATTTTTAGATTCACTTGTTGATACATATGTATTTGTTGTTCATAATTTTTATCTTTACCTTTTTCCTCTTCTTAAAGAATACCTTCCAGCATTTCATATAATCCTGGTTTGGTGGTGATGAACTCCTTTAGCTTTTTCTTATCTGTGAAGCTCTTTATCTGACCTTCAATTCTGAATGATAGCTTTGCTGGGTAAAGTAATCTTGGTTGTAGGTTCTTGCTATTCAACACTTTGAATATTTCTTGCCACTCCCTTCTGGCCTGCATAGTTTCTGTTGAGAAATCAGCTGACAGTTGTATGGGTACTCCCTTGTAGGTAACTAACTGTTTTTCTCTTGTTGCTTTTAATATTCTCTCTCTGTTTTTTGCTCTTGGCATTTTAATTGTGATGTGTCTTGTGTGGTCCTCTTTGGATTCCTTTTGTTTGGGGTTCTCTGCACTTCCTGGACTTGTAAGTCTATTTCTTTCACCAGGTGGGGGAAGTTTTCAGTCATTATTTCTTCAAATAGGTTTTCACTATCTTGCTCTCTCTTTTCTTCTGGCACCCTCATAATTCGGATGTTGGTACACTTGAAGTTGTCCCAGAGGCTCCTTACACTATCTTCATATTTTTGGATTCTTTTTTCTTTTCCGGTTGGGTGTTTTTTGCTCCTTTGTATTTCAAATCTTTGACTTGATTCTTGCCATCCTCTAGTCTGCTATTGGATCTCTGTATATTATTCTTTATTTCAGTCAGTGTATGCTTAATTTCTAGTTGGTCCTTTTTCATATCCTTGAGGGTCTCACTAAATTTATCAGCCTTTTCTAGGAAATTCTTGAAAAACCTTATAACCGTGGTTTTGAACTCTATATCCAGTAGTTTGCTTTCCTCCATTTCTGTCATTTGTGAGCTGTTTCTTTGTCTCTGCATTTTGGCTGCCTCCCTGTGTTGATAGAGTGGCTTTGTGTGCTAGGTATCCTATAGGGCCCAGTGGCTCAGCCTCCCCAGTTACCTGAAGTGGACACTCTTGGTGCACCCCTTTGTCGGCTGTGTGCACAGTCTTGTTGTAGTTAAGCCTTGATTATTGTTGGTATCACTGGGAGGAATTGACCTCCAGGCCACTTGGCTGTGAGGATCAGCTGTGTCTATGATAGGAGAACTTCTGTGCTGGAGACACCCTTATGGGGCAAGACTTGCTTCAGTGGGGTTTTGGTGCTGACTGAGTCTGCCCCCTGAGTGTGTCCCTTATGGATCTGAGGAGTTGTAATCTGGTTGGTCCCACTCTGACTCCTGGGTACACTGGTTCTTGGATCTCCAAGGAGGTGCTAATTTAGCCCTTGCCTGAAGCCACCCAGCAGGAGCTATGAAGAGATCTGCAGATTCCTCTTCTCTGTTTGGATTTTGGAGGTGCCCAGATGAGGCCCAGCTGTGAAGCCATGCAAGCTGCTGTGGGGCCTTGGGCCTTCTTTTGGATGTTCTGGGTCTCTCTGACCCAGCTAGAGTTTGTTAGGTAATTTTAGATTGCAAAGGGCCAGGCCATTCATATGCAAAGGCCTTTATGCACAGCTTGGGTGGGGTGGGATCTCAGGGAATCAACAGGGTGGAGCAAACAGCTATGGCTGATCCTCAGCCTTGCCCTAAGAGGCCCAGGTCTCAGTGTCCAGCGGTAATCTCTGCAAGCACCTCTGAGAGAAAGCCGCCCTCGAGTTCCGCCCGATGCTGGCCAGTCCAGTTTCTCTCCGTATGAGTCTGGGTCCCCAGAGTCTCACCCAGAACTGGAGTTCAGAGCAGTCTGGAGCTTTTGTCTCCCTCCTGATTGAAAAAGACAACCATATACTCAGTTGCCAGCCCTTTCAGCTCGCACGCCTCCTTACCTCTGCACTTACTCCCGCACCTCCTCTGAGTCTCAGTGTGCTTTTCTCTTTCCTTCTAGTTGTAAAATTTCCTCTCAGCCAGCCTTCCTGTGGTTCTGGATAATGTCCGTTTTGTCTTTTAGTTGTAGTTTTGAAGTGATTGTGCGAGGCAGCAATTTCAGGTGTTTACCTATGCCGCCATCTTGGTTTCTCCTGCTAATTTATTTTGATCCAGTTTCCTAATCAGTAATTCTGAGATGACATGTAAGTTTTAAGCACTGTTTTAGCTGCACCCTACAGTATTTGCTGAATTGGGTTTTCATTTCACTCAGTTAAAAATAACTTCTAATTTTCATGTGACCTCTTCTTTGACACTTAGTTTATTTAGAAAAAATGTTAATTCCCAAATATTTGAACATTTTCCACATTTTTGCTATAAAATTCTAGTTTAATTCCACTGTCCTTTGAAAGTATACTTTGTATAGTTTCAATATTTTAAAATATGATGTTGGGTTTATGGTCTGACGTAGTAAAAGGCCCATGTCAGTATTTTAATATTGTATACTCATTAGTTTTTCAGATACAAATTAGATTTGGTTTGTTAATGGAATTATTCAACTCTCTCTGTATATCATGGACTTCTGTTCTATCAATTACTGAGGGAAAAATGTTGAAATCTACAGTAATATTGTGGATTCTATATAATAAAGAGGTAATATGCAAATTAACCCTCACACCCTCACAAGATGGCTGCTTACAACCAGGCTGGCAGGAAGGGTTAGTGAGGGACAACCAAACGACTGAACAAGCAGGCTGTGTGGGGCTACCAGGCTGGCAGGGGGGGAAGTAAGTGGTGACCAGGCCAGCAGGGAGGGCAGTTAGGGGCGACCAGGCTGGCGGGGGGTACAGTTGGTGGTGACCATGCCAGCAGAGGGAGCAGTTGGCGTCAATTAGGCTGCAATGGGGGCAGTTAGGGGCGATCAGGGCAGCAGAGGGGGCAGTTAGGGGCAACCAGGCAGGCAGGCAGGTGAGCAATTAGGAGCCAGCAGTCCAGGATTGTGAGAGGGATGTCCAACTGCTGGTTTGGAGAGGGTGCAGGCTGGGCTGAGGGTACCCCCCCATGCACAAATTTAATGCACCAGGCCTCTAGTTTGTATAAATTTTCATTTGAGTTATATTCATATTTTATTAACATTTTTCAAAATTGTTAAATTATGTGTTTTATTTAGGATTTGTATTTCTTTTTGAAGAATTTACTCCTTAATATTAGGAAATGCCCCTCATTCAGTTGAAATATTCCATATTTTGAGGCTACTTGATATTAATATACCCATTCTCACCCACTTTTGATAACCATTTTTTGTGGTGTCCTATCTAATAAAAGAGTAATATGCAAATTGACCGTACCTCCGCTACACCCACAAGCCTTGCCCAGCAGCCACACCCACCAGCCAATCAGGAGGGAATATGCAAATAAACCCAACCAAGATGGCTGCAGCCACAGAGAGTAGGAGGGAGGCTTGGGTTTCCCTGGCAATGGAGGAAGCCAAGCTTTCCGCCTGCCCTTGCCGGCCTAGGCCTCCACTCAAGGCTACAAAGTTTCAATGATAGAAGATACATAAACCCAAACAGAAATGGCAGCCACGGAGCTGGAAAGAGCAGGAGGCTAGGGTTGCCCACAGTGATGGAGGAAGCCAAGCTTTCCACACACCCTGGCCGGCCCAGGCCTCTGCTTAAGGCTACAAAGTTTCAATTATAGAAGATACATAAATCCCAACAGAAATGGCTGCCGCCACGGAGCAAGCAGAAGGCTTGGCTCCGCTCCAGGCTACAAAGTTTCAATTATAGAAGATAAATAAATCCCAGATACCAGGGCCTCCGCTTGGGTCTCCGGGGGGTGTGGCCAGCCTGCAAACCACCACAGGCCCCTTGCCCAGGCTGCCCCATGCCCCAAGAGAACCCCCACCCTGATCTGGGACACCCTTCAGGGCAAACCAGTTGGCCCCCTCCCATGCACCAGGCCTCTATCCTATCTAATAAAAGAGTAATATGCAGATTGACCATCACTCCAACATACAAGATGGCTGCCCCCATGTGGTCAAAGATCCTGCCCCTATGTGCACCTAAGATGGCCACCACAAAGTGGCCAGCAGGAGAGGGCAGTTGGGAGGAACCAGGCCTGCAAGGGAGGGCAGTTGTGGGTGATCAGGCCAGCAGCGGAGGGCAGTTGGAAGGGACCAGGCCTGCAAGGGAGGGCAGTTGGGGGCGATCAAGCCTGCTGGGAAGGGCAGTTAGGGGTGACCCAGCCAGCAGAGGAGGGAAGTTGGGGGTGACTGAGTCTGCAGGGAAGGGCAGTTGGGGGAGACCCAGGCCTGCAGGGGAGAGCAGTTGTGGGGGACCATGCCTGCAGGGGAGGGCAGTTAGGGGTGACCAGGCCTGCAGGGGAAGGCAGTTAGGGGCAAACAGGCTGGCAGGGGAGCAGTTGGGCATCAATCAGGCTGGCAGGGGAGTGGTTAGGAGGTGATAAAGGTGGCAGGCAGAAGCAATCTGGAAGGCAAGCAGGCGAGCAGTTGGGATCCAGCAGTCCTGGATTGTGAGAGGCGTGTCCGACTGCCCATTTAGGCCCAATCCCAGTGGGGTCCCAGATTGGAGAGGGTGCAGGCTGGGCTGAGGGACACCCCCTCATGCAAGAATTTCATGCACTGGGCCTCTAGTGTTATATATCCTTTAGCTTCAGCTTTTTGATATGTTTTTAATTAAAGTATAGTTTTGCAGACAGTTTTGAAGTATATTTATGTACTTTTTTGTAGGGGTTCCAATTTTACAATCTTAACTGTTCAGAAAATTTATTTTTAATGTAATTAACTATGCAATTAGATTTAAAATATACTATATTGTTATTTGTTTTTTATTAGTTCCATCTGCTCTCTCTTTATTTTATGTTTTCCTGCCTTCTGTGGATTAATTTTTCATATATTTTTGATATTTAGATAAACCTCTATGTTTTAATATTTTCATCACTGTTTTAGGGTTTACAATAAACTTTATTAAATAATCACATTTACTTGAATAATAGTGTATACTGATATTTGACTTCTGTCGTATTTCTTTGAGGAGTTTATATTTTATTTCTGATATTCAATTAAGTTACTTGCAAATTAGTTTTATTCTTTCAAGATTTGTCTTTAAGTTGTTTTAAAGGTATATCTATCTGAAATTACCTTACTTCAAAGTCATTTTTAAATACTATTTTTTATGGTATCATTTCTAAATTTCCTAATACAAAGTATAATCTCTCTTCCTCTGAGTCCCTAATGTATTTCACATTCGAAGGTTAAAAGCTGAAATAAAAAACTGTATACAGGTAATAAAACAAGCTGAAAGATATGAGTTGAAGTGGTGAAGATGGATACTATCTAATATCTAGTCTAAAATTCTATTTCATTGATGATTTTCTTTGGATTTTTAAATCTTACCACCATCTATTTTACTTATTTAATTAATGTTATTAATACTTCCTTTCCTCTATACCAGTACATCGCTCCTGACACACACACACACACACACACAGGAATAAACATGCACAGTCAGTTGTTTATAAGGGCTTGGAGGTTAGAGATAATAATACATTTTTCACTGTATCACTTCTGTCATTGGAACCAGATACTTACTGCTTGGTCCCATCTCTTCAGAGGAAATCAGTGCATGTTAATTGACCTGAACTACTAAATTAAGAAAATGGAGAACTTATAAAATAACTTAGATGAAAAGTTATTGTCAAAACTATGAATTTTATATCCATCATCCTATATGTTGTAATGCTACATACGTATGTGCTTGTACACATCCACACACCTTTATTAATAACAAAAACAAACAAACTAGCGTGTAGCTATTGGCCACACATGCTTAAGATTTTTTCTTACTATGGTAAACATCCTATATAATAAAAGCCTAATATGCTAAGTGTACGGTCGTCTGGTCATCCATTCAACCAATCAAAGCATAATATGCTAAGGCCGCTCAACCACTCGCTATGATGTGCACTGACCCCCAGGGGGAAGACAGTCAACCAGTCGACCAGTCACTATGATGTGCACTGACCACCAGGGGCCAGATGCTCCAACTGGTAGGTTAGCTTGCTGCTGGGGTCTGGCCAATCGGGAATGAGGGAGATGGGCTGGACATGCCCTGGAGCCCTCCCACAGTCCCTCTCTGGCTGGCCAACCTCCTGCATCCCTCCCTGGCCCTGATCTTGCACGGGTGGGGTCCCTCAGTCTGGCCTGCACCCTTTCACAATCCAGGACCCCTTGGGGGATCTAGGAGAGCTGGTTTTGGCCCAACGGTGGAACGACCGGTAGCGCCAAGGATGTTAGACTGCCGGCTTAGGTCCGCTCCCCTGAATTTTGTGCACCGGGCCTCTAGTATGACTATAACTCTCCAATATTCTTGACTTTTTATCTTGCATATTATTGATTTAATTTTCATAATCTATTTGCTATTCAGTTATATTTTTCTAACTAATTTTTATCTCTTGATATTTTCAATCAAATTATTGAAGTGAGGAATGGATGATGAAAATTAGAGCAATCAACTAGTCTCTCAAGATTATAAGAGCCCTTTGCAGTTAAGTGCATATTGCTTTTTTCAGGATTATAGTCAATGAGTCAAGGAACGCTTCTCTCCTGAGGGACTAGCTCTGTCTCTGGCTTAAGTGGTCATTAGAGTATCAGGTGAACATTACTTCACATCTATAATTCTGTTTTCGTTCTCTTTCACAGATACCTTGGTTCATTCCGACACAAGTACCTACCTGCCTTACAAGCAGGGCTTGGCCTTACTAGTAGACATACCTAGAAAGTAGGAATCGTAGAACACTTAAGCGGATGAATACCATATTCCATATGTATTTCCTAAGGGAATTCCTTTTCTCCACAAATCCAACTTCTTATTTACACTGAGAGCTGAACTCATACCTTTCCTCATTCTCAGTGTGCCTTCTTCTCCACAGCACTCCACCCTCAATGCACTGAAGTGGGTGGCAGTGGGAAGAACAAGGATGTAAGAATGAGGCTGTGAACCAAGAGAGAGAAAAATTAGTAGTAGGGTCCTTCTAAATCTATGTGTTTTTTGTTACTGAGCCTATACAAGTCTCTCCTGAAAAATTTCTATTCTCTACAAATGGATTGTCAGCCATTTTTGGACACACAGGCAGATGGATACCAAAATGCGTCAAATTAATGTAAGCTCCCAAATCTCTGAAATGAGGAGGGTGGAACATAGGGGAAGTGGAAATAGATTGAATGAAGCAGGTCGATAACATGGTACTTCTGTGCATTACCTCTTTTCCTTTGAACCTGCTGTGTTCTGTTTTCCTGCCCTTTGATGCCATTGAAATGCAGGTGGTTCATATCATCTACAGCTCTGCATGAATGAGTGAAAATCACTTTCAGCTTCTTAAAGGACGTTTAATACCATCATCCCAAAATGAAGGCCACACATTATTAATATAAAAGAAAAGGAACAAAGCAGATTCAAGGTTAAGAAATATGGGAGGAAAAAAATAATTTAGGACTTCGGGACATCAATCTATAATACCACATGATCATGGCCAACTTTCTTATTGCTTTTTAAAATTACATGACTATTTCTGTATATTGACATTTTGTGAGCTAGTCTGAGAATATAACCAATGAATTAGACTTGATTGTATATGGCAATGTCTACCTACCTTATACAGAGTCAGCATCTGGGAAAAAAATAGTCATAATGCCTTTCAGTGACTCCTACCCACCATTACCATAGACATATTTCCATTTTGTTATAGGCAGCATGTGGGCTGTTTTGCATTCCTAAAAATAAACCTATAATTGCTCATGCATTTTGTGTGACTTGTTTCTTCGGTCAGAGATGGTTGGTTAGGAGCGGACTCTGCTGGGAACAGCAGCATTTTTTGTTCTCAGGATTAAAAATTAAATATAAGATATTCTGGATTTAGAGACTATGGCACATTAATGTAAAATTAGGCTCTGGGTGGGTCATATTCTGAATATTGTATGGACTGACAAATCAAGAAATTATGTCTGGAAGAAAAGGAATAAATTAGGTGGTCATAGAGAAGTAACTGAATTCTGATGGCTTCATATATTCTCTTTCTATATTCTTCCTTTCCTATAATAAAAATGAGATATTCCCAGAGGTTTTTAATAATCAACTATGAATGCATCTCTCACAACGATTTTTTTTTTGTTTATTTTTAAGTCAGGTTTGTTTTCATACCATACCATTAAGCATCACATAAAAGGATGTATCTGGCCCTGCCATTACTATATGCTTATTAATGGTAGAAAAGAAGGGCCTGAAAAATAAACCATTGTGCTTATATAATACTTTTTGTTTTCCAAGAGGTCTTGCATCTGGTCCAAGATAGAGTCTACACTAATGTATTGGTAGCTTTGCCAATGCTGGACTCAGAATTCCTGGGCTTATAGTTAGTTCCTGACATTCACCTCCTGTGTGTGGCCTAGGAAAGTTACTTGATCTCTGTATACTTGAGAGTAAAATGGGGACATAACCATACTCTAAGGTTTTTAAGAAGATTAAATGAGTAAATAGTTAATACATGTAAAATATCTAGAAATGGCCTGGCCACTGTGGTTCAGTCCCCAGTGTGGGGTGTGCAGGAGGCAGCCCGTCGATGATTCTCTCTCATCATTTATGTTTCTATCTCGCCCTTCCTCTCTGAAATCAATAAAAATATTATATATATGTATATATAATATATGCATATGTATATAAAAGTGTTAGCTATCATTACTTTTAACAGATTATATTCAAGATAAAGTCTTAGGTGGTAGATAAGAAAGAATGTATCAAGTTCTTATTTCTGAGGAAGCAATATAGTTACAGCTATATTAAGGATCTTGTTAATGGCATTAAAAGGGGCAGTTTCTAATACTCATATCTCATGTTGACTATAAATTGCCTATTAATGGAGTTAAGGTTTTAGTCTTAACACTTCACATTCTGGTCAAAACAATATTTTCTTTATTTTGTTGACTTTAGATGTTTCAGGTATTCTTGATGCCTATGATATTCTAGTCTAATGGCTAATGCACATAATGATAATAATTGATCTTAAAACATTGTCTCATTTTGATTGAAAGTGGCTCCATGTAGTAGTAATACAAAAAGCTCGACCTTCTGGGGATGACACGGAGCAAATCACTTTACTGACAGAGTAACTTATCCATGTTTAAAACTGGGATTAAAAGTTAGATATATCTCCTGTCACTGTTGGCAGCTCCAATTCCTTACCTCTTCACCTCGTGGGCTGCAGCAGGATGTTGTTGATAGTCTCCTCATTTCTGAAGGCTTTATATTGGGATAGTGTGTCAGGTTCAGTTTTCAGAAAGTTAATATTTTGTTTGAAGTTTGGCTTCCACATGCTCAGTGTCACTTTTGTCTATGACACTTTCAAACACCCCTGCAACTCATCATCAGCGGGCTAGTTGTTTGGTGTTTTTGTTTTTTTGTTTTTGTTTTTTGCTATCATTCTCTTACATTACCCAGTTAAGCAAATCTTAGTTTTTCTTTCCTTTTGTAAAAATGGTATCTTCAATATAAATGACCTCTTTGATGAGAAGCTTGTCTTATCATTTTATAGTACCTCCTGAAAGGAATAAAAACTGTTGAAAATTTCTGTAAATATCAACCTAGTTATCTCTAACATATTCAAAATATGTGCAACAGATCCTAGTTTTTTTTTTTTTTAACTTTTAAATTGCTTCATCATTGATGTTATATTTTAGATTTGGAACTATTGATTATACTAATTAGCATTCAATAATTAGTCAATATATTATGGGTAGTTAAGTGACTAATTTGCTTAAAGGAAGGAAGGAAGGAAGGAAGGAAGGAAGGAAGGAAGGAAGGAAGGAAGGAAGGAAGGAAGGAAGGAAGGGAGGGAGGGAAGGAGGGGACGAGGGAGGGAGAGAGGAGATGAGGGAGGGAGGGAGGGAGGGAGGGAGGGAGGGAGGGAGGGAGGGAAGAAAAAAATGAAAAAGTGAAAACCTCCTCCATACAAAACAGCACAATCTGAAATGAACAAAATATATGTCATTCTCATCTGTTTTTATTTCTACATTCTTTAGCTGAACACTTTTTCTCTACTGATGGTTCTGATGGTGAGACCATCAGTATTTTAAGTCACTAATTATGACTTTGATAAAACATTTCTTGAATTGCCATGTGGGCCCACAGAGGGGAATGCTTTCATGACAGACCACTTTTCAGTTCTCCTATTAGAACTCCATTTGCAGGATGGTGGTTGACCTTTTCTTATAGCTGGTCTTTGGCCTAGATAACTGCAGTGTGTATTCATTCAGGTAATATCTAAAACCCCATTGACTACCCTATGACTGAGACATTCTCTTAATTATGCCAATATCCCCCTCAAGGACTGAAGCAAACCCCAAATATGCTTTGCTGTTTTCAGTATACACATTCAGGAAGTATACCTATAAGGAAGAGGTAGTTGGCAATTTTGATTTCTGCTCAACATTACAGAATGGGCATTCTCCTTACATGTTTCATTCTACTGGAGCCAACGCACCAATGTGAAGTGAAGCTTAATCTATGACAAATACCCCAAATTATCTTCTTGCAATGGTGTTGAAATATAATGAAAAGATCAATTAATAGGCACATTATAAGATAATATAGAAAATAATTCCATCAGAGCGCCAAAAGCATTCCTGGAAAATTTAGAAGGAAGCAGGAGGACAAAACAACAACCAAACTATTTGGCTTCTAGAAACCTTCAAAAGAGGCATGTAAGCATCCTTACGATAGACTGGGCTATCATAAGAAGAAAATTTTGGGTAAAAAGAATTACATGAACTTTATAAAAACACTGATATAAAGAAAGGACAAGCAAATTTCATCATAGTAAATAGAGCAGGGTTGTCAAAATGTATATAGTATATAGTAATTTCAGTTTAAATTAAGATCTGAAATAAGTTGGTGCCCAATCTGTGGGTAATTTTGCATGTTCAATTTTAATTTGAACTCACAGGTCAGTTGACTTCTTCTTTTCCTCATTCATAATTGAAATCTAGAATAAGAGGCTTCTTAAAAACAGAGGTAAAAATAGGTGTACTGGTTGAAGCCGCAGTGGGAGTCTTTTGCATGCCCTCATCTCTGCGAGTGATATCCTGCAAGAACTGTGACTGGAAACCCAGTGGCTTCGCAGAAAAACGTCTGACAACTCTGGCTTTAGTATTCGGAGGACCTCCGTGATTCTGAGCAGAGTACACCTATAAGCAACAGCTTTTTAAAAACAGTTTAAGATCCCAGTAGAAATGTGAATAATGCAATGGGACAGTGACTTCATGTGAGATCAAGGACAGCCTTGGCTATGGCATGAAAACCAATATTTCTTTTGCATACCTGCCTTTATAGCATACAATTTTCAGAAATGTATAACCATTTTAATCAAACCCTTTCACAAGGAGTGTTTACTAGAGATTTTAAAACATATTTCAATACCTGAGCCCAGCCTTTCATAGCATAAAAGTGTACCTGCTATTCAGTGCTGCCTCATTCCTTTGAAAAGGGATGAAATAGAATGCCAGCAGATCTGATGGAACTGACTGATGCATTAGACAATAACTTTGCAATCACCATGAACGTCTTTGAAATATCACGAATTCCACTGTTTACCAGAGCCAAAGTTTCTGATTTCCTCCATATTCCTCTGTGAAAAATAATGCACCCACATATAAAATACATGTTCACTTCAAATACATAAATACATGGGACAATAAATATGAGCCTGGACCTATAAATTGTGAAGGTATTTTAAAAAGGGAGGGTGTGAGGAATAGCGTAAGAAAGAAAAGTTGAGGTTACTTAGTTGTAGAAACAAAGTTTAAGGGATATCAACCATAGAAACTCTGCAGAGGTGGGGATGCAATGACAGACTTTACATAAATATAATGGAGTTGGAAGTGAACTGCTTGTCTCATTTATAAAGGGAAAGACATAACATAAACATTTCCACCTATTATCAGAGGACCACACTGGACAAGGTGTACCAGCTACATCTATCTATCTATCTGTCTGTCTGTCTGTCTGTCTGTCTGTCTGTCTGTCTATCTATCTATCTATCTAATCTATCTATCTATCTATCATCATCTCTCTATCATCTATCAATTATCTATCTGTCTATCTATCTATCTCTCTATCATCTATCAATTATCTATCTATCTATCTATCTATCATCTATCATGTAGCTACATCTATCACGTAGCTGATAGGATGGATAGATAGGTAGATAGATAATAGATGATAGATAGATAGATAGATAGATAGATAATGAATTCATAATCTTTCAAGGTTTGCTATGTTCAGCTGTGGACTTTACTTTGTGTTAATTTGTTGTTACTTAATTGCATAAAACTTGAATTTTCTGGAAAACATCCTCCAATGTAACTTCATGATTACAATATCACAAGTTCTTGAGAGAATATTTGCTTTACAGAAACACAAACCATAAAATCAAATAGGATATACAACATGATATATGTAGATTTCTTTTCCTTATTTCTGGGTCCATATTGACTGGACATTACACCAACATTTAAAAAAAAATTACAGAGAGGAAGGGAGAGGGAGAGAGAGAGATAGAAACATCAATGATGAAAGAGAATCATTGATAGGCTGCCTCCTGCACACCCCACACTGGGGATCAAGCCCGCAACATGTGTCCTGACTGAGAATCAAACCAAGACCTCATGGTTCACAGGCCAACACTCAAGTACTGAGCCACACCACTCAACCACTGAGCCACACTGACCAGGCCCAACATTCTGATACCAATTAAATTAAATTGATAAATGTGACTTTCACATGCACATAAATTTTACGTTTCTCTAGTGTTTGCAGAAATCACTTTCTAGTTCATATAAACTCAAGTACTTAATCTCTGTAAGTCTCAAGTTTTTCATGCTAGAATGAGGAAAATAAGAGAAATAATACCAATTATAGGTCATAGTAATAAAATATATTCTAAAAACTTTGTATTTATTTCTTTAGTTTTCAGTCTTCACAGAAATTCCTGGGGTAGGTGTAATGGTTAATTTTACAGTGCATAGACCAAGGTTATAGAAGGATATATTTTTCCGCCCCTCCTTACCAATTAGCTTGGAATTCTGTACATCCCAATCTGAGTGAGCTGTTCAATGTTATACGAAGTTACAAACTGAGGAACTGTGTGACCCAGGGCCTTGTCCAGATTACAGAGGCTGCCTGCATTCCTTAGCCTATGGCCCCTTCTTCCATTGTCAAAGTCAGCACATAACATCTTTAAATCTCTCTCTCTCTCTCTCGCCTTTATTAAAATTTCTGCCTCCCTATTCCACATTTGAAGGTCTCTTATGATTACATTGGGCCCATCTGGATAATCTAAGATAATAATGTTTTAAAATTAGTTGACTAGAAACTCTAATTCCATGTGCACACTTAATTCCTCCTTGAAGCATAACAGAATATATTTCTAGGTCCCTGGGAGTAAGATGTGAAGACCTGGGGACAGGAGCATTATTCTGTCTTCCACAATGAGCTATCTCAGATTGGACAAGATGCTATAATAGTGTAGCTGTTTATACCAAGGGTAGCATATCAGGAAGCTTCCCATTTGTCCTGAAACACTTAATCCTTTGTCTTGCATAACGAACAAAAATGGAGGAGAACGCCTTAAAAAATTGATGGAAACTTGGATGTATGTGGCTTCAATCCAGACATAATTTATTATAGAATAGAATAACGACATGACATCTCTTGCTAAAAGTATAGTGGGACAATTTAAACCTGCTTAGAAAAATTGGATTTGTGACTTCAGCTTGGCCTTTAACCACTCCTTCATTTACAATGCTAAGGGAATTCCCAAGTGTATTTTATGGACTATCTCCTGTGTCAAGGAATTGAGGACTTTTTCTTTTTTTTTTGATCCCGAATTTTTGAGAATAAAATATGTTGGGATTTTTTACCAAAACCCACGTCCTCAAAAGTATATGCAATGGGAAATTGACTGGATAGCTCCATTTTACAAAATAAATTGAGATTAAGGAAGATAAAATACTTCCCTGAGGTCAGTGAGTAGTATGTTGCAGACAGAGAATTCATTCACAATCTTTTCCCAGTAGGACATATGTATTTTAACATTTTACTGGTATTTCCCCCAAATCATCTTATAAGTAACATTGTAAGTGAAATTTAATGAACATAATAAACTGATGAACAAAACAGGTCCAGAGGCAGGAAGGCATGGAACAAACTGACATCTCTTGTGAGTATGTGTGTGTGGCGGGGGGGACAGATTAACCAAAGAACTTATATGCGTAGCCCATGGACACAGACAACAATGTGGTGAAGGCCTAGGATGGGACGGTGGCTGGAAGGAGTGGGGTAAAGGGGAAAAATTAGGGGGACATCTGTAATACAGTCAACAGCAAAAAAAATAGGCTTCACCCCTTGTAGAGAATCCTTAGGTCGGGTCCTAGGAATCTGTATTTTAACAGTGATTGCTGCTACCCACCATGCACAGGCAGCTTAGACACTTTTCATTATGAAATACAGTCTTTCGCATTCCTGGAAACACAATTCCACAGAAATACCTCTCTGTATCATTGCATTTAGAAGGGAAGCTTTAATAAAATTAAGAGAGTCAGAATGTCCAACGGTGTCCGCCACTTCCAATCTATCTAAATCCCCAAACTCACCTGGAAACTCCTTACGTTAAAGGAAGGAGCCCACTACCCAGACAGGGTTTGGCACTTTATGAAGGTGCTGTTCCTACTATGGTAGTGCCCTGTCATTTCTGAAACACATTTATATTTTGATACATGGGATCTCCAGCTAGCCACATCAAAGTTGCAAGAAGCCCATTTTTCAGGCTCTCCGATAGCCTTATTCCTGCGAGGCTGCCAGCGGCCCGTCAGTTTCACCATTTCCCCACTGTCATAGGCACTGTGGCATTGCTCACTAAGGAAAACAATCCCCAAACTACTAAAATTAATGTTCTCTTTACACTGCTGTCACAAATGAATGGATTTTCAAATAGAAATTATACAAGGAAAATTGCTTTCAGAACAAGACCACATTCTGCAAGAAAAATGTCATGCCACTGTTTATTTGTCCGACCAATGCATAGACTTCTAGAAAATGGAGTTTATTATAGAGAAGTATGATGGGCCTTTGACAGGTGCTACCACAAGAACACTGTTAGAAAAATGTTGCTTGGTCAACACAAAGCAATTACTTGTCAGGGAGACTGCTGTAGATGGGATGACATTCCTCTGTTAGCCGCGATTTTATGACTAAATTTTGAAGCAGTTTTGTCTTTATTACCAACAGTAAAATATAAGTGAGACTGTTAAATTATATAAATTATGCATATCAGAATCCATAGATATACACTAATATGCATTCCTTAAAATGGCAACAGCATATCTGCCTCCTCATGTAAAAATGTTGTCTTGAATAATATTAAAATAAATTGTATGGAATGGCAATTATTGCAATATTCTTGCATTAGGGAGAATTCTTTATTTCACATATCTGTTCTTCCCCGATGATTAACCAGATACATTTGTTCGGGGCTTATCTTCAAGTGTGATACATTACAGATAGATTGATTGATAAGATTTGTGAAAAGGTAACCTGATGTGGAAAGCAGAAGTCAAAGAAAAAGGGTAGAGCAGGAATTGTGGAAACATCATGTTTAAACTGTTGAAGGAGTGCATCTATCTCCATTTCTATTTATAATTAACTATTGGTGCCTTGAGCTAAGCCAGAATCCTCAGGATGATTTTTATTTGCCTCTCACATATCCCATAAAGCCAATCCTCTACACTTATTACACATCCAGTATATGCCAAAGAGTACACTAAATTTTAAAAATGTTTTATTTTATCTTTACAAGAAACTAATGAAGTAGTAGACTGAATGTTTCTGTCTCCCCAAAATTCATATCTTAAAACCTAATTCCCAGGGTGTTTGTATTTGGAAGTGGGGCATTTGACAGCCCTCATGAATGAGGTTAGTGCTCATATAAAAGAGACCCCAGAAAGTTGTCCTGCCCTTAAACCACCTGAGGACACAACAAGAAGAGAGCTGTCCATGGACCAGGAAGCAGGCTCTCAATACACACCAGGTTTGCCTGTGCCTGGACCACAGACTCTCAGCCTCCAGAGCTATGATTTTATAATAATAATTTTTAAAAAATATATCTTTATTGATTTCAGAGAGGAAGAGAGGGGGAGAGAGAGATAGAAACATCAATGATGAGAATCATTGATTGGCTGCCTCCTGCCTCCTGCATGATTGGGGATCAAGCCCACAACCTGGGCATATACCCTGACTGGGAATTGAACCGTGACCTCCTGGTTCATAGGTCCATGCTCAACCACACTGAGCCATGCTGGCCGGGCTATATAATAATTATTAGTAGTAGTTCCTTATGATATCTTTTATAAAGTAAGTTTATAAGTAAAAGAATATACTCAGTCTTAACGCCTTGATGGACATTGCCCATTTTTTGTAGACAAGTTAAGTAACTCATATTCCCATCAGCAGGACATTTCCCCTTCCCCATTAAAAATATTGGGTATTTTTCTTTTGAAAAAACATGAAATTTGCAAGAAGCATGGTCTATCAATATTAATTCATTTTGAATTAATCTTTGTACTTATTAATTTGTTTGCCACTTAAAAATCTGTTGTGAATTTTAGTATACATTATTTTTATGACTATATAATAAAAAAATAGAAGTATTTTATGTAGGAATTGCATTATTTATTTTTCTGTCATATAATTTGTTTTTTCCAATTAATTTTGTCTTTTAATTTTATAGCTTTTTGTCTATAGCTATTATTCACATTTAGAAAACCTAAAATATTGTTTTACTTCATACTTTTCTATTTTGCTCTTATAATTGGAAATTATTTTTTATATCTGAAAGCAGAAAATCTATTATATTATTGTTTAATTTTTTGTTAAAAATATAAGTGGTACTTTTACTGATCTATAGAGTTTATTGAGTTTATAAATATATGTGGACATATGGGGCATCATTGGAGGTTTGATTTCAATTGCACATCTCACTTTTACTTGCATAATTTATTCACTATACTCCTTTGTCAACTGGCTTCTGACTTGAATGGGCCAACAGGAGTCATTGGTAAGAAGTTAGCATTTTGTTAGTTTCTCAGCCATTTTCTCTGTTTCTATGCCTCTTTATTAAAATGAAAATTTGCCATCTTAGTTTTTATGTAAGACTATAACTTCCCACACTATATATAACAGAAGTGTTTCAAACTCTGTGATGTTTGGAGGACATCATGCTCTGGTTCCAATACCCATGCAGTATTTTTTACTGTTTATGTTTTTATCTCCTTGATTATTATAATTATTTTTAGAGTAGCATATTTGATAGAAATCCTTCTATAGAATGTTAGCATGATGTTTAAAAGAGAGAAGATGGAAACTTACTCATTGCTTTTACAGATAGAAACTCACTTATTTCCCATCTACATTGCTACCTTACATTTTACCTCTATTGAAGAGTGCTTAAAATGACATGATAGTCAGACTGATCAGAAACAAGATAAGATATATTTTAACCAATTATTTGTGAGGTAAATTCACATTTCCTGTACTTAAATTTAATTTTGTAAGTTATATTTTCCCGCCATCTAAAAATACAGCTATCCATTTAGCCAACTCCTAATTGTTCTCAGCACACTTATTAAACATAAAGGCTAGCCAGCCATTGGGGGGGGCGGGGAAGGAAACTTTGAGGTGACACCAAAGCTTACACTATCAATTTAAATTATTGTCAAAGGGTTTGTTACAAGCGCAGCATTCTCTGAAGTAGACCATATTTTTTACTTTAACAAAACACTAGAGAAAAACAATTCAAAAAAGCTGTTTTTACACAAATACATGAAGTGCTCAGGTCAAGCAGGGCTGACAGAGGTGACAAATAGCATCTCAAGTTGCATTATTTAGTATACTTTTTCCTATTTTCCTCCCCATATGCTTGGAAGCAAACGCAGGCAGCTCAAATGTTGACTTGACTCCATGTAAATACTAAGCCATAAAAAAGTAAATATTATACCTAGAGGGTGATTTTTTTTTCTAACAAATCCCTAAATTCTGGCAAATTACATAGATTACAGATTAATTTAACTATTTATTAACTCTTAGAGTGACCAGCCCATGTAAAATGTAACTATTCTATTACTGTTCTCGGGGCTCAGAATATAATAGGGAAGACAATGGAAAAGGAAGCAGCTGAACACCAAAACAAAACAATAACAAAAACTCAGAAAAGGATAAGGATAGGCAAAGTATACAATGTTTTGATAATTTGTAGGAAGGGTACCTAACATAGCCAGCATCTGTAAAACGAGAGGGGATCTTGCAAAGATGCTGACTTACATGAACCAGCTTAATGAGAGTGAGTGTAAGGTTTGCATGGAGTTAGGAGAAGCTCGCATTCAAGGAAGAGTGAATACCATGTACAATAATCAGAAGAGGAATGAGTAGTTTATTATAAACGAAGCTTGAAGTCTGAGAGTAAAAATAATATAGTTGCAATGCCAAAGCATTAGTTGTGATGTTATCATAAAACATCTCATAAAACATGCTAACTGGTATGGAAGATTTCAAACAGATGACTGACTTGAAAACCTTTTCATTTGCGAACAATCACATTGATAAAATATGTAGACAAGAGTAAAGAGTTATAGGCCAACAAATTTGATAACCCAGACAAAATGGATAAATTCCTGTTAACACACAACCTACTAAAACTGAATTGTAAAAAAATAGGAAAAGAACAAATCAATAAGTAAGGAAATTGAATAATTAAAATCTCTAAATATATTTATATCTGGAGCCCAGAAACAGAGGCTTTAGTGGTAAATTCTACCCAACATTTAATGAATTAATGCCAATGTTTTTCAAACTCTTCCAAAAAAATCGGAGGAGGAGGAAATATTTAAAAACTCATTTTAGCCTTAGCCGGTTTGGCACAGTGGATAAAGCACCCGCCTGCAGACTGAAGGGTCCAGGGTTCCATTCTAGTCAAGGGCACATGCCCGGTTTGTGGGCTCCATATCCAGTAGGGGGCGTGCTGGAGTCAACTGATCAATGATTCTCATCATTGATGTTCCTATCTCTCTTCCTTCCTCTCTGAAATCAATAAAAATATATTTTTAAAAAACCCTCTTTTTATAAGACCAACATTTCCCTGATAAAAACCCCAACAAAGACATTCCTGTAAAAGAAATTTATAAGCTAATATGCCAGGTGGACACAGATGCAAAATTTCTTAACCAAATACCAGAAAACCAAATTTAATAATACCATAAAAGGCTTAAAAATGATAAAATTTGATTTATTCCAGAGTGCAACATCTACAAATCATTAAATGTGACATACCACATTAACAAAATGAAAAATAAACATTATAGGATCATCTCAATATATACAGAAAGAGCATTTGGTTAAGTTCAACATTCTTTTATGATAAAACGTCTTAAACTGTGTATAGAAAAAACATACCTCAACATAATAAAAACTATATGAAATAAGCCTACAGCTAACATAGTACACAACAGTGAGACACTGAAATCTTTTTCTCTAAGGTCAGGAACAGCCAGGATGTCCACTCTTGCCACTTTTATTCAACAATTCAACATAGTACTGAAAGTGCTATCCCTATGAATGAATGAAAGGGCATCAGAAGTGAATTAAAAAGGAAGAGTAAAATTGTCAGTAGATCTGGAGAGAATTAGACAAGCATCAGTAATATTAAGAATTCAAACTGATTGGGCTTAAGAGAGAAGTAAAAATAAGAAGGTGAAATCCTGGATTTTGGTTAGGAAAATATGTAGATAGATAGGCAATTACATATGCTAGAGAACAAAAGAGAAGAAAGTATTGGATGATTTAATAGTAAATAAAAACTTGAACACAATAACATTTTCTGCTTCTGGGATAATTAGGTTCAGTAGTGAAAAAAACAGAAAATGAAATATATTAAGAAAGACCAAAAAAGAAAAAAAATTGATCACTTCTTTAAAATTTCCAGAAAGAACCCTAGAAATAAAATGTACAATGTGCTCTGGCTGGGTGTTTCCTTCATCTGGAACATCACCCCATACACCAAAATGGCTGTGGGTTCAATTGCTGATCAGGGCATATATGGAAGGTAACCAATCCATGTTTCTCTCTCATCAATGTTTTTTTTTTTTTTCTTCTTCTTTGTTTTTTTCCTCTCCCCCCTTCCTTTCTCTCTTAAAAAGAAAGGGATGAGCGGGAGCAGTGCCTGGCCTGGGCTCGGGTTCCTCCTCTGCTGCCTGCCACTTTGCCCAATACTGCATCTTCCGAGGGGTCCCGGATTGTGAAAGGGACCCCACTGGTGCACGAATCCATACAAATATAAGATAATAAATTAATTAGCATCCAGAGTCAGACAGACTTGGAAATCTGAAAGGTAGGCCCAAATAAATGACCCAGAAAGTAGCAGAAAAAGACAAAATAAATGGAACTATGCAGAAAAGATTTTTAATCATGGAGGACAGAGGAAGAAATGTTTACCTAATTGATGTTCCAGAATGGAATAATACACAGACTGTCAAAGAACTATTAATTCAAATAGTGAGAACAAAACAACAAAAAATTGATGAAGCAACCAATTGTTAGATCCAGGAAATCCAACAAATACTAAGCAGAATAGTAAAAATATAATAAACCAACAGAGTTATATATATCTTAGGGGACCTACAGAAGACCAAGAAAAAAAAAGATTTTAAAAGTTAGCAGAAAATAGAGGTAGAATATTTACAAGTGAATGACAGCCTGATTGATAATCTTTCAACTGCAATAACAGAGGCCCGAATACAGAGGGATAATATTTCAGCAAGCTAAGGGAAAATAAATTTTCTTCTGAGGCTCCTATAAACAGCAAAACTATGTTTTATGGATGAAGGCAAAAATAAATACTTTCAGAAAACAAAAGCAGAGTTTAAGGTGCTAAAGGAAAATCTTAAATTTTATCCTTTTGGGCATATGAAAAATGCTTCCAGATGGGAGGTCTGATATGCAAATGGAATGGGGAACATAATGATAATGGTAAATAGCAGTAGAAGTACCCGAGGAATGATAATATAAAACTAAAATAATAATGTCAGATGGGGGAAGGGGAAGACAGATGAAAATGCTGGACAGTAATTGAATATCACCTTTGAAGGGCCAACAAATTAAATTATAATGTTACTTGTGCTATCAGCAAGGGAAGTAAAAATGTTGGTAAATTTAAACTTTCTTTAATTAATTGTTCATGTTAAAATGGCTAAGGTTACCAGGAGTGTATCAGGTTAAGAGCATCAAATTTCCCAAAAATGAAGAGGGATAAGTGGAATGAAAAAAAGGGGGGAGGAGGACCCCCAATTTATAAAAGCAAAAAGTAAGAAAGAAGAGAAAGCGGGCAATGGCAAACACCTAATAAGATAGTAGAAATAAAAATAAATGTATCAGAAATCACAGTTGATGTAAGTGTAATAATCTTTTCCAATTTTATTAGTAAAGTTTCAAAGAGAACACAGATGGTATCTCAACTTCTGAGAATTTCAGGAGGGCTTATTTATAAACGGAGCATTTACAAAAGTTGATATTAGCATAGGAGGAGCACAAGAAATAGTACAGTTACTTGGAGTTAATATCATTGGAACTTTTGTTACTACTAGGTCCAAAGGTCTAGGAATGGAAACAGTTCAGGGACAGAGTTGTTGAGGAAGCTTCTTGAGTGAAGTTCAGGATGATCTTTCAAAGAGGAAGCCAAGCAAGCAAACATCTTGACTTGGTTCTCCTCAGCCCACTGTGACCTATTGAGGCTCCCCATTGGCTGATTTAACCAGAATCCAGTGCTTAAAGAAACCTGTTAATGGGCTTTGCAAAGATCATCTCCCAAGGTGGATTGTGGGAGGAGGAGAATGAAGAGTAGATATGAACAGGCAATGCGCTATCATGTCACTTTTTAAAAATGTATAAAAATTATTTTTCTGGAATGATTAACTACACCTTCTTAGGAAATATTGCTTTAATATTTAAATAACAGTATGATGGTATTGATATACATTACAACAAAATATTAAAGCAAACTTGTAGAATTCATCAACTAACACACAATTAAAATCCACTTAAAAATGCAGGTATGCCTTCATAACGATACTTTATTTATCTACTTAATTAATTAATTAATTAATTTAGTTATGTAGTTATGTTGGGAGAGTCTTTCTCCATCAGAAGAGTTTTTAAATGTTATACCAATAGCATTCTTGCTTCATTGGCCACTGAACAAGATGTATTGAGAAGGCTTGAACTTTTATACTTGTATACTCTTGGTTGGCTACCTTCATCACTTTTGTCTTTAATTTCATTGGGCACCAAGAGAAACATCTTGGAATTAAATCCCATCAGCATACGAAGAGTCATTGGAAATATTTCCAAAGACCCAGGTTATTATGAAAGGCAACATAACATGAATTTAGGTAGGCTTCTCCTTCATTTGTAGACAAATGGCAATATCAAAATGAATACACCATATTGTGGGAGATTGTAGCACATTTCTCTAGATACTTAATTGAACAAGCAGATCAAATTTAATAATGATACTCATGATTTGAACAGTGCAAATAACAGGCACCTAGAATATTGTACCCAATAACTGAAAAAAACACATGAAATATATGTGAAAGTATTTACTAGCTAAAGCTGCCTTTATCAGATGTTAAATTGGCCCATAATTTTATTGCAATGCAACTAATTTGAAAATAAAATGAAAGCAGGTAAAATTCACAAGGTAATCAGAAATTAAAAATAAAAACCTGCCAAAAAAGCCAAGTTGGTGTTTAATACAAGGAATCAAAGGTGTTTTTTTTTTTATATTTGAAAATGGATCATTGCAATTCACCATGTTAATTTATTAGAGGATACAAAATCACATGGGCATTTCAATAGATGCCCTCTGAAAAGAGTATTATATTCATATCCATCCATGATTTAAAAACTAAAATAAAACAAGCAAAATTTTTTATAATTGCAAAAATATGTATTCCTGTAATCTGAAAAAGGCAATATAAATCTAAAGCAGAAATCCTAGAAATATACTGTTTAATATGAAGAACAAAACAAAGATGCTCTTGATCTCTTCTTCCATGAAGTCACTGTCTATTGTAGTCAGGCCAAGAAAGAAAGAAAAGTATTGGACAAACAGAAAGACAGAAAACTTTAATTACCACTAAGGCATTACCCTTACCCAGGAGTTTTGACTTCAGGTTAAAGACATTAGTACATTATTAAAATGTTTTTAAGTGTTTTTGATTTTATAGTATGCTTTTGCCCAGGCAGCATGGCTCAGTGGTTGAGCGTCAACTCATGAACCAGGAGGTCACAGTTTCATTCCAGGTCAGGGTACATTCCCAGGATGTGGGTTCCATCCCCAGTGTGAGGTTTGTAGGAGGCAGCCGATCAATGATTCTTTCTCAATCATTGATGTTTCTGTATTTCACTCCCTTTCCCTTCCTGTCTGAAATCAATAAAAGTATATTTTTAAAAAAGTATGCTTCTGTATGAGTTAATAGTGTGCATACTTAAATGAATTATAATGTATAAGAAATTTTGCAATATTTCTGGATAAAGAAATAAGTGTATAAAGGTTATATATTTCTACACACTAACAGCAATCTGTAAGGAAATGTATGTTTTTAAAATGATCTTTATAATAGCAAAAAAAAAAAAAAGAGATAGTACCAGGAACAAATCTTTCTAAATATACATAATTATTTTACGGAAAATAATGAATAGTTATTGAAACACGTGGAAATGCCATTAGTCTAACTTTTATATATATGTATTCCATAAACCATTTTGTAAAAATGATATATCATAGACAAAAAAAAATCAGTAAAGAAAGTCAGAAATCAAAACCTGAGACATTGTAGAGGAAAAGTAAAAAAAAAAACCTTTAACAACTTATGTCAGTGAATTACTTTGCTTTTTTTCTTGCCAGTGTACCGATTTTTGAAAACAGTCATATTTCATCAGCTGGTAAATAACTTTGGCAAAATAGAGCTTGTTGACATTAAAACTATCCCCCCTTCTTTATCTCCCAGTTAATCCTGCCCTTTCCTTATTAGGGATCACATCTATAACTCCATGTCCCGCACCCAAGCTCTGATGCATCTAACTAACCACCCATCTGTTTCATCTAGGGTGGTGTGCAGCAATAAGGCAAGTTAGAGCCATTATAATTAAAACTGAATTCTACCAAAGGTCACTCCTCAACTCCTCATCTCTCTCAGTACTTGACCTTGTATTTCAATGAGAATTAAAAAAAAAAAAAAAATGAGGCCATTAGCGATATGCCAAATGGGCAACTTGTCTTAATACATATAAACATGGAATTCACTGTTGTATATAAATAAATCCTCCCTGTATTTTAAAATCAATGCATCCAGCTGCGTTTTTTATCCTCCCACCTCACAGCATTAGACCTCCAAAATAAGATCCTTAGCCTTTATTATGCCCCATTTCTTCTGCCCTTTTAGTTTCTCCCTTGCTCCCTCTCTGAAACTTACGTTAAGTTTCCTCTAATTTATTTATTTATTTATTTATTTTTTTAATATATTTTATTGATTTTTTACAGAGAGGAAGAGAGAGGGATAGAGAGTTAGAAACATCGATGATAGAGAGAGAAACATCGATCAGCTGCCTCCTGCACACCTCCTACTGGGGATGTGCCCGCAACCAAGGTACATGCCCTTGACTGGAATCGAACCTGGGACCTTTTAATCCTCAGGCCGACGCTCTATCCACTGAGCCAAACCGGTCAGGGCAAGTTTCCTCTAATTTAGAGGAAAAATAAATCTACAACCTAAAGCAAGTGTTCCATTCCAGCTATTGCCCAATCTCATTGTCTGGTTCTTTTGGTGTTGTATACGCAGATCCTAGAACAGTAACTGGAAGTGGAAAATTATTCGCTAAATGTGTGCTATTGATTCTTTCTTCAAAATCAACCTTTATAGAAGAATATTTTGCTTTGCTGCTTTCCCTTTTCCCATCACTCCTATGCAATGATCTCTCTATCTTCTCTAATAAAAACATGTTCCTCCTCTTTTGTCATAGTGAATGGCACCACACAGACTCCCCCAAATCACAATTTCCTTCATGACCCTCCTTGTCAGTCATCACATATCAAGACTTACCTACCTCCTTTCCTCCTTTTCATTTTCCATATATGACCCCTCATTTCCAGTTTATAAATTTCATAACCCTATTCTTTCTCATCTGTATCATTACAAACTCTTTGGACTCATTTTGTATCTTACTAACCTTATTCTGTTCATGTTACACATTGCTGTCAGGTAAAGTTGCTAAAATTCAAATCTTTCTGAATCAGATTCATATACCGCTGGCTCAATATATCTAATGATAAAACTAGGCTCATTAGCATGTTGCATAATGTTGCTTATTAGTTAGTTCTGTCCTATTTCTCTAAATACAGATTTTTTTTTGTTAATCCTCAACTGAGGATATATTTTTCCATTGGTTTTTTAGAGAGTGGAAGAAGAGGGATGGAGGGAGATAGGGGGAGAAAGAGAAAAACTTTGATGTGAAAGAGACACATCAATTGGTTGCCTCCCCCACACACCCTGACTGGGGCTGGGGAATGAACCTGCAACCCAGGTACAGGACTTTGACCTGAAATTGAACCTATGGCTCTTTCATGTACAGGCAGATGCTCTAATCACTGAACCACACCAGTCAGGGCTCTAAATACATCTTTACATTTTTCCTCAATTCAATCTCTTTGCGCCATTCTGAGTTTTCCCTGCAATGTGCAATACTCTCTGCTTTGTTCATATCCTTATTTTGTGTAGCAAAAATGTCTACCATTTTCACCAAGAGAGAACCTAAACCTATGTCTAAGCTCTGGTAAAGCCTCCAGGCTTGTACTGTCTACCCACCATCTTCCTGACCTAGTCAGAATTGACCATGCTGTAATTTGTATGAATGGACAGCTGACTGAATTTTTTATTATAAAATTATCTGAAAGAATATGGAGGTTAAAAATGGGCATATAAGAGTTCACTTTGGCTGAAGTCAAAATTATATGAAAGGGAAGAATAGGGGTGGTAAGATGAAACAACATTGTAAAATGACAAAGAAAAATGGTTAAGACATTGGTTAATGGTTAATATAATGCTATATAAAAAGTGTTAAATTTGATTCATTGAGATTCTAGGTAGAAAAATAAAGATGAAAAAATCTAGAATGATCTCCAAGCATCAACGAGGAGTGGGAAAGTCAACTTCACACATAGGGGCTCAATCAGTATGATAGAAAAGAATAATAGCCATTTGAGAGATTTGTAAGTAAACAGTGTAGTCAGGAGAGAAACATGTTGTGTCTGAACAAGAAGGGACAAGAACATTCAACCAGTTTTGCTGGTTATGTACTTCCAAATGAAAAGGTTTCAGTGTTTGGGAGTGGGGTGCTACATGGTGATAAAAAAGGGGTGCAAAGTTCTGTATGCATGGCCTGTTCCTGTGGTAACTCTTTACACCTAGGGATTAAGGGGATAATATTATGAATCCTGGTTGCCTTAAGATAATAGAAGTGGTGAAACTATAAATCAAGTTGAAGGAAGTAGTTAGCTTCCTTCCAGAAGCACACAAAACTCAGACGTATCCTTTCTAACATGGAGAGCATGGACCTAAATATGGATACATAAAATTACTGCTTTCTTTCTGTTTTTGCATGATCCCAAATATGCCTACACCAATCAAAACTTCCTCAACATTTAAAAAAATTGACTAGATGATTACTCAGTTATTTTTAAAAATATACATTTAAAATATTGTTTTTTAATTTTATAACCTACAATTTCCCTAAATAGTACCAAATGCACCCTAGTCAGTGGATAAAACGTCAGCCTGTGGACTGAAGGGTCTCAGGTTCGATTCTGGCCAAGGACACATGCCTGGGTTGGGGGCTCAATCCCCAGTAGGGGGTGTGTAGGAGGCAGCCAATCAATGATTGTCTCTAATCATTGATGTTTATATCTCTCCTTCTCCCCTCCTCTCTGAAATCAATAAAGAAATATATTTTAAAAATAGTACCAAATGCCTTTAATAAATTATTACAACAATAGAACTTACTTATAAGCATTGGACACTTAATATGAGCCAGGAAATATGTGTTGTACTTAGCATTGATTACACTTCTATAAAGTAATAACTACTGTTTTGATCTTCATTCTAGAGAAAAAAAAAATAAAGATGTGAAGAAATAAAAATTTGCCCAAGTTCTGTTATTTATAAAATTTTGAAGACAGAATTCAAATATGGAGATTTATATTCCATATTATGATTTCTGACTATGATTTTCTACTTCTGTGATAGAAAAGTATATGTAAAAAGTATAATTAACTGAAGTGGAAATAAATTGTACAGATTTTACTTTGACCTGTTCCAACCTCCAAATTTAAATAAAATTTTGGTTATTTTACACCCCTTTTATTCACTAATATACCAAATAAATGTCTAATTAAATTAAATTTTGATTAAATTACTCTAAGAATGAGCCTATTATTTTTTGTCTCAATATATTACACAAATAACTATAGAAATATGTATGATATATGGTAGAATGTATCCAGCACAATTCTTTAAAACAATTGAAGCTGTGATAAACCTACAAAAAATATACTCACTATTTTATGGTCTAATTATTCAATCTCACATTTTAAAAATTTTTTTAAAAATTTTAATGACTCCAGAAACATGCCAAGTATGATATCCAGAAAGATGATCCCTTGAGCAATTATAACAGTTTAGCTTTCTTTTCCTCTATTAACATTTTTATATCTTTTCAGTCTTCAAATACTTGTTTAAGATCAGCATCCTTCACCTTTAGAATGATGCCTCTGAAAAAAAACTGACTGCAAAGCAAATTTCTTTGCCCCTAAGTTCTCCTTTCTCAATGGTTTCTAAAATTAGAAGAAGGTAATTTCCAAAAGAAAGTGGTATTTTCAATATGTGTTTAAATGAATGTTTCTCCAAGTTTTAAAAACAGAATTTATAGGTACCAATATAGAATTGTATTTCTTAAATTACTAAAAATAACATACATATCAAATAACTCATCTAATGTACAAGAAACACAACTAATCTACCAGTATTAAAATTTAAAAGGAAAATGCATATAGCACTGCCACACTCGAAAAATAATCTCAAAATAAATAAGCTTCCTACTGACACATTTACCGAATAATTTTTTAATTTTTTTTTCTAGGTCCTTGGTCCTTCATCATGAGTCAATCGTGTTCTGTGACTGATATTTGGGAAATACTTCTTTGTAATATTTGTACCTGATAAAATATGTTTTTCAAATATATGTTTGTATCTGCCATATATTTGGCAAATAGGTTGTATCTGCCATTGTCCCAATCCTATTTGCCATCTCATGCCTTATCTTCTGTAAAAATACAATTTTTTTCCAAATACAAGAGTTTCTTTAGTCTATATTCATAAATCCTAGAAATTGTTTTGCCCTTTCCACTTTTATCTAGCTGATTACACTACTAGAGCTAAGATATATTATCTTGCACAGCCAAAACTGGCCCTTACCCAATCTATGAACTCTAATGTAAAGAAATCTTTAGATTGCTGCTCTGAGTTAATATAACAAAGTAATAAATAAAAATTTTAAATGATGTAAAATAAACATTTAATGTTAAGGATGTTCTTTTTCTCCCACAAAGCAGTTCTCAAACATGTGTATGAAGAACTCTATGAACTGGAAATGCATTCCTATATGATATTCGTGAATCTGCCACCTCCAGTAGAGGACATCTGTTATAAAGTATATTGATAATCATTGGGATAATTCCTCCCTTTTAGGCTGCATAACTTAAAATTTAATTCCCTATGTTTAACCCAGTGTTATACAGGGTTAACTTTGTGTGTGAATTCATTCTTTTCCTAAAGTTTTGATAGTGCGGATTTTTAAAAATGTGATTAAATTTCTTTTTTTTCCAATATAAATTTACCTACAGAAAGCAGATTTTAAAATACAGAGTATTTTGTAATATCTAATGTGGCACTTAGAATGTAGCCCTCTGTCTACATAGCATTTAATTCTATAAACACTTGAGAAAGCATTATATTCACTTGCTGAAATTTATAAACAGGAATGATTGATTCCTCCTACCTTGAGAAAAAGAGTATCAACCACTGATGTTTTCCAGTAATAACAAAGCTAGAGGCAATTTTGTGAGTGGATGAAATGGAGAGGCAGAATTTCATGAGGAATAAAAAGGCCTCACAAATCAATACTAGAATTCAAGCACTTAGACAAATATTGGACAACATGAGCTACAGATGAGAGCAGTGCATAATTATTAGATTTGGGCTAAAACAATTGAAGCAGATCTGGAAATCTACAGAGTGCCCCTTGAATTAAAACAAGAGTGGACTTGGAAATAAAAGTCTGTGACACTTTCCACCTGTTCTTGTACATATGCATTTTCTTAATTCTGCCTTGTTTGTATGAGAGGCCCTCTAAACTAGTGTTTTTCAAGCAAGAACAATGCCCTTCAGAAGACATTTAACAATAAAGAAATTTTGGGTTGTCATAACCAGGGTTGATGGTGATATTGGTGACTAGTGGGTAGAAGTTAAGGACACAAGGCAAACATCCTACAATAATGACAGTACCCACAACAAAGAATTATCAATGCCAACAGCTCCAAGATTGAGAAACTGTATTCTAACTATTTAACTACTAATATTGCTAAATAAGTAAATAATTGTCCTAGAAATAACTCATCTTAGTCTACAGCTGAAAAGATTTTCACTACCCTCTGCCGATACCAACTTTTTTCCAACCACTTCTTTCAAAAGGTTTATCACCCTATTCCTCATTTTCCCACCAAATATATACATATGTTCATATAAACATAATATATCTATAATAATAAAAGTGTAATATGCTAATTAGACCAGATGTAACTTTATTTACTGTTTATTGCACATGATTTGAGGTCTTTAATTTCTAACCACCAAAGATTCAAAGGACTATTTTTTCCATGAAGTTTAAGATTAACATCAGTGAATTCATGTATTCATGTGTTTTTATTGTAAACATCTGAATTATTCACATTGTCATAGATCCTGAACTCATAAGCATGGGCCATGCACAGGCTGGCAGCAAGCCAGGAAGCCACTCTGCAAGCAAACAGATACTCTGCATAAGGAGAAAAGTCATAGCACAACATTTAATGTCCAACCTGAGTCACCTCAGAATGTTATATATATTGACTTCTTAATTCATATAGTATCGGGAACTCAACTGCTTGGTTGGTGACGGGGTGGACCTGGTTTCAGGAGGATTATTCCTGAAATAATTAAGGAAAGGGGGGCTCAATCTTTCTTCTTGGTTGCTTGCTCCTCCACAGTACCTTCATCTTTCTTCTTGTCCTCCGCTTCTTGGGCATCTTCTCCTTCACCTTCACCTCCCTCTTCCTCCTTTGCATCCTCAAATTCTTCCTTGGCACCTTCTTCCTCTTCCTCTTCCTCTCCTTCCTCTTCCTCAGCCACTTCCTTCTCCTCCTCCTCTTCAGCTTCTCCTTCATAGGGGGGTTCATCCTTAGCTTCATCGGCTTTTGCAGCCTCAGTGGTCTCCTCCACCTCGATCTGCTCCTCCTGGACGTGGCTGGTGTATTAAGAAGGGAAAGAGCGAGTGGACATCAAGTAGGAGCTGTCTGTAACCACTGTAGGCAGATCGACCAAAGATCTGGGAACTCTGGGAGTAGCCGCTGGCTATGCTTCTCAAGCTGGTGAAACTGAGCCGGGTCTCCTCACCTTCCAAGAGTTTCCTGTAAGCTGCAATATCAATGCCCAAAGCCATCTTCACATTGAGGAGGTCCTGGTATTCTTTTAAATATCATGCCATTTCACTCTTTGTAGTTCTCAACTCCTTTTCTAATTTGTTGATTGTGTCCTGCATAGCACTAACGTCAGAGTTCTGCTTATCCTCCAGCTCTCGCAGCTGCTTTCCCAGAGCTTTGTTCATGTCCCGCATTCTTCGATCTCTAGGGTCTTGGCCTTGAGCAGGCGGTGGCTCTTGGACACCTTGTCCTTGGCGGCGTGCACCCCGTAGGTGTTCTTGGCAGCGCTCTCGGTTAGCACGGTGAAGCGGCTCTTGTACCATCCTCTGGCATTCTGCATGTTCTCGGCAGCCAGCTTCTCGTACTGGGTGTGGATGTCCTTGAGCGTGGGGGAGAGGTCGGACTTGGAGAATACATCCATCTCCACGGAGATCTGAGCATACTGGATCTGCGCCTGCAGCTCGGCGATCTCCTCTTCGTGCACCTTCTTCATAAAGGCTATTTCATCCATCAGGCTGTTGATGCACTTTTCCAGCTCAGCGCTGGCGAGAGCCACCTTGTCTGCACCTTTGCGCGCCTCCATCAGCCAGCCCTCTGCATCCTCATGGTTCAGCACCTCTTCCTGGTAGCATGCCTGCAGGTTGCTCCCAGTCCCTTCCAAGCCCTGGTGCCTCCTAACTGCCCACTGCCCGCTCCTCGCCAGGGACGGGGAGCAGGCATCCCATTTTCATTAAAATGTTCAACCCAGGCCTGCTCCACCGGTGTCCGCAGGCGACCTGGGGGCAGACAGTGATCCTGGAGACCCTGGCCATCCCCCCCTGCTCAGGTCCCCAATTGCTGCCCGTACCCCACAGGCGGGGTCAGGCGGTGCCCACCCAGCCTGCCCAGTCCCAATCACAGCCTGGACCCCGTGAGCGATGTCAGGCACTGCCTGTGCCGCCTGCCTGGGTCCCCGATCATGGCCTGGACCCTGCGGGTGGCTCAGGTGCTGCTCGTGCAGCCTTCCCGGGTCCCTGATAGTGACCTGGACGCAGCAGGAGGTGTCAGGTGCTGCCTGTGCCGCCTGCATATGCAAATTTACCCGCCATCTTTGTTGGGTTAATTTGCATATCACTCCTGATTGGCTGTGGGTGTAGCAGAGGTACAGTCAATTAGCATCTTTCTCTTTTATTAGTATAGATGTGATATTTTTTGTTGGGCTTTGTTCCTTCAGCAAGCTATTGATATGCATTCAATTTCTGTGGGTACAATTGATACCTTTTATTTTATTATGGATATTTGTTTATTGTATGAACAAACCATAATTTGTCTACCACTTTTTCTATTGATGTAAATTTAGCTTATTTCTGATTTTGTCTAAAAATAAAACTATTACAAACATTCATGTATATATCTTTACAAGGGCACATCTTTTCATTTCTCATCAGGAAATACCGAGGAGTATATTGCTAGGTTTATAGTAAATGTGTTTAACTTGATAAGAAACTGTCAATTGTTTTCCAAAGTGGTTCCAGTACCTGGCATTCCACCAGCACTGAATGAGAATTCTGGTTGTTTTGTATCCTTCCCAGCTTAGGTATCGGTCATGCTAATAGGTGTGCAGTGATACTGCATTGTGGTTTTAATATGCCTTTCTGAAATGATTAATGATTTGAGCATATTTTCATGGGCTGGTAAGCCATTCTTAGCTTCTTCTATAAAATGCTTGCTTAACTTATAGTCCATTTTTAATTTTTATTAGTCTTATTGAGAACTTAGTGTATTTTATATGGTCTTAAGCACTTTCCAAAATATATATTAGGGAAATATATTTTTCCAGTTTGTAACTTTTATTTTCCTTATTAATGCCCTATTTTTCTTTATTAAAGCAGAAGATTTTAATATAGTGGCATAAAATTTATCTTTTTTTTTTCTTTTACACTTTTTGTTTTGGATGTCCTAAGACGTTTTTGTCTAACCCAAGGTCATCAAAATGGCTATGTTTACTTCTAGAGGTTTTATTATTTCAACTTTAACTTTAATCAGTGATCAAGTCGGAGTTAATTTCTGTATATGATTTGAAATACTAGTCAAGATTATTTTTTTCTTAATATAAATTTCAAGATGTTTCAGAAGAAGGGGTTTACCATTCTTTATCAAGTATCAGTTGAACATATGCATCAGTCCCTCTTCTTGAATTTTCTATTCTGCTTCATTTATCTTTATGTTTATTATTATAAAAATATCATGCAGTCATAATAGTATAATTCAAAATATAATTTTGAAATGAGGGATCTCATTGTAATTTTTTTTCTTTTTAGTCTTTATTTTTAAATCAGTTCATTGAGATATAATTGGCATACAAAAAACCTGTCCATATTTCATGTGAACAAATTGATGAGTTTGGAGATAAGTATGCCATTACCACATTTATGCCATCACCTCTAAAAGTTTCCTCTCATCCTAGTGTGTGTGTGTGTGTGTGTGTGTGTGTGTGTGTGTGTGTGTGTGTAACATGAAAACTTAACCAAAGATGTACCTACTTAACAGGTTTTTAAGTATACAATACAGTATTGTTAATCATTGACACTATACTGTGCAGTAGATCACCAGGATTTATTCATCTTTTGTAACTAAAACTTTATAGTCTTTGATAACACCTGCCTGTTTCCCTCTCCACCCAGACCCTGAAAACCACAATTCTGCTTTCAGCTTTATGAGTTTGATTATTTTAGATTTCTCAGGTAAGTAGTAGCATGCAAGGTTTCTATAGCCTTACTACTAAGAAATGGCCTCTCTAGTGTTCTTGGTGAATGTGTTAACATGTCTTTCTACACAAGGTAGTCAAAATCTGAATATATCTTAGTCATGTGTGAGCTCTGATAGATCTTCAGCTTACAGCTCCTTAGTAGTTACTGATTTCTCCGTTGTTCTCTGGTCATCTTATTGGATTCTTTTCCTAAACATGTGCAGCTTTATATTCAGCTAAAGATTCAAGGGTATACTATGCATTTTTGGAGCTCTTTCTCCGAAACGTCATATAAAACTCTTTCCATTATTATGTGCTGCCGGTACCAGCCACTTCACCCTCTGCTCCTCAAAGTACAGGCTCTCCTTGACTAAACAAGGCTTCAGGGTCAGCTTAGCTCTTTCTTGCCCATGCTATGATTTTGAAAGTTCCTTCAGACTGAAGGCCAGGTTGATTGTAGGGTTCGCCTGCTTGCGTTTCTCCTCTCAGCATCATAGATCTGTTCTACTTCTAAGAGTATTCTAGTCTGTTTTCTTTAACGGCAGTCTGGTTTTAGACACTTCATCATGGCTAAAATCCAGGACATATAGTTTAAAATGGGGGGAGAGGCTTACTGTAATATTATGTAGTTCCTGTTATATGTTATTTTAAAATGTTATTTCATTTTTACCTTGAAAACAACCCAGGAGAGTCAATTATTTCCATTTCTTTAAGGAAGAAGGAGGAGAGATAAAGAAGAGAGACAAAATGACAACTAAATGGTGGAGAATTTCCAAAAGGCTTTATCCAGAGTGAGATCAGTGAGGGGTTAAGAAAAGGAAGAGTGTGAACGAAGGTGCATAAGTACAGGATTTCCTATAGTTTTAAAGATTAATTTTATTTTCTTGAGCATGGGATTCAAAACTAAGAGAGACGTAATGTAAATCCTGTGAGGTATATGACTATGAAAAGCACTGAAAATCAGCTTAAGGAATATATATATTTTATTCTGTAAACATTGAAATACCATTCAACAGTCACTATGGTACTTCTTTGAATAACTTAGTCCATCCACTCAAACTGGAAGCAGCTTTCATATACATTCTGTCAGCACCAGGGCAAGAAAATGGACATACCCAATTCTCGGCTTTCACAGTTGCTGGGATATGCTATTTATTGCCTGATTCACAGAGAATTTTGACAATGATCATTTGAGAGAAAGACAACCTGTTCCAAATTAGAAGTTTTATATCTCTGGAGTACAAAGCCTGCGGTGTTGCTTTTTAATATCAAAGAGAAATTGGCAATGTGGCAAGGAGGAAATATTTTTGAAATAAAATGCCATAATTGATCAGAGATGCTGACTATAGTTAAAGCCATTAGAAAATATGTAACCAGAGTGAAGAAAGTCTCTGTTTTGCATGATTATACTTTGATTCTACATGTTCATATGTAGGAAATGTAATCCTGATATTTTAACTATCGAAGGGTGAGGGGAAATCCAATGTCTTCATGGTCTCTTAGCTTGTCAAGGGATACAAATATATCATTGCAAGTACTGTGCCAAATGTCATTGCCAGCTGAGCATGGCAGTCAGAAGAAAACCTGTTTTGCTGTGAAACTGAATGTTGTCCAGAACGCTGATAAAAATTTCAACTCTATTAAAGCCAAGGATGTTTAAGATGACATGAGGGTTTCATTAACATTTCAGATAAGCATAAACGACAGAGAAGGTATTCACTTTCTGGAAAGGTTTCTATTCCTAAAAGATTCCATAAAAGCTATGATGATGGCTAATATGTGACAAAAACAATTTTGTACATTCTTTGCTCTAAATATACGTGCAGTTTTACCATTATATTTTGGAGAAATAAATCACTTAGCCTGTGAAAGCACCCAAGGTGTGCAGAGGTCACCAATTTAAATTTTTCTCATTTAAATCTTTCATTTGTTATTGTTCTTGTGTTAAGATTCCCCTTCTTAAATTCTCCTTACTTTTAACATATTTCACATCTATAAAATTGCCCACTGCAACTCAATTCTTTGGACAGATGTTTGTATTTTTATAGCAAAAATAATAAAATTAACCTTATATCTACTAAAAAGCAAAACAAAACAAAAAACAATTATTGAAGTATTTGGTGTGTTATTCTTTTTTTTTTTTCACCCTAAATGGTCAATACGATTTCCATGGGAAATAATTTATTTGGCTGTATAAAGAAGGCACATAAAATTGATTAGCTGTTTTGCAATGGCCTTTGTGCTTTAAAAACTTTCAATCAATAAGTGACCATTTTAAACATTGGCATGAGAAACCACACAGCACTTTCATTTGTTTGTCTGTCTAGTTGCTGCTTGAACAGATGGAGTGTCTTTTAGTGGTTCTCTTTTTCTTTTTTTTTTTTATTTTTTCTATGACAGCATAGCGTGCAGTCTCATTTTCTGGGACCGTTTCAAATAATCATGCTTTAAATTCACAAAGACTAATAATTTGGCTACATAGATTAGACAACTACTGATGGCCTAGGAGTGCATTTATAGTTCAAGCAATCATAGCCCCAGATTTCCCAAATGTCTGCGGGCTTGTATTGCCCTCTGGTAATATTAACTTCATTGTCATTTGAGTGTACCTTGATTTCATTCTTTCTTGAAAATGAGGTGCTTGGGAATTTTAAGCAGGAATGTGGCAAATTAAAATTTTTTGCATGAGAAATGTATTTGTGTTTTTACCTTTGAGGTGAAATCAATGCTTTTAATCAGGTCTTATGTTTAGCACAATGAGCTCTGAGTAAGGCCCCTTGGTCAGGTGACATCATTTCAAGTGGATGAGATCTGACTTTCATTTTTAGCTCCACTAGAACTTGCTTGGTGACCTTGAACAAGCTACTTAACCTCACATTGACTTATTTTTATTACCTGCAAATTGGATATAATAGGTTCAGCCTCCCTCATGATGGTACTGAAGGACAGTTAACATAATGTTTCAAAAATGTCCGAGGCCTCCGGGGAAGTGAGCTTTAAAACAGCAGTCGTATTAGAAATCAGACCCTATGCCACCTTGGCCACCTTTAAATTGCATTATTTATGCATATTGGCATGTCTAGCCTTTGCTCTTTAGATTGACCTTGGTCCATTTTAATCTTAAAAGCACGTCTTAAAAATTCTTGGTTCATTTAAAACCACTTTTCCATGAAACCCTAGAGAAATTGAAAATATTTTTATTAAAACATCGCAAGTCTAGAGGTTGAAAAAATATTTTAAGCTTTGAATTCAAAATAAATGAAGCCAACTGATGAAATTATTTGAATTTCAGAAAATATGTGGTAGATAATAAAGCCTTTCTTCCAAGGTGTATTGTTAAAAATGCTTTGCCCTTAAATGTTTCAATTAGTTGAAAGTATTCTTTTTTCATCCTTGTAAATGATATTTCTTCTTCATTTTACTCATAGTGCTCCTTAACTGTGACATCATTTTCTTGTACTCACTCCACATTTAGTATAATTTATCTTCCTATTTCCACCTTTGTCATATTTCTTAATAATCAAAAGTGCCAAGAAAGATCTGCTACCACAACTTCTTTGCAGATCATAATTATATGGACTTCCTTTGTGTTGTCTAAAGATATATTTTTCTTCAGTCTCGCATCAAGTACATTGAAAACAGTGACAGGATTAACCAGAGCTCTTCATTCTCCTACTTTACTTGTTCTAATTCTCTACATTTAGAATCCAAAGAACATAGCTTTCATTTTTTTTCTTGATATCATTTATCTGGTCATGGGAAAAAGTAGTGGAGACCAACACTTTCCAGCCAAGAGGATTGTAGGAGTTGACATACTCATTCACAGTGAAGATACTCATCTGAAATGGTTTATAGTTATCATTCAAAATGGTAGTAATGATAGTATTTGTATAAACTTGCTTTGTCTATTTTTATTATTTAATTAGATGAAATAATCAATACACTTTGCTCAGATTAATGTTTGGTCACTTTCTAAAATAAAATCTCACAAATTATCACACTGAACATATTTCAGATAATGCGCTGAGAAATCTAAATTTTTTCTAGATGGTTTATAAAACCTTTTTTGATTAATTATGAGGAGTCCCTTAATATGGACAACTAAATTAAAGTGATAAGATTTCAAGGAACTTTAGCCTAGGAGATATTTAACTGTATTACAGAAAAATCAGGATTGAGGGCTTCAGTATATTTCTCCTTGTGCCACTTAATTGGAAAACTTTTCTTTTACCTCTTGTTATGGAAGTTCAAGAATCAGCTATCTCTGCATAGCATAAAGAAGTCTGTCACAAAATTAGGTACCTGTAGAAAATATATTAAATAGCAGATACTAGAGTTTATAGTATTACACACTTCTGTGAAGTAACAGGTTAAGATGAGATTAGAGATGGTAGAAATGGTTGATGAGACCCATTTCCACAAAGTATTGGGATAATTTTTGCAGATGATATAAAAGCTCTGATTTGTGGAAGTCATAGTTCAACAATGGTAATATCATGTATTGTATATGGAATAGAACAGGGCAATAAAGAGTCAGTGAATAACACAGACCTTTCCAGAATAAGACATTATTGGTTTAAAGAGATTGTGCATGAATACTAATTATAATAGTGAGTATAAATTTACCTGCAACAAATAACCCCTGCGAAATATATGTCTCAATCACAACTCTTTCAACTTTTACTGCAATTAAGGTAAGAGAAATAGTGGACGACAAAATTAACATTCTTATCATCATTTGGGGATTCTATAATTCAGGTAAAAGAGGTAATTTTATGACAAGCTTTTGGTATACAAATCAGATTTAGATAAGAACATTTCTTATCTTGGCTGGCCTGACTTGCTGTGCCATAAGAACATACAGGACAGATTGAACAAATTTTTGTCCCCTGAGATTCATAGGGTCTTGATAATCCACTTATAAGTTAAATTACTTTTAACTATAAGTATGAGAAAACTGGTTTCAAACCATTTACCAAGAAAGGGATTTATTACAGTTCACAGCAGAAAGACAGGAGAAAGGATGCTCTAGAATTAGTTTATCAGCTTAAAGATGATATCGTAGACCTGTGTTAAGTCATTCAGCTATATAACAAATATTTATTGAACACCTAATCGATAGCAGGCCCTGTTCTAGGCACTGAGATTAACCACATGCCTTGCTAAATTTGGCTGCAAATTCTTTGATGTTCCTCCCAAAGTGAGATGGAGTCTAATTCCTTTATCGCTGAATCTTGGCTGGCCTCACTGACCTGCTGTGCCACAAGAACACAGCAGAAATGATGTTCTGGGACTACCAAGAGTTCTTGCAGCTTCCCCCCAGGGCCCTCCAAGGGTCATTCTTAGCACAGTCCCTCTTGAAACCCAGCCTCCACATTGTGAGAAGCCTGAGCCACGTGGAAAGTTTACGTGGAGACATTCCCATTAACAGTCCATGTGGAGCCTGCAGAGGACTTCCAGAGGCATGAGTTTTTATTTTTATTTTTTCTAATTTTTATTAAGGTATTATATGTGTACATATCTTACCATTGCCCCCCACCCCCACCCCTCTCCCGCCAGAGGCATGAGTTTTTAGTTGACTCCAATCTCAGCTGTCTTTTTGACTGCAACCATATAAGTGACCCCTAGTGACAAACAACCATTTAAACCCAGACAGCCCACAAAACTATAAGTGATAATAAAATATTGTTCTACGTACTGAGTTCAGGGGTTGTGTTATGTTGTCCTACCCATATAACATGCAATGGACAACACAGAAAAGAATTCCTACACTGAGGGAGAAAGATTATATTCTCATTGGGAAGCAAAAAACATACAAGCTATATAAATAGGTTACATATTTAAAATGCTAGGTAAACTGTAAAGCAGAGAGGGTAGAAGAGAGAGACAGAGAGAGAGAGAGAGAGAGAGAGAGAGAGAGAGAGAGAGAGAGAGAGATCTTTCAGCCTTGATATTCTAAAAAACATTTTTTTTGCTTTATCCCTTCACCTGTTTCACCTAGTCTCCCAATTCCCCTCCTCTCTGACAGCTGTAAGTCTGTTCTCTGTATGTCTGTCTCCATTTTGTTTGTTTATGTATTTGGTTCATTTTTTTCATTACATCACACATACAAGTGAGATCATATGGTATTTGTCTTTCTCTGACTGGCTTGGAGACTTGACTTTGGGAGGTGAACACACACAATATATAAATAATGTATTATAGAATTGTATACTTGAAACCTATATAATTTTTATTAACCAATGTCACCTCAATAAAGCCAATAAAACATGAAACTGGATTTCCTTGAACTCTATATCCAACTTAAATGACTAATATATTTAATAAGTTTTAAATATACAGGAAGGAGGCAGATATTCTCAAATGTTAACATTGCATGGATTGCATAATACAGTGAGTTATTATTTACTTGCATATATAATTCTTAAGAAGTTAGAATTAATCCATAACAAATTAAATATATTTTATTTTAAGATAAGATTTGACATTTTTTTAATGTAAGAAAAGTAATTTTAAAAAAGAGAGAACAAAAATAAAGAGAGAAAATTTATTTAAAAAAAGACATGTTTATATTCCGGCATCAAAAGAATAAGAAGATTTCACAAGGTCACTAATTTGAAATGGTTTACACTTCCATATGAATTGCAAAATAGGCATGTGATAACATGTAAATGGGAAATTTCTGATTCTCAACTAAATGAACAATGAATATTTTAAGAATGTTTTACCTGAATATTTTGTTTTAGAAATACAATGCAGCTATATGAGTATTAAAACAAATGTGGTTAAGTTTTTCTGTTACATTTTTATTATAATCCTAAAGGGAGGAAGGCTTTCATGAGAAAGAATAAATTCCTAATTTTGAAAATTAAAAAAATAAATATTAAAATATTACCAGACTCCTGATAGTAATATTAAAACATCACATTACTAAGTTTTGGTTTCAATTTGGAGTGGATATACCTTTAAAACATAATTATCATTTAGATTTCATTCAAATTTTAAAATATATGTTATAGAAATTTTAATTTATATTCTCCTTAAAATTATTGCAAAAAACAAATAAGATATAAAATGTTTTAAAATATGACTACTATGTATACATCAATAACTTTTCTAGATTATTCCTTTATATATTTGTTGTTTAATACCTAATTAACTGCATAATATAAAGTATTTGAATATCATATTCTGTACAGCTAATTAATTTGTATGGGGAAGACTCAGTAAAATAGAGTTTGGCAATCTGCTTAGATTGATTTTCTTGTAAATATATGCTTTATTAGAAAGACACTTTGGTTTCTTAAGTATAGATGTAATGTTTTTATATGCATACCATTATGACTTAAGCTTTCCAATCATTATTCTCATAAGACCTTAATTAAAAGACTGGTACAATGGCAAATTCTGGAGTGTCAGAATGCTTAATTATTCTACATTATCAGTTGGAAAAATTAAAAATGTAGAAGTTCAGGATATTTAAAATTAGAATTATAACCTGCATTGCAAACATAGCCTGAATTGAATAATTGTCTCTGAAAAAGATTATTATTCATTAATTTTATTGGCATTAATTTGACTTCAAAAAATGTGATAATTGCTAAGTACTTTGCAATAAACATTATATCATATATCTATGTCCAAATCACAGTTTTGATGGATATGTCATTTAAAAACAAACAAGTTTTCAATCATAAATAATTTGCTTCATATGAAGTTCAAGAATCAAGTAACAAGAATTATAAATGATATTAGCTCTATCTTATTTTCTGTCCATGCCAACAGATTTTAAGTTAAATTGACACTTTTCCTTTGAGAATTCTGTTGCTAAGATATGTGCCTGTCTTTGCTAAGACAACTTTTATCATCTGGGTTTTTGGTGTTTTTTTTTTTTTGCTTGTTTTGTTTTGCCCTTTATAAACATTTTAATTTCTGAACATTTAAGGTTTATATATAACTTTCACGGATATTTAACTTCTCTAGATTTTTTTTATATCCTTAATTTATACAACCAAAAGATGGCAGTGCTTCATCAAGTATTCTTTTCATATAGGCCTTAGTATTTATTGTCATGATAGTCAAAAGCTATTGGGTGCAATTTTTATATTTTAAGAGTAAAACTATATTCCACATTAACAGCTCTCCAGTAAATAGTTTAATTTATGAAATTAAAGCATGATGCATTTATTTTAAAAAGGAAATAATTAAGAAAATAAAACCCCATAATCCTACTTATTACAATGCTACTTAGCATAAAGGATGAAAACTCCAAGAATTGTGTGTATATTTAGCTGCTTACTGACCAAACAACCTTAACGTTCCTCTCAGTTTTACTAAATTTTAGACTGGCTTCTACTGGAGTACAAGCACCTGACCTCCCTTTTCTTAGAGCATTTTCTTTAGAAAACTGACAAGTAAAATTTCTTTCTCTGCCTCTCTGAAATGTAAATCTTCTCCCAAGCTCTCTTGCCAGTTTTGTTTTTCTCAAAGACCTGGGAGCTACCCCTTTGAAATATAATCAATGGAGACTAATATATAAACATCCACAAAAGTGGATGACTCTGGAGATCTGGGTATGGTTGGAGCTCAAGATCCTTCAGTCTCAATAGCTTCAAAATGTTATTTACCTTGGTAACTTATTCAAGGAGATTGGCCACAGAACAGACTCAGAATTTTTCAGAATTTTTTCTTTTACTGCTCAAAATTATATCCTTTACCCTTTACAAAGCATAAAAATAGTTATTATTATTAAAAAATATATATTTACTTTCTGATTACATCGTCATTTTATTAGAAAACCAAAGTATTTTCAAAATTTTTTTTCACATTTAAATCTGTATTTATTTTTCTCTATATTACTACATATTAAAAGCCATGAGTTCCTACCAATATATCCATTTCCAGTTTAACATCACAGGTTTATTCTGAATTAAAATAGTATTAGAATATCTTCATTAACAAAAATAAATGTAGGGCTCCTATGGTTAGCACAGACAGCTGGGAGTTAACAAAAGAGAAGGGAGCTAGACAGGCTGGACCTGACTGAGCCTGGAAGTTACACTTAATCAGCCTTAGGTCTGGAAGTTGTAACTCAGACACCCATGTGGGGCGGGGGGGAGGGGGGGAGTAGCTGAATCCCCACAAGGTGATTAACATCCATCAGCCCCCCCTCCACCATCCCTGCTCTCACCCTTACACCCCCACACTCTCAACACCCAAGCTTTGTGTAGGGAGAAGGGACCAGACCTGTTTTCCAATTTCCCCAGGGAACCACTGGTCTATTCTCTGATAATTATCTGGGGGAGGAAGAAGCAATAAAAAGGAAATACCTCTGCTAGGCGCATGCACAGTAAGAACCAAGATGGTTCAGGGGGAGGGGGCTCCTTCTTCTTTGACACATTCGGAGGCAGGATGGCGATCATAAAGGGGAGAGATCCAGCCTGGGAAAAGCATTGGATTGGATGAGGGCATGAAACCCTGGAAGATCTAGGAAAGGGATTGGCTAAGGGGAGGACCCAGCATAAGCCCCAAAGGAGCCAGGAAATCCTTTCCCAAACCCAAGGTAATATAATCAAAGCTTAACAAAGGGCCTTCTCCGTAGCATGTATTTGTTCATTCTCTCGTAGCAGCTACATGGTTCCAAGCACAGGTCTATTGCAGCCGTGCATGCCCTGGCTGCCACGCAGGCCCAGGTTTGGGCAGGCTCCAGGTGCGAGCTCCAAGCGCAGCTGCAAGAACAGAGACTAAGCTAGTGAGACAGAACAGAGACCGAGCCGGACTAAGCTTTAGCATAGACTAAACTGAACCACGAAAGTTTCGGATGCCATGCAGATACTGGGCCATTGGCACCGAATTTCTGGCCCTGGTCCTTCTGGGCTAGGTGAAAACAAGGCTGGACTTCTTTCACACCTGTCAGGAGCTGAGCCACCTGGCCATGGATGAGACACATCTGGAGGCAGCCCTGTATTCCTAGCCCAATAAACCTTACCACCACACCTCATCCCCCCAGGCATGGGTCCCCAAAATGCTTTTCTTGCCACTTTGTGCAAGAACCCCATTGCACTGGCAACTCTTACCTCCCAGTGTCTGTGGGAGGATGGGAATCTAACTTCTTTCTACCCCCTCTTCCTTCTCATAAACATGATCTGGGAGCACATAAGAAATGTGATTTTCACTGCCACCAATCATACACATGTGAAAAATATTTATGGAAATGAGTGATTACACTAATTGTAAAACGTGCTTAGAGTTTGTCTCTGGAGTCTATTTTTAGAAATTATTTCAGATTGGGCATGAGATTATATTTTTACTGTAATTATCTGTATATATTATCAGCATATTTTTTAGTACTTATTTTCTCTCTACCAAGTCCTGGCCTTCAGATCTCATCCCTTATTCCTAATCAGATTAGAGACACAAAGAAGGAGGCCAGGGACCAAGACAATTGCCAAAATGAGGGGAGTTGCCTGGGCCGCTTACCCACCGTAAGTGGCTGCCAAAGAAAATTGTACTTGAACAGAGGCCAGGCTCACAGAATTTTCAGACTTCTTAGACTTACGTAATTTTAATTTGAATGTTCTTCAGAAAAGAGGTTAAATGGACTGTGCCTCATAACAGGCTTCCAGGGCTAGCAAGCCTTTGCCAAAAGTATACCAGACTTGTCCTAGCCGGTTTGGCTCAGTGGATAGAAAGTTCGACTACAGACCAAAGGGTCCCAGGTTTGATTCTGGTCCCAAGTTCCATTCCAGTCAAGAGCACGTACCTGGGTTGCAGGCTCCTCCCCAGCCCAGGCCCTGGTCAGGGCTCCTGCAGGAGGCAACCAATCGATGTGTTTCTCTCACTTCAATATTTCTCTCCATTTTTCTCTCTCTTCCACTCTCTCTAAAAATCAATGGAAAGATATCATCTGGTGAGGATTAAAAAAAAAAAATAGAAAAAAAAATACACTGGACTTGAAGTTGACTATGCTCTGAGGTAATATAAGTGATGGCAAGGCAGTTTTTAAAAACAAAGATGCAATCATGTCACTTCCCTTTAAAAAGAATCCTGTCCCAGAATCTTATTTTCTCTTGGATAAAATACAAAGGCTTTACTTAATATTCAAGGAGTCAAGGCCTTGAATGGACTTTTTTTTTTTTCTTTGCCTGACATCGCAAGGAAATTTGCTCACTCTCCTTCTTCTCACCATCTCCACTGAACTCTGCAAGTTCACCTCTGCTCTTTTCCTTATTCTCTCATATCCCAGGGTCTAGAAACATACAGCTGACCCAGCTTGAAATAATCTAAAATGCCTGTGGAATTCCTCTTCTACCTCTAGGTCTTAATTTTAGTGTCATTTATTGAGGAAGCTTTTCCTTAATCTGGATTTATCTGGGTTTTGTTTCAGGATCCCAAAGCCTTTTTTATGAAAGGAGGAAATACAAGGACGAGAATTTGGCAACTAATATTTACTGACTTCCCACTCTTTGTCGGCTCTCATTAACATTGGTAGCAGTAACAGCAACCCCATGAGGCAGGTACTACCGTATTATTATCCCCATTTCAAATTAAGTGTTAGATTCTGATGGTAGTTACTTGTCCAAGGTGACAATAATAGTGAGGGCATATAATGACTTCTTTAAGGTGTGTTTTTCTTCCTAATCCTTTACCTCCAAGAGAACAAATACAAATGTCATTTTGCTCATCTTTGTAGACCTCTCTAGGCCTGACATAATTGGTATTTAATAAATATTTACAGGATGATTTAATTATGCAGATAATATAATAGAAAACAGTTTTATATGTATGTTGTCATAAAGAGTGTCATGGGATATGAGAAACGTTTATGGGTCAGACTCACAAAAGGTGTCTTTGGTTTCAAATGACATACTAAGTGAAAGAAAGGTCTTCACTTACTTGGGGAAGCTGTGCCTATGGCTCAAACCCAGAGAGCAGTAAGCCAGGTTGTGATTTTCAAATAGGTTATAATGCAAAGTAGATACTTATGGTCAGTGGGTTCAATTATCTAACTAGAATTATGAACATTCCACTTTACCGCTTTAAAATTATGAAAAATGTAAAAAAAATAACAACACTGTCTTCTATATCAATTAACTGGGTAATCAAGCTTGATTATCCAATGTGCTTTTAACTGACTATTTTCTTGAATAAGAAATAAATCAGATAAAATAAAACTATTACAATGATCGCAGTTATTGTAGAGAAAACAGAAAGTAGAGACAAACAAGAAAAAAGAGAGCGATCACTGAGTCCAAAGCAAATGTATAACCACTGTTAAAATTTGGTTATAATTATTAGCCTGTTACCTAATATATATACCGTATTACCATAAAATTATTTTAATCACTGTCTTTATTTGAGAAACATGAATGACCTGAAATTCAAAATTGTGTGTCTGGAAATTTCTCAGCCCAAGGGTTGATGACTTTTATTAGCATTTCCAGAAGATTTATTTTTTTTTTAATGTTAAGAACTATTTCTTTGTCAATACTAATGTCAAAATGATAGATTTCTAGGCTTCTTTTGTGCTTGGTTAATGTTCAATGGAAAGAGTAGAATAAAATGTCTTCTTCATGCACAATTTTCTAAACAATGTCATCTTCCTATTACTTTATCTAATATTGTTCCCTAGATTAGATGCTGATATGAGTCTCATTTCTCCAATTTTAAATTATCACTAGTGTATTTTATTCCATTATTAATCTATAATAATAAAAGCCTAATATGCTAATTAGACTGGATATCCTTCCAGACATCTTTCTGGACGACCTTCTGGAGAAGCTGGGGAAGCCACAATTGCCTCAGGCCAAGGTAAGCCACTGTGGCTGTGAGGACAGAGCCCTTGCATGAATTCGTGCATCAGGCCTCTAGTAGTATTATAAATCTATTGACACTATAAATATATATACACATGTGTATATATATATTTATACTTTTAAGCCATATTGATGGTAATATGTTATAAAATATGTTATATTTTAGTTTGGCAATTTATTTACTTTTAATGCCTGCAAGAATTGTTATAAGGCCGAAACCGGTTTGGCTCAGTGGATAGAGCATCGGCCTGCGGACTGAAGGGTCCCGGGTTCGATTCTGGTCAAGGGCATGTACCTTGGTTGCGGGCACCCAGTGGGAGGTGTGCAGGAGGCAGCTGATCGATGTTTCTCTCTCATCGATGTTTCTAGCTCTCTATCCCTCTCCCTTCCTCTCTGTAAAATATCAATAAAATATATTTTTTAAAAAAGATAATAACCAGGAGGAATATATTTACAAGCATGAAGAGAATGAAATGGCACCCCGTTTCCCCCCACCCCTACCCCCACCCCCAAGATCGGTACAAACACTCCTAAAAACACTCATTGCAATAATCAAGACTCATGACAACAATAAAATCATTAAAAAAAAAAAAGAATTGTTATAAGTTTGATAGTGAAGTATTCATAGTCAGTTAATTTATTTATTTCTTTCCGAAGAGTTTTTTTATATATTTTAAAGCTAAACAATTGATTTTCATAAAATACTGAGTTATAGTAAATCTGAATGACTCTCTTCTGATTTTGCAAGAGTGCAAATAAATTCTAGACATGTACTTTTGCCGGGGTAAACTTTGTAACATATATTTATAAAGCTCTCCTTTAAGCAATTTTAGAAGGCATACGGAGACTGACAACAATAGAGTTTCTGTGTTCAACACATATACTACTGGCAAGTGAATTTGGAAGTAGTGAATCTAGACAAGTACATAGCACTATTATGTGGAGTTTCTGATTTGGACGCAGACTCCCCCCTCCCCCCGCCCCAAAGATGGCCATAGTACCAAGTTCTAAAACACTTATTGTCTTATGCATTTGATCTATGGAAGATAATAAGATTCTGTTTTGAATCCCCAATATTCTGATGAACCAAAAATCAGACTAAATAGTGGGACACATATATTAAAGGACATTAAAAACTAAATTTGTTCTAAATAGTAACCTTTCTCAATTTTCTTCTGAGAATGTAAAGCTGCATGAATAAAGTTTTTAATCATATTCACAGTTGATTAAAAATTAATAAGCCATTTTCAAACAACTTGGAAATGATGAGTAACTTCATTCACTGAATACAGAATATGTACACTGTGTTATGCCTGGAGAAATGAGACAGTAATATGATTTATCTCTGTTGTTCTCCTTTAAGAGACTTATAATAGAAAGAAAGAAAGAGAAAATACAAACTTAAAAAATGCAAGAAAAAATGAACAAAGAACATATTATTTCAGGGGTTAATATGTTCAAGCAGTGACCTCTACTATCAGAGGAAAGAAATGTCAGTGCAACCTAGGACGCTTCACGAATAGGAAAACTAAGAGAAAAATTGTCAGAATTATTACATATAATGGAAGTAAGAAAAAAGAGTTTGCAGGATTATTATAGGAAATGGAAATTAGAAAAAAAAAAGTTTGTATCACTTCCTATCAATGGTATGGAGGTGAAGACTATCTAGGAATTATCTAGAAGAATGCACTTAGATTAACCTACTGTTTACAATTGATTAAATATTCCAGGCTTAGTTCAGTTACCTGTTAAATAGTAAATTTCTGTTCAGTAGCATGCAAATAATTATGTAACAGATAACCCTAGAGAATTATTACTCTGTAAGATATAACTAACTTTGTAACATTTCTTAAATTGCTCCAGAATAATATCTTCTCAAATGCTCTTTGAACTGGTCATGTATTTGTACTAGTTAATATATTTTGTTCATTAATGAATTTAATATAAGTTTTAATATCTGCATGAGAATCATATATATTAACCTTTGAAAATCATTACACACACACACACACACACACATACACACATGAACACACACACTTCCAGGGAAATAGAATGTAGAGGTCAAATAGTAAATAGTTGAATGATGTTAGTTGAAGAAAGCATTACTGAAATCTTTGAAACAGAGGAAGTAAGATTACCTGATGGTAAAAATTAAATTGAAAGAAAATAGGTCTGGAATAAATCACAAATGTTTTTATAATTGCTTATTTGTTTTCTTTTATATTTGGAATCTCTATTGACTCATTTTCTTTTGGTTTACTTTGAAAATATAAATTTATAAAAGCATAGGGAATAAGATGTCACTTCTTACCCAAAGGTTTTTCTAAAGTTAAAGAAACAGGCTATTGCATATGAATTTGAAGTCCACAATCTCTTTCTTCTCTACAAAGGCAACCATTATAAAACCTGAAATTTCAAGTTTTCATACTACTACTAAGTAGGAATCTTATATAATAAAAGCCTAATGTGCAAATGGTTCCACCGGGAGTTTGACTGCTTGCTATGACATGTGCTCACCACCAGGGTGCGACATGAAACATGGAGAGTTTCTGTGATGCAACGCCGGCCCCAATGGGCCCTGACGAGAGTAGGACTGCAGCGAGATGGTGGAGCAGGTGAGCAGGTGGTGCCAGGCCAAGGTGGGTGTGAATGGGGGCCCGATCGCCCGGTAGATGGTGACCAGTGGTGGTGGCAGGGGGCGGGGCCGCTGCCTGGCTCCCAAGCTCTGAGAGAGGTAGGCAGGGGGCCCGGCCATGATCGATAGTCCCATAGGCAGGATGGTGGAGCAGGTGAGGGGGTGGTGCCAGGCCATGGCGGGGTTCCAGGTGGGGCTGTGGGGCTGTGAGGCCAGGGGCACAAGCTGGTGCCCGATCCCTGCAGGCCACCATGTGGGATCCCACCTGTGCACAAATTTGTGAACCGGGCCTCTAGTCTCTCTATATTAAAGCCTAATAAGCAAAATGTCCCCTCTAGAGTTCAACTGGGAGACCAGGAGTTCAATTGCTCACTATGATGTGCACTGACCACCAGGGGGTGGTGTAGAACGAAGGGAGGCCCTGGCTGGCAGCTGGAAGGCCCCAATTGGCCCTGATTGCCAGCCAGGCCTAGGGACCCTACCCGTTCACGAATTTCATGCACTGGGCCTCTGCCTTTTAAAATTTTTTCTGTATTAAATGAATAATTCTTAATGGTGAGCCTTAAGTTATTACATTTAAATTAGACAAATGTATTAATCATTCAATGTAAATTTGCATATTTTTGTCACATACATGGAATTATTTTCTACCCACAGTTATAAAAAATATTTTATTGTATAGTATATCATCTCCAAATAGTCACATAGATGAATGTATATGTATATTGTGTTTGTGGGTGAGCAAGAGGGAGTAATATATATTATTCGCCCTGATTCATCTTGTCTAATTTAATATCTCTTTGTAATGATTTCTGACATTTTGCATGTCTATATTCCATTCTTCTTTTTCTATTTTACAAATTTATTAAATATTAATGGATACATGGTTGTCTAGTTTATCTAGTTCTACAAAAATGTGTTTTTAAAATTTTGATTGGAATGGCATTGGATTTATGAAAGAACTAATTTTTTATAATACAGTTGACCTTGAACAACATAAGTTTGAACTGTGTGGGTTCACTTATATGTGGGTTTAAAAAAATAAATATACTGTAAATGTATTTTCTATGCCTTTTGATTTTCTTAGTAACATTTTTTTTCTAGATTACATTATTTCAAGAATACAGTATATAATACATCGTTATAACATACACAATATGTTAATTACTTAGTTATCGATATGGCCTTTGTTTAACAGTAAACTATTAGCAAAGTTTAAGGGAGTAAAAAGTTTTATTTGGGCTGGCTAGAGTGGCTCAGTAGTTGAGTATCCACCTATGCACCAGGAAGTCACAGTATGATTACCATTCAGGGTATATGCCAGGGTTGCGTGCTCGATCCACAGTGTGGGGCGTGCAAGAGGCAGCTGATCAATGATTCTTTCTCATCATTGATGTTTCTATCTCTCCCTCTCCCTTTCTCTCTGAAATCAATAAAAATATTATAAACAAAACAAAACTCCCAAAATGTAAAAGTCCAGGACCAGATGGCTTCACTAGTGAATTCTACCAAACATTCAAAAAAGACTTGTATCTATCTTTCTCAAACTCTTCTGAAAAATTGAAGAAGAAGCAATACTTCCTAACATTATGAGGCCAATATAACCCTGATACCAAAACCTGGCAAGGATAACACAAAAGAAAGAAAATTATAGACTGATATCTCTGATGAATATATTTTGTTTAGATGCAAAAATCCTAAACAAAATACAAGCAAATTGAATACAAGAATACATTTAAAAAAACAACATCATAATCAAGTGGTGTTCATTCCAGGGGCACGATTATGGTTCAACATCTGCAAATCTGTCAATGAAATATCAATGTATCCTGTTACTCAGTTTTCTTTCCCCTAGGCACTAATTTAATCTTAGGAACCAACTGTGACAATTCAGTATTTAATTTTATTAAAACTGGACATGTTTTTTCTTTAATATAATATGATTATATATGTCACACATTTTGCAGATGATGAATGTTATAGTATTTGATTTAACAAGCTGACTGACTGTATTTACTTTGTTATAAGTTAAAATAATTTTATAATATGTGTTTTTATTTTATGATTCACATATAAATAAAATATATATATGACAAAATTACATCTATATAATGTGCCTATTGGAAATATATAATTTGGCAAATGGGGTTTAACTGTGTTACATTTTTCTAAGGAAAGTCAAATTCCAGTCAGCAACAAAGAGTACTGTATTATTGTATAACTTGTCTAATCTAATTGAAGAGATGGATAGATTAATTTAAAAAACAACTTTGTTGAGTACTTTCTTGGCTACTTGCCATCTTTAAATGGTCCCCAATAATGGTTTTGTAGAATTTCTGTTAACTAGTGTGCATTAAATTGAATGCACTTAAGTCCTGAAGACTCTCAGCTAGTTTAATAATGCAGATTAAAATACTACAACATTACATGTATAAATAAATCTTCAATAATTATGTCTTGTGCTTTTAACAAAACTGGACGAACCAAGTTCTAAAGAAAAAAAACACAAAAACAAAGAAGTTACAACTATAAAATATATAAATATAATGGGCAAGAATGGTGGTGATATATCCTATATAATAAAAGCCTAGGTGGCATCACACCCTTCCAGATTGGAGAGGGTGTAGGCCGAGTTGAGGGACACCCCCCCCATGCACCAATTTTGTGCACTGGGCCTCTAGTATAAATATATAATATTTCCTAAGACAAATATTCATATATGTATCTTTAAAATTTCTGTCTTAGGAAATAAAATAAATATATCATCTTTGTATCTAGGCATCATGTATCTATCATCTACCTATCACTTCTGTATAATATTTTGACATTATTTTAATGCATTGAGATGACTTTAAAAATAATTTACAGAATTGATAAATTAGATTTGATTATCAAATATTTAAACACTTTAAAATTATAAAATATACTTAATTTTATATGTACTATTTTCTAAATATTTCCCCCTTTAAAGAATACTATAAATAAAAACATTAAAAGCTGAAATGTAGTATCTAGGAATAATTTTATATTATTTTTGAATATAATATTAAATTTATATATTACCTTTTAAGCTTCCATGTACATATTTTTATAATAAGCTTATCTATTATTCAAATAATTTTCTTAATTTTGAAGTATGTTTTCTTAATTTTTGTCTTCTTATAAAAGACATTTATACAGGTTTTCAATAATTTGCAGTGTAGTGTATTTTAATTTATTAGAATCTTAAAATTTTCTGAATGGACAAACATGTTCATTTATTAAACCAATATCACATTTGATTCTTAAAAACATATGATACAATATTATTATCCTAATTTTGATAAAGAACACAATTCAATTAAGATGGTATTGGTAACTTAGTTATGAGAGATTGAATAAGGCACAATTTGAATTCAAATGGTTATGACTTCAAATTTAATGTAGTGGTTACTTAAGCATTATAAAATTCACAGATAATGAAATCAAGAAACCTGTACCTTCATAAATTTTTATCCACTAAAAGAATTACCTGAAGAAGCATTACCTGAAAATACTAACATATCCACTGATATTCAATGGAAACACCACCCATGTATCCCATTTCCTTGTGTATAACTAATAGAAAATATTTACCTCAAAGTTTTAAGTGAGGATTCAATGTGTTAACACTTGTGTAAAGATTATTAGGCAATGTCTAACACATAGCAAATGCTTTATAATGTAAGATCTTACTGTTTTATTTTTACAATATTGGTATTACTATTTTAATTAATATATTTTTCACATGTAGATGTGAATCAATTTGAGGGATACAATTTTGAAATTATGTAGATATGATATTTTAATAGATCAGTGTCTAGTAGTTCCAGCTCCTTTGCTCAGTGTGGAATTGCTTCGAGACCTGAACCCTTCCTCTATTCCTATTCTTTAATTGATCTTCCTCCTCCTACATTTTCTTCCCTTCCCCCTTCTTATTACACTTGACTCAGCAACTTGTTATGTATAAAAAGTTAAGAAAACGGCTAAATTCTTCCCAGAATTTTGTGTGATTCCATATATACTACATAATAATGTTTAATACGAATCACGAAGTTTTTAAAATTTCTTTGTTCCTAAAAATATGAAAATTTGCTTTGGACCTGAGAAGTCTGTTAATTAATTTTGAATCATTCCATTCACCTTTTTCAGTATCACTGAAAAGAAAGTAGAAAGCACATCACCTATTAATAATCACAAAAACATTAATAGACCTTTTTATACCACCTTCAAAGGCTGCCTCTATTTTTGTATGTTACTTTCTACATTTATCTAAAGCCCTCTACCAGATTGCTCTCATAGAATGTACAATAATTTCTGAAAATTGTTTTTTATTTTTTGAAATGTGACATTTGTGTTGCTTTTTAAGTGAATGTAGGTCTCTTTTCTCTAACATCTAAGAAAAATATCAGTCTATCTTTCTTGCCTTTCTTTGTTGTTTTCCAACTTCTTCCATTATCATCACTTATCTTCCTATGCAGTCATGAATCTTAGACTAGAAAACATAATCCCTTATTTCCATTTTAATCTTCTGCTTCATGCTGATATATTTAACCAGATTATAGAGATTTTCATAACTTCATAGTTAAATTTCTGCAGTAACTTTCTAATTGATCTCCTGTATCTCCCTGATGACATTATCCTGGCAAACTTTCATTTCTAATCCTGCACACAGCCACTAAAAGGCATGCTGTTTATGTCACATCCTGTCACATTTCTACTCCCATGAGTTGCTATCCCTGAACAAGTCTCTACCGCACTGAGGGTAAACAGCCCCCACAAAATGCAGTGGTTTTCGAAGAGGCAGAACTGGTTTTAGAAACTGTTTAAATTAATTTACTTTTAGTTTATTATTTGTTTTTACTGTATTTCATATTATTTTATTTTATTAGTTTATAGATCGCTGTGAAATGCTATAACACTCTGCATGTTGGTATGATTTATATTATACAAAGACTAGAGGCCCGGTGCATGAAATTCATACATGGTGTGTGTGTGTGTGTGTGTGTGTGTGTGTGTGTGTCCCTCAGCCCAGCCTGCACCCTCTCCAATCTGGGACCCCTCGAGAGATGTCTGACTGCCCATTTAGGTCCAATCCCAGTGGGACATCCCTCTCACAATCGAGGACTGCTGGCTCCAACTGCTTGCCTGTCTGCCTTACTGGTTGCCTCTAACTGCTTCTGCCTGCAAGCCTGATCACCCCCTAACCACTCCCCTGCCAGGCTGATTGACGCCTAACTGCCCTCCCCTGCCAGCCTGGTCACCCCCATCTGCCCTCCCCTGCAGGCCTGGTCCCCCCCAACTGCCTTCCCCTGCAAGCCTGGTCCCCCCCAACTGCTCTTCCATGCAGACCTGGTCCCCCCCAACTGCTCTTCCATGCAGACCTGGTCCCCTCCAACTGCCCTCCTCTGCAGGCCTGGGTTCTCCCCAACTGTTCTCCCCTGCTAGCCTGATTGCCCACAACTTCCTTCCCCTGCCGGCCATCTTGTGGCAGCCATCTTGTGTCCACATGGGGGCAGCCATCTTTGACCACATGGGGGAGGCCATCTTGTGTGTTGGAGTGATGGTCAATTTGCATATTACTCTTTTACTAGATAGGATGAATACCACAAGTCAAAAATTGTCCTGCCTTGTGGACCAGAACTAGCCTGATGCTGTGCTGGACTCTTCCACCATGGAGCGTGAAACTTTGGAAACTAGCTTAGCTTCTAGTTCTGCTGAATTCCCAAACTGCACATTTTCCATGACTGGATTAAGGGAAGTAGGATTTTGGATATAATTTCATGCAAATACACCTTTCTACCACACACACACAAAGATGTCCTGCATACCACAACTTTTCAATTTCTATGCAAGTGGATGTAATCTTACCAGATAATCAGGTAAACAAAACAAAACAAATAAAAACAAATATCTAGAATTGTTCATGATTAACTAAGCCTAGAATCTAAGAATCTAAGTGTTTTTAACATATGAAGACTAAGTATTTTAAAGTTTTTGTTTATCCTGAATTGTCCTGTGATCATATCATTTAATGAAAAACAGATAGCACTTTACTTCCATCACAATAGTACCTAAAATTATTACTCACCATTTAGAGCTCATTGGACAGTCCGTATTGTGGTATCTGAGTTGTCAGTTTAACATACACAGTCTGTATTTGTAGCTGTCACATACAACAGTGGAGCCTTGGAATAAAGAATGAGGATAATGATAGATTGTATCATTTAAATAGGAAGATTATATTGGTGGAATTATAAAGTAGGTATATTCAAAAATTACTTTCAAAAATAAATACTTTCTAAAAATAACATATATCACTGTATGTTGAATTAAGATAACATTATTGATTATCCAAGCATGTGTTTTTTTAAAAAAAGAGATTCTGTTTTCTTAGCTAATGAAGTAATTGGGAACAACATTATCCTTTCCCTTTAAACAACTAGAAAATCAAGTAAATATATGAAACAAATGTTTACAAATTTTGGACGACAAGGACTGCAGAAAGAGGAACTCCTTGAGATATAAACAGATGTGATGTAAATTAAATTAGGCTAAATCAACTAACTAAATTTATAATTTTTCTATGACATTTATCATGTCTCTTTTGACGTCATCATAGTATTCTTCCAGAATATGGCAAGTTTTAGAGGGTTCAGCTGGGGAGGAAACCTGACTTTAGCCTCTTCTTGACACTTTCTTCATCATGGCTCTGCAATAAACAACTGAGTCTCCCAGTGGAGTTTTAGTTACTGTGTGAGTTTCAGTTTATGACTTAGCAAATGTCATCCTAAACTTGCTAGTTTATCTGTGCTATTTCATAGTCTCCTCAAACATTTTCCCTTTGTTTTCTGAGCAATATCACATAGATTCTCATGCTTGAATACTTCTTTCATTACTCCGTGATACACTGTAGACTTATTTATTCCATCCTGTCGCATCTGGAATATTTCTGCTTTTTATTTATGAGCACATTCAGCATCTCCCTGAGATCTCCTTGGCCATTCCTTCCATTTGATAAGTGGTGACATTATGGGGAAACAGCCTGAGACAGAAGGCACAAAGGTGAAGATTCTAAGAATTTGCTTGCTAATCCAGTTTCCTTCCAGATGGCACTTAAATTTACTGAAGGAAAGTAAAAATCCCACCCCTTCTTCCATTTCAGTATTTCTAGTGTAGCTATTTTTTATGGAATAAATTCTTGGTTTTACTTTAGAATATCTACAGACTCCCCAGATAGAACACACCTATTTTTATTTTGTTTTCAGAACATAGGTCAGAGACCTAAAATTACCAAATTTAGAAAGGAGCACAGGATGATAATTTAAACATTAGAAGATTAACTGACCTAAGTCTGGCAGATTCTAATTCTCTATTCTCTGGAGCCCAAATTAAATCATTACAATCCGGGTAAAATGTTTTAGGTTGATGCAGTATCAATATGAATCCTCTAATTGCTCATTATTACTGCTTAGTTCTCCCACTGAAGTGGAAACATCACATTAAAAAAGTCCAAAATAATGATTCTTTTAGTCATGGACTCCTGTGCAACACTAAAAATCACTGATTTTTTTTAAAAGCTAAACGAGAAATGGCTCAGGTGAAAGGATCTCAGTGTGGTTCTGATTTATTCTGACTTGAGTTTGAGTTTGGATCTGCAGCTTATTATATATGTACTAGAGGCCCGGTGTATGAATTTGTGCATGGGTGGGCTCCCTCGGCCTGGCCGGCAATAGGGGCCAATCGGCACTGGCCAGCGGTGGAGAAGGGACCACAGGAGGTTGACTGGCCATGGGAGATTGGCTGGCCATGGTTGGCTGTGGGAGTACACTGACCACCAGGGGGCAGTTCCTGCATTAAGCATTGTCCCCTGGTGGTCAGCGCATCATCATAGAGACCGGTCAACCAGTTGTTCAGTCCACTGGTCGTAATGGTCGCTTAGACTTTTATATATATAGGTAATTATTCTAATTTTTTGTGGGTAACTTACCAAGTTATTTTTATAATGTAGTTTTAAACTTATCCCTATGTGTGTAAATTTTCAGTCACTATAGAGTAAGATTTTACTAAGATCACTTTTGTTTTTTCCATATAGAAGTCCAGGTATTTTACTTTCAGAATGACAATAAAATTGTCTGAAAAGCAAAGGGAGCCTACAGCATTCATTATATCTTAAAAATCCTACATTATTTTACCCTCCAACTATTATCCTTAAATACATAGAAGTTAGTGGAACCTCTTTCATTTGTAACTATTAAATGGGTAGAAAAACTGAAAAAAAAAATTGTGAGGAGTGGATTCTGACTGTGACACTTGGAAGCATTTTTTTATAATTATTATTAAAGGCAGTTGGTCCTTATGAAGTTGAATTCAAAATCCAAATTGAATTATATTAAAGCAAATAATCTCTGAGATGACTTGTTTAGAGAAACCCTAATTTAATTAAGATGTGTGTGCTTCTGTCGGAATTTTTTTTTTTAGCATCTTGGGATTTTCTCCTGAGCCACTCTCAAACATGTGGGGTGTTTTTCTAATAACCACAATGAGTTGCGCTAATCCATTGATACTCTTTCAGCCTCTTCCGTTTTCCTTCAGTGAATGCTTTTGGAGGAGACGTGGGCAGCCTCAGAAGTACTTGTGGGCGTGGATTAGAGCTCAATTGTTGTCAGAATTGGTTCTGGACCCATTTGTGAAGCCTGTCCTGCAATGGACTTGAATGTAGTTGTGCCTTCCAAAAACCTGAATATTTTATTGTGTAACGCCTGAGTTCTAAGCAGCTTCATGTGTTAGCTGTCAGTGTCCCCACATATCTTTAGTTGCTCCCTCATCATCCTGGTTTCATTTCTTATGCTGGCTCTTATTGATGTGATTGCATGATAGCATGCTGATGGGGATCCTGTTGGGAAAGGTAGGTAATCTCACTGCAATTTCCTCCTTCATTGATGACTCCCTAGGTACATACTCCTGTTTCCCTTTAGTTCCTCAAAATGTCCACACCCTCAAATATCCTTTTATGCATTCATTAGCTGAGTGGACACCTGAAAGGCTCTAGGCTGTTTCTTTTTTCTCTGTTTTTCATGCTCTTTTGTATGAGTTGTGGGAACCACTGAGTTAAATTCTGTATTCTCAGAGGGATGTAAGTAACACTTTGTACTTACCCTAATGACAAAGGATGACTCCACAAGCTCCTGACATCAGAAGAGAATATAGAAGGAACAATTATCAGTCTCTATTTTCTCCTAATGTCAACAAACAGACGTAGGCCTGGCTATCTCACCAATTTCCCAACAGGTATTGAGTGGTGATGCCAAGGTAGAACTGATGGTTCCAGCTTATCAAGTCCTCAAGAGTGAAATTTTGGTCTCAGCTTCTTTCAGACAAGTTTAATCTCAAGAGTGATACTTTTAGGGAGGCTTTCTATATTTGGCTTCCAGGGATAAATGGTCCTTCTCTTTTCCTTGACAATTCTATCCAAGTAAAAGTTCACTCTTTTTCACAGAACTTTTTCCTTTCTTTCCTTTTCTTTTGTTTATCCAAGAAAAATTTTAAAATTCGTTCTTTAAAATTCACCATACAAAATTTTAAAATTGATTTTTTTTACAGACATTTTGCCCTTTTCCCTATGTAAATGTAAGCCGCAGGAGGGCAGATACTTTTTCAGCCCAGGTTTCTGTTGCATCTCCAAAACTAGAAACAATTATTAAAATGCACAATTATTTATTTTTAAAGCAAATGAATAAATCAGTGAGTGGAATGTCAATGAATAAGTCCTCTGCCCTGATCTCTGGACTCTAAATTGTAAATCTGCCTAATTTAGCTAATGTTCAGGTTAACCTACTTCAGGTTAAGGTTTAGGTTCTTAAACAATTTCAATTCTAATTGAAGGAGAACCACTTATAAGTAAAAAAAAAAAAAATACCATTTTTTTTCAAGGTGAGGAATGGATGATATATCAAGTGATTAAATGAAAAGTAAATTAAAACTTTCCTAAAACTGTGTCATTGAGAAACTAAAAGATTCAGTGCAACATAAATGGAAAATAATATAACTAATGGAGACCCTAGGGAAAAGTAATGTTATTTACCTGGGAGAAGAGATAATTGCAGTAAACAACAACAGTAACACCTTTGTGGCATAAATCATCCTAAAATGTAGAACTAGTAGATTTTTGCTAGACTAATCACAGTTTGACTCAAGCACTGTTATGTAGGGGAGATGTATAAAATTAGATCAATCCTTGCCAAAATAAGTCACAAGAACAATCCCAAGTTACTAACTTTACATTGTAGGCAATAGAAAATGTATGTAGTTAATCTTAGATAAATTTTCTTTTGGGGGTGTTTGGTCACATGGCAATTATATATTCTTTTTGCAGTTTTTACATTTATTTATACTGATTAAATTTAAGTTGCCAGGTCATTATTTTATTTTATTTTATTTTATTTGCTTTTATTAAAAAATTCTAGCTATTGTACTTACATTTTATTATTGTACTTATATTTCTTCAAGTACTCACCTAATAATTATTATTAATTTCCTAAACAGAGTCTTTCCAATCTTCTTTCAATATATACTATAAAATATTTAACTGAATGAAATTACATAAAATTATCATTTTTCTTGAAACTGGAGCTCAATTACTCTGGATTCAACTTCTTTATCTGGTTTCCTAAGGTGGAAACTTGGATTATTTATTTTAAGGAATTCTTTTCTTATAATTTCCCCCTCTAATCCTTGCTCCAGTGCATCCTGCAATTTCTGATACGTTGTGAGATTTTCATTTAGGTTAAAATATTTTTCACTTTTCTTGAGATTTCTTCTTTGACGCAAGTGCTATTTAGAAGTATGTTGTTTAATGTCCACATATTTTGGGAAATTTTTATTTGTCTTTCTGTTATTGATGTCTATTTTAATTCCATTATAGTCTGATAACAGGCATTGTATGGTTTCCATTATTTTTACTTTGTTAAGGTGTACATGACATATGAGTGCATAACATATTAAAATATGAAGGAATACTCAATAATAAAGATTTCCCTTTTCGCCCTAGCTGGTTTGACTCAGTGGATAGAGCATCGGCTGCGGACTGACGAGTCCCAGACTCAATTCCGGTCAAGGGGTCAAGGACACATGCCCAGGTTGTGGGCTCTATCCCCAGTAGGGGGCGTGTAGGAGGCAGCCAATCAATGATTCTCTCTCATCATTGATGTTTCTATCTCTCTCTCCCTTTTCCCCCTCTCTGAAATCAACCAAAATATAGTAAAAAAAAAAAAAAAAAGATTCCCCTTTTCAAAAGCTAAATGGGTATGTATTTAATGTTAACATTCATACTTTCAAATAGGAGAGAAACTGAAGATGCATTTGCATCATTAGAGATGCATTTCAACATAATGTTTTTAAATAAAGCGAACAAGTATTTGAATAGGAAGTAAATGATAAAAGTGCTCTTCAATATATAATTATTTGTTATAGAGCTGATATCTATATAATTACCAGTTGGCTTGGAAGGATTTCTAGCCAAATGATCTAATTAATTGTTATTAAAATCCCTGAGAAGAGCTAGACTCCTGTTAGCTTTTCACCTCAATCTCCCCTTTGCTCACCAAGGTTCAGCCACATCACCCTTCTTACTTTTTTATATGCCAGCACATTCCTTCTCAAGGCTTTTGCCACTTGCCATTCTTTCTAGACTGCCTCTCCCCAAATATTCATAACACTCACTGCCCACCGCCTCCCAGTCCTGGCTCAAGACAATTCCTCATGGAGGCTTTCTTTGAATACCCTAATTAAAGTTAAATTTAAAATCCCACCCTCACCCAGAACTTCCCATCTCATGTTCCTTACTTTATTTTACTATGGAGTATTCATTCCCCTCTAACTTGAAATATAAATACTTTTTTTTCTCTTTCTCTGCAGAAGATTACTTCCAGGAGAGTAGTGATTTTTCTCTGTCTTGTTTGCTAATGTATCCCCAGTGCCCAATACATTTTAGGCCTTCAATAAGTATTTCTGAATAAATAAAAATGTCCTTGAAATACTCTGTTCTACTAATGGCTGGCCCAATCCCATGTACTGGCCTGATCTTATACTGTAATAGCTGTACATTTCTCATATAAATTTAGAATCTCCCTCCTTCTCACTTTATCCTAAAACAAGTACTTATTTTTTGCTCTATTACAATTTGGGGCTAGACAAAATTATATACTGCACTCCTAAAATATATTTGGGAAAAATTTAAATAACATTTTTATTGGAATCATTTTAAATTTTCTTTCTGATTGTTTATATTATTTTATTAAAATCTGTCAACTGCCAAAACTATCAAATGATATTAACTTTTATAAATAAGAATTTCAGTCACTCAGGTGTTTTCACTCAAAAGGAAATAACTTTATATTTGAGGGCTTTCCCTCCATTTTTGCCTTCCCACATTCATACTGCCCTGTTTTTAAAAACATCTTCGAAAACCTAATAATTTAAATCATACAAATATAAAACACTTATTAAAGCATTTCTTTCATCTTAACCTTGCCATGGATACTATTTTCAATTAATTTTAATTAATATGAAAATGAGCATGTTTATGCAATTCTTAGTATATTATGTAATACCATTTTATTATCATACATTCCTAGAAAACAACAAGGTCATTTTAAAGATTTTGTTGTACATTTCCCATTTTCTTTCTGTTATGCTTTACCAACATACACTTCCTCCAGATATTAATGGAAATCTGTTTCTGTGACACTCAACAGTTAACTGCCTTTAAGTAAATGTTTGTTAATAGAGACATTGTACTTCACTTAAAAAATTTTTGAGATAGAATGTTAACCAATGCTTATTAGGTCTAAATGAACTTTCTACATGATCTACCTATCTGTACCATTTTCTCCTTAATTAAATATCCAGTATTTTTATTATCTGTTTTTATGAACTCCCATACATGAAGGTTAATCCTTTGCTTATCATATCTATTTGCACACATTTCCTTCATGTTATTGATTGACTATAACATATTAACTACTTTATTATTGATAACAATTTTCATATATATTGCAGTGATCCATTCTTCCTATTTCTGGTTTGCAAGCTGCAATATTCTGGTAACTGCTGCCCTTCAAAATAGTATATTAACAGGCTAGAGAATTAGGGAGCTAAATAAATAGTTTTGTTTTTTCATAGGTAAAACAATGAGATGCTTCACAGACATGACTGTATTTGTGTGTGTGTGTGTGTGTGTGTGTGTGTGTGTGTGTGTGTTTTACCTATTTCTAGAAGAGGTGTTATAGCTATCACTGTAAATTTGATCTCTATTGTCAGATTACCTGGGTTAAAATCCCAAGTGTAGCAATAGCCAGCCATGTAAATTCAGGTAAATTAATTTCTCTGTGTTTTGTTTTCCCCATCTGTTAAAAATAAGGGTTATTATAGGATGACTTATGTCTTCCCAAAATTCATATATTAAAGTCCTAACCCTGAGTAGTACCTCCCTGTGTGGCGATTAAGAAATCAGGTCTTTAAAAAGGTAAGTAAGGTTAAATGAGGTCACTAGGGTGTCCCCTAACCCAATCTGACTGGTATCCTTATAAGAATAAGAGATTGGAATACAGGCACAGAGGAATTAAGACCATTTGAAGATACAGGAAGAAGATGATCATCTACAAAACAAAGAGAGAAGCCTCAAAATAACACCAATCCTGCCAATACCCTGATCTTAGATTCCTAATCTACAGAACCTTGAAAAACTAAATTTCTGTTGTTTAAGTCACCCAGTCTTTGGTAGCCCTAGAAAACACTGAAACACAGAAATCATAGCTTATTTAATTCATATTATTGTTACAATAATTCAATAAGTTATAAAATAAATTACATTGAATAATATTTAGAACATAGTAAGAACTCAATAAACTTTGCCATTTGTGTTTAGTGGTATTTTTATAGATTTAAAAATATAAACTCAAAGTAGGCAGATAGCAGGTGCAACAATAAATTTCAGACCATAGGTGATTTACAACTATTTTATTATACATTATGTATTTAAAAGTCAAGTAAATTCTATTTTCAGTATACTCTTCTATAATAACAAAATTTGGGAAAATGGTAGTTGTGAGGGGCCGGGGGGAGGGGGGTTATTAAATATCTTGCCATATGGAGAAATTTCCTGAACTAGTTTCTTTTATTCAGAATATTAGTAAGAAATAATATGTACAAAATGTACTTGAGGAACTCAGATGAATGATGTATCTAAAAGCTATATGGGGAAATAGGAAATGTGGCTTCTTTTCCAAACTGTGTTATTAACTACCTATCACTACTGCAGCACTGCTGATAACAACTACTACTAAATAATTTTATCCACTTACTGAGTTGTTATACTGTGCTAGAAACCATTACAATTACTTTCACAACAATGCCTATTTAAGGCTCACAACAAGGAAATAAGTTAAAAACTATTACTATTTTCATTTTACATGTGAGAAAGGAGATTTAAAAGATTCAATAACCTGGTGAAAGTCCAACAGAAAGACCTTGGAAGAATCAGGATTCAAATCCAGTTGTACTGAGCCTAAGGGGTATAGTGAACATATTTACTACGTTTGGGCTTGTCTTTACTGAACCAAGCTGTACATAAGGAAATTTGAAAATGTAACATAACCCCTTTTAATTTGGAGATTGGTATGATACAATGATTCCAGATTCTAATATCATTAAATTATGCAGGGGTTCAAAATAATTTCTCAGTCGTTCTTTGAGGAAAATACTCTGGAATTTAAAGAATTGATTTCAGACATTGCCATTGGTAAATATGTCTTACATTTTTCACTGATGAGAATTTATCTCCAAAATAGCCACAGAAGAATTTATATATTCATTGCCTATCAGTAGAGAAGCATTTATTTCCTCAGATAAGGCACCAGAACTTATAAAATATAAATTTTAGTCTAATATAAACAAATGCTGACCTTTTGATAATTTAAATCTCCCACAACCTTTTCAACTTTTTCTTTGACAAAGACAGACGGACATATAGAAATAAAAAAAAATGAATTTGTAAACTAACTTTCTGATGATAAAATATTTAACATAACATTAATGCAAACAAAAATTATTAGCAAACTCAACTTCAGATTTTATAAAATAATTGGCTGGTATTCTTAGGAAAAACTATGGGTGGGTAGATATATAGAAAGATAAATATAAATATATATTTTTAAACTCTTTGACCCTCAATTTCCAAAAAAATAAGAGTCTTAAATCACAAATCTTGTAGCCCCGAATCTCACAATAAAAATGATTTTTCTATTTCTTACCATTAATCTTTCAACCTACTGTTCAAAACAAAAATTATTCTTCCATCTTGTCATGAATCTGTCAAAGGTACTGCTACCGACAAACTTGACTTCTCTAATTTATGTTTCTCTTCCTGAGTCTCTCAAGCCATGTTTCCAATTAAACAACAAAAAAGTCATATTCTGTATTCTGAGGTCTTTGAATCAGAAGAAAATTGCATTTTCATAAAGTTTTGTTTGGGTGAACATATGTGTAATTAAATAAATTATTTACACTGAATATATATATATATATATATATATATATATATATTATATATATATATATATATATATATATATATATATATATAATGTTATTCATGTATAGAAAAGAAAAAAACTTTACTTGAGTAAACTATTTGAGCCCATGATCATTTTAAAACATATAAATGGCTTATTCTTGAAACACATAAACACATTTAAAACAATAAAATAGGTTATACTTCATGCCTTGTTTTATGATCATATATTTCATAAAATACCACTTTTCAACAAGATACATACATGATCAAAATCATGTGTAAAATTTTTTCATTTCATAGTTTTCTCTCTTTTGGAAGGAAAACCTGTAGTTGTAGGGAGAAGGGAGAAATGCTATCTTTTAAATAAATGTGGTCTTTTAAATACCGAGAGGAAAACAATACCTGGCATAATATACTGTATTCATCCATTTAGCCTTTTTTGATTGGATGTACTTATTAATAAATATAGTTCTAAATAATAATATAATATCAATCCTATTGGTTTAATTGTCTTATGATACAATATGAATCAATCATGTGCAAATATTAATTGTGCAAAAACTGGCATTTGCTAGGTTAAAAATAATATAGATGCTTGGGCAATAAAACAGCTAGATTGATCTTATGGAATATGTCTCATCAGAGTTGGACAGTGGACATACCTGCTTTGTTCAACAGACATTACAACCTCCCTACTCTCCAAAGTGACAACTGGTTGACTCATTATAGTGAAAGAGCATTGTTCTCATCTTAATAACATGATATTTCCTACACATTTCTACATAGTGGGGAAAAAAGAGAAAGAAAATCTAATTGTTTCACTCTCAACCTTCATAAACCAGTGACAAATACATCTCTGATTAAGACTTACTGCTAGATTTACCTGCAGGCAGGCCCATTGACTTTTTGCAAATTTAACACAACATAAAATCTTTACATTTATTAAAAAACAACAACAACAAAAACTGTTGAAGGCTTATATCATAGAGTGACTAAGTGACAAATGTTTTTTTAAGTTGCAATGATAGCCCTCAATCCCTCTTCAGAGTCATTCACTATAAAGTTTTGATGCTAACTCACAGTATAAATTTTTTCCTCCATGGCAGTGCTTATGAAATCTTGGCATTGCATTATTTACATCCACTACTTGATTGGAAGCTTTTTGAGGAAAGATTGAGTCTATTTCTTGGTTACATTCTGCAGCAACTTCTAAAGTTTATAGCTCATAGTAAAGTCTGAAAAAATTGATCAATAAAGTATCACTAAAGTCTCACATTTCTCTATTTTCAAAGCCTGACAGGTACACTCTGTGTGGATACTAAGCATGAAGTGGAAGGTAGATGCACACACAGATTACCAAAATACATGTTTTTCTTGATGGATATAGTAAAACTGTGGGTGAATTGCAGCCACCTGTTGCCCACTTACCAGTTCATTCGTGCAGAAGACAGCAGCTTGAGTTTTAGCATAATATCTCACAGGGGTACTCTATTACTTCTACAAAAACTAGGTACCTGAACAAGCCACTGAGTAATAATGTGGCCACCCTATACATTCTTTGGATGACCAAACATCCCCTAATCTAATTCCCTACTGCTATCTCAGTAGAACTGCGAACCATTCCCAAAATATAAGTGCTCCCAGGTTGTGAAGCTCTGATTCAAGCTTGCCAATAAAAATGGTTTTTCTGTTGTATTAGACATTTTTCAAATCCCTAAAGCTAAAGCAGTCAATCTATTGTTTGCCTTACTGATTAGCCTGATGGAGATTCCTAACAAATGTATGTTGGTTTTGAAAGAATTTGAAGGATCCCTCTTTATCACAATGGTCTTTATTGCTTTGGTTTTTATTATATGTGGTTAGGGCAAAATATTGTTTCCCAGTTAAAAAAAAATTCCTAAAAGCTAATGCATGTGAAGGAGTAAAAATTCTATATTATATGTATCTTTATTCCCTGAAGCTGCATAAAATGGCTGCTATGCATGTATATCATAATTAAAATGTGTTGACAATTTAGTTGGTATCTACTGAAATTGACAAGCACTATTTAAAACACACAAAAAATAAGCCAGACATAGTATTATATACTATTATAACTTTACAGTATCTGGATAAAAAGGAATTGCTAATATATGTGTATTTCCATCTTCAGAATTAACAAAGGTATGGATGATGGCTTCTTGTGTGTGTTTTTTTTCCAGCTTTCTTTTCTAATAGTCTAATGGCATGCTGATGTGACTCACCACCTCTGTGGTCTTTTGTGCCAAACTGCTAATACCTGTTATATCTAGGTCGACTGTATCATAGCATCTCTCATTCCACTCTTGCTATTTGCTTGAGTAATATTCTAAGTACTAAACAAACATGTGGTTAGATGGAGAAAACCTTTGCAAAAAGCATATGTGTGTGCTTCATCTTCTAATTTTCCACTTTTTTGTCATTTGGGGAAAAATATATTATTTCCTGCAAAACAAACAAACAAAAAACCTAACTGAGAATCAGAGTCAGTGCAAGGGCCAGCATGCAACTTCCGTCAGTATTTGAAGTTCACTTTGGCTAAAAAAAAATATTTTTTTTCTTTTCTAAACTTAGAAGCAAACCACAGAACTATAAAAAATAGCTTGAGAATCACTATTTGAAATATGTATCATGGCCCTGGTGCCATACAGTTAGTGCTACTATATTTGTTAAATAAATACATTATTATTTCCCTTAACATGGAAAATCCTGAAAGGTGCTTACATTTTTAGGGTGATAATTTGGCATTCTTTAAATGGCAAAAACATTTTCACTGAAAGAAACACACAAAAGAGCATGTGTCAATCATGTAGATGATACTGTTCAGTTGAGCACATATGAATTCTGGATGTTCTGTATGTGTCTCTGTGTGTTGCGTTGCCATATGTGTTCAAGAGACAGTTAAATGTGATACATTGTTCTTATGAAACTGACTCTTTGAGAACTAGACAAGTAAACTAATAATTTATGACCTAAATCTTAAGAGGAGATATATACCATAACCCAGGGAAGTGGAGAGAAAAGAAATAGATGCAACCTGAGGGTTTAGGAAAGGCCTGGATAGTGAAGGCTGGCACACAAAATGATGTGAATAGTTGAAGCTGAGAAAATATGAGAAGCCAGATCTTAGCAGTGATAATAATGATATTAATGATTATAACATACTAGAGGCCCGGTGCACAAAATCCGTGCCCGGGAAATGGGTCCCTCAGCCCGACCTGCACCCTCTCCAATCTGGGAGCCCTCAGGGGAGCCCTCTCCAATCTGGGAACCCTGACAGCTTAGGCCCACTCCCTGTGGTTCTCTGCTCTCTGCATTGCCTGCCTGTTCCATGTGTGTGCTGCCCAGAGGCCCTCCGTGCCCGGGGCAGGAAACTTGCCTCGTCGCCACTGCGATAAAGCAAGCATTCTGCCAGACCACTCACACTGCCTGCTTTCAGCAGCCGACCCCAGGACTGGGGGACTCTGGTGGGGCTGAAGGGACTGGGTGCTTCCATCTTGTGGCTATGGGCACCGCCATCTTTGTGACGGAGTGATGGTTAATTTGCATATTACCCTTTTATTAGATAGGATTCTAATTAACAATAGGTAAACCTACTTGAGAACTTCTGCTATGATTTTCTATGCCTTGTGTACAGTGCAGTTATTATTATAATCACCTCCATTTTCCCATATACAAAGAGGCAAAGGAAAGGCTCAAAAGTTACACAAGAATATAAAGATATCTTGTGAAGCCAGGAAGTGAACTCAAAAACTCTTGAAATACTATAGTTTATGAGGTAAACTTTAAACAATTATATACTAACACTGTTCTGGTAATGTATCTTTGTATATTTTATTTTAAATTCTGGTAAAGGCAAATAACATAAACTTGAACATTTTAATCATTTTAATGTGTACACTTCAGTGACCTGTAGAAAATTCAGTGTTATGTAACCATCACCAGTATCTAGTTCCAAACATTTTTATTTCCCGAAAAGGAAATTCCATTCCCATTAAACAGTCATTCCACATCTCTCCCTTCTTATCTTTTCCTACATTTCAGATCACATGTGTTTATTCATATTGTTGGCCCATTTTCCCATTAGAGTGCTTGGCTCATCCTTATTTAGTTGTCTTGGCAATGCATTTTACAACATTTGTTTTTCTGCAGCGCTATTGTCTCATTCTTGATCTTTAGCATGTTTTATTTTTATTGTAGTCTAGGTGAGGGTTATTTGCAGTCAATATTTAGAGGTATTTTTCCACTGACTTTGACTAATACTGGTGTAAGTGCTGAGACCTATGTTTGTGATTTTAAAGATCATATATATTTATTTTCTAATTTATTTAAGGTCTTTCTTTGCTGTATTGTGTTTTGTAATTACATTATGGTGATTCTAAGAGTGGAATTGTATTCATTTGTCCTGTGTGAGATTCATAAAGATTTCAGAATCCAAGCAGTTTTATTTTAAATCAATTCTGAATGAAATGTTCTCAGCAAGTACATCTTTATATCCTGCTTCTTCACCAGCTTCCTCTGGTTTCCCCAGTAAATGCGAAAATATCTCATTTACTCTCAAATATCTCAATTTCCCTTTATTTTTGTCTCTGTTTTCCTGTATTGAATTTTGAGCAATTTTATTTGGATTTAGTTCATTCATTCTTTCCTTGTTCTGTCTATTATATTTATCTGAGGAGCTCTAGAATTTTAATTTTATTATTTCTGAAATTAGATTTAGTATTTTGATAACCTCTTTTCGTTCACCTACTTGGACATCCCCTTTTATTATTAAAACATATTATTCATGCTTTTTAATACTCTACATTTGATTCTGATTCTTTTGTTTGGATATAATCTAACTCGTGCTCACAGTAGCCTGCTTCTTTACTTTCTTATATTAAGTCCATGACATTTGGCATTGCATTATTCAGAAAACTTTGTAGGACGGTGATAACGTGAGTTGTTATAATGAGGGCTGTGTTTATTTCTACAAGGTGTCCGGAGTATTGGCAATACTCAAATATTCTACATAAATTCTGTGCTTTAAGTATTTGCGCTCTGTGGGTAATATGTTCCCAGGTCTCAAATCTACTTCAGGCCACACTGTAGACTATGCTGGTCAAGGAGGACTTTTTGTACCCCGCTCCCACATTAGTTCAGCCTAAGCATTGTCCCCTTGTTTGGGAAATGTTTTCCTCCGGGTGGGGTATTTTATTGAGCATTCATTTTGGAATCATGGCTCTTTTTTTAAAAAATATGTTTTATTGATTTTTTTTTTTTTTTTTTTTTTTTTTTTTTACAGAGAGGAATAGAGAGTTAGAAACATAGATGAGAGAGAAACATTATCAGCTGCCTCCTGCACACCTCCCACTGGGGATGTGCCCGCAACCAAGGTACGTGCCCTTGACCGGAATCAAACCTGGGACCTTTCAGTCCGCAGGCTGACGCTCTATCCACTGAGCCAAACCGGTTTTGGCTATGCATGGAAATATTTTAAAACATGTTCAGTGTGTTAAGGGAGTTTTCAGAACAGTGTGTCATGTTGCCAGAAAGAGTTCTGTCATATTTCTTTATTTTAACTGGTATTTAAGAGATCATTTACAAAATAAAGTGGGGAAGAGTTAATAATCCTGTCATAAATCTGTAATAGACATCCAACATGTCAGATTTCAATTGTTTTCTGCTTAAAATTAATGACATTGTAATATACAAAGGATCTATTATAGAATTGTACACTTGAACCAAAATAATCCTACTAATCAATGTCACACCACTGCATAGTCTACAGTGTGGCCTGAAGTAGATTTGAGACCTGAGAACATATTACCCACAGAGCGCAAATACTTAAAGCACAGAATTTATGTAGAATATTTGAGTATTGCCAATACTCCGGACACCTTGTAATTTTTAAATTAATTAAAAATTTTAAAAGTAAAAATAGAAGTTAAGTAAATGTATAGTTAAATGCAAAAAATAATGACATTGATTTATTTTTAATCAGCAAATGATATAAATTTGAAATAAACTTATAGTAATAAAAACTATAGGAAATGCCCTTGTAGTTATTCAAAAAGAATAATTCCCAACTATATCCAGATGCGTTTGCTGAATATCAGTTCTCTTGGAAGTTTGTCCATTCCTGCCTTTGCTTAGTACCACACTCTGTCTATTAGCTGCTATTCTCTGGTTCTTTGGCTCCCAACCAGATTCTCTTCCTTTGCCTACTACTTTCAATGTATGACTCATTCAGGTTTATCCTTTTTAATTTGGCTGCTCCCCAAGTAACTGCCTTTTGGAACAGCTACTTCTCAAGGTTCTCAACAGTTCTTTAAAAATTTTTGCTTTTCTTCCTCATCTAGCTCTGACTGGATAGAAAACTGTTTTCATAGTACCCCAAAACACAAGTCACTCTAATTCAATGGGGTACGAAGTATTCAAATTATGTATTTATTTTATGTGGTCAATTTAAATCAGAGGCAATTGTGCTTACACCCTAGTTTATTGTTTGATTCATGTTGATTCATTGAGGTATGAATCCATCCTCTTCCATTAACTAATTAACTGTGTAACTGCAACAAGTAAAATTTCTGTACCTGAAAAATGAGAATGAGAGCTCTTCAATAATAGGATTGTGTTGATAAGTACATGAGAAAAAATTTTAGGGTTTAATATAGTGGTCTAAGCCTATACATACATATATATATACACACACATATATATACATATATATGTATACATATCCACACATGCCCACACATATGAAGACATACATTTAATATTTATAAATTATATGAAAACATGATTAAAATATACTATTTATATAAATATATTTATGTATTTAAGAAAACACATAATCATATAGAAATAGACATACATATAGGTATCTTATAGGTTATATAAAAATGTCATTTTGAATGTTTAGGGAATAATTAGAATAAATATATTTTCATGAATTCTTAAATTTCTTTAGATAACCTGATAATTTAACCAACTTGGAATATGCTCCTACTCCTCTCACTTCACCCAAATTGTTATTCAGTTCAATTAAGTTATTTAAGTAACTCAAATTTCCATTAATATCTACCTATCCCAAAATAATACGTTTGTACTAAATTGCATCACTATTTAATCTCTTATGGGTAATACACTTTTTTATGAACTTCACTGTAAGTTCCTTAAAGGAGATGACAAAAGAAGTTATCCTGCTTATAGGTCAATAACTGGACATAGTAAAGATTCAATAATTATTTGTGTAGCAACTATTAAATATTAATTTCCCAAGCCAAATTGTCTCAAAAGAAATAATTTACTATAAGGTAAAATGGATAAATGCTAAACAGAGTCGGTTATTTTAGCAAAGGAACAACCAGACAATTAAAAATAACTTCTCCAAAAGATAATTGTTAGCATTCTATTATCACATTGTTAAAAAAAGAAAGATACATCATGTCATATTAAATTTTTTTCAACACTCTTCTAACTCTAGGTACTCCAGAAAACAGGAGTTAAAGCAGAGATGAAGAGTGACAGTTTGTCTACATGTTGGTTGTCCCCACACCTCCCCAGCATGCCTCAGCACCTCCCTTGTATCTTTATGTGTAAAGGGAAGACTGAATTCTAGAGAAATGGCATTGAAGAGGCTCTAGAATCAAGAAAACTAGGCAAAACAAAGACAAACCAAAATGATTAGCACAGTGCTGAAAACAGAATTTTAAGTAGAAGTTTTCATATTGAATTTTGAGATGACCACTTTCCTTCTCCCACTTCATTGGACAATTCCATTGAGAAAGACTACTATAGGTTACTAATTGGACTACTCTTAATGGAAAAATGAAAAGAAAAGAAAAGAAAAGAAAAGAAAAGAAAAGAAAAGAAAAGAAAAGAAAAGGGAAGAGAAGAGAAGAGAAAAGAAAAGAAAAGAAAAGAGAAGAAAAGGGAAGAGAAAAGAAAAGAAAAGAAAGAAAAGAAAAGAAAGAAAGAAAAGAAAAGAAAAGAAAAGAAAAGAAAAGAAAAGAAAAGAAAAGAAAAGAAAAGAAAAGAAAAGAAAAGAAAAGGAAAGGAAAGGAAAGATAGCTTATTTTCAGCAGCACCTAATCTCCAACTTCAGCTTGCATCAGAATCACCTATAGCAGCCATGGGCAAACTACGGCCCGGGGCCGGATCCGGCCCATTCGGCTGTTCTATCCGGCCCACAGAGCCGAAAGAGCGGAGGGTTCTCTTGCTCTCCCGTCCGCTCCTTTACTTTGAATTTATATTAGTTCACACAAACACTCCATCCATGCTTTTGTTCCGGCCCTCTGGACCAGTTGAAGAACCCATTGTGGCCCTCGAGTCAAAAAGTTTGCCCACCCCTGAATAGAGATTGCTGGGGTACAGAATGCCAGGCATCTAAAGGACCTGATAGTAATGAAGACAATTAGGTGGGGAAATGACAAATAAACAAATAACTCCAGAAAGAATATCAACCATATATAACAGGTAATACAATATATCTCTTAGTTCAATAAACAATTTCATATAGGGGATAATTAAGCTTTGCATATTTACTTGAACAAAATGCAAGAGGTTTTAAGAAAATATGAAGGTTATAAAAAAATGAAGCTTCATTTGCCATAGTAGAACACAAATAATAATATTCAAATTAACAAATAAAAATAGTAGGTAATGATCTTATTTAGAAACATGCACTTCAAATGCTAAGAGCAATATTTAAAAATGTTGAAAAGGAAAATAGATCAAAGGCACTGGGGTAGGAGGAAGAGAGATTAAGGACAGTCTGTGGATTTTGGAGATATTCTTTATACTTCTGTTTGATTTATCACTACTTACATTGTTAGCATAATTTTGATGACAATAAAATCAATTTTAACATACATAATTAAAGTATACCCTTTGTTATTTAATTTACATCCATGATCAGCTATATTGTTTCCTTTATGTAAATTTCTAATACACTGTATTAATTTAAAGTAACATATTTAATATAGTAAAGTTCCAGTGTCAGAGTAGCACCCTTTTTAATTTGACTCACATACATGGATTTACTATGAATGTTTATGAAAGTTGTTTAGCCATTTTGTATAACTTTGTAATGTTAAATGTATGAAAACTTTAAAGGTCATTGCATAAATATTCTCCAATTACTTTTTAAAATTACACCATATAGTGATAAATATACTACTAAAACATTATAGAACAGAATACATCATTTTGTAATTTCTAATTAGTTTTATAGTCCAAAGACTGTACCTTTGATTTTAGTCCTACTGGTACTGCAGAAAATAGACTATATCTATATTCATGTGCTATGTCACAAAGTTGCCCTGTGCCCTTTTTAAATATTATTTTTATTTTTTTATTTTTTTTAAATAAATCTTTATTCAGATTATTACAATTATTTCTCCTTTTCCCCCCCATAGCTCCCCTACACCCAGTTCCCACCCCACCTTCTGCCCTTACCTCCCCCCCACTGTCCTCATCCATAGGTGTATGATTTTTGTCAAGTCACTTTATGAACCCCCCCATACCCCTTTCCCCCTGAGAATTATCAGTCCACTCCCTTACTATGCCCCTGATTCTATTATATTCACCAGATTATTCTGTTCCTAAGGTTTTTAATTCACTTGATTTTTAGGTTCACTTGTTGATAGATATGTATTTGTTGTTCATAATTTTTCTCTTTACTTTTTTCTTCTTCCTCTTCTTTAAGAATACCTTTCAGCATTTCATATAATACTGGTTTGGTGGTGATGAACTCCTTTAGCTTTTTCTTATCTGTGAAGCTCTTTATCTGCCCTTCAATTCTGAATGATAGCTTTGCTGGGTTGAGTAATCTTGGTTGTAGGTTCTTGCTATTCATCACTTTGAATATTTCTTGCCACTCCCGTCTGGCCTGCATAGTTTCTGTTGAGAAATCAGCTGACAGTCGTATGGGTGCTCCCTTGTAGGTAATTAACTGTTTTTCTCTTACTGCTTTTAATATTCTCTCTTTGTCTTTTGCTCTTGGCATTTTAATTATAATGTGTCTTGGTGTGGTCCTCTTTGGATTCCTTTTGTTTGGGGCTCTGTGCGCTTCCTGGACTTGTAAGTCTATTTCTTTCACTAGGTGGGGGAAGTTTTCGGTCATTATTTCTTCAAATAGGTTTTCAGTATCTTGCTCTCTCTCTTCTTCTGGCACCCCCATAATTCTGATGTTGGTACGCTTGAAGTTGTCCCAGAGTCTTCTTACACTATCTTCAACTTTTTGGATTTTTTTTTTTTGCTTTTTGCTTTTTCGGCTGAGTGTTTTTTGCTTCTTTGTGTTTCAATTCTTTGACTTGATTTTTGTGTTCCTCTTGTCTGTTTTTGGGTCTCTGTATAATATTTTTTATTTCAGTCAGTGTATGTTTAATTTCTAGTTGGCCCTTTTTCATATCTTCGAGGGTCTCGTTATATTTATCGGCCTTTTCTAGGATATTCTTAAAAAGCCTTATAACCGTGGTTTTGAATTCTATATCCAGTCGTTTGTTTTCCTCCATTTCTTTCGTTTGTGATCTGATTCTTTTTTTTTTTTTAAATATATTTTATTGATTTTTTACAGAGAGGAAGGGAGAGGGATAGAGAGCTAGAAACATCGATGAGAGAGAAACATCGATCAGCTGCCTCCTGCACACCTCCCACTGGGGATGTGCCCGCAACCAAGGTACATGCCCTTGACCGGAATCGAACCGCAGGCCGACGCTCTATCCACTGAGCCAAACCGGTTTCGGCTGTGATCTGATTCTTTGACGCCGCATTTTCACTGCTTCCCTGAGTTGGTAAGGTAGATTTGTGTGCTAGGTTTCCAATATGACCCAGTGGGTCTGCCTCCCCAGTTAACCTGAGGTGGACACTCTCGGTGCACCCCTTTGTGGACTGTGTGTACAGCCTTGTTGTAATTAAGTCTTGATTGTTGTTGGTATCACTGGGAAGAATTGACCTCCAGGCCAGTTGGCTGTAAGGATCAGCTGTGTCTATGCTGGGAGAAGTTTGGTGCTGGAGACAGCCTTATAGGATTAGACTTGCCAAATTGCAATAGCCTCTGTGCTCAGCTTGGATGGGGTGGAGTCTCAGTCTTGGCTTCCTGTCAGCCTTACCCTTGCACGCACGTGCACGCCTTCAGACCTCCACCTTCCCTGGCTCCTGAGTCTCTGCCCGAGAGTCCAGACTCCCCCCACAAGAGCGTGGGTCCCCAGGGGCTCGCCTGGAACCGGGGTTCAGTGCAGTCAGAACTGGGGTTCAGTGCGGTCGGGGGCTTCCTTCCCCCTTCCGCCAGAGAAAGTCAGCCAGGCTCTCAGCTGCCCTTCCTCTCTGCGCGCACAAAGACCCTTTGCCGTACCTCCAATTCTCTGTGAGCTTCTCTCTTTCCTTCTAGTTGTAGAATTTTCACTCAGCCAGCTTTCCTGTGGTTCTGGATGGTGTCCGTTCTGTCTTTTAGTTGTAGTTTTGAAATTGTTGTGTGAGGCAGCAGTTTAGGTGCTTACCTATGCCGCCATCTTGGTTTCTCCTAAATATTATTTTTAGTTTGTTAAATCCTTCTATAGTGCCCATAGTATAAATGAGTGGGAAGTGATTTTTTTTAGTTTTTGTGTGTCTTATAATACTGCTTTTAAACTCTCTAACCTGAATGCTATTTTGGGAAAATCACAATCTTTTATAACTCCTTTATTGGAAATCAATATTTCAGAATTTTTAAATCCCCTTGTGTTATTGTCTTCTAGCTTCCATTTTGTGTATTTTTTTTTTTTGGAGGGGGCGTGGAGGGGGCCGGTTTCAGAGATAAACTCATAACAAATAAATCAGAATGTGTCTTGGGTGTGTATATCCTTTCTTAATAAAAACTATTTATTTCAACTAATATTTATTCAGTAGTTACTTTCTAACATGTGAATCATATTGTATTCCATTTTACACACAAAAACTATATAAATACAGTAGAACAAAAAGATAATTTTTGACACAGTAACAACTCAACTTAACCAAAGGACTTGGATGCATGCATATAAGCCTAACCAGTGAACAAAGACAACAGGGGGGTGAGGGCATGAGTCGGCAGGGGGGGGGGCGGGGGGGGAGGGGATTGGGAAGGTAATGGGGGGGATGAGGACAAATATGTAATACCTCAATCAATAAAGAAATTAAAATGAAAAAAAATTGCACAAGAATGTTATAACTGGGTGTTACCAGATTGAAGGAAAAAAAAAAAAAAAGGAAGAAAGCAAGACAGAGGGAGGAAGGGAGGAAGGGAGGCAGGAAGCAGAATAGGAAGCTTACTCTTCTATCAAGCATATCAACCATCCAAAACTTTAATACCATTAAATTTGGACCATCATATCCTATAGGGCTGCTCTCTCATGAGACCTGCTGCTGGTTTATGATTTTAATCAGCAGAGCAGATAAAATAACCATTCATTGCTGTGATGGTTAACCTTGTCAACTTTACTGGGCCAAGGGGTCCCCAGACATTTTATCAAACATTAGTCTGGGTGTGTCTATAAGGGTGTTTTTGGATGAGAGTAACCTTTACATTGGTAGATTCAGTAAAGCAGATTGTCCTGCTTAATGTGAATGGGTCTAGTCTAAAAGGTCTGAATAGAACCAAAGGACTGACACCCTGAGGAAGAGGAAGTCGTACTGCCGGAATGCCGTGAGCTGGGATGCCACCAGCTTTTTCCTGCTTTCAGACTTCAGTTGAAACCTCAGTGCTTCCTAGACCCTGAGCCTACTGGCCTTTGGGTAGGAGCAACCCCATTGGCTTTCATGCTGAGTGTCCATCGTGCCGACTCACCTCGCACAGCTTGGGACGTGACAGTCTCTACAATCATGCGAGCCAATTCACCAATTCCTTACAATAAGTCATATATGTATACATACATGACATATTAGTGTACATCTACTAGCCATATAAATTTAATATATGTATAATTCTCATAATGCTGTTTCTCTGGAGAACCTTGACTAATACAATTACCAAAAGTGAAACAAAGTGAAAATACCAGATAAGTTTTTTAAAAATATATTTCATTTCAAATAGTGCAGACAATTTAGTTGAACTGCAAAACCCTCCATTTGATTTTTTTTTTTTTTTTTTTTGGCCTGGGATTTGGATAAACTTTCAACTGCATTAATTTTAACTTCATACCTGCAACTGGTGTGAGAGAGAGTGAGACAGAGACAGAGACATGAAGTAGTACCAAAAGTAAAGTTATTAGAGCCCTTTAAAAGTGTTCCCCAAATAATAATATACCACGCTAACATAAAAATTATTTTTAACAAAAGTAATAAGAAAAAGGTAATTAAGTAGAATCAAGAACAAACACAGGGACACAAAGAACGTTCCTTCGAAGGGTTCCAAGTTATATCACTAATATTCCATTAATCAAATACTCAGTGACCCCCAAAAGAAGCTTCGGAGTCCCGGCCAAGGAAACAAAGAAGAGTTGGACGGTTTATGCCATCTAGTCGCTGCAAAGTTAGAAATGCTGAGACCAAGTAAAACTGCCAGATTGTCTAATCCCGTTGATAGTGTACCCAAAGGAAAAGGGGGCTGAGGAAATCAGGCTGGTATTCATCTTTCGGAAATCACATCTGCCTTTGAGCTGTCATAGAAAGGTGATCATTTATATTGTCCTGCAGTTCTTTCTCTTCTGTCTCTCTCATAAGAGAAAAATTGCCTGTGTGATATTTCTTTATTTGGCTTTCCAAAATGTGCCATATAACATTTCTAACTTAGGTTTTATTCTTTTAGAAAATTGCCAAATATTAAAGAAAGACACCTTTCACAATGCAGTATTAGCAGCCATTTGTTGGGTAGCATTATGGATCTTGCAGTGCCTTCAGGAAAAGTTGCTCTGAATAAGAACTGGTGTGTAAAGGACTCTGATTTTTCAGTTGCCACCATTATTAAGCTGCCCTTGTGCTCCGTGACTAAGTACTCCTCTTATCTCTTCAAATAACTAAACTTCGAACTGTTTTGTGAAATTGTAATGTTTTCATCCTGGGAAAGTTCTCATTCTGTCTGTCACACATTATGTAGGAGTATGCCTCAGGCTACTGAAGGCCGAATGGATTGATGTCAAATGCATGATACAAATAATTATTTCAATAAACGTTATTTTCTCTTTCCATCACTTTCAGACTCTCTAGTTATGCAATCACACTTGTGTTTTAATATGAACTCTTTGGCCTTTCCTAACAATAAGAAAATAGTGTTCGAGCATTTATTACCTCTCTTTACTATCCAGACTGTGCATGTCGAATAATGTATAATTACTTTATTTTTAAAAATAGGTTTTTATTGATTTTTAAAGAGAGGGAAAGGGAGGGACAGAGAGAGAAACATCAATTAGAGAGATACATTGACCAGCTGCTTCCGGCACACCCCCCACCAGGGATCAAGCACACAACCCAGCCATGTGCCCTGACTGAGGAATCAAACCAGAGACCTCTTGGTTCATGAGATGATTCTCATCCAACTGAGCCACACCGGCCAAGCTATTATTACTTTAAACTTTGCAACTACTATGTTCTCCAGAGCTTGCTACCACACAATAGTCAGAGTACTGATAATTTAGGTTTGCCAAATTGTGTAGGATATTCAAGATTGAGATAAAAGTAAGGCGATAGTTTTAAACACAATCAGAAAGATTTTATTATGGTAGAGAGGCTATAATTTTAAAAAGTAAATACTAAAGGAACTAAAAATATGCTACATTTAAAAATTTCTTCTGTTTGTGTGTGATCGATATTTGTAAAATTGTACCTGATGTGTCTCTCTTTTTCTTCCTCAGCTCTTTTTTAAATTTTCTGCTATAAAACATCCTTTCCCCTCTTGAATCCCTGCTTTGTCTTTTTGTTAGAGAATAGGTTTTGGGAACATTTGCCATGGCTAAGAATGTGCTGTAGGCACAGTTTCCACTTACACAAGTTTGAAGCTCCTTCAATATTCTCTTATGATTTCATGAGATGTAAGTGGGCCAGCCAGACTTCCAATCATTCATCTGCGAGGCTCTCAGCCCAGTTACATATGTTTCAGGTAGTGGCAGCTAGCAGAGAGGCTTCCTTGAGCGCTTCTCAAATCACAACAGTGAGAAAATGAGGAAGGGAAAGTCTGATTCAGCCCACCAAAGCTCAAATGTGATGCTGTGACTCAGCCTTTAATAATGATATCCACTTTTGTCTTTGCAGAGTTTATTTCCTGTTGGTTATATGTAGAAAAAAAAAAATAACAACCATTACAAATACACATCTTTCTGGCATTTATCTTAGATAAAACTATATGTGAGACCAAAAAGCAGAATTGGTATAAATAAGACAAAGATATTTGATAACAAATGATATACATGCTTTTAAGTCTTGCATTTATATGTTCAAAGCAGTTTTTCTTGATATATGTTTTCTATGAGTGTGTGTGGCAGACTTTATTTTTTCTATCTTTAAGTATATAAGCTGCTTTTTAAAGAAATATGTGAATGGCAAGGGAAACAAAATCTACCTAATTCTGTAAAGATGGTTATTCTTTACTGAAAGATAAATATGCAAGAAAGCCTACTTTACATCAATTCTATCATGATAGGAGCCAAACGAGTTTTTACTGTAAGGCTATTTTTTTTTTCAGGCCATACTCAGTCATGTGCACATATTCATTTTGTTTAATATTTTAAATACTCCAGAAAAATTGAAGCGTATGAGAATAAATCAAGCTGATATTTTAATATTTTTATTTATTTATTTTTTATTTTGGAGAGAGAGAAGAAGGCAGAAACATCAGTTTGTTGTTCCACTTATTTATGCATTCATTGGTTGATCTTGTATGCGCCCTGATTAGAGATCTATCTTGAAACCTTGGGACAATGCTCTAACCAACTGAGCTAGCCAGCCAGGCCAAGCTGGTATCTTTTATATTGTATTAATATATAACAGAGTGAGATATGAACTGTGTTTTAGATTGTATCTTAAAATGTATAGACTAAATATAAATCTATATTACTCTGTTGTAAGTGAATTTAATTTAAAATAATTTAAATTCAGTATCAGTCAGTATTGAACTTGATTTTGCTATGATTGAAATGTGTAACTTATATACATACATCTTTGGTTGGCGTGGATGGTACATGAGTTCACTCATACCCTGTTTTAAAATCTGTAATTGACGTTTTTGCTTAGGAGGTCCACCATGTAGGGCCTGGCACATAAAGAAGGCCTTACAAGCTATAGGAGGCAGCCTGATGGAAAGCATTTCCAGGGCCCCCCAAGAGAGGATGATGTCTGATATCAAAATCTGTTCGGGAAGTTCCCCAATGTCCCCTCTCTTTCAGTCTCACTACGGAAAATCAGGGGCAGAAATACAATCAATGCCCAGAGCTTCTGTGCCCTGAGAGGTTAGTTCATTCCAGCATCTGGCTAGCTTAGCTTGTGTCCCCAGGGGCAATCCTTTGGGAGTCTGCATTTGGAGTCCACAGGGCCATTAGCCACACAGCTGCTAAGACCACATGGCTAGGAGAGAGAATGCGCAAACACACAGGTGAATGTGGGTCACAGAGAGAGACAGAGACAGAGAGAGCACTTCTTTGTTCACCTGGGATTATGTATTCTCAGGCTTGGGAGGAACCAGAAACTTTCAGAATAACCAATTAACTTTCCAAGATTTTCGGACTTCTGATAGGGTCTGCCTCTTAACCAATGATCTTTTTCCCAGTTTAGACTGACAGTCCTCTCTGGTTAAGTACCTGCCCCTGAGCCATTTTGACCTCATTGTGCGGGTATTAACCTCCCCCTTTGTTCTATCCCTTCCTTCCCCCAGTGATCTGTGGGGAATGGACTGGTGGTTCCCTGGGGAGGGTATGAAGCTGCAGCTTCCTGGTGAAGCAAGCTGGCCTCTGTTTCCCAGCTGAATATGCTCAACAATTTCTGACTCGCCCTTGGCTCCCTTTCCCATCAATCATTAGCTAATGATAACAATCTCATCTAAAAAAATAACTTCACAGTGACATCTAGACTGGCTTTGACCACATAGCTGGGTCCCATGGCCTAGCCAAGTTGACACACAAAATTAACCACCATCGATGGTCTTTTAAAAATTGGTTTGAAGAATATTTGGCTGAAAGGAATATTTGAAATGTAGTCCAGTGCCCAAGAAGACTGTGGCACTTGTGTTTTATTTGAATAAAAAAGCATTAGGTGTCCACATGATAGAAATGATTATCTTATCTCCTGTTCTAATAACTTTATCTAAACATGACTTTAAACATAGATGACCTGGAAGTATTCAAAGTGACTGGATCTCAGATTTATAATTTTCTTTTCCTTTTAGGAATTCAACTCAGTTTTGTAATGTTCCAACCTATGGAATGTTTTTTGTCTTCATAGGGTCTCATTTATAGTCTTTGTAAAATCAGACTATGTCTCTGACACATAGTAAATCTCCTTTCAGTGTTTGTTAAATGAATTTACAAACCAATAAAATACTTCAAATTAGTATTCTAGTTTATTTTTTATTTGTTCACTGTGCTGATCTTTGGCTTTAGTCAAGAAAATTACTGCACTAATGTTCGCCTCATTCTTCAGTCCCCTCCAGATTCCCATCAGTGATTTATCTTTTTTATGATGCAAATGGACATAAATAATTAATGAAAGGTCACATTTACTATATCAAATATGAATTTGCTGCTAAGTATTTTTTGCTGCTTTCCATTTCATATCAAATACTTGTACCTGTCACTTAATCCTGGCCTGCGTGAGGCCAAAATACTATGTGAGTTTTCAGGTCAGAGCATAGGTTTCACCTGGTAGACCTCAAGGGGCAAGCTGTCCTCTCACACCAGACTCCGTGCACAGCCAAGCAATACATTGTCATTTCTAAGGGACTTACTGTCAAGGACTCAGGGCCTGTGGCCTGTTCATGCCCTTTTGTATATTTGCACTCCTAGCCCAAGGGCCTTCATTCTTATGTCCCTTTATCTGAGGCATTAGCCACCCATCTTCTTCTAGAGCCAACACTGAGGACTCTAATTGGTACCGGATTTTTGGGGGACTGGAAATGGCTTCCCTGGATTCTTTGTCTTTCGGAGTCCAAGAATGAATTCACGGACAGAAGATGGTATAGCAAAGGTGGAAATTTATTGAAAAACAAGTACAGACTCCTACGTGGAGAGGGAGAAAGAATCCCACCAAGTTCTTTTTCCCCGGTTTATAAAGGCTGCAGTTTGTGTGCCTCCATATCCCCTCTGATTGGCCACTATTCCCCTTTGATTTGGTCACTATAGCAACTCCTGAGCTCAAAGGTCAAACCTCAAATGGGACAGGTGAGGCTTTCCTTCTTTATTTTGTAAATACGGACCTTTGGCTATTCCCAGTTCCCTTATCTTATGGAAATGTAACTTCTGCCTTTCCCTTGTCTTATGGAAATGTAATGTTTGTAGCTCTATAGCCCTGTGTTTCTTCCATGGACCCCCTTAATTTAAAAAATTCCCTAAACCTGCCTTTTTCACCCCTAAAAATTCCTATTTCATTATTAGTGAGAGAAGGTAAAAAATCTTAGACACCTTTCCCTGCTCTGACTCAGTATTCTCCCAGCTTATACCTCTTGCCCTCACCCCAACCCCAAAGTCCATGAAACTGCTACAGCTTTTTATTGTGGGCTCCTTCAGTGGTAAGAGGACTCCCCACATCTGTGCTGATCTACCTGATCCTCTACAGATGTGCACATATGGAGGAAAATGTAACAGCAAGAGTTGGTATTTTCTTGGGGTTTAGCCTCTTATTTATAGTGTTGCAGGAAGAGATTAATGGCTTGCCTCTTTTATTTTTGGCTTGTTGCTTTAATTGGCTGCTCTGACACTTGGCAGCTCCGCTCTCTCTCCCAGCTCAGCTGAGCTCCTGACAAAATGTAGTGATGAATTAGAATGATAGCTTCTTCAAGTCAGAGCAGTTGGCCAGGTCACACTTACTTTACACTGGCGCTTTTACTGTTTCTCACTGAAGATAAATTGATAAAGGCCCACACATATACTTCCACAACTAATTTAGAGGCCAATCTTATTTTCTAAACCATCAAATTATCCTAATTTTGTTATTATCATTTCAACGCTATTGAAATAGACCTGCTCAAATTTGCTGGAAAGAAATCAATTCTTCCCTCTGCTGCACACATGCATTTCATTCCTTTTATTCATTTATTACTCGTTAAACAAATATGTATTGAGGAACCTCTGTGTGCCTTGGACTCTATAAAAATCATATGGAGCATGGCTAACACAAGGATGAATATTTTTTTAAGAAGTGGAAGTTTGGCATAAGACAGATTTGTAAATATATAAGTACCTTATTGATACTGAATTTTTGGACTGGAACTCAGATTCTTTGTTCCCCAGAATCGAAGAATGAAGCCATGGACAGAAGGTGGCATAGCAAAGGTGGAGATTTATTGAAGAACAAGTACAGACTCCCACATAGGGAGGGGGAAGAGTCCCACAGAACTGACTCCCATGTAGGGAGGGGGAAAGGGTCTCACTGGGTTCCCTTTCCCTATGGCTTATAAAGGCTGCAGATCCTGGTGCCTTGATATCCCCTCTGATTGGTCACTATTCCCTTAGACTGGTTACTATAGTAACTCCTGGCTTTGTCCCATGTAAGGTTCTCCTTCCTCCTTCCCCATTGTCCTTCCATTCCTCTGGGCTTTCTTCTTCTCCATCTGAATGAAGGACTTTCTTCTCCTTATTTTGTAAATATAGACCTTTCTAGGCTCCTTCCAGTTCCCTTGTCTTATGGAAATATACCTGTTGCTGCCTCCTTGTCTTATGGAGATGTAACTGCACCTGGCTTCCTTGTGTTATGGAGATGTACCTTCTTCCAGTCTGTGGCCCTGTGTTTTTTTCCCATGGACCACAATTCTAAAAAATCCCTAAGCCTGCCTATGTTCCCCCAAAATTCCTGCTTCATTATTAAATTATAAAGAAACATTGGTAATACCATAGAGAGGTGATCAACTAATTTTGTCTGGATAATTCAGGTATGATGTCATTGAGAAGACAACACTTAAGTCACCTCTTAAAGGATGAGTAAAAGTTTTCATAGACAGAAAAGTGGCATATAATAGTTTGGGAATGGAAACAATTTATACAGAAATAGGAAAACGTATACTGTGTCATTGAATAGTGAAAATTCAATACTGCTGGAAGGAAGGCTATGATTGATGCAAGATGAGATCAGCAACCATACTTTTGGATGAATCTCCGGTATGATGCTTACAAGTGCTAACTCTATCATCTAAGGATGGGGTACGGAGAAATGTGCAAATGGAAAATTAATATAACAATTATATTTAAGATTGGGCATTCTGCGAACCTTGTAGATGATATATGGTAATGAAGACATAAATTATTTTAAAGAAAGCCACTTAGGATTACATATCAATAGTGAAAGCCAGAAAACCAGGAACAGGGTTTTTTATTTTTTGTTGTAGTTGTTTTACCAAAAGGCCTCATTAGTATAACATGTGAAGCTTTTAGAAAAGATGCTTGGACTCCAATCCAGGCTTTACAAATTTTAGGGGAGACCTCATTATGTATATATTAAAAATTTCCATGGATTTATTTGTACCCATAATTTGTAAATAGCCAATGCAAAATTGTAATGAAAAAGAGAACACAGAGCCCTGGCTGGTTTGCTTAGTGGATAGAGCGTTGGCCTGTGGACTGAAGAGTCCGGGGTTCGATTCTGCTCTGCTCAGGGTACATGCCCAGGTTGTAGGCTTCATCCCCAGTAGGGGATGTGCAGGAGGCAGCCAATCAGTGATACTCTCTCATCATTGATATCTCTCTCTCTCTCTCTCTCTCTCTCTCTCTCTCTCTCTCTCTCTCTCTCCCCTCTCTCCTCTCTCTCTCTCTCCCCCCCCTCTCCTTTCCTCTCTGATATCAATAAAAATATATATATTTTTTTTTTAAAAAAAAGAGAACACAGAAATGGATTCACAACACCTTTCTGAACTGGAATCAAAGTACAGAGATGATTCGTTCTGACGGTTGAGAAATAATGTTGCATTGACTATGACTAAGTGGACTGTGATGATATTTTGAAAATATTAGAACACAGGAAAAGAAAAATCTCTAAAGAAAATAAATTCAGTTTTCAATGTATAGATGCTGGATTTTTTTGAACATGGTAAACTACAATTAGTTTTAACTCTTTTATGGATTCTTCACTATATTTATAGTTTTAGAAACATTTATATTTTATGTAAAATTGTTTACACATTCCTAGTTTTATTTATGTGATATTGTATTTTCTATGATATTTTGACCAAAAGGACTTCTTTCATTTTCCTTTACAGGAAAGATTTGTAGAGGTATTTCTTTTTGTTTATTTTAACATTTTTGATGGCTGGGTTCCTAGTCCATTTGAATACCTAGCATTGATGGGTAACTAACTTCCCAATTTGATAAGCCAGTGTGGCATGATTCCATTGTGAATCCTCAGGATAAAGCTGCTCACTGCCTGTAATGGGTGATTAATTTCTCATATGATGTTTACTGTCATCTCATAAATCTCCTCAGATTTACATGTCTAACCAATTACTTTTTTCCCCCAGCAAGGCTTCTAATTTCAATACAATTCTTAAATTGCCTGTTCCTCATGCATATTTCTCAACTGTGGGTTCATTTTATATTTGTTTAATATGATATATACTTTCTGGAAATTGAAATATTTTCCTGTAAATTCATAATTTCTTTAAGAATACTGACATTTTTAAAGTCCACAATTATATGATATAACTAGAGGCCCGATGCACGAAACTCTTGCAGGGGGCAGGGAAGGGGGGGCTCCTGCCACCGCTGCTGCACTCAGCAGCCATGAGTCCAGCTTCTGGCTGAACAGAGCTCCTGCCGTGAGAGGGCACTGACCACAAAGGGGGTAGCACCTGCATTGAGCATCTGCCCTGATGGTCAGTGTGTGTCATAGCAACTGGTCGTTCTGCCAAAGGGTCACTGGGCTTTTATATAATAGATTCTTCTAAATGTGCCAACATTATTTTATATATATATATATATATATATATCTCGTCGGTAGTTGTAAAGGTGATGTTATTACTGTTATTTGAATATTAATATGCAATTCTGACAGTTTAATTGTCCATTATATGAGCTAATAAGAAGGCAGGTGTGCTACAATATGTATTTTTTCTATTTCATAAATGTGAGGACTCAGAAAAGAAAATCACAAGAGGAACCTTTGCAAATGCAAACATTCCAGAGGTTTATCATTTAAAACGACTTTAACCAATCACCTAAATGGGCTTGGAACTATTTATTTTATGAATAGCAATGCTTTGCATTTTAAAGCATGCACACAATTTTCTTTTGATAGACAGGATTTAAGATGACCCCCATGAATCCTGCTGCCTGCTATGTATACCTTGTATAACTCTTATGATTCTGGCAAAGCCTATGATTATGATGGGATTTTATTACTCATCTCTTTATGAATTGGATGACTTTGATTTAATCAAAAGGTGATTGTGCTGGTGAGCTTCACTGAATTAAATGAGCTCTTAAAAATACTGGGTCTTCCTGGAGTCAGAGACATTGGAACCTGAGATGGCCCATTCAAAAAATCATGTGGCTGAGAACTAGGAGTGGCCTGTAGGAGGTAAAAGTGGTCCCTGCCCAATAGATACCAGAAGAATGATGGTGTAGTGTGTGTCTAAATAAACAAAAGGAAAAAAAAATTCTGTCAAAAACCCATTGAAGTTGAAAGAAAACCCACAGCTCTAGAAGGAAGGGTAATGCAGGCGATACCTTGATTTCAGCCTTATGAGATCCTGAGCAAAGAGCTCAATTCAGCTGTGTGAGGACCTCTGACCTAAGGGACTTGTGAAAGAATAAATGGGTGTTGTTTTCAGTAACTAACTTTGTGGCAATATATTAAACAGCACTGAAAAAACAACTGCTCTATTTTTCTCTGGAAATACTGTGTGCACATGCAAATATAAATTCAGAGTCATACTAGACTTTAAATATGAATATGCAAGCTCTCAATCCCCAAAGTGCCTCGAACACTGTATTTTTGGCTGCTCATCTCAAAAGCATTATCCAGCCGTCAAAAAGATATTGCCCTATTTTCTTCTTTGAGATATCTGATTTCCTTTTCAGTTAATGTTATCCTGTTTTAAGTCTCTATTTTTATTTTATTTTTTTGTTGTTGTTCAGGTTGAATCAGATATCCCATGAAAGAGGACAATAGCCAACAAGTGGACTGCGTTTCCTCAGTGAATGGAAATTGAAGCAAGAAATACATCTTTTAACCTTAACATTAAATTACTTTTCATTCTAAAAATGGAAGACATTTCTTAAGGATTGATTAACTGTGGGATTCACCAAAATAGTGTTGCCTTAGCAACTCATGACACAGAAATTAAGCTGTCAAAATCTCGGTCATTCAAAAAGGGCCACTGATCTTTGTGTCAACACAGCAGATGAAAAAGAGCTGCAGGGATGTGCTTTGCCAGGTTGTTGAACTGTAATAAACAAGATAAGCTGTGTTTATGAACTCTCTAAAATAGACAAGCTGAGACTACAGCGGCAGGACCTCTGTGTGCTAAAGCAGGTTTACTGGTAGTTGGACTCTGCACACCCCGCCAATGAAGTTCTTCGTTCACTACCTCTTTTTCTAATGGGGAATACGATACCAGGGTACCACCAAAAGAGAAGCCCCAGCACTGGCCGAAAGTCGTGCCCTTATCACATGATCTGTCATGAAGAAGAGATCCATTAGGTCAGGGTTTCCCTTAAAAAAGCCCTGGGGTGCCTTTGGAGCTGAAGCTTGGAGAAAAATCAGCATGAGATTCTCAAGCCTCTAAACCAGGGGTCCTCAAACTATGGCCCGCGGGCCACATGCGGCCCGCCGAGGACATTTATCTGGCCCACCGGGTGCCGCTGCCTGTCCTGCTTAGCAGCCGACTCGTCCCGGGCCCGCAGTGCGCATCGGAATTTGTTCATAGTTGTTTTTTTTTTAAACTATAGTCTGGCCCTCCAACAGTCTAAAGGACAGTGACCTGGCCCCCTGTTTAAAAAGTTCTTGGCAAGTAAAGATATCAGCAGTGCTGTTTTGCTGAGATAAAAGGGTAAGTGAGAATAAATAAATAAGTAAATTCCAGTGTAACTTGTTTCTCCATTGCAATTCTTAAGAAGTAGCACAATGAAATAGGCAACCAGCTTAGTTCTTAATACACCTTCATATTATTGAGGAAGTTATTCCAGAATATACATTTCCCATGTCTTCAGTGAAGGCCAGCTTTGGACCACATCACACTATATATAATTTTAGCCAAGTACAGTAGGGAGAACTAGATTTGTTTCTGGTTATTCATTTTTCTCTCAGAAACGTTTTAGAGAATCTATCAATGATATGATTGAATCAACAACATTTCACTGAGACTCTGGGTATCTAATCTTGATACCACTTGTATTAGTAAAATAAAGACTTTAAGTTTCAGCACAATTACACTATGGTTCATTCTTGATTTTAAAGGAATGAATGTACCTTTGCTCAGTTCCATTAGCCTAAATGTAGGCTAATAATGGCTAAATAAAAGTCTCCCAAATGTAGCCACACCCTACTTCCTGAATATGTTTGAAGCTTTGAATATGTTCAGGTTACATGGCAAACTGAACTTTATAGATGTGATAAAAATTATAACCCTTGCCCTAGACAGTTTGGGCTCAGTGGACAAAGCACTGGCCTGCAGACTGAAGGGTCCTGGGTTCAGTTCCAGTCAAGGGCACATGCCTGGGTTGTGGGTTCTATCCCAAATAGGGGGGCATGCAGGATGCACCAATCTCTCATCATTGATATTTCTATCTCTCTCCCTTTTCTCTCTGAGATCAATAAAATTATATATTTTTTAAAAAATCAAATATTATAACCCTTGAGATGAGAAAATTATATTAGATTAAACAGATTGGCCCAAATCTAATTACATGGACCATTAAAAGTAGAAACAGTTCTCCAGCCAGAGTCAGAGAGACATGGTGGAAAAGAGGAAGGAGTGATTTGAAGAAGTCCAACTGCTGTTCTTGGCTTTGAAGATCAGGGAGGCCATGTGCCAGGGGTTGAAGCAGCCTCTAGAAACTGAGCTTAATCTTCAGCAGCAGAGCCAGCAAGTGAACAGCCTCTGCAACTGCATGGATCTGGATTCAGCAAATAATCTGAGTAAGCCTAAGATGAATTATCGTGAAAAACCTCTAGACAAGGACCGAGCTCTGCTTGTCTAGACAAGACACCTGGGTTTTGGTTTTATGAGACTCAAAGCAGAGAAACCAAGAGATCCTATTGGATTCTCACCTACGTAAGTATGAGAGAATACATTTATCTTGTTTTAAGACACTAAATTATTGGCAATTTTCAGGGCTGCAATAGAAAATTAATACATCCAACTTAATAAGCTGCTCTGTCATGACATTTGGTCTCCTACTCAGTCTAGTCCTAAGTTTGTTCCTTAATGATTTATTCTACATCCCCTCTGTTTTGTTCGGTTGGTTGATTATTTCTTTGTGGTGCTTGCTCTGGTTCCAAGCAGGCCCAGAATGTTTCACATTTCCACTCCAAGTGGAAATCTTGGTAGTGACCTTCTGCCTCTAGGGAAGATTTGGGGAAGTACAGTTTTATAACTGCCTACACTGTTGATCATACCTGAAAACCTAAGTGCTGGGACACTCACTTAAATTAGTCACGTTTCCAAGTGAAATTTCTCAGAGGAGTAGTCCACAGACCAACAAGATAGACCTAGGCTTGGAGCCAGCTCTGGGAGTCCAGCCAGCATTAGATACCCATAAGAAGTCTGGATTGTGGCCATACTCAGAGGAACCAGGCAGAATACTAACATATTGCAAGTGGGCACAGTTTATTATAAGCTTACTTCATGTCCTGAATCTTGAGGAAATGGAGTCAATTGTGATTTTAATGTTCTTTTCATTGAACACAGATGAGATGTCAACTGGTTGTTTCTTCTTCATCTTCAGAGTTGTCCTTATTACTCCCTCTTTCTCCTTCTCCACTTCTCTTTTCTCTGAGTACAGTAGAATATATGTATATATGTATGTACATAATGTGTTTCTTTCCTCCATAATGTTAATACTCAACATTTAACAGTGCTGGATGAAAGCAAAATGATTTAATTATGGTAAAATATTTCATATTTTACTTGCATAACTTAAAAAGCATAAAATTTTATTGTCCAGTTAATAAATAATCCTATATAATAAAAGCCTAATATGCAAATAGACCAAACGGCAAAACAACTGGTGGAACAACCGGTTGCTATGATGCACACTGACCAACAGGGGGCAGACGCCTGACGCAGGAGCTGCCCCCAGCCCACAGGCCCCAGGCCAACAAAGGCAGGTGCCAGTGGGGGCCCCCATATCGCCCCACTGGTTGCCCCACAGATTGGCCCTGATTGCTGCCTAGGTCTAGTGACCCTACCCATGTATGAATTTCATGCACTGGGCCTCTAGTCTATATTATAAAAAGCCAGTGGCTGTAATGCCATAACGCCATAACGCTGTAACGACCAAACAACTGGTCACCAGGAGGTGCATTGATGGGTCTCACGGCACGGTGGGTCTGGGGTCCCGCTGGCGGCGGGTCTGGGGTCTCACATGATTTTGCGCACTGGGCCTCTAGTACAGCATAAAAAGAATAGCTGCATTAGTCTTCCTCTACTGTTTAAGAACTGAATTATATGAAGTTTTCTGAAAGTTTCCCTCTTTGAAGAATATGTGCTTGTTTCTGTGTGATAGGGACAATATAATAATTAGCATTTGACAATTCTGCACTGAGACTTAGAGTCTCAAATATGCACTGAAGTAATTTAGAAGGCATTTGATAAGGTGAACTGATGATTAGATGTAGGTTAAGTCCCAGCATAAACTTTCTCAAATTGTTCTACTAAATTCAAGGTGCTGATTGAGAGAGGATTAAGTGGAATTCAAGAACTACTTTATAATCTATAGGGTAACATAAGAGCTATTTTATTCCTTTATCCTACTTTTAAAAGCTAATTTAAGCAAGAAGTAGCTCAAATGTCTATTTTATATATTTTTTTTTCTTTCAGGTTTTACTATATTTAGGCATTGTATGAATCTATAGTAATTTTGTTATTTAAGACTAATAGGTTTTTATCATGAGTTAAAGAAATAAGTAATTTTCAGTTTATATATTACAGAAAGACTACTTTTCTTAGAAACTATTTGAGTTATAATTTTTTTATTAATTGCAATATTTACATTTAATTGAATTTGCATAAAATGGGGTTCTCCAAATGAGCTTAATTAATGTAAAAAGTAAGGTTCATAGTCATGGGGATTATGTCCTAACATTTTATTTAGACATAGTATAAGTCACTTCAAAATCTGCCCCTGCTAACTTCTCCAAAGGAATTTTCCTCAGGTTTTCCCTCTTTTCTTGTTTGCCTTTTCATAACCTCCAATGTTTACATGCACCATTTTCCTCCATATAACTTACCTGCAGTGTCTTTATTTCCTTTTTCTATCTGAGAGATATTTTTTTGTTAAGTATTGTTGCCTAAATACTATGAGAGTTCTTCACTAGGCTATATTTTTAAAGAATATTTAGAATTAATATGATCCATTTTTTGACAATCCAGAAGATGACGTTTTGTGCAGTACATAATGAACATTTAGTAAATTTATTGGCAGAATTAATTCAAGGGGAAAGGACTAGTCCTATTAAAAAATAGATGTCTAGAAGTTGAAAAGGAACAATGAGATATGAAAGGCTGCTATTATAAGTACAGCTGGTGGGACTCAGATGATTTTTTTCAGTGTGTCTCAGTTCTTATTACATAGGCCTGATGCACAAAATTCATGCAAGAGTAGGCCTTCCTTCCCCAGCTGCCCGCACCAGCTTCCCTCTGGCACCCGGGACCCAGGCTTCCCTCGCAGCCATGGCTTTGTTCTGGAAGGTCATCCTGAAGGACATCTGGTCTAATTAGCATACTATGATTTTATTATTATAGATTATTATAGACTAGAGGCCCAGTGCATGAAATTCGTGAAGGGGGGGAGGGGCTGTGTCCCTCAGCCCGGCCTATACCCTCTCCATTCCAGGACCCCCACAGACATCCCTCTTGCAACCCAGGACCGCTGGCTCCTAACTGCTCACCTGCCTGCCAGCCTGTCTGGTCGTCCCCTGCAGGCCTGGTCTCCCCTTACTGCCCTCCCCTGCTGGCCTGGTTACCCCTCACCACCTCTGCCTCGGCCCCCGCCACTGTGGCTTTGTCCGGAAGGATGTCTGGAAGTTGTCTGGTCTAATTAGCATATTACCCTTTTATTAGTATAGATAAGTATATATATTTCCTACCTAGTGGTAGAAAGATAGCAACATGCCTATTAACTTCCCACTTTAGAAGTGTTCCTTTGATGAGTTTTAGAAACTGCATTGTTTAAATAAAATATTGACAATATGAATTAAAATGAAGCAAATTATTATATGTAGAATATGTTTTAGTTATTTAAGTGATTTCACATAAATTATTTTTTATTTTTGTTTAATTTCTGGAATCATTAGATAGTACTTTAACTCCACAGTCTAAATGCTTATATTTTAACTAGTGGCCCAGTGCACGAAATTCATACACATTAAAAGGGAGCCGAAACCGGTTTGGCTCAGTGGATAGAGCGTTGGCCTGCGGACTGAAGGGTCCCAGGTTCGATTCCGGTCAAGGGCATGTACCTTGGTTGCGGGCACATTCCCAGTGGGAGGTGCGCAGGAAGCAGCTGATCGATGTTTCTCTCTCATTGATGTTTCTAGCTCTCTATCCCCTCTCCCTTCCTTCTCTGTAAAATATCAATAAAATATATTTAAAAAAAAAAAAAAAGGGAATTAATCAGAGGAAATATTTTAATGTTGCCATTTGTCCTTTCTCTATAATAGAAGTGTCAGAGATGAAAGAAAATTAGTAAAATGTATATGAAAATCTCCCTCCTGTCAGAGTCTGGGGAGTGCCATGGGACCCAGAGTCAAGTCCCTGCCCACCTGCACACACCTCAAAATCACGCAAGATCCAGACCCGGCCAGCCCCACTCCTGTCAAGCCCCACAGGTCAGTGGGGCACAGCCTCAGGTCCCCTGTCAAGCCCCGCTGGGCAGGAGTCATGGCCTCAGGTCCCCTGTCGAGCCCCGCTGGGCAGGGGATGCAGCCTCAGGTCCCGCAGCCCTGGTGCGAGGGCACAAGGGCGTGAAGACCATTTGCACATTAGCTCTTTATTATATAGAACTAGAGACCCGATGCAAGAAGATTCGTGCAAGAATGGGTCATCCTTCCCCTGGCTGCTGGCACCACCTTTGCTCTGGCTAGAGCCACCTTTCTGCCTTTGCTCCAGCCCAGACCCGCCTTTCTGCCTTCCCACACTGCCCAGAGGCCTGGAGCAGCTGGGGTGGTGCGGAACGCCTGCATCATCACCATGGCGACTATGCAAGCATCCTGCCCCCAGCCACTTGGCGCCTGTGTATGCAAATTAACCCACCATCTTCATTGGGTTAATTTGCATACTCACTCCTGATTGGCTGTTTGGCGTTGCGAAGGTATGGTCAATTTGCATCTTTCTCTTTTATTACTGTAGATGCTATCACCTGTCTTTGGTGCATTTTCATTTGGCTTTACTTTTTCTTTTTTATGAGGGGCAGGGAGTCTGGAATGTTAAATGATGGCAATTTGATACATAGCAGATATATATTTTATTTTTCCTTTTAAAAAATCATTTAATATGCAATGCCTTTACCTACCCTTTTCTTTAATCCACTTTAATGTATCCTTTGAAGGTATTTTCAAATAGGTAAAATATTAAGTAGTACAAATACACTAAACAAATTTCCCTTAGTTTTTCTCTGATCTGGATTATGTTCTTTCTTAATTCTCTGTGATTCATTCCTGAACGTTGAGGTCCTAGTTAAATATGATTGTTCTGCACATCCACCAGTATAGTTCCTGTTACATTATAGACATTGAATGAATTTAAATATTAAGTAAATGAATGAATTAACTAAATATCAGTTTAGCTAAGTAATAAAAATAATTTTCTCAAACACAGTTGAGGAAATAGAAAGAAGGAATGCAAGTTATTTGTTATCCATTGAGAACGTTTGTCTATTGTATCATAGTTCTCAATGAAAAAGAAACCACATGGCAATATGAATGAGAAAAGTTTACTATAAAAATGTTCACTCTAATAAGGAATACAATGTATTGACCAATAGCAAATAAAGAGAAGTTTAAAGGACATAGGAATGGTAGATAAAAAGGGCAGCTACTAATTCTAAAGCTGAGATGCAGTGTTTAAGGAGGAGGGCGCATCTGTGACTCACTGAATGACAGAGCAGTCACTGTCCTATTGCAGTGGTGGAACTTGCTGGAAACTCACTCTTTAAATGTTGAGAACAGCTGTTCATGAAGAGGTGTCTCATTGAGGCATTTGTGCCTGGGGCCGTTGGAGGGGGATGTTCAGAGGAGGAATACGATGCCTGGGGGCTACTGGCTGCCATTCCTGGGTGTCTTGCACGAGAGAAGCTGTGTGCCCTGCAGGAGCCCGGTCCTGGGTTGCCACCCGCCATGCAGCAGCCTGGCCCTGGAGAAGCTGGTGCACTGGAAGAGGCTGCCTCTCAAATAAAAGATAATTTATGTGAAATCACTTAAGTAACTAAAATAACAACTTCCTGTTATTATTCAAGTGAGAAAGGCTGGCATGTCCAATTTTAACCTCAATGATTTGCATCTTCCTTTTGTGCTATTTTCTCACCTTAGATTACTTCCAATTGGGTCTCATTAGCAAAGGAGAACCCACCAAGGGCATCTGCATGAAGAAAATTAAATAACCATTTTAATGATTTTTTTAAAATATATTTTTATTGATTTCAGAGAGGAAGGGTAAGAAAGACAGAAACATCAATGATGAGAAAGAATCATCCATTATGGGGATCGAGCCCATAACCCAGGCATGTGCATGTGACCTGGTTCATAGGCAGATGCTCAACCACTGAGTCACGCCAGCTGGGTGCATTTTAATGATTTAATATTGGTATTTGTGCTCTATAAGTATTTGAAAACATGTGTTTGTGTGTGTGTGTGTGTGTGTGCAGTTTTATTTAGAAATTATTAGTGGATAAAACATGTTACAGAGGTAATATAGAAATTTCACTTGTATTTAGAAATGATTAGTTGTTAAAACATGTTATAGACGTAAAATTGAAATTTCATTTATAGTAAAGTATTAATGTAATTCTATCTAATAAAGAGCTAATATGCAAATGGTCATCATGCCCTCACGCTGTACTGACCGATCAGGAGGAGGCTGGATGTGCGGCAGGCGCACGTGGGTGGGCAGGGCTGCATGCCCAGCGAGAGGTGTGCGAGTGGGCGTGGCTGTGCTCGACCAGTCACGAGGAGATGTATGAAGCACCTCTCGATTCCTCCTCCAGCTCCTGCTGGCGGAGGCTGTGGCTCCCTCCCAGCTCCCGCGGGCAGCAGAGGCTCCCTTCCGGCTCCTGTGGGCGCCGGGGGCTCGCTCTCACCTCCCGCAGGTGCCGGCGACGCGCTCCTGCCTCCCACTGAAGCAGCACCGCTCCCACCTGCTCCCACAGCGGGCGGCCTACTGTGCACAGTTTTGCACGCTGGGCCACTAGTTATGTAATAAAATAATAAGAGGATTTTTTTTTATTGTTAATAAATGTAGAGTGTGCTGTTTTAGGAACAAGACATCTTTGACTACCATTAGATCATTAATAGAATTTACAAAAAAACAAATAGTTAATAAAAATGTAAAATAATTATTTTGCCTTGAATCTTTTATAAATGCATAAATCACAAGTATAAGTACTTATCCTAATACAGTAAAAATAAACAGAAAATTAATAGTAAAGCTAAAAAGGTTATATTTAAGTTTCTGCATTATATTGCTTAGATACATTGACAAGTTAAATGAAATTGGAGTTTGGTATGTCCCCACAGGAGGGGTCTAAGATACAACAGAAACCTTATTTGCTACCGATAGTGATGGGATGTTCTTTATGAGTCATAATCTCCACTGACTTCAGAAATATAATCTTGTTGAAGTAGAACACTGCTGTTTTTATCCTTACATGACAAGAAAATGTCAGCAATGCTTTTGTTGCCAGTATAAATTGGGCTGCCCCAATTACAAACACATGGTCATTTTCTGTTTGTGGCAAAACTAAAGCAGTCCTTTACTGAAACATATTCCTTGAAATGTACCAACATATGTATCCTGTGATTATTTGCCTACTACATGTTGGTATTCAAACTCCAGTCACTTTTCGTTTTATTCTTTTAGTACTTTTTCTGATTTTAGGCTTAGATTTATGGTAAAGTATTCATCAATCAAATTGGCATTGCTTTTAGTCACATTTCGGGGCGGTGGTGGGGGGATGGTTGAATTTAATCAGCAAATGCACATTTCACTCTGTTTGTAACTCCGGGACCCATTGCAGTGTTAATAGCTTACTTCAGAGGTTTTTCCCAAGGCTGTAATTATTTATACAAATGCAGTGCAGTGTTGTTGCCTATTAACACTTGAAAACAGGGCTACACGAGGATCTTCTAGAAGTTCACTACGCCAATACTTGTACAGCTGCTACTTAGAGCTGTCCTCAAACAGTAGACTACTTGGCGGTCGCTGCCAATTGGATTTGCTTAACTATTATTTCCCTTTAGCCAAAGGCACAGAATGTAGAAAATCTATATCTAAAGCTTTGGCCGAAGCTTAGCTATTTATCATTTGAGTGAGGATCAGGCAGGCCAGGTGTACTGTTTGTATTAATGAAGCAATACTGAGAAAGGAGTGCAGAAGAGCAATAAAAACATTATTTACTTACTTTGTTCCTTGTTTGCTGTTGCAAGAAGGTTGCAATTCCCTAGCTCATAAGATAACCTTGGCTTTAATTCATTTTCACAAATATTTAGAATAGAGAAGTCACTTCTAGTTAGACATCCCTTACACTATATTGTGTGTGTGTGTTTAATAGAAAGCTTTAAGAAAAATAATTGCCATATAATGTGATTTACCTTATACCCAGAACCACAGACAAAAAACAAACAAACAAACAAAAAAGCCCACATTTTATTCTGAGGAAAAAACAGACCGTGTATTTGAATGTTAAATCAGAATATGGCAATGATCTGGAAGATAATTTCAAAGGCCTTTACCTTCTTTCATGTATACAATATTTGGTATGAATCTAATTCCTCCATATGTATCTGAATTATGGTATTATAGATGAGATGAAAGTTATGTTTTTGCTTCAAGGTGACAAACACTAATGATGATTAAGATAAAAATGACCAGCCTGACCAGTGTGGCTCAGTGGATGAGCATTGACCTGTGAACCAGGAGATCACAGATTTCAGGTCAGGGCACATGCCCAGTTGCTGGCTGGATCCCCAGCAGGGAGCTTTCAGGAGGCAGCTGATCAATGATTCCCTCTCATCGATGTTTATATCTCTCTCGCCCTCTCCCTTCCTCTCTAAAATCAATAATATATATATATATATATATATATATATATATATATATATATATATTTAAAGATATATAAAATATATATATATATATTTTTAAAAAGATAAAAATGAACAGTCTGAATGTGGCAGGAGTAATGGAAAGAATACAGCCTTGGCCGGTTTTGCTCAGTGGTTAAAGCATCAGCCATCGGACAGATGGGTTGAGAGTTTGAATCCAGGTCAAGGGCACGTATCTTGGTTGCAGGTTCAATTCAGTCTCTCTCTCTCTCTCTCTCACTCTCTCTCTCTCTCTCTCTCCTCCCTTTCACTCTGTCTTAAAATCAATGGGAAAAATATACTTGGGTGAGGATTAAAAAAAAGTAAAAGGGATGGCAGTATGCAAAATACATATAGATACTACTTTAACATGCAGGACCCTGCCAAGCTCCTCACCCCTAATGTTTGGGAGCACCCAGTGATTATTACTACACTACTGTGTTTCTTAGATTTTTGAATTAGTAAGGGAGCACTTTAACATTTTATCAAACTGATAAAAATACTATAAAAGATATATTTTATCTTAGTTCCTCAAATTCAGTTATTTCTTTAGTATTTTTCCCCATAGGAAGATTTTTTTTTCTTTTTAAAAAATATATTTTTATTGATTTCAGAGAGAAAGGGAGAGGAAGAAAGAGATAGAAACATCAATGATGAGAGAGAATCATACATTGACTGCCTCCTGCACGCCTCCCACTGGGGATGGAGCCCGCAATCCTGATTGGGAATCAAACCAGTGACCTCTTGGTTTCTGGGTCTATGCGCAACCACTGAGTCACACCCAGCTGGGCAACAGAAAGATCTTTTGACTTCATGCCTTAAGGTCAGTGATTCTGAGGACACATTTGACAAGGAAGAAAATGTATCCCCTTCCTCTCCCATTCAGGTAGATATTAGTGCCTCCTTTGCCAGATTATGTTCTAAACACCATAGACATTTAATATCTAGTGAGAAAAAAATTAAGAAATGCTGAAGTTTTTAAAAAACTATCTATATTATCATCAGTTCTCATACTGCAGAGGAATTGATGATAAGATATCCATTGAGGAAACTGTTCTGTACTAAAGGAGGTAATTCCATGAGACAAGTAGCATTCATAAGAAAAGGTACTTGGCTGTTACCAAATATGGCAAAGTATCCTTCTAATTAAGAGCTTTTGCACTCCTCATTTCTCTTCCTGACATGTCCTATCTCCCAAAGTGCCCGATTAAATACTTTATTTAATTTGGATCTCTGTTCAAATTCACCTTCTCAAAGAAACCATTTTAAGATTAAAATATATCATTTCATTCAATAATCCCATCCTGCCTATTTCCCCTCATCGCGCCTACCATCACACACTTCTCAATCACACTCCCATTTAAACATATGCCTGTTGTTCTGTCTCCCCACCTTTGGAATGAAAGCTGGATGAACTCAACTGTCCTCTCTGCATCACTCTCCCTAATGCCTAGAACAGTGCCCAGCAGAGCAAGTCACACCCACTAAATATTTGTTGAATTATTATCTTTTCAGGTATCAATCATTTGTTTCATGAGAAAGTGAGTTGCATCCTTTTCATTTCTTTTGTGCATGACATAACCAGTCCTGAAACTTTATGCCTGATTGCAAAATGCTGTCTTCTCATGTTTATCAAATTATAAGTAAATCTTCTGTTACTTCTATCTTTGTTCCTAGGTACATATTGTTTTGTTTTGTTTTTTTTCCTTTTGGCTATTTTTAAGAATTTTTTTTATCATTGGTTTTGAGAAATTTGATGAGAATGTACTGTGCAATTTTCTTTATGTTGCAAGTACTTAGATTTCATCGAGCTCTTTGAATTCATACTAATGTAGTTTTCATAACATTTGGAAATTTTGGGATTTGATATAATCAAAAATTTTCACTCCATTCTCTCTTTTGAGATCCATTAAATGTTCATTAGGATCTCTAACATTGTCCCAATTTCAGTGAAGTTCTATTCACTGCTTTTTAACTCTGTTTGTCTCATTTTATAGCGTCTATTGTCTAGCTTGTTAATCCATTTTGTGTATTTTTCATTTTATACATGACAGTTTTTATCTATTACAAACTGATTTCTTATATTTTCATTTCTCTCTTAACAATTTTAATGCATAGAATGTGATTGTAACAACTGTTTTGATGTATCTGCTAATTCTGAGATCTGATTCATTTTATTTGGTTTGATTGATTTTCTTACATTCTCGTGGTGGGTTTCATTTTCCTGTTTGTTTGTGTGCTGATAATTTGTATTTGATGCCAGGCAGCATACGTTTGGCTTTGTTCAGTATTAGAGACTTCTGTGTTCTTGAACAACTCTTGATCTTTCGTATGCAATGCAGTAAGTTATTGGAAAACAATCTGATCCTTTTTTATCTTGATTTTAAGATTTTATCAAAATTGAGGGCATTGGTAATGCTCAGTCTGGGGTGAATTAAGCAAGACCTTTCGGAGTATTCTACCTAAGGCTCCATTGATCATGCTGCTTTGTTATGGTTGGTGAATGTAGGCACTGTACTTTGCACAAACTTCATGTGTGAAAACAGGGCTCCATTCCACCTAATCTTTTTGAGTGCATGTTTCTTGCCCCAAGTTATTTCCCTCCTGTGCACTTAAACGTTCTCCTCTGAACATCCATAACTGCAGCAAATGTCTGAGGTCCCCCCTGTGATCCCCCTCCTCACTGATAATCTGTCCCTCAAACCCCAGTGTGTATTTGTTTTTTCCTTTGTTTTTTGTTGTATGTTTTTTTTCCTAGAACAACAACTCAATCTCCTTAACCAAGGTAGTCCAATGGGTTGCCCCTCAGTCTGCCTTTCTAAGCTATGGCCTGGAATTGTCAAAAAAGCACTAAATGTGGCCAATGGTAAAGACTCAGCTTTCCTTTATATTTTGTGATTATCTTTTGTTTCCTGAAGTTGAGTATTTTGAAATGTACTGCTCCAATTATTTCATCCATCTGTTGATCATCTTAGGTATGAGAGCAAATCTGGTCCTCACTATTATTGCTCCAACCTTCCCTGAGCCATGTAGCTGACTTCACTTTCCCGGACACTGTCCTGAATTAAGGAAGGCTACTAGGCTTTGATTTCTTCCTGCACAGTGCCTGTAAACTTTTTTCATATAGTTATCCAGAGCAATATAGGTATCTTCATCAGGGTTCTCCAGAGAGGGATTGAGTCATGCATCGTGGAGGGCTTGGTAAATCCAAAATCTGCAGGGTAGGTTGATAGGCTGTAGTTCCGGGGAACAGGTGTGGTGTGTGTCTCAGGACAGCATGCTGGTAGAATCCCTTCATGTTCAAGGGAGTTAGCCTGTGTAATATTAAGGCCTTTGACTGACTGCATTAGTCCCACACACATTATGGAGAATAATTCTCGTGTCGGTGAATTTAAATATCAAACTCACCAACACTACCACCACCACCACCACCACCAACAACAACAACAAAACACATTCATGGAAACATCCAGAACAATGTTTCACCAAATATCCAGATACCATTGTCCAGCCAAGTTGACACATAAAATGAATCATATGATTTGCTTTCCATCTCTCAGGGATCATTGTCTTGCTGTCTAGTGTCCAAAGACATTAGAGATTTGAGAGCCATTATAAAATATATTTGATGTGACTGTTTTTTTAATGGTGAAAAATAAACCTGGTCTCTGTGACTTCTTCTTGGTGAAATGGAAGATTCTGATTGTGAGTGTTTTACCAACCCAATTTCCTATTTCACAAAATCAAAGACAATTTAATAAATAGATATAAAGGAATCCATGTGTGAATTCAGAAAAAAATTAATTTAAGAAGTTTGTTATTCGATTGTTTAGTCATGCCTGCATTTTAATAGGATACTAGAGGCCCCGTGCATGCATTGTGCACAGGTGGGGTCCCTCGGCATGGTGGATGATCTAGGCCTATAATGGGGGGAAGGACTGTGGGAGGTTGGCTGGCCATGGGAGATTGGCTGTGGGAGCGCACTGACCACTAGCAGGCAGCTCCTGCATTGAGCATCTGCCCTCTGGTGGTCAGTGCACGTCATAGCGACTGGCCGTTCCAGTCATTCCAGTCATTCCAGTCGTTTGGTCATAATGGTCACTTAAGCTTTTTTATATAGAGATTTTATCCAGATTTAAAATGTCTATGTGTTGAAATGTGGGAAAGGGAACAATTTATAAACTACATATTATCTTTTTTCATGTTATCTGTAAATTAATTGAGGTTATTATGCAAAGGTGCAGATAAATATATAAAGTTAATCATAATTTTTTAGATGTCAATATATAATTTTGTATTTTGCAGCAATACATAAAATGTTCCTTTTATTAGGGAAAACCTAACTAAGCACATTACAATTAGCTATATTTAGAGAACTAGTATCAAATCTACAAATGTAGCTTTTGGTTAGATTGGAACCTCCTTGCCCCACCTCCCTATTAGAAATGTGTAATTTTAAAAGTCATAGCTACAAAAGAAATAGACAATCTACCAGTAAAGCTAAAATTATCTACAGCCTCATTTGAGGAAAAGAGGAGTGAATAGGATAATGTTACATCAAAACAAATCACTGATCCAGCTATAGAAGTTGTGATGAATGTAATTTCCCTTTCTTTAAGTAAATCTCCATCAACAATCTCATCCCTTTACATTTCAACTAAGTATTGCTTCCGAAGTTAATGTATCTTTCAGAGAAAAACATTCCAGTTTTTAATATAAAAGGTCAGTATTGTAAGTGTACCATAACAGTTTTCTTTTATAACAAGATTGCACTTCAATCTTTGATCATAAAACCACATCTATATAATAGAGTGTAAATAATGCAAATTAATTTTAATACTTACATGTATAATGACTCACTGAATAAAAGTTAAGTACAAATTAATGCAGTAGAAAACAAAAATATTAACATACCACAATGCCTTTACTAATTTTAGCATTATTCATTTTTTAAGATTATTATATGTAAGAAGGTTCAATTTTGTTTTTAATTTCTAATCCTCTTGAAAATAAAATAGTTATTTAAAATCTCTGAACAATAACATCTATTGTGAATAGAACAAATTCAAACTTCATTGCCAATATTCATCATGATGGCTAAGAGGGTCTAATCACAGATTTTCATCATTATCACCAATTTCATCAGGCAGAGAAATTGTCATCACAGGGGATGATGGGAAGAGCAAAATAAGGTGATCTGAAATAGAGAAAATTTTATGGGTGGAGTTAGTGAGGCATTATTAAAAGAATATCCATTATTTGGCAGCTTCCCATATGCATTACCTAATTTAATCACCACAAACTTCATGGAGTTGTCATTTTTCTAGCAGTAAAACTCTAATTTGAAACCAGACACTCGGCTCAGAAATCCATGCTTCTGTTACTACTCCATAGAGCCCAACTGACTGATATTTCCATACAGCCAGTAGTTGTGAACTATTTTAAGTATTTGATAGAGAATTTTAACTCTACACTGGATTCTAGGTTTTCATTAGAGGGTTTGGGCATGAGATCTGATTAAAGCAGGGTTATAATACAACAATGACTTAATTTCTTCTTGACTTATTTTTACAATACTTTTCTTAAAATACTGTCAGATTGCCACATATGGTGAATAATAATAGTAGCAATAGCAATAAAAATTCAAATATTTTATTTGAATTAATTTTTATCTGAATAAATGAATTAATAAATGTATTGTTTTGAAGTAATGTCTCTTGAAAGCTTGCTTCAGGCTCCCTTTGTCTCAGAATATTTAAATTCTTTAGTCTCTGGCTCTTTCACCTCCTTTTTCTTTAAATATTGATAGCATAAAAATAAAATTTTATAATTGTTATTATTATTTTATGTATTTACTCATTTTCTGACTTCTTAGTTTTTAGTATGATTGTAGATCAGATGAATGCTTTATATTTTTACACATTAAATTTTTCTAAATTTATTAATAAGGTACAGGTATATCATACATGTTACTTAAACATTCATTCTGTTATTTATTAATGTATTCAGCAAGGAGTAATTGAACAACTACTACAGAAGGAAGAGGTGGGAGGCACCTCCTAACTGTGTAGGGCAAGGATGGGATGTGCTGAGCCTAATGCTATTAGAATACAAAGGTCATCTTGACCTAAGAGACTAGGGCTTCTTACTCTGTCTGACAAAGGTTAGAGGTGCAATCAAAACCAGGTCTACTTAGCTCAAAACTGATAGTGATGGAGAAGCTAAAAGTGTTGGGGATAAGGAAAAGGCTTTAGAAAAGAGCGACAAGCTCCTGATTTCATAGACGTTCCCAGTACTCCTAGGCATCAATTAAGTTGTATACCTCTTCCTCTTTGGCAAACTGGTCAGCAAGCCAGAACCATTCATATTTTAAGTCATCCCCCAACCTTGCAGGGGCCTGACCCCTGACCCCATCTGAGGGAGGTTTCCTGCCCCCATGGCTGCTTTGCTTCCCACGCCCAGCTCAGATCGAGACACAGGTGACAGACAGAGGCTTGGCCAACAGCAGCTGCCCTGTATCTAAATCCAGCCGAGCACCAGGAATACTCAGGGCCTACTCAAGAAAGCAAATAATCCTTTCCACTAATATTTACAGAGTAAACTAAGATTGTTGGTAGAGTATTAAATTTGACAGTAAAATAATAATCAAGTTTTCAGATTAATTTAAATAGGCTAATTGAAATAAATGAATATTCAAGAAAATTTAATTGTACTGGACAAAAAGCTGTTCCTAAAGTAGTAATTAAAATTTCTATTGGTAGTTCCTCTCATGGTAAAATTCCTGAACATGCAATGAACCTAAATCAGTCCTATTTTTGTGCAAAAAATTAAAATTTAAAGTTATCAAGACTGCATTATAAAAATTACAAAAGCCTCCATTAATCAAAAAAAGAGGGGATAGTAAGGGTAATATCATGTAAGGAAAAATATCCTATAAGTAAATTACGTCTAGAAAATTTTTACTTTACAAAATTAATTTTCATTTGTAATGCTAACAGCAAGACACCCATGAAAAACACACATGGTGTCTAAATAAGACAAAGGAAAATCGTTTGGGCAAAAATAAAAAGGATCCCAAATCAATTATATAGAAAAGATTCCTTTATTAACTTTTGGTCAAGAATATGTTTGTATATTTTCAGGAAACAACTCCAAGACCATGTGGATTCCTGCAACAGAGAGGAATTGACAGGTCTGCTCCAACCATGAAGACAAGAGGAGAAACAGTCCAGAGATGGGAGACGCTGACGACGCCTTGCCACGCTAGCAGTCAGCAGCTGTGCGTCGCAGCAGGTTGCCTAGGACCAAACCAGAGAGGGTCGGACCTGCATTGCCTCTATGTGCCCACCATCCAGATATCATTGCTGACATGTACACATAAGGAACTGTTTGACATTGAAATGGGGACTCAGAACTGTTGGACATTGAAATTGGGACTCAAACATTTTTTGTTATTATATGTTTATTTCTAGTCTGCAGAGGCAAGATTTTTTAAAGGAAAGAAATGGGGAAAAAATAGATACAGAGGCAAAGAAGCATTGAACAGACTGTCAAACTACAGTGGGAAGGGAGGGGCGGTTGAGGGGGTGGCTGTAAGAGATCAACCGAAGGACTTGTACACATGCATATAAGCATAACCAATGGATACAAGACACTGGGGGGGGGGGGGCAGGTAAAGGCATGTACTGGGGGTAGGGGAGGCCGGGGGGAGGTCAATGGGGAAAAAAAAAAGGAGACATATGTACTACTATTTGTGATACTTTAAACAATAAGTAAATAAATAAATAAATAAATAAATAAATAAATAAAAATTATTATTATAACAGTGGAGTTCTCTTTACAGGAAATAAAACTTACAAATTGTGCAGTGTTGAACAAATTACTCTAACTTTTTAGACTTTAAGATTTATTATATAGCTACAGAAATTAGGATAGTGTAGTATGAGTGAAAAAATTTGCAAGTAGATCGAGGGAACAGAATATATGGCCTGGAAATTGGCCCACATATAGTACACTGATCTTTAACAAAAGAACAAAGACAACACAATAGAGAAAAATTAAACTCTTCAACAAATGGTGCTGAAGTAATTGCACATTTACATGCAAAAAAGTCATTCTGGACGCAGACCTCATACCCTTAACAGGATTTAACTCAAATTGGATATCTTAACCTGGCTGGTGTGGTACAGTGGTTGAATGTCCACCTATGAGCCAAGAGGTTGCTAGTTTGATTCCAGGTCAGGGCATAAGCCTGGGTTGTGGGCTCGATCCCCAGTGGAAACAGCCTACTGATAATGTTTCTCACTCATTGATGTTTCTACCTTTCTATTCCTCTCCCTTCCTCTCTCTCTAAAAATCAATAAAGGAAAAAAAATTAATGGATATCATAGACCAACATGTAAATGAAAACTATAAAATGCCTAGGAGATAATGAAGAAGGAAATCTACATGACCTTGGGTTATGGGGATACCATTTTAGATACAACATTAATGACACAACCCATTAAAGAAATAATTGATAAGCTGAACTTTTAAAAGATGAAAAATTTCTGCTGTGTCAAAGACAATGAGAAGATAATCCATAGAATGGGAGAAAATATTTGTGAAAGACTCATTGGCTAAAGGCCCTTTTTCTCAAAATATACAATGGACTCTTGAAACTCAATAATTAGAAAATTAAAAAAAACTTAATTAAAAAAGGAGACAAAAATCATAAAGGACACCTCACAAAATTAAAAACAAGAATGTGAAAATATGATCCACATCATGTGTCATCAATAAAATGTAAATTAAAACACCAATGAGATACCACCATACATCTATTATAATGGCCAAAAATTTAGAAATTTACAACTCCAAATGCTGGCAAGGATGTGAAGCAACAGGAACTTGTACACATTGCTGGTGAGGAGGCAAAATGGTATATACATTTTAGAAAACATTTGGTAGTTTATAGCAAAACTAAACATAATCTTACTCCTTGGTATTTGCCCAAAAGAGCTAAAATCTTATTTCTATGCAAAAACCTGACATGTTTTTAGCATCTTTATTCATAATTGTCAATTTTGGTAGCAACCAATTGGTATAAATGTGGTACATTCATGTAATGGAATATCACTCAGCAATAAAAACAAAAGCGCTATGAAGGCATGAGCAGAAATGGAAAAATCTTATATGCATATTACTAAGTGAAAGAAGCCAATCTGAAAAGGCTATGTACCATTTAATTCCAACTATATGACATTATGGAGAAGCCAAAACTGTGGAGTGGGTCTGGGTGTGGGAGTGGGGGAAATGAATAGACAGAGTACAGAGAATTTTTAGGGGAGGGAAATACTTTGTATGATACTATAAAGATGAACGCCTGTCATTACATATTTATCCAAACCCACAGAATGTACACAAGAATGAACTCTGAGGTAAAACATAAACTTTGGGTGATTATGATGTGTCAAGGTAGGTTCATCCTTGCAGGGGGAGGTGCGGGAGGGAGTACCACTCTGGTGAGTAATGTTGCTAATGGAAGAGGCCATGCATGTGTGGGATTGGGAGTATATGGGAAGTTTTAATATTTCCTTTTTAATCTTATTCTAAATGTTAAAAGGTTCTGGAAAAAATAAAGTAAAAATGTCTTTCAAACATGAAATTTTTATAATTACTTCTTTTAAAGAAAGATGTATAGGCTGCTTCTCTAAGTGTACATTATTCATCTTTACCTTATGAAAATGGTGAAAATTTCTTGAGGTTGTATCATTAAAATAAGAGGATATAATTCTTTGGGTACAAATCTGTTTTAATCTGCTTCACACCTTAACTGGGTGGGAGGAGCTAAAAAGTCTGATGATTTAGGATCTGAGAATTCCTCCCAAAATGACCAGGTCATATATGAACTAATAAATTTCTATATTAAAATTTGAGAATATTGTATTTAATTTTTTTAAAATCACGATTAATGATTGTCCATGGCAGTCCTAGAGGTTAATACCTCTCTTATATAATTAAGAATTTTTTCTTGTTTTTTTTTAGTAAGAATACCTTTGATCTCACTAAAATTTGAAGATTGTGATTAGTGGCAAGAGTGAATAGTAACAAATTATCAAACCCATGTTGATCTGCAAACATGATAGCGCCATATTGTGGGAACATGAAGTATAGGCAGCCAAAATGTAGCAAAGGCCACAAAGCATTTTTTGGAAAGAGTGGTCAGTTATGTAAACCCCCGGGATAAATTAAATGTCAGAAGACTAATGCCAACTGCAAGCATTTTAATGTGATGAACTGTGGTAGTGCCAGTGGTGACTCAGAGGAATCCTAGCTAATAAAAAGGGAATATGCTAATTGACCATCACTCCATCACAAAGATGGTTGCACCCACCGCTGAGGCCAAGTTCCCATAAGGAGCCTTAATGAGCAATCAGCAGGAACCTGAGGCTACGCCCTCCCCCATCCCGTGGGGCTTGACAGGGGACCTCAGGCTGGGCCCCCCACCCAGCAGGGCTTGACAGGAGACCTCAAGGTGCGCTTCCTGTCCTGGTGCTGGGCTAGGGGACCTCAGGCTGCTCCCCCTGCCCCAGCGCCAGGCCGGGGGACCTCAGGCCGTGCCCCCCACCAGGTGGGGCTTGACAGGGGACTTCAGGCCATGCCCCCCACCCCAGCACCAGGCCAGGGGATCTGAGGCTGCGCCCCCCTGCCTGGCTGGGCTTGACAGGGGACCTCAGGCCATGTCCCCCACCTGGCAGGGCTTGACAAGGGACCTCAAGGTGCACCCCCCAGTGCTGGGTCAGGGGAACTCAGGCTGGTGCCCTGCCCAGCGGGGCTTGATGGGGGACCTGAGACTGCACCCCCCTCCCGGTGGTGGGCCAGGGGACCTGAAGCTGCACCCCCCCACCTGGCAAGGCTTGACGGGGGATCTCAGGCCATGTCCCCCAACTGGCAGGGCTTGACGGAGGACCTCAAGCATGCCTCCTTCCCCAGTCTGGGCTGGGAGGACCTCAGGCCATGCCCCTCATCCTGGCGCTGGGCCAGGGGACCTGAGGCTATGCCCCCTGCCTGGCAGGGCTTGACAAGGGTGGGACTGGCTGGGTCTGGATCTAGCCCAAGGGGGGGAGGCACTGGCCGGGTCTGAGTCTCACACAATTTTGAGGTGCATGTGGGTGGGCGGGGACTTGACTCTGGGTCCTGTGGTGAGCCCCAGACTCTGACAGGAGGAAGGTTTTCATATACATTTTGCTAATTTTCTTTCAGCTCTGACACTTCTATTATAGAGAAAGGGCAAATAGCAATATTAAATTATTTCCTCTAATTAATCCCCTTTTAATGTGCATGAATTTCGTGCATTGGGTCACTAGTTGTTAATGATCAATTAAGAAAAACATACCCGGTTTGGATATCTGCATTAGAATGAATAGAGTGATTTCCAAAGAACCTCTTCAAAATTTGTTCTAAAGAGATATAAAACAATTATATTTTTTACAGGATGATGAGAACAGCTATGGAAAGTCAACTTTTTTGTTGGCCAACTTTTATACAATCAATCAGATTGATTGTGTGACAGTCAAATCAGTCATTCCACTGAATAAAAACAGTGAGTCATTCCTGCTACAATCCAATATTTGGGTCAAACAGCCATGAACTATGTTTCTATGCCTGAAACAAATGGATGAAGAAACAGCAGCGAAGTCAATACATTTCATTGGCCTGTTCATTGATCTATTTAAATCCTTGTAACATCTAAACCGAGGACCTGAGAATCAGTCATTGGGACAGCCAATCACAGACTTCCAGTAATTAACCACAATGCTGTAGCATTTATGAGACTACAAAATTGAGTAGATTTTGAAAGAGCTTTTGTTTTTTCTCTATTTTAACTAGTTATTAAAAGTTATTTTCTACTGTCAATGACCTTTCTTTCAAATCTTGTAATTATCTCTAAACCTAATCTTTAATCATAAAAGCATAATATGCTAATTAGACTGGACATCCTTCTGGATGACCTTCTGGACAAAGCCTGGGGCTGCAAGGGAAGCCTGGGTCCCAAGTGCCAGAGGGAAGCCAGTGCCAGCAACTGGGGGAAGGAAGGCCTACTCTTGCATGAATTTCATGCATCGGGCCTCTAGTATCTATACTAATAAAAGGGTAATATGCTAATTAGGGCGGATGTCTTCCGCATGTCCATCAGACGCCCATCAGGACAAAGCCACAGCAGCTTCGAGGCCCGGGGCTCAGGCCTTGCAGCCACTGTGGCCGGCAGTGGCAGCAGTAACAGGGTGATGGGGTGGCGCCTTCCCCTGATCATCCCAGTCGCCTCCCACAGAGGGAAGCCAGACTGCAGCTTAGGCCCATTCGCTGGGAGTGGGGGGGGGGGGTGGTCTAAGCTGTCAGTAGGACATCACCTGAGGGCTCCCGGACTATGAGAGGGGGCAGGCCTGACTGAGGGACCCCCCCCCCTGCCAGTGCACGAATTTTCATGCACCGGACCTCTAGTTAAAATATAATGATCAATGAGTAAATCACTATACTACCTAAAAGCAGAACGCAGGCCCTATATTGGAAAAGATGGTGCAGCTAATTATGGTCCCCTGAAGTGCTGTGATGTGTCTTCGTTGCTAAACAAAGCATATTTGAAAACCTATAAAAATCATATATTTACTTTATTTCCATTTATTTAATGTTTTCCCCTTCAGCACTTAGAAGTTTTTAAAAATATAATTTCTACTCATAACATTTTTTATTCACCATTTTCTTACGTGTTTCTACTGTACCTCTTTTCTTAAAACTTTAAAACATCTATCAGTTTCACAACCATGTTCTGTCTTTATGATAGATTAGAATGAAGATTAAAGGGCCTAAAGAAGAGTATCCTCTTTCAGAACATATGTTATTGTTCCCTAACAAAACTATTTCTTATGTTTAGTACAACAGGTGATTTTTTAATGTACAGATATATGTGAGCTTATTAGTGTTTCAAAGTTATTCTTTAATAGCAAAAAATTCTTATTTTGCATGATCACAAACTCATTATACTTCAAACTTCACAAGTTTTGAAAATAAGGAGTGAAAATTATATATATTCCCAAGATAGAATGACAGCAATAACAATATGTAAAGACCACTAGTGAGCCTACTGAATAAATTTATTTATTCATTTATTCAACAAGTGCTACTGAATAGCCACAATATTTCTATACTACGGCCCAGAGATAGAGAAGAAAATAAAACAAATGAAGTCTTTGCCCTCATGGTGTTAAAATTTTGTGGAAGAGACAATGAATAAACAATTAAACAATAAGATGTATAATATATCAGATAGTAAAAGAAAAACTAAGAGGGTGAACATATTACAGATTATAGAATAAGTAGTATTCTATTTAAAATAGTGTGATCAGGAAAAATTCCTCTGATGCAGCGAGGAATGAATGAGGTGAGGAAGAGACATAAAAAGCATCCCACACAGAGTTAATTAGGGCTTTAAGTCAGAAAAGTGCTTGTCATGTCCAAGAGGCAGCAAGCATATGAGTGTGACTGAAGCACAGTGAACAAAAATAGTCATATTTGATGATGTTGGAAAGATAATGAAGAATAGATTACATAAGGCTTTGTAAAACATGGACGGAGTTATATGTTGATCTAAATGTGATATGTATTGACCAGGTAGTACTACAATAATTATGGGTAACTATCCGCTGACTAATCAGTTGCATGCAAAATTTAGCATCTATGTTCCACTCCTACATCCAAAGGTTAGGGACGGTTCAGTTGGGCTCAGTGAAGTGATCCAAAGTGGAGCCTAGGTCCAATATACAGAGTGTATTACCCTTCCTCATATTATTACATTTATGTTTCCTACTCGGGACTTACCTCTATGCAAATGTATACTACTTATGTGTTCATTTTCCTCTGGGTGAACGCTATCTTCAAACAGAGATAGTACTTGAATTTTTCACGTCCGTGACTTTTGTGACTGAGGCAGGGTGTGGAGCTAGGGAGGTTTTTTAATTGGAACCATTGTGGAGTGGATAGATATACTTCTGATATACTTCCCTGTAGTTCTCCACTCTTCAAACATGCTTTTAAACTTCCTGAAAATAAAAAACCTTCCTTGTGCTTATCTTGTGTGAACCTGTAACACACAGAGTTAAGTCTATGCATAATGTCACTGAGCTCTCTGCAGATGTTATCCTGTAGGCTAGGACTTGGCAACTTTTCTATATAATGCCAGCTAGGAGTCCGGCTGGTGTTGCTCCGTGGTGAGCATTGACCTATGAACCAGAAGGTCATGGTTCGATTCCAGATCAGGGCACATGCCTGGGTTACAGGTTTGATCCCCAGTGGGGAGTGTGCAGGAGGCAGCTAATCAATGATTCTCTCTCATCATTGATGTTTCTAGCTCTCTCTCCTACTCCTCTCTGAAATCAATAAAAAAATCTTTAAAAGAATGCCAGATAGTAAATATTTTATTCTTTGCCGTTATAGCTAAGCAACTCTGCTGTTGTAGCATGAAAGCACCCATAGAAAAGACATAAACAAATGGGTGTGGCTATGTATCAATAAAACTCAATTGACAAAAACAGGTAAAAGGCCAGGTTTAGTCCATGGATGGGGGTTGTGACCTCTGTCCCAGGGGACACACATGTCACTATTTTTCATATTACTCCTATCTACCCCTGCAGCCTCTTTATCCTCCAAAGGTATTGCATCGTGCAGATGTATCAAATGAGCTTACAGAATTCTGTGCATAAATGTGTTTTTTTTTTTCACAGCTTCTTGTTGTTGACATTTGCTTCTGGATGGCTGCTTTGTATCTGCTACCACATCACTTTTGCTGTAGCCAGAGCCCATATGGAGGGCATCAGTGCCCTGGCTGAGGGTGGCATATCACAACACGCATATGAAGGGGGGATAGTAGGGTAATATCATGTAAGGAAAAATATCCTATAAGCAAATTACATCTAGAAAACTTTTACTTTACAAAATTAATTTTCATTTGTAATGCTAATAGCAAGACACCCATGAAAAACACACATGGTGTCTAAATAAGACAAAGAAAAATCGTTTGGGCAAAAATAAAAAGGACCCCAAATCAATTATATAGAAAAGATTCCTTTATTAACTTTTGGTCGAGAATATGTTTGTATATTTTCAGAAAACAACTCCAAGATTATGTGGATTCCTGCAACAGAGAGGAATTGACAGGTCTGCTCCAACCACAAAGACAAGAGGAGAAACAGTCCAGAGATGGAAGACGCTGACGACGCCTTGCCACGCTAGCAGTCAGCAGCTGTGCGTCGCAGCAGGTTGCCTAGGACCAAACCAGAGAGGGTCGGACCTGCATTGCCTCTATGTGCCCACCATCCAGATATCATTGCTGACATGTACACATAAGGAACTGTTGGACATTGAAACGGGAACTCAAACATTTTTTGTTATTATATGTTTATTTCTAGTCTGCAGAGGCAAGATTTTTTAAAGGAAAGAAATGGGGAAAAAATAGATACAGAGGCAAAGAAGCATTGAACAGACTGTCAAACTACAGCGGGAAGGCAGAGGAGGTTGGGTTTGGGGGTGCTGTAAGAGATCAACCGAAGGACTTGTACGCATGCATATAAGCATAACCAATGGATAAAAGACACTGGCGGCGGGGGGCAGGTAAAGGCATGTACTGGGGGGAAGGGGAGGCCGGGGGGAGGTCAATGGGGAAAAAAAAAAAGGAGACATATGTACTACTATTTGTAATACTTCAAACAATTAAAAAAAAACCCCACGCATATGACTTGAATCCTCAAATTACCAATGGAGTGTCCCCATCACCATTTATCCCTTCTATGTCCTCTTTCACCTCTACCCACCCCATCCCTCCTGCAATCACCACATTTTTGTCCATCACCATGAGGTCTCCCTATTTTTATTTTTTTTTAATTTTGCTCAATCTCTCCATCTCCCAACACCCGCCTCCCATCACAGCTGTCTGCCTTATGCAGTGCTGTTCTGAGAACCCTTAACCTATACTGTGTCTTACACACAAAAGGGGAAATTGTCCCTCTATTGACTGCATTATATGGCTCTCAGGCCAGTGTTGCTTGTGCTACAATATCTCAAAGATTTCATCCAAGAAAGTGACTTCTCAGTGTCTTCTTTTAGCTCTTGGCATAGTAACGAGGCTTGGACAGAGGCAGAGCAGTTAAGCCAATGCAAAGTAATAAACAAAACCTGTCCCTTTATTTCTCTTCAGCCAATTTGTTAGATGTGCTCAGAGACTGGGTAATATACCAGAGAGGAAGAACAAAATAGATGATATTGGTGTTTTCTATGGGAAGATCAACTCATGAATTATGAAAATTATAATAATTTTTCAGATCACTTACCTTAAGGTCAAAATTTGATTGTTCAGCTGAAAGTTTATGAGAGAAGAAAGCAGAAGTTGATGGAAGTTTTCACTCTCCAGCAGCTGGTTGTCTCAGCGACAGAGTGAGCATTCTTTGCTGAACCCTCTAGATTTCCTTTTGAATCAATCCCTCTACTAAAAATGCTCATGGGGTCAGGTTATATTCCTGGAAAAGGAAAAATCTAGTTTTATGAGGCACTCTCAAATCAGGAGAGATATATTGGGAGCCCAACAGTGGCCAAAGATTAAGCCATGTTTTTCAAATTAACCTTGCCCATATTAAGCTGATAGTTCATATCCATCTGCTGATTCATCATTTATATATTGCAAGAAGTTCTGAACTTGAGTGAAGACAAACATGTAATCTATTAGCTTCCTTGAATCCTAATTATTTTACCCAACTGTAATGCCTGATGCTGTTCAAACATGTACAGGAAAAGGAAAGGAAAAAAACGTTAATAATGTACTTCATTATTTTCTTTTACATTATTTATATTGTTCACTAAAAATGAATCTGAGAAGCTTTTGCATTCATTATAGAGTAACATAAGATATAAATGCAGAAGATATGCTGAATATTTTTATTGCACTTACAAAGGATTTTCTTTGCCCCAATTGATTTAAAAGATTGCACTGCCTTAGGTCTAATCCAGCTAGAAATTCCCCAACTGGTGAAGTTGAAATAGGAGCAATATAATATGTTTTCATTTTCTTAAATGTAACATGGAGAAACAAGTGAGATTTAAAGTAATGAGGCATTAATTCTTAATTATTTTATTATTTATTTATTTATTTATTTATTTATTTATTTATTTTTTACTAGCAGAATCCATTCCATTATGAAGGTAGCAAACTATTTTAGGAATAAAGACAGCTGTCACTATGGGTGCAAAAAAAAGGAAGCAAAGTGACTACTTGCAATAGTGAGATTTCAGTTCTAGTATTATGTTAAATAATTTTACTTTCTTTGCCACTTTTTATGTGGAGTATTTTTACTCTTGTTTTCCTCTCGGCCTCATTCGCAATTTTTTATTTGCTCCGCCCTTCAGGAAACCTGGGATGGCAGAACTAGTGACATAATTGCATGCCAAGGTCAAACTCACAGAAACTAAGTTTGTGGAAGCAAATGTGTTGTGGCTAGATTTCAGGTGACACTTACTGCTAGGTAGGTTTGCATTATTAATGATGCTCTTCAAATTAAATTTTGCAGTCAAGTATTCTGTTTCATGAAGGTTTTCTCCTGGCAAAGAATTTCTTTACTAGATTTTAATGAAATATTCATTTCATGAAATACATTTCTATTTATTACTCTCATTGGGAAAATATGTATGCCTGACAATGATCTATATTAGTAATTAATATATTGTTAATTGCTATTAGATTTCCAAAACTTTATCAAAAATATTATCAACACTTCACAACATTAAAAGAAAATACCTTTATGTTTTATTCAGATATCATTAACCTTTGAAAGTAAAAAAAAGAAATTGAAAGGCTCCCAGTACTTCAAAACTATTGTTCTGAAATTTAACATTGTAGACATTTGAAAGTATAGAAAATTGGGGTACTCATGTAGACACACTTCTTGCTAGTAGTTCTTTTGTGTAATTCTGTGATATAAACTTGTTTACTTGTCATTTGATTTGATTTCTTCTCACATTTAATGTCTAATGAGGTCAGAAAAATTCCTAGGTCATAAGTCTTTTGTGAAGGAAAATAAAGACACAATATTTGGAATGAGTGTACTTCCTTTGATTATAAAAACAGAAAGCTGGGCACAATTACAGCTTCCATGTAGTTCCAGACAGATGTCTATCATTAAACTGGTTGCATGTAACTATGGGTTTGAAAATGACTTCGTGTTGACACACCATGTCATTAGCAAAGCAAGTTAAGGAGCAGAGGTTATGTCATTATTACATAAGTATCCATGCAAACGAGATTCTCTGCTCTTTTCAGAGGTCAGATTCATTTTATTTTCTATACTAAGGTCTAAATTTAGCAGGATGCTAACATTTAAGTAAAAAAATATTGATCTCTAAATCCAGTGTTGCTGATTATTAATTATATGACTCAACAAATCATTAGAGCAAGTGAAAAAAAAAATACTACGTTTGAAGCCAGATTCCAAGTTCTTTTACTTCTAGCATAATAACAAATTAAACTAATATAACACCTATCTCACACAATTATTGTGAATATTACTAAATATATATATGTGTGTGTATATATATATATGTGTGTGTGTATGTATGTATGTGTGTGTGTGTGTGTGTATATATATATATATATATATATATATATATATATATATATATACACATACTGAGTGGCCAGATTATTATGATCTCTGAATGCATAATAATCTGGCCACTCAGTGTATAGCCTATATAGTAAAAGGCTAATATGCAAATTGTCCCCTCAACCAGGAGTTCGACCAGCAGGCAGGCTGGCCAACCGCCCATGTCTTCTCCCCCTGGGCAGGCTGGCCAGACCCCACCCATGCCCATGCACGAATTCATGCACCGGGCCTCTAATACACACACACACACACACACACACACACACACACTGAGTGGCCAGATTATTATGTGTTCAGAGATCATAGTAATCTGGCCACTCAGTGTATATAACATAGTGTGTGATAGCTGTACCAGATATTTTGTTAAGTTTTAATCAATGATACCACTTTTTAAAATTTTATAGTAAATCAACAATCCTGTATGGGCCACTTATTGTTTTTAGTTATATTCATTTATTCAACATTTGATTATATGATTATAAATTTGTTTGGACAGTGTTGCATCAACATGTAGAATGGGAACAGAAAAATACTAGAAACCTGCAGCAGTGCCTGCCTGACTGGGCTGATAGTCCCAAATACAGGAGAAGTTTGTGAGAACAGAGCCATGGGCTAACCCCAGACACTCTTCACATGGTATTTCACTCTCTCCACTTTATGGGACTCGTAGAGAGGCAGCTACAGGACTGATAATAGTCACATTTGAGAAATGTCTCAAACACACACACACACACACACACACACACACACACACGCACACGCACACACAGACACACATACACAAAACCAAACCAAAGCAAAAATCCCAGAGCCCAGCACCAGCATCCCTCCTCCTTTTAACTATATTTCATTTTAACTCATCTTTGTTAGCTAATATCAAATTCCTCCCCAGAATATAATAGTGGAAAATATAGTGTACCAAATATTTCCAACATAATCATTTGCATTAGTAAAAACTGTATCAATTTTAAAAATTGTGTTTTTTAGGTTTAGTACATATTTTTATTTTAAAAGTATAGAACATTTCCACTTCCTTTCAATAATATATTTTGCAATTAGTTCTTTCAACTTTATAACAGGTTTGAAAATTTTCAATAAAATTTTAGACAAAACAAAACAAAAAGTCTTTGTACTGATTTTTCAATGTTGGTCTCACATAAAGTTTGTGGTTGATGGGCATGCATATCTATGCTACTGCAAGGTAAATTTTACAAAAATACTTTTTTTACATATTTAATGTATATATATATATATATATATATATATATATAATGTTATATACATTAATTTTAGAAATGTATTCCCTTCCCTTCACCACTAATTTAACTATAGTCTTCCTTATTCTGTTTATGTTTAACTTTCTTACTCACTTGTTTTTCCTGCTATAAATTCAATTGTGTGTATACTACCCAATGAATTTATATTTTAAAGTTAAATTGCTCTTCATTTTAATATTATAACATTGCCAGGAGTAAGAAAATAACTTGTTATATAGCATAGCAGAGGATATTAATAAAATTAGGACTAAATTAATCTAATTATTAAGATATTTTAACTAATTTGAATTCCCATAGATACTGTACTCTGCATGTTGTAGAGTATATAACTTAGGTAGTAAATTCTGAGTAGAAAGAAGACTTTTATTATCTTTAATTTTAGATTACTTTTTTTTTTCAAATTAACACAAGGAGCTCAGGATAATTCCCTAAGTGTAGATTAGGAGTGAGATTTTGGGAAGAGTCAAGGTGATGTTTAAATGGAGAAGAACCCATTCAGGCATTAAATAAAAAACAATTCAAATTGGAATTGGAAAGCAGTGAGTTTCAAGGAGAGATTTAGTGTTTTGTTTCATCTGGTTGTAAAAGCATGATTCAGTGGAAGACACTCTTCAAGGACTTTGGAGGATCCAGTACTTCCGAAGTTCCCTAGAATTATAAAACGAGAAGTTCATTTGGAATAAAATATGTTATCAGAACCACTTACCTGCCCTAAGGATTCTGTTCTCTCATCAAAATGTGCTTTAGGGACTCCAGAAGTTTTAATCTCTCCAACAAAATCCCAGAGAGGACCCAGGATGCTGCTGGCTTGAAATATACTTGGCAAAATGTTTACCACTCATCCCGACGTCTGCTAGGAGTTATCCAAATATCAGACTAAAGTCCCCACAAGGGAAAGGTGTTGACTGAATTACAAAATATGTGCTTTATTATAAAGTCTTTTATTATGAACTATAAAAAACATTTGGAATGTGTATTATGGAACATATTGTGGGTGATGAGCCACTTAGCTGATAAAAGAGAACACTCCCTCTCATTCATTATTTTAGCATCAGATTATGACCACCAATGTCTTTGTATTCACACTAACATATATAGAGTGTTTATTGCCTATATACCATGTATATGTAAATGTACATCTATTAAAATATACTCAACAGCCTATGCATCTTTCATGTATAGTCATAAAGTAAATTGTAAAAGAGAAAATTGAATAGTATTAACCTAGCTAATAATGATCTTTTTCTTTAGATAGAGCATTATTGAGCAGTTATTAAGTATTTAAGTAGGCACTGGATTTTATGTATTACTGGGTAAATGCATTTGATGGTATAGTGATGTTAAGCTAAATTTAATTGTAAAAGGTAAGTATACTGTAAATATAATATGCTTAAATACTATATATATGCTTCAATTGCCTTTCAGACAAGAAAAATTAATTTATAAACATTTATGGTCTAATTTATCACAGCTGTTTCTGAATTAATTATAGTAAGATGAGTTCTTAGTAGAGTCAACTGTGAATTGGCACCATCAAAATAATTATTTTTCATAAGTTTGCTAATAACTTTAGCAAATGAACCAGACATGGCAGCTTAATGTGTTCAACCTGTTCCACATGTCTTTGGCTTACAGTGAGCCCAATACACATGTTTTAGAATCAAGTTCTCTATATCTATTATTAAGACTAGAGTCTAGGATTTATTTGTGTCTTGTTTATTTTCCAACATCTTTCAAGCCAGCAGAAAAGCCTCCAACGGGCAATTTTCATGTCTTTACCATTACCTTGTTTCCTGTAGCTTTATTAGTTTTCTAAGGCTGCCATAACAAAATGTCACTGACTGGATGGCTTAAAGAACAGAAATTTATTTTTCACAGTTCTGGAGGTTGAATGTCCCATATCAACATGTTGGGGGTTTTTGTTGTTGTTTTTTCCTGAGTCCTCTCTACTTAACTGGCAGACTGCTGTCTTCTCATTGTGACCTTTTCTCTGTGTATGCATCCTTGCTATCAACCCCTTTTCTTATTAGGACACCAGTCTATTAGCTTAGGGCTCCACCCTTATAAACTCATTTAATTATCTCTTATAAGGTCCAATCTCCAAAGGCAGTCACATGGGTTTAGGACTTCAACATATGCACTGGGGATTGGGGAGCACATTTCTTCCTTAATACAGTAGATTATGACACTGTCAATGTATTTGGGATGAGGAATATTTTGTAGTATTTCCTAACATGTTTTACTAACTTATCATTGGACACACTGAATGTGAGTTCCAGATTTCTATGGGATTTTCTAAGCACATTAAGTAAGCAGGTATTTGTTACATATTTCACAGAAGCTGCCAAGGTTATCGATATAAAAATTCCTGAATACTGATGAAAGCTTTGCACAGATTTTCAAAGTGAACCATAAACTTAAAGATAAATAACTTGGATTCTGCATGTTACTATAGAACTAACAATGGCACCTATTCGCTCACTGAAGTTTCTCCGCACTACTCACAGTCTTGGAAATCAAATGACTAGAAGGGGTCTGGTTTTGCCCTCTAATCATCCTCAGGTAAGTGTGTGGAAAAAAGGAAGATTAAATACTCAAAGTCAATGTCATTAAAATGGAAAATGTTTTTATGAGAAAGCGCAGTCCCAAGATATTTTTCTGTCTCATGACTTGCTCTCTACACACAATAAGATTTCATGAGCCAGTTATCTGTGGGTTTTATCTATTCCTCTTGGGTGTGCCCACAATCTTTATTACCTTGGCTGTAATGAAACATAGTGTACCTCCTGAGTATGGTAATGCTGCAGAAATTGCTCTTTAGTTTAAATACAGTACTTAGGTACACAGCTAAAAGATGAGTGTGTAATCTAATATATAAAACACTTGGCAAGGCACTGTTAGAAGGGGACAGAAATAAAGTTTGAGTGGCTAACAGCCGTGGGCAAACTACGGCCCGCAGGCCGGATCCGGCTGTTCTATCCGGTTCTCTTGCTCTCCCCTCTGCTCCTTTACTTTGAATTTATATTAGTTCACACAAACACTCCATCCATGCTTTTGTTCCACCCCTCCGGTCCAGTTTAAGAACCCATTGTGGCCCTCGAGTCAAAAAGTTTGCCCACCCCTGGGCTAGGAGGATGCAAAGCCCTGCTAACCATCTTCCCTTTGACTGCATTCCCTGTATCAGCTGCTCAGGCCTGGTGACTCAAACTTCTCCCGTGTTCAAGTTGTGAAATGTGAAAACCATTGTTCTTATTTAATATCACATAAATTATCTGTTTCTAATCTTAGTATGCCTTAGCTATATTTATATAAAGAACTATATAGTAAAAGAACTCACTACCATCTAAAAAGGTATCGTTCCTAATTTTAATATTTGATTGGTTAGAAAATGCTTGGGAGAGAGTTTCAACTTGTACCCATCCATGTAATTTTTTTTTGTCATACTTATTCCATGCTCTTGAGCAATTGTAGAAGTAACCTAATAATGATGCTCCTTGACATTGTTTTAAATATTTGAAATTATTCGCTATTTTCTCTCTTTGGAAACCCATTTTCCTCTTTCATTAAAAATGTTTTTCATTCTCTGTTTCTGAATAGAATTTGGAAGTGCAATCATTTTGGTTTTGCTTTGTTTCTGCGCCTATTTTATTAAAGATCTCAATCTGGGTGTTATTAATCATAGTTGGTAAACTGACTGGGGTTTTGCTATACTTTTGGTTAATTCAGTACATGCCATGTGTCAAAAAAAAAAACATGGGACACATATATACTCCTTATATGTGGTAACAAGAATGTATCTTTCTCACATTTGAACCAAGTATCATAAGACAACTTAATGCTAAAGTAGTAATGTAGTTAAGGAATGTTGCCTAATCTAGTTTGAAATTATGGCAATAAAATTGGCATATTCTTCCCAATACTTTCATCAAAAAGTTGCCACTTTTTCCTTAGGGTTTAAAACAGTGGTCGGCAAACTGCGGTTCGAGAGCCACATGCGGCTTGGGAGCCGCAGTTTGCCGCTCTGTTGACTAATGAGTTTGCAGACCACTGGTTTAAAATATCTCTTTAATCATTTGTATGAATTTTTTGGGAAAGAATATACTTCGTTCTGTACCATACCTTCTGTCTTTTTAAAATACAAAATTGAGATCCAGAGACAGAGAAGCATCGATCAGACCATCAAACCTCAGAGGAAAGGAAACGGAGGGTGGGTGAAAGGGGGAGAGATCAACCAAAGGACTTGTATTGCATACATATAAGCCTAACCAATGGACACAGACAACAGGGGGGTGAGGGCATGAGTGGGGGAAGTGGGGAGGGTCAATGGGGGGTTAAGGACACATGTGTAATACTTAACCAATAAAGGAAAAAAAAATACAGAATTGAAGTAATTCAACAGAATAAATAAGAACTTTGTTTATAACACACCCAAAGACTCTGTTCTTTCTTCTCTCTGAAAAATCAAGGATGTAATTTATGTGCTAAACAACATGATTGATCCTTTCTTACTGTGGTCTTGTCTGAGTTAATAAATCAGAACGCAGCTACCACCTCCAAATGTTCAATTCTGACCCTACAATTAGCTTTCCACTGACTCTGGTTCCTGATTAGCAGCACAAACCTCTACTTTGGAGTTATCCCATAATCAGTCAGACAATGCAGTGTTATGTGCTAAAATCTCCTGGCTGGAAGAACATTTGCTAACCACGGATCTGTCACATCCCCTGGATGGATCTCGTGCTCTTGTTTAGATAAGAAGATCATCAGCCCTACTTCGCATGACATTGACTCTCATGTGGTATCTGAAATTTTTGCAGAAAAATTAAAAGTTTTTTAAGCTTTTCTTCAATGGTACCAGGTCAAATCCTACATGCAAAATGTTTGATGGTTTTTCTTTATTATGAATAAAATTTCCCAAATATTACACAATTCTGAAGGTGTTACACTAACAGACCATATGCATGAAATTTGTTTTTATTATGGAAAAAAAAAACACAGAAAAACAGGACTCAAGCAGATCTCTCTAGGGAAAGCTGATAAAAATATTATTCTTTGCTTTTTATTGATAAGTTTGTGTTATTATATTTATTCAATTATCTGTAAATTTAAAAAATAGTTTTTCAACTGAGTATATCAATATTTGTGTTATTTTTTAATTTAATTTTACCTAATATGCATTTATAAAACATTGAAATAATAATAATCTTCATATTTTTCAAAGTTTTGGCAATACATATGAAACAGGTGCAAAAATTATATATATATATATATATATATATATATATATATATATGAATTCAAAAGACCAGTATGTTATTGATAATCAGGGTGAGGGATATCAGGCATATTTTATGACCCACCACTCTGACAATATTAAAAAATATCAGGACTAATAAGTGTCTCAAGTTTAAAGGTTATAAGATCATATGACAGGTGGTTAACATAGTATTAAAACAATTTAATCTGAGTCCTTATCTGATTATTTTTGTGATTTTTTAATATTCTAAGATAATATTCAATATAATTTTTTTGGCTAATAGCTTTTTGAATGAGAAAGCAAGGAAATTCAGTGGGAAAAAATTCACTTAATTGATACTGGATATATATGGAATAACAACAACAAATAAACTTTTATTACTATCTCATACCACATGAAATTCTTTATAAAGTTAAACATACTATATTATCTTAACTGTGAGATAATATCCCTAATGAACATAGGTGCAAAAATCCTCAATGAAATAAGAGCAAACTGAATTTGACAGCATATTAAAAGGTTATTCAACATCACATGAGAGATGATCATGTGAGATAACCATGTGTGATACAAAGATGGTTCAACAAATTAATCAATGTGATAGACCACCTTAACAAAATGAAAGATGAAAACTTTTAAATTATTAACTGTGTATTAGTTAGCATTCTGTTTCAATCTCGCTGGGGGAAAAAAATCCAAGAGTAGATTAAACAAGACAAACATTTATTTTTCTCTATGTAAACCTAGTGAATTCAAGCTTGTCATGATTTCCCATACTGTGCAGGAACTCAAGATTCTTTTATCTTCTATTTTTTGTTGTTGTTAATCCTTACCCTAGTATATTTTTCCATTGATTTTTAGGGTGAGTGGAAGAGAGAGGGAAAGGCAGAGAGGAACATTGATGTGAGAGAAACACATTGATTGGTTGCCTCCTGCCAGAGCCCCAACCAGGGCCCAGACTGGGGAATAGCCTGCAATGTGCCCTTGACCAGAATTGAACCCAGGACCCTTTGTTCCTCAAGCCTGTATGCTGTCTGAGGAGCCAAATTGGCTAGAGCTTCTTCTATCTTCTTGATCCACCATTTTTAAGATGTCTTCCACTTTGTGGTTCAAGAAGAGAGCTGCTCTTGCTTGTGTCCTTTGTCCATCATATTTATTTTTTGTTCCACAGGGAGAAGGAGAAGTCAAAGCACACCTGTTCCTTTCAGAGACATTTCCAGTCACATACATACAGCTTCTCTCCTTACATGTATTTGGCCCGAATTAAATGGCCTGCAAGGGGTGCTTAAAGCAGAAACTTTACTCCAGGTCCCTATTAGCTTAGTTAAAAATGTGGTAGTTATTATAATAGTAAAAGAGAATAAATACTAACAACCAGCAATCATTGGTACCAAAAATTATTATGGCCAAGTATTCCTTTTTGTAGGCATTGAAGGGATCCTCCTGAGTCTTGCACACAAGAAAAATAGAAAAGACCTGAGCAATGTCAGGCATAGTCTGGCATGGCCATATAGGAATAAGAGGGACCAGAGCCATTTTCACAGAGAGCACAAGGAGACCTACCAAGAAGAGCACCATTTTGATGCGACCCCATCACAAATGAGTTGATAGACTTTAAGGAGATGCCCTTCAACAAAGATTAAAACTTACATCTGCGGCCTCTAGGAAGGTGGTTGCTAGTAAGAGCTATTCCAGGAGAATCATCAATAGCATCAAGCAAAAAGAAAAAAAAATCTGATTGAATAAGTCCAGAGTAGGGGAAAAAATGGATTTGGAACTCTTCCTGTGCACAAAACTGTTCTAGAATCTGAGGTTATTGTAATGAATACAAAGTGCCTGTTCTTATGCAGCGTAGATTCCGTTGGGCCATCCTGTCTGAAGTAGAAATGATACCGAGGTCATTTATGTTGGTCATTACTTAATGTACAAGCTTGCACCACATATCTGGTGACTGGTCATCCATGTTGTGAGCATTTCCAGCGAGGAGAACTCCCTACCTCTTAGGTAGTTTAAGGGACTTTTTTTTTATTTTACCTATCTTTAAAAATTACAATTTCCTTTGGTACTAGTCCAAATCCAATCTGAGAAAGGTCTTCTTATTGTTAAGCAGAAACATACTCTAACTTACACCTTACTTTTATACTACAGATTGGAGCTATATATTCTAATGAATCTTTCCTGAGACTGTCTATCATATATTTGAAAATATCTTTGACATCACAAATTGTGGGGCCTTGTAGAAATTGTAAATGTCGCACTGTCTAGTCAACAGACTAGACAGAATGGACAATGTGTTAATTGTTTACTAGCTGCATCTTTTTTAGCGGCCTTCTCTAATCCATGGGATGTCCCTCATCGTTCCTATTTCACATCTGTCTGCCTATAGTTTCTTCTAGTATTTACTTCTGCCCCCTGGGATAATATAAAACAAGTCTACTTTTCACTTCATCTCCCCCAGTGGCAGCTTTTCAAATATTGACAGTCAATTCTCAAGGCCTCTGAGTCTTCACTGTCTAAGTTATATATTCTCAGTTCTACAAAATGTTCCTTAGTGCCACAATGAGTCTCTTCAGCATCTTTGTTCTCTACTGAAAACACAAAAATGATTGAAGGCCTTTATAAAGTGTCATGTCCTGAACTAAATACAGTATACCCAATACAGTCCAATAAGTGCAGAGCAGCATAGAATAAATAATTCATTCTGTAGTACTTTAAAGGAATTTATGCATTTCTTCTCTCACTGACATGCATTGGTGTGCTTACACTCAAAAGGCTGTACATGTACACATACTAATGTCATACTTACTTCTCCTAATCTGTTTTAGGACATTCCTTAGTATTAAAATGTTATATGCTTTTATTATTTAAATTTATTTTTCTGTCTTATATTGTTTTTATGATAAAAAATAAGCTAGAAACTTTTAAAAATATTCAAATGCTAGTACAATTTAAAGTAGTGTTTTCATATATTGCTGGTATTAATAAACATTCAAGAGACTTCTTAACAATGAAGGCCATCGTGGGCATAAAACTATTAGTTGACCCCGTAGTGAATATTTTGGGATTTTAAGCTAAGAAAATACTTCTAAGAGTAGGGACATCTACAGATTGAAATTTTTGAAACATCCTAAAAGTCTGATGATACATATTTTGGATAAGGCCATTATTTTCTACTTTTTTTTTTTTTAAATCCTCACCTGAGGATATTTTTCCATTGGTTTTTAGAGAGAGTGGAAGTGGGAGGGAAAGACAGAAAAATATCGATGTGAGAGAAACACATCTATTGGTTGCCTCCTGAACGAGCCCTGACCAGGACCAGGGCCAGGGAGGAGCTTACAACCGAGGTACATGCCCTTGATCCTTCAGTCCACAGGCCAGTGCTCTATCCACTGAGCCAAACGGACTAGGACTCTCTTGTTTTTTGTTGACAGCCATTCCAACAGGTATAAGGTTATATCTCATTATAGATTTTATATTAACCTTTTAATGTGGCAATTCATGCTTTGCCCTCTTCATAGAATATGCCCGTATTTCATAAGCTGAACCCCAATTTATGAGGGTAAAGTATGTGTCTACTTATTAAAGCAACAAAGTTTGCATTTAACAAAAGTTTTTTGTATTCAATGTATATATTTTAATTGAAAGAAAGTATATACATCATGACTATTATATTTGCTTTTATAAAATGGTAAATTCCATATCCTTATTAACATAGCCCATAGTTCATTTTCCAAACCCCTGGTTTATATTCCATAAGTTTCAGAGACAATTTTTATGGTGCTATATAAATAAATTACACTAACACATTTTTTTTGTTAGAAATTGCTTGTCTTTTTTATTCTAACATATGAATGCCTACCCAGTTCTTTACTAACTTGTTTGAGGAGCAGAATGCTATGCTAGTGGAAATAATCCCAGAAGACTAGAAGACTAGGAGAGATCTTTGAAGAAAATATCGGATTTTGAAAACTGTAAATACAATAACAAAAGCACCTTCATTTTTTTCTGTAAATACAATAACAAAAGCACCTTCATTTTTTTTTTCCTTTACAAAAAAAAGGAATAATGTTTTACTCATCTATAAAGCTACTGGCAATCACTATCCATCCCAATTCATTAAATATCCTGGGTCCCATGCACTGAAAAGTGAATGTCAAGTGTTCATTTCGTGTGATCCAGAGAAAACAATGTCATAAAATAACTACTAATCATAGCATGGATTCCTCAAATGTATTTCTCATCTTAAAGAAGTTTTCTGTTCAATAAGCATATACTTGTCCACCACCCACAGCACATACATATTCACACCCTCCTGAGTGTTCTCACCTAAACACATTATGAAGAAGGCAGAAAACTACTGTTCTCATTTTTATTTGGTTTTTGGAAGAGTCATTCCTCAGGGTGTGGGTGTTATACACAGGTTGTGCACCCCCAATGGCTATATATACTTTCAGTGTTCAAGTTTTATTGTGTCCTGAGTTTATTTTTTTTAATCCATCTTAAATTGTGGGACCATTCTCTAATGGAAAGCAATAGAATACAATTGATTTGTTCAATAAACATTGTAAGTGTAAACAGATCACAGTAGCAATGTTGGTATGTATAACTCAGTCTATTATTCTGTAATGCTGCTATCAGGAGCTTATTTCTGTGGCCAGAAATTTTGGGGGAAGTATATAAACTGTACAATGACTATATTTTTGACAATGAATGATTAAATGAAACATGTGCTTTGATAACTTTGGCTTTTCAGGGGATGATGAATTTAGAAGAACCAACCCTAATGCAGAGTGATTTTTAAATACCATTATTGCCAGAGATATGCATGAGTGGGAAGCACCTAGACTATTATAATTGATGAACCTTGTTCAGAAATAGCTCCAAACATAACATGAGAAAGTTGATGGGTTTACTGTAATTGGGAGCGAGGTGTATTTAAATGATCCAGTGGCAATGAGTCTAATTCTTTTTGATTGTCTCAGCAAGTCAGGTAGACCTTTTATGGGTCACATTGATTCCAAATTACATAATCTAACCTGAGTTCCTGCATGGAATGCTACCTAAAGTTTTTATTCCTTCTAATATTGTTGCTCTCATGACATTCTCTAATGCTAGTCTCACAAAATGAATTGTGTAACTCTGTTATACAATTAACAGAAACTTTCTGTTACTAATGACAATTGGGGTCTTGCTGGATGCACCTATTGTGTCTTTTTTCTAGTCTTTCTCTTTCCATATTCATCCCTTTGTCATAACACTAAACTGCACCTTGATGCCTAATCAACCTTGGTGGCGTTGTTTACCTGCACTGCCATCTGGGGCTAGTCACTTTGCTCTATAAAACCTCATTCCAGCATCTGAACTCCTCGCCACCTCCTATTCCCTTAACTGGCTCTGATCATACTCTAATGGATAACTATCCTTCCAGGGTCCATTTTTCATTTTTAAATCAGGTACAAGAGGAGGAATAAGAAATAAAAGATTCATAGCTGTGAATACTGCAGATGCTAGAAAGGACTAGAATGAGTAGGTGATTCTAGTTGTCCCATTGTCAGTACAAAAGTATTATTTACAATTTCTCAATTTTTTGAAGAATGTGATGAATGGTAAGTGTTTGTGCTGAGGTATGTTTATAATATTAACTATGTTCATCAATTCCCTCCTGTTAGTAAAATGTTTTAAAATTTAGTAATAAGGGATAACAGTAAGAATATGAGTGATTTAGTAATATGTTTCTTTTGCCCAACTTCATATCCAAACTAATATTGGGGCATCTATAATAATGAAAGTGTAATATGCTAATTAGACTGGACATCATTCCGGATGTCCTTCTGGACTAAGCTGGGGCCAGAGGGAAGCCCGGGTCCCAAGTGACAGAGGAAAGCTAGTGCCGGTAGACAGGGGAAGGAAGGCCTATACTCTTGCACAAATTCGTGCATCGGGCCTCTAGTCAGAATATATTGTTAAAATAATAAAAGCATTGCACCCTTCAAACTTGTGATGAAGTCAATAAATATGTTAGCAGAATTTGTGAGCCATAAGTGCTCATAATAATATATTTGAAAAAGATTACATAGTCAATTTCAAAGTAATCAACTTAATCTTCTATTGATTAGAAAAAACAGAATATTTACTAGTAAAACTTAAGCTAATCTTGGAGGAAAATCAATAAACCAATTTATATTTAATTTCACAAATAAAATTAATTGATAATAATAGGTATAAGATCATCTCTATGACCTCACTACATGACAACAGTTTTATCTAGAAATGAATATGTGTTCCTTTCCATTCATACATACTTCCCAGAAGTGTCTATATTTCCTAGAATGTACATTAGTACATTAGAACTCTCAAGTATACCAACAGTGACCTTTCAACATTGTAAATTTTGATCCAGCTTTACTTTTGCAAGTTTCTGGGCAAATAATTTGTCCCAAATAATTATTTCATCTGATACAATGTTGTTCTGAAATAAGATGAGAAAGTCTAAATTAAAATGAAAAGAGAAGAAAACAGTGATGGAATTGTCTAGTATGCCAGTCCTCAACTAATAGAAAATGCATTGAAAAACGATCCAGGAAGATACATGGTCAGCATATAAAGAAAAATATTGTCAGAGGGGAGGGAGATAGAGGGCTGGGTGAAAAAGGTGAAGGGGTTGAGAAGTACAAATCGGTAGTTACAGAACAATCACAGGGATGTAGATCACAGCACAAGGAATATAGTCAATAAGATCGTGATAACTATGTCTGGGGCCAGGTGCGTACTTGAAGCAGCAGAGAGATCACTCTGCAAAGTACATGATGTCCTAACCACTTTGCTGAAACTAATACGGATTAATATTGAATGTAAACTATAACTGAAACATAAAAATAATAAATTTTAAAAATACATTCCCCCTGATTTAGACGGAATATTTGTGTCCTCCAAAAATATGTAGGTTGAAACTTAACCTCCAAAATAATGGTATTGGGAGTTGGGGCGCCTGGAAAGTAAGAGATTAGGTTTAGATGAGGTCATGAGGGTGGAGGCCCTATGATAGTGCCTTATGAGATGAACAGATTGAAGCTCTCTTCTTCTCTGTTTTGTGATAACACAGCAAGTAGACGTCCATTTGCAAATCAGGAAGAGGGTTCACACATGTCATTGAATCTGTCAGCACCTTGATCTTGGACTTACCAGCTTCCAGAACTGTGAGAAATAAATATCTGTTATTTAATCCACCCAAGTCTATGGTATAGCAACACCAGTTGACTAACACACTCTCCCTCTGGTACATAAAAGTGTACTATTATGATTACTTACACTAAATTTTAGAATGGGCTGTGACACAGTAGTAATTAATTGATACAGTAGTATTTAAATGATAAACAACAGGTGAGGGTAGTTTTTTTTTTGATGAGAAGAAGATAATTATTCAAATGCCTGGATCTTAAGTTTGAAATTTTATGAGACATTAAAATGGTTATGCCTTGTGAATAGTTTGGTATAAGTTCTGATAGAAAGGTCTGTGGTTGAAAAATACATTCGAGAGCTATCTGTACGTAGAAACTAATTGAAGCCCTGGGAGGAGAACACAATTTCCTAGGGATAAAATGTACCATGAGAAGGGAATCATGAAAATAAAAGTGCAGAACAACTTGGAAACTATGCTGTGTATTCCCTATATATTTTAGAAAGCAGACTTACCTGAAGGAACTGTGTTTCCATGGAAATACTCATATACCTCAAATCTTTATTCAAATGAAGAAAGAAAACCAGAGACCCAATAGAATATTCTTCAGAAAAAGTCATATCAATGTCAAATGTATAATATACTTTTCAGCTAATGCTAATGTTGCTAATTTCTGCTCTCAAAAATAATAAAACATTGTTATTGAAAAAAAAGGTAACTGCAAATTTTTCAAGGGAAGGAAATCAAGAGCTTTTATTTTAGCTTTGAATATTTTTTAATTTCTCTCTGATACTCTTGACCTCTTTTAGCAATCAAATTCACTCACTGATGATTAATTTAATCAAAAGAAAACCATGATCTCTGCTTTAATATTTGTTAAGCACACTTTCACGCTGCTTCTGTGTGAGCTGGAAACCTTAAAGGTGACTCTTTTGCTGAAATTTACCTTTAAAAATTAAAAAAAAATCTATTAAATGTGGTTTTTCACAGCAAAAAATAAGGAAGTATTTTTAATTAAAGTCAAATATTCTTAATAACAGAAGTCTAAAAAATATGTATTATGGAAAGGTGGAATATAAACAAAGTATATGTATTTCATTTATTTATGTAGAAATTTAAGATTTACAGAAAATAGGCTATATAGATGAATAAATTATTATCCTAGCTAATAAAAGAGTAATATGCAAATTGACCATCACACCAAGACACAAGATGGCCACCCCCAGATGGCCAAAGATGGCTGCCCCCATGTGGACACAAGATGGCCACCACAAGATGGCTGGCTGGGAGGGCAGTTGTGGGCAGTTGGGGGTGACCAGGCCAGCAGAGGAGGGCAGTTGGGGGAGACCAGGCCAGCAAGGGAGGGCATTTGGGGGGGACCCAGGCCTGCAGGAGAGGGCAGTTGTGGGAGATCAGGCCAGCAGGGGGGGCAGTTAGTGGTGACCGGGTCAGCAGAGGAGGGCTATTGGGAAAGACCAGGCCAGCAGGGAAGGGCAGTTGTGGGTGGACCAGGCCTGCAGGGGAGGACAGCTGGGGGGGCACCCAGGCCTGCAGGGGAGGGCAGTTAGGGGTGACCAGGCCTGCAGGGGATGGCAGTTAGGGACAATTGGGCTAGCCGGGGAGCAGTTAGGCATTGATCAGGCTGGCAGGGGATGGCAGTTAGGCATTGATCAGGCTGGCAGGGGAGTGGTTAGGGGGTGATCAGGCTGGCAGGCAGAAGCGGTTAGGGGCAATCAGGCAGAGGCAGGTGAGCAGTAGGGAGCCAGCAGTCTTGGATTGTGAGAGGGATGTCTGACCGTCCATTTAGGCCCGATCCCCTAACTGCCCTTCCCTGCCGGCCTGTCAGACATCCCTCCAGGTGTCCCAGATTGGAGAGGGTGCAGGCTGGGCTGAGGGACACTCCTCCCCACCCCGAGCGTGAATTCCATGCACCAGGCCTCTAGTCTATATATATAAAAGGCTAATTTGTAAAGTGTCACCTTGGGAGTTCAACTGGTAGACCGGGAGTTTGATTGCTTGATATGGCGTGTGCTGACCACCAGGGGGTGGTGTGGAATGAAGGAAGGCCCCGGCTGGCAGCTGGAAGGCCCCTATTTGGCCCTGATTGCCGGCCACACCTAGGGACCCCTACCCATGCACTAATTTCATGCACCATGCCTCTAGTCTTTATATAACTTCAATAGGTCTACAATAATATGGAATTCACCTTAAATACAAAAGAGAGTAAATATAAAGCAAACAATTTTGTGTCAATTACATAAAAGTAAAATTCCTAAACCCAGGAATACTATAAAATTATTTTTAGAATGATGTGTGGTATAAATTAAAAGTAATAATTAAATAAGTTAATCGATTCAAAATACTAGTTCTATTGAGTAGTTCTTGGTGTCAGACAGAGCATGAGCTAAGAGCCTATTTGTTTTCTTCCTAACTCTTCTCTGAGGCACATAGTTTTCTTTGGCATAATTTTTGTATATCCAGATTTTAAACTTGGTTTAAATTTAACTCTGCCAAGATTACAAAACACAACAGGCTTCACCTGAATTTCAATCAATTGTGCTGTCTCATGCCTGGCAATGCTTCTGGCTTTAATTCTGAAAGCCCTGCTTTTCATAAATCTACCTATCAGAGCCCCACTCACTCTTCAATATTCAACTCCAATGATTCCTCCTTTATGAAATTTTGGTTAATTATATTATACTAGACGCCTGGTGCACAACATTTGTGCACTGGGGTGGGGGGCATCCCTCAGCCCAACCTGTGCCCTTTTGCAGTCCAGGAGACCTTGGGGAATGTCCGACTGATAGCTTAGGCCCATTCCTCATGGGAGCAGGCCTAAGCCGTCAGTCGGACATCCTTAGCACTGCCATGAGGCAGGTCACTGAGCTTGCCAGCCATCAGCTCTGCTTGTGGCTGAGAGGTGCTCCCTCTATGGGAGCACACTGACCACTAGGGAGCAGCTCCTGCTTTGAACATATGCCCCCTGGTGGTCAGTGCACGTCATATTGACTGGTCATTCCACCATTCGGTCCTTTTATTATATAGCACTAAACTTTGTTTATTCACCAAAGACTGATAGGGAGACTTCTTTGGATAAATGATTGGACACATTTCTTGATGTAAAGTTGAATTCAAATCTGTAGAAATAACACTCTAGGATCATATCAAGGCCCTGCTATAATGAAGCAATTGTGTGAGGCACAGAGAAGAGAAAAACTAACTTCTAGGTCTTGAGTCAGTTGTTATGATGGTATTCACAAAAGAAATGGAAAACTAATGAACTTATTAAATATGTATGAGTTTTTTTATGAAGTTAAATTATACATTGTGATTAAGGGTGTTTAAGTTTAGGAAACACATTGTACAAATATACTGTCTATTAACATTCTCAGAACCATTTTTGATTTATTCTAAATTCTTCCCTTTGTTCCAGGGACTAAAAGTGTTGGCCTGCAGACTAAAGTGTCCCAGGTTTGATTCCGGTCAAGGGCACATGCCCCAGTGGGTTGTGGGCTCAAACCCCAGTAGGGGCATGCAGGAGCTGATCAGTGATTCTCTCTCATTATTGATGTTTCTATCTCTCCCTTTCTCTCTGAAATTAGTAAAAATGTATCATTTTTAAAAAGTATGTTGAATACTTTCTAGTTCTATCAGCTAAACTTTAATCATACCGGCCAAGAGACATATAAAACAGTAGTGTGCTCTTGTAACTGTAAGAAGTTTCTTTTGAAGAAGCCAAAAGCTTTTCAAGAATGATGACAATAACTAAGTCCTGGATAAAATGTGTTAAGAGTCTAGATATTGAGAATTTATCTGACTTAGAAATAAATGGTCTTCCATTGTAACCTGAAACTTGTGGGAAACTTCTGAAAAACTTCATTACAATAGGACAGGATTTATCTAGGTTAAGAGAGATGAGTTTGGAAAATGAGTTAGTTGTTCACCAGTATTTTACTGATAATAAATTCTATAAGGACCGAGAAAACTTCTTAAGTGCATACATATCAATATAAAGGCATCGTTTGTTTTATTGCACTTCACTTTATTGTGTTTTGCAGACATTGTGGTTTTTACAGATTGAAGATTTGCCACAACTGCCCTCTTCTCCAGTCTTCTGAATTATGTTTAAGGATTCCCCAGAAGTGTGAACAATATAGCATTAAAATTATTCCTAAGCCTTTTTGTATTAAGATCTTAAATTCTTTTTAGACTTTTGAATTATGGGGCATTAAAGAATTTTGTTTACTTGTTAATTTTTGAGAAATATGAATTACCAAAATTGTTTTTCTGTTTGACAGGTAATCAATATGTGGTGCTCAGACTTTTCCCTCTGTCTGATTTTGAATTCTTTCATGAATAGCTGGTACTTGAAATAGAATGCTTACATCATACCAGCATCATCCAGTTCTTTCAGATCTCAGTCAGTTCTTTGAATTATTGGAAGGAGTATTTATTTTCCCAAAAAACATCTCTCAAAAGATAAAGAAGAAGAATTTCAAGCCCTCAGTAAAATGACTGAACAGAAGCAGGTGGTTATAATCCCTGTGTGGAAGTGTTAAACTTGCCACAGAATAAAGACAGGATTTGACTCATGGCAATAGAGTCATAGAAATAGAAGCTTCCATTGATATAGAGGTGATTTGGATCAAGCGAACATAACAGACACCGTATCTAATGCAGTCCCACATATTGTAGACCCTAAATTTTGACACATAGACTGCTATTCGGGGATGCCAGTTCATTAATTGAATAAGATTGAGCTGCTTTTATCACATTATCTATACTAATTATGGCAATAACCCTTGTTGAAACAGATAAAACATAAATTCACACTCACTTAATACAATATCTTGTTCTCATAGTGTGAAAACAGGTGGAGCATGGTCAGTGAATGAATGGCTGTCCTGTAAGAGGTGATTGATAGCATCAAGGAACTTCTATTTGCTGGTCTCTCCATCTTCAAAATGTGGCTCCATGTTCATCAAGCTGCTTTGCATCAAGACCCAGAAAGGGAAAGAGCAAAGTACCAGATTTTGGACATAAGCCCACATCATTTTGCTAGCGCTCAGAGACAAATGGCTAAAGTTAACTTCAAAAGCAACTAGGCAATTTAGTCCAGCTAAGTACCCCAAAAGAAAGGAAAATGGTGAGGAGTTATTTATTCTGAGCCACAATAATTTCAACTGAATAAAAGTGTTGAAAAGGGAGAAAGAAAACTTACTGAACCCACACTCTTGGGAGGGCTATTTTCCTCCATAAAATATTTAGAAATAATTAGTTATATGAATTATTGGATTAATGACATTAGATACATTTCATAAGATTAAGTAAAAAGGGCCATTATAATTTGAGTAGTGAGAATTTTAGGCAAGCGGCCAGCTAGCCAGTCAGTTAATTCAACATTTAACATTGAGTGTTTGGTTACCTGATGAGTAACCTCTGAGGAAATGCTTCTTTGAAGCATTAGCACTTTACATAAAAACATGTATGTGAGGGAGGAATGGGGGCAGGGGGAATGGAGACTATGGGAGTTTGCAGCAGATATAAAGAAATAAGGAAATGGCAGGGGAGGTGGGGGGGTTAGAGATCAACCAAAGAACTTGTATGCATGCATAATAGCATAACCAATGGACACAGACACTGGGGCAGTGGGGGCTTGCCCTGGAGGTAGGAATTGCTGGCGGGGCGGGGAGGGGGCCGGGAAGAATTAATCGGGGGAAAAAGGAGACATATGTAAAACTTTAGACAATAAAAAAAAAAGAAATAAGGGAATACACTAAGTTCAAAATATTGATCTGAATTTATTTTTGAATGTTTATAAAATATTTTAAAATATGAAATTATATAATTTTTTATTTCATGCATATTTATGACTGAAAATTTTGAATTATTTCTCTAATGATAGAGAGAAAGCATGGATTTGAGATTTGAGGGTAAGTATTGTTGCTTCATAACCTTGGCTAATGAAATGTGAGAGTAAATAGTAAAGCTGGAGAAATATATAAAACTGATATTATAGGCAGAATGCTCCCTCCCACCCATGAAGATGCCTCGTGGAACCTGTGAAAATGTTATGTGTCATGGCAGAAAGAGCTTTGCAGATATAATTAAGGGTACAGACCCTCAAATGGGGAAATTATCCTGGATTTTCTGTTTGGGCCCAATCTATTTACATGAGCCCTTAAAAGCCAATGATCGCCTCCACTTGGAGTTTAGAAAAATTGTGGCAGCAGGAAATCAGATAAATTCACAGACTGACTCCACCCATCTTTGCCACATGGAAAACACTAGAAGGAATTGGGGCACTCTTTATGAACAAAGACGGTCCTCCTGTTGTCAGCCAGCAAGAAAATGGGGACCATGCAAAAAGAAAAAAATGCAGGAAACTGAATTCAGCCAACAAATAAAATAAGTGTGATAGCAAACTCATCCCTAGAGTCTCCAGAACATAATGTAGCCCTGCTTGTACCTTGATTTCCACCTTGTGAAACTCTGCATAAACACCAAGCTGAGCCACAGTATACCTGGGTTTTTGACTTGCAGAACTGTCATATAATAAAGTTGTGTTGTTTTCATACACATAGTTTGTGGTAATTTGTTGTGGCAGCAAGAAAAAAGAATTCAATTATGAAATTTTAAACAAGTAAGACAGAGTGAGGAAGATGGGTCTTATCTCAGTTGTCTGAAAGGATGACTAATGTAGAAGACCACATACAGAAGCTGGAAAATCTTTTCATATGGTTCAGAAAAAAAGTTAGGTGGGTATTTATAAAAACATAGTAATATAACTTCAAATACATTTATTTAGAGATAAGAATATTGTTTTTATTTTTATATGGTTTATTATTTTTTAATTGCAGAATGGATATTGTGTCAGGAAGCATGAAAACAACATTAATCTCATTGTGCATCTCCATCAGAGCTCTGGGGTGAACAGGTGCATTGTCAATGAACAGTAATATTTTAAAAGGAATCTTTTTTTTTTTTTCCTGAGCTATCGGTCTCAGCATTGTACTTAATATATTTAGTAAATGCTGTCATATAGGCTTTGCTTTTACATCTATAGAGCACAGGCAGAGCAGATTTAGCATAATTCTAAGGGGCCTATGGTTTTCTAAATGGTAAATGAGCACTGGCTTCAACTTAAAGTCACCAGCTGCATTAGCCCCTAACAAGAGAGTCAGCCTATCCTTTGAAGCTTTGAAGCCAGGCTCTGGTTTTCTTCTCTAGCTATGAAAGGCCCAGATGACATCTTCTTCCAATATAAGGCTGTTTCACCTTCACTGAAATGCTGTTGTTCAGTGTAGCCCCCTTCATTCATTATCTTAGCCAGATCTCCTGGTTAACTTGCTGCAGCTTCTATATTAGCACTTACTCTCTCATCTTGCACTTTTATGTTATGGAGACAGTTTTTCTTAAACCACATGAGTCAACCTCAGAGCTTCAAACTTTTATTCTGCAGCTTTCTCACCCCTTTCAGTCTTCATAGAATTGAAGAGAGGTAGGGCCTTATTCTGGATTCTGGTTTGATTTAAATAAATGTTGTGGCTGGCCATTGTATGGTTATTAATTGCCCTTTGAAATTAATTTTAATATTGTCATGTTTCAGGAAATAGGGAGCCCCAAAGAGTGAAAAAGAGATGAGGAGATGGCCAGTTGGTAGAGCAGTCAGGCACACACATTTATTGTTAACCATCTTATGGGCATAGTTCATGATGTCCCCAAATAATTATATAGCATCATCAAAGGTCATGGATTACAGATTATCATAGCAAATATAATAATAACAATAATAGAAATTTTGCAATATTGTGAGAATTACCAAAATGTGACAAGAGACATGGAGTGAGCAAGTGCTATTGGAAAACTGGCACCCAAAGATTGGCTTGACACAAGTTGGCCACAGCCTTCAATTTGTAAGAGACACGATACCTGTCTGTGAAGCACCATAAAGTGGAGAGTAGCCAAGCAAGCCGTGCCTGTAAATTGTCCTTTCTTGTTTGAGGATTCTGGTACAACGTTGAGACTCTCCCTTTTTCCTGTTAATCATACAGTAACAAAGAACAAGAAAAAAAAAGTGTTATGACACCAGAAGTGATTTCAAATTTCAAATGCCATATTTAAGAGGAAAGAAAGAAAGCAGAAATTAAAAACAAACAGCTCTTTGTGAGATGAAGCCTAGAAGATGTCAGAGCTTGTCCTCAGAAATATCTTAAAATACATACTTCTGGGCAGTCACAAGCGCAGTCTGAGATAATAAAATTCAAAGCCTTGTGTGGAGCAGTAAAATGGGAACATGCATTGATCCCAGAAGCTTCCTAGTCTCCTTGTTTCTGAACAGCAAAGGGGCATACCTTAGTGAAGATTCACCCAAGCAAGTCATAATTCTCAGGAGCTGTCTGTCTCTGTGGCAATAAAGCCAAATGAGACTTCACGTAGCAAATACTCTCCAGTTGAATATTTCTCTTAGGTGGAGAAAAGTTATGTCCAATTGAACTTACGTACAATTCCTTATGAGAAAAACTCATATTTCAAAAATAAAGATGAAAACATTCTGCATATGTAAATGTCACACATATATAAACAAGTATGAAGTAGGACAAACCAATTACAAGCAACTGATATGCTTCAGAAAAAATATGAGATATATGTGAGTAAATGTATGTGTATATATATATATATACATCTATTTATATTTATCTCTTTATCAATCTACCTATAAATCTAACTATTCATCCCTAATGCAGATAAAATTTTGAACCAAAATGTCTGTGAGCTGAAATGACAACAATGGTATGGATCAATTGTATATCTGTAATTTTAGATAGAGACAAGTTGTAACAATGTGGAAGCAGGTTGATGCTACCATGATAAATCTACCCTTCAGTAAATGGACTTCATTTCAGTGTTATCTGTAATTGTAACTTTATTATTTAAAGATGCTCTTTAATTCTGACTGATGATTTAAGAGAATAACTATATTTTTATTATATTTCTTCTTTGAATTAAAGGAGCTCCATAAATTCCTCTAATATAAGCAAAGACATTTTAAAAATGCTTGATATCAAATCTACAGACATTTGCTTACCCTTGCCTATATTCTTTCATTACTGATTTATTTAACATCTTGACATAATGGGGAAATTCAGAAATACAAATGATAAAACTATAAATTTGAGATCACTGCTATAAAGTTTTTTCAAAAACCCTGCCTCCTCCCCCTTCCGAAAAAAAAAAGTGTGGAAGTGTATTAATACTAAAATAACTCCGGCTAATACCCATTAGTTTCAACCTAGTTTCACATAGTATTTAGAAGTTGTCCCAGTTAAATCCATCAAAACACAGACTCTGCTAGGACAGATGAGTTTTGTCCCTAAGGGCGCTTTGGTACAATTGCAGACCCATCAGATTTTCAAGTCATGGAAAGTCAATATGGAATCTCCAGGGAAGCTAGTTCTTTGCTAACTTTTCCATTTCTCTATTACTATGTTCACCTCATTTTAACTCTCATTCAAATTTGAACAACTGCAAGAGTCCGCTTATTTCAGAGCCTCTTGGCATACATTTTTACCTGGTAGAAGATTCCAATAACCCCAGGGACCATATCAAAAATGCCCCCACTTGAAAAGGATTTGCTGAAGTGCATTTGTGAACTCAGTCTCCGTGCATCCAGCAGTACAAGTCTATAATTTTCCTCAAATAAAGCTTGGCCTTTGAGCATAGTTATACTTTGAATCAAAGTCATATGCAATTCTAAAAAGGCATGAGAAAAAATCAGCATCCTTTAGGCAGCTGTTCTGATCACAGAGGTCAAAGAAACGCCAACATACTATTTCTTCCGTGCTTTGCCTCCAGTCAGAGTTGTATTACAACCAAGATTATTTTCTCTTTTAAAAACTCTCAATTATACCCTATAGAAAGATGTGGAAACACTTACTACCCTCATATAATTTTTTCGTGATGTTAAGGAAAAAAAGGATGTTTGAGTAAGAAATTTTATGGTTGCTGATTATGCATTTGGATCAGGAAAACCTTTTTACAATGAATAGCAAGAGACCACGATTTCTAAAAAGTGTAACTAGTATGTGGCACATTATACTCCATTAACATTTTATCCCCCTTAGGTATTTCTCTCCTGTAGTAGGGCAGAGGGGTATGGAAAATGACTGTTCTAAAAATGCAAATTCTTCTCTTGGATGCTTAACTCCTTTGTTCATAGGATGAGCACTTCATTTATCAGTCTTGAGCTATTATCAAACAAAATTCCTGCTTAAAAAAATCAAGCTGAATCTCAACAAGGTAGTTTTTAGACAAAAACTTCTGTTGATGTTTGATCATATTTTATAACAAAACTGGAAAAATAATTACATCAGTTGAAAAATTATATTAAGATTTTACATTACCTATAGAAATAAAAATTATGAGGTTTTCCATATGTTATTTATGGTAAATTTATACAACTGAAATATTGTGCCCTTCTATTTTAAAATTAGCTATAATAAACATAATTATCCTTTATTATATTTTATAAATTTTTAGTGAAATCTTATTATGTATAGATATGGAACCTGAATTAGAGTCATATATGGTATAAATATTTATGGGGAAATTTCTTTATGCATATAATAAATACAAAAACAAAATGGGGCATAAAAAATAAGACTGATCATAAAGATGCTAGTTTACTCTTTTTTTTTAAAGATCTCCACTACATAGACAACAAAAGCACTTCCCTGAAATAAAATGCCTAGGGCCAGAACTAAACAATGGAAATAATATATGTAGTAGCCTTAACCATATATATAATTTCCTTCAAGAGAATTCAGGCACTCCTTAAAATTCTTCATTCTTCATTCTTCAAAATGTCTTCATTCTTCAAAATGTCAAAATCATGAAAGACAAAACTGAGTAAATATTCCAAATTAAAGATGACTACCACGACATGCAAATCATGATTCTGGATTGGAAGTTAAACCAGAAACAATTATCTTTTTCTCTAAGGAATGGACATTATTGGGTCCATAGGAAAAACATTGAGAAGACTTATAGATTAGGAAATAGTACTATTTTTGAATATTCTAATTTTGATCATTGGCTTATAGATTATAAAACAGAATACCCTTGTTTTTAAGGAACACAATATTAAAGTGCTTAGTGACGAAGTAGCGTAATATATGTAACTTACTCTCCAATGGTTCAAAAATAATAATACCCTGAGAAATGATAAAGCAAGTGAAATGAAATGCTAGCATGTGGGGAATCTTTATGAAGGACATACAGAGGATCTCTGCATTGCTTGAAAATTTTCTGAAAATCCAAACTTATTTCAAGAAAATTTTAAAATAGAGATCTGCTTTTAGTTAAAGTTAAATTTTTAATATCTATTTGAAGAGTTGATTAAAATATTATGCTTTACATCTTTCTGGTGTGATGTTGCTACTAGAGGGCTCACCTGTCAGAGGATATGGATGGAGTGACTAACAATGAAACTCTGGATTTATACGGAATAAACAGAGGTGTTATTTTAATATTGAAAATAGTAGAAGCATCTCAATTGTAATGAACATTCTTGAAAAAACAATAATCTAATTAAACCTCACCATCAGAATTTAGCAGTCCCTTTGACATGCAGTATGAAAATAAAGATACCAAAGATGTGTGTTCTCCCAGGTTGCTTTCACACTGGGCTTTTGTTTCTTCTCCGTGACAAGCATCCAGTGCAAAATGCAATTAGACTTAACACAAAGCAGCAGTCTAGACCTTGTTATAATCTCACTGAGATAGGAGACTAAATTGTGTACGGTTCCACCAAGTAAGATAGAACTTTAGAGCAAACATCTTAGATTAAGTGAATTTAAGAAAACTATACCAAGTGTTCTGCAACTAACTTCTTTCTGAGAAACTTGATGTTTCTAACATGCCCATGTCCAGTGTAAGCAGCTACCATGAAAAAAGAAAGGGAAAAAGGAAGGCAGGGAGGAAGGAAAGAAGAAAGAAAAGAAAGAAAGAAGGAAAGAAGGAAAGAAGGAAGGAAGGAAGGAAGGAAGGAAGGAAGGAAGGAAGGAAGGAAGGAAGGAAGGAAGGAAGGGAGGGAGGAAGGAAGGAAGGAAGGGAGGAAGGAAGAAAGAAAAGAAGGAAGGAAGGAAGGAAGGAAGGAAGGAAGGAAGGAAGGAAGGAAGGAAGGAAGGAAAAAGAAAGAAAGAAAGAAAGAAAGAAAGAAAGAAAGAAAGAAAGAAAGAAAGAAAGAAAGAAAGAAAGAAAGAAAGGAAGGAAGGAAGGAAGGAAGGAAGGAAGGAAGGAAGAAAGGAAGGAAGGAAGGAAGGAAGGAAGGAAGGAAGGAAGGAAGGAAGAAAGAAAAAAGGAAAAAAAGAAAGAAAGCAGGTGTTAAGGAGCTGAAACAAATTAACAAGCAAAACTCTGACCAGCATTATTATTATTTTTATCAATTTTAGAGACCAATGAAGAGAGAGAAAGAGAGAGAGAATCAATGTTAGAGAGAACATCCACTGGTTGCCTCGCAACCCATGAATTGAAACCACCACCGAGCTACGTGCCCTGACCAGGGATGTGCCCTGACCAGAAATCCAACCCAAGAACTTCCTGAGCATGGGACAACACTCCAACCAACTGAGCTGCACTGGCTAAATAGCATTATTTTATAAAGGTTAAAAAAATGGAAACAACCCAATATTCATCTACAGTAGAATGGGCTAATCATATATATACATATATATTACACAATGATAGAATAGAACAAAAATAGAACAAACTCCTTGTGATAATAGTGATGAATATCATAGATGGATTGTTGAGTGAAAAAGGCCAGATATAATGGGAAAATGGGAAATGTACCCTTCCTAGAATGTTCATAAGCAGGCAAAATCAATGGTGAGAAAAATCAGAATAGTCCGTACCTTTGCAGTGTGTATAACTTATGGAACACAAGAGATCAGGGTGGAGGGATTCTGCTGTATTGGAAATGGGTTATATCTTAATTTGGATGGTTCTATGTTGATCTGGTTGGCATGTTTATTTTTTTAATTAACTGAGTTGTATATATAAGATTTTTCATTTTAGTATGTTGTTCTATTTTAATAGTAATGTTGAATACACAAACTATATCTTCTAAAACAGTGTACCATTAATTTAATTAATGGGGAGTATGTAATTAAGGTACATAATTTATAGTATTATTTGTGAAATTATACTTGATTAATAATGAAGATGTGATATCTAAAAGTAGTCATTGCATTGACATTGTAGAGAACAAGAGAAAATATTAATGATTGAAAAGGGTATTCCTGAGAGAGTCAATTTACTTAGGTAGCCCTGGCAAGTTGTATTGTATTTTAAGTGAGAAGGACTGGGACAAATATCAAAATCAAAACATAGCCTGTGAATATAAAATGCTTCCACAGATCAAATGCATTCAGATTACACTTGGATTTTGACATGTCTACAGTTTTCAATAACTTGTTGAGTACACATGTATGTCATACCTCTCCCAAATATTGTTTGGTGAAAGGGTGATTTCAATTACTGCATAGCAGTCAGGAACCAACCAGTCAGAATGGATGCCAGCCATAATCAACTGACAGAGATCCATACAAGTGTCCTGGGTAAATACTAGCCAGGCCAGATGTCCAGCTACTATGCTTGCAAAAATAAATATTGGTCAGGTAACCTGTATCTAAATCTGGTCATGTACTTGTTATCTACAATGCGAACCTGGGGAATTATGAATTATGTGTGCAAAACAAAAAGTAAAGAAATCATCATTGCTTCCATATATGTGTCATATTTGAGTAACATTCAGAGATTATAATCTAAGCATATATTATCTTTAACACTGTGATAACAAGTGACTAAACAGGCTTTCTAGCCCACCCGATGTTGCTCAGTGGTTGAACATGGGACTATGAACCAGGAAGCCACAGTTCGATTCCAGGTCAGGGCACATGCCCGGGGTTGCAGGCTCTATCCCCAGTGGGGGTCATGCATGAGGCAGCCAATCAATGATTCTTCCTCATCATTACTGTTTCTGTCTCTCTCTCTGTCTCCCTTTCTCTGTGAAATCAATAAAAATATATGTAAAAAGGGCTTTCTATTTATTTAATGTCAGGTGCGTTTTTCTTTGTAAATTTTAATTTTAAATGTTTCTATTTCCCGAAAACTGTTCCAATATTCTTCTATAAAATATAGTCAAATGTTGGAAAAGCTCAGAAAAGCATTTTCTCTTGGATCATATTACCTGTGTCAGTTCACATCATAATCTGTTTATCTAGATAAATCAACTCACCATATAAAAGGCTAATAACAATTATGTGCCACCTGAATTTCCCTTTTATTTGCCACATGAATTTGATCAATTGGACTTGAATGACACAGTTTACTTAAAAATTTGGTTCTTCTCTCCCTACTTTTAGTGGACTCTGCCTTGTTGGTGAGTGTGCAGGTTGGCCCCCACGTAGCCCCCCTCTAAGCACCCAGTTTCAGTTGTTCTCAGTATACACCCACTCTATTCCCTCTTCTACCATGTCTGTCCTTTACACATGTCTCACAGAACTCCACAAATATTTGAAAGCTCTAGTTCAAGGGTAATTTATTTTAGTAAATCACAAAATAGTATTAAAACTAAGCTATAACTATAAATCTCTAAAATGCCATAAATAATAAAATTAGTTTCAAGTAACACAAATGTACTGTGTATGATGACTTTGTAAAGTAATTCAATACACTAGAAAGTATAAAAGTAGCAATAAATATCCTACCACGTATTGATTCAGACAACAATCTGATATACTAGCTATTGTAAACATTCAATAATTAAAACAAAGACAAAGGAATGTCCCTCTCTTGGCCCATTAGCTATGTCACATCTTCAAATCTATGACAGCCATCGGCGGTCTCATTGCCTAGCTCTGAAAAAGCCGGCCAGTGTTAAATTAGAAAAACAGAGTGGCCTAGTGGATATGTACATCAGGAGATTGTGAGGGAAATACTGGCTGCTTTGTTCTTTTTTTTTTCCTCCAAGATGAATTTGGCCTACTAATTTTGAAACTAAACTGTATTTGGGGAGCCACAATATAATAGAGAAAATGCTACTTACCTCATTCCCCGAATTATAATGTCTCTATTAATTAAAACTATTCCCAACCTCATAGCTTAATTAAAAAAACAAATATACATTTATATGAACTCAGTCAAGATGCTGTGGAGGTTCATGCTTTAAAGTTTTCTTGGTTCTAAAACATAGTAATAAGAGATAAATATAACAATGAAATATGTAAATTATAACAAAAGTAATTAAAAGTCATCGGCTTAAATAAGAATAAGAGAAAAGAAGAAGGAGGGAGAAGAGGAGGAAGAGAAAGGTGGAGATGAAAAGAATAGAACACAAAGTGGTGAGCCTGGCTACGAAATATGTCCTATTGACTCACAAGCAGACCAGGAAACTGGGAGAATAACTCATATGGGTAATGTGATGAAAGGTATTCCATGTCTTTTACTTATTAGGGTTTGAGTTTGGTATTCTCCTTGCTTTTGTGAGAAAGTTATTTTTTTAAAATGCTGCTATAGGACACTGGTGTGAACCATATATATATATATAGACTGGAGAATATATATATATATATATATATATATATATATATATATATATTACCAATCAGGGGCTAAGTATTGAACCAGAATTTTATTGCTATATATTTATTTCCCTAATACTAACATGGCATTATAATACTAATACTGGACAAGGCTCTGAAGATGCCAGGTAAAATGAAAGCCACATTATTAGCCAGAAGGTATAAGATCCCAGAAATAATAAGAAAGATGGAGAAAAAAAGAGAGAGAGAGACAAAATATCCAAAGTGAATGAAGATATTTAACCTGAGAAGGGAATCTAATAAACTCAAACCCTGGAAATTGGATTTAGTAATCTCAAATTTAAGATAATAAAACAATCCAAAGAAATTTGAATATAAGTGTAATAAGATACAGCAAAAAGTCAAATAATGGAACACCTCCATAAAATAGAGTTGTTTAAAATATTAAAATAAATAAAGGATATTCTTATATAAGCAGGGAGGATTCATAACCCACATTCTAATTTAAAAGGCAAAAATATTTTAAAGAATAATGCATTAGAAATACACACATGGCTGGCTGAGAACCAGCACTGCCACAAATTATATTGAATATTTAGCTTGGCAGTCTGTGTGTGAGTGTGTGTGTGTGTGTGTGTGTGCATGGCTGTGTGTGTGAGTGTGTGTGAGTGTGAGTGTGTGTATGTGAGTGTGCATGACTGTGTGTATGAGTGTGAGTGAGTGTGAATGTGTGTGAGTATATGTGTGTGTGAGTGTGTGAATGTGAGTGTGAGTGTGTGTGTAGGAGGGGTATAGGGAAAGGGTCTGTGGGATGAGGGGGGCATTGGTATTCCAAAGATAAAAAAGAATAGTAAATAGTTTACTATTAAATGTCCTTTTTTATTGAATATTTAGTAACTATGTTGACAAAATAATCACTATTGAAAAAGTTTTAAAAATGTGAAAGCAGGGAAAAATATAACAGCAATTTTAGATATAAAAAATAAAATTCTTAGCATACTAGAAACCTCCCCAAATTACTGTGACAAATAAAATTTAAAAAAAAAGATACTGCTGGGCTATATGGTCCCTTTGATAAGATGAAGATTTAATAAAGATTTCAAAACAACAGAAATATTTGTCTATGAGAGATACGCTTCCATTATACATTCCAATTGAAAAACAAATGAAGAGAGGCATTTTGAAACCAATGAGGTGGATATATTTATAAATGATACTCAATGAAGTTTCAAAATGAGCACAAAATGAAGTATGGGAAAGGACAGATAGAAAGGGAAATGAGAATTGCAGGAAATAATGAAAATATTCTGCCTTGAACCATTGTTCAGTGTAGTAACAATTAGCTTAGCAATAAAATATTTTGTAAATGTGCTAGTGTGCACTTAGAAATGGGAAACATATCATTTCTAATTGATTTTTTCCTTGTCATTTAACAGAAAGAAAATAGTGCCCCTTTTAACTAGGAGCTCATTCATTTCAGTGATGGCTTTAATGATAGTTAATCATGGTAATGGCAGTGGCTGATGTCACCACTCATGATTAGTTCAGCCTTGTTTTTGTGTATATTTAAAACAAAAGACAGCTTTTCTCCAGAGACTTCAATTCTTTCTGCTCTATTTCCCCTCCGAAGTTACCATGCAACATTTAACACAAGGGTATGCATTTACAGTTCTGCATATCAAAGCATATAGCTTTGCAAGGTGTTAACTACATTTTTGTGTGTCAAAATATATGGTTATTAGTGAATTCTAAGATTTCCCCAAAAGTCTACTTCTTCTAACACAAATTCCCAGATGCTTCTAACCTCTCACCACATACAGACACACAGATGCAAGAGGTCAGAGGGAGAGGGAGGTAGATAGGGGAAGATGTAAATTTTGTTGATATGAGAAAGGATTGTCTCTAATTAGATATGTTCTATATGGTGATTGCCTTTCCTAAATTATTTTCAAATCGTTCAAAACAAAAACTAGAGTGTATCAATCAAATAGCTAGTTTAAATAGAAAATATAAAAATATAGAAATAATCACAGTTAAAACACACACACACACACACACACACACACACACCTAGTAGCAGTGGCCTGATAATCCAGTAGAGCTACCTCCATGTGTACTCACAGGGAATAGTAATGACTTTTTAAACTTTGACTTATGATTCCAGCAGGAAAAACTTTAATCTGCAAAGTATTTGCATAGTTACTTTCCCAAATGTGTCCTCGTGAAAGTCAACAGAAAGGCCATATATTCTGTAGTTGATAAAAGAGACTTTAAATGTTTTAGTTATGCATTTATGATTTGGAATATGAGGAAAGAAACTAAGACTATTCCTCTATTCATTCAGGCATATTCTGTAAATATTTTATTTCTTTGGACTTAATTCTCACTATAAAAAATGATTTCTATAATTTTCTTTCTACAATTTTCTTGCTCTTCTAACCCCATTCTCAATGAGAAATTTAGCTAAATAGGTGTGCCTTTGGGAAAGGCCTCTTCTAACTAAAGTGAGAGTGATTGTGTAACCTACCCCCTCATTCTTTTGACATTGTGTCTGTAAATGCAGACTCTGGCTAATGTGTAATCCTCCTATCTAATAAAAGAGTAATATGCAAATTGACCATACCTCCGCTACACCCACAAGCCATGCCCACCAGCCAATCAGGAGGGAATACGCAAATAAACCCAACCAAGATGGCTACGGCCACAGAGAGCAGGAGGGAGGCTTGGGTTTCCCCGGAAATGGAGGAAGCCAAGCTTTCCACCTGCCCTTGCCGGCCTAGGCCTCCACTCAAGGCTACAAAGTTTCAATGATAGAAGATACATAAACCCAAACAGAAATGGCGGCAGCCACGGAGCTGGAGAGAGCAGGAGGCTAGGGTTGCCCGCGGCGATGGAGGAAGCCAAGCTTCTGCAGCCCTAGCCTGCCTTGGCCTCCACTTAGTTTCAATTATAGAAGATACATAAATCCCAACAGAAATGGCTGCCACCACAGAGCAAGCAGAAGGCTTGGCTCCACTCCAGGCTACAAAGTTTCAATTGTAGAAGATAAATAAATCCCAGATACCAAGGCCTCTGCTTGGGTCCCCAGGGGGTGTGGCCGGCCTGTAAACCACCACAGGCCCCTCGCCAAGGCTGCCCCACACCCCAAAAGAACCCCCACCCCTATCCAGGACACCCTTCAGGACAAACCAGCTGGCCCCCACCCATGCACCAGGTCTCTATCCTATCTAATAAAAGAGTAATATGCAGATTGACCATCACTCGAACACACAAGATGGCTGCCCCCATGTGGTCAAAGATCCTGCCCCCATGTGGACACAAGATGGCCACCACAAGATGGCCAGCAGGGGAGGGCAGTTGGAGGAACAAGGGAGGGCAGTTGGGGGCAATCAAGCCTGCTGGGGAGGGCAGTTAGGGGTGACCCGGCTGGCAGAGGAGGGAAATTGGGGATGACTGGGTCTGCAGGGAAGGGCAGTTGTGGGGGACCCAGGCCTGCAGGGTAGAGCAGTTGGGGGGTACAAGGCCTGCAGGGGAGGGCAGTTAAGGGTGACCAGGCCTTCAGGGGAGGGCAGTTTGTGGGGAGCCAGGCCTGCAGGGGAGAGCAGTTGGGGGGTACCAGGCCTGCAGGGGAGGGCAGTTAGGGGTGACCAGGTCTGCAGGGGAGGGCAGTTAGGGGCAAACAGGCTGGCAGGGGAGCAGTTAGGAGTCAATCAGGCTGGCAGGGGAGTGGTTAGGGGGTGATCAGGCTGGCAGGCAGAAGTGGTTAGGGGCAATCAGGAAGGCAAGCAGGCAAGCAGTTGGGATCCAGCAGTCCTGGATTATGAGAGGGATGTCCAACTGCCCATTTAGGCCCGATCCCTGGGATCAGGCCTTAATGGCAGTCGGACATCCCTCGAGGGGTTCCAGATTGGAGAGGGTGCAGGCTGGGCTGAGGGTCCCCCCTCCCCCACGTGCACAAATTTCATGCACCGGGCCTCTAGTATATAATAAAAGGCTAATATGCAAATTGTCCACTTGACCGGGAATTTGACCTAGAGTTCGACCAGGGGGCATGGCCAGCTGGCCAACTGCCTGCAACCCCCTCCAGCCAGCCCCGCCCCCGATTGTCCCCCCAACCCCGATCGGGGCAGGGGCTGTCTGCCAACCTTTAGTGTCTCCCCCGCTAGCCAGTCCAGCCTGTTGGACCCCAATCAGGGCTGGCGGGCCAGACCCCACCCATGCACGAATTCATGCACTGGGCCTCTAGTTTGTAGATAAACAGCATGTTTGTATAAGAATTCTAGGAACTAACTTCAAAAGATGTAGCTCCAACCTTCAGGCATTGCAGCTGTGGGAGATTTTCTGACCTTCAACTGTAAAACCAGGATGATGTAAAGCCAGGATGACAAAAACCAGGATGACACACACCATACCATCATCACTTGACCAGTTTTGAGGTCCTTATCTGAATAGACTCTCCAGTTCAGCACATCCAGAACTTTACAACCCCCTCCCCTTGATCTTTTTGTTCTGTTTTCTGTCTCCCTGCTTATAAAAACAACTCTGCTATGAAGGGGAAGAAATGGTTAAATTTGAAATAGTCAAATATTTTCTTCAATTATAACTACCTAATTTTTAAACTATGAATTAAATATGCTGCCAATGTAAAAAACATAAATGGATGCCAACAAGTGCAAAATCAAATGACTTTCTCCATTTGGATAAGCCAATAAGTGGCTTTTTAAAAAGGAGTATAAAAAATGATCTTTTATACTACTAAATGCCATCATCACATCATCCTATAAATCTTATTAAACAACCAATTGCACTTAAGAGCAACATGAATTTGATTTATAATTCAGGGAACAATTATTATAATAATTTTGCTTTAAAAATTTATACCCAAATGATTAGAGATGATAAATTTATGAAGCTATGAATAATCAACAACCAGCCTCTTTTTTTGCCACTAATTAGACTGTATTTAAAGAGAATTAGAAAGAATATCACAGCAAAAATCTGGTAGATATTTTTTTTTTTCTTTTCATCTCAAGTAAATAGATATTCCTATATTTCAAACAACACATACTAAAGCTGTATTTTTAAAACAGTTCCCAGAATTTCAGTTTTAGTCACTTAGGACAGGATGTTAATATGGGTCTTTAATTACACAGGAATTACAGGCCTTCTTTAATCTACATTTCTATGAAGTTTTATACAGTCTTGAAGGTAACATTTCAAGACCCGATTGGGGTTAGAAATGAACTAGTACTACTTTTTCTCCATCATTAACCATTATGATTCTTTATCTACTATTTATTCTTTTCCATTCCTGGAAGTTTCATTAAATAAAATCTCTGAGTTCATATTCTTCAATGTAAAATGTTTTTAAAACCTCGTGGCATTTGGAGGATTTAGTAATAGGAATTAGCCATTTTTTTTAATGTATCTTTATTGTTGAAAGCATTACAGATGTCCCCTTTGTTTTTGAGTTGTTTCCGCCCCCTCCCCCCCCCCCCCGCATTAACCCCCTCTGCCCCACACCTGTCTCTCCCAGGGCTTCATCACTCTATTGTCTGTGTCCATGAGTTATGCATATATGCATACAAATTCCCAGGTTAATCACTTCCCTCCTTACACTCTCACCCTCACCTTCCCTCTGAGATTCAACAGTCTCTTCCATGCTTCTATGTCTCTGGGTCTATTTTATTCATCAGTTTATTTTCTTCATTAGATTCCACAAATGTGTGAGACCATGTGATACTTATCTTTCTCTGACTGTAATTTAGCCAAATTTTAGACAAAGATACTCTTCAAGTGACTACTAGATGTAAAACCCTGTACAAATAATATCTTGCATTTACATTAGTATCCCAACATCATTTGCCAAATGCTTCATGTTTATCAGTTTATCCATCTTTATTATTGATAAATTAGAGGTCCGGTGCATGAAATATGAAATTCATGCACAGGGGGGAGGCGAGTGTCCCTCAGCCTGGCCTGCACCCTCTCCAATTTGGGATTCCTCTCCCAATCCAGGACTGCTGGCTCCTAACTGCTTGCCTGCCTGCCTGCCTGATCACCCCTAACTGCCTCAGCCTGCCAGCCTGATCGCCCCCTAAGTGCTCCCCTGCTGGCCTGATCACTGCCTAACTGCTCCCTGCCGGCCTGATCGCCCCCTAACTGCTTGCTCCCCCATGCTGGCCTGATCTCGCCCCTAACTACTTGCTCCCCCACTGGCCTGATTGCCCCTAACTGCTTATTCCCCTGCTGGCCTGATCGCCCCTAAGTGCCTCTGCCTCGGCCCCCACCGCAGTGGCTTTGTCTGGAAAGAAGTCAGACATCTGGAAGATGTCTGTTCAACCCAGTCTAATTAGCATATTACCCTTTTATTAGTATAGATTGCATCACTAACATTGGAAAGATAAGATAAATGAATATCATAGAAATAGTCACTTATCCAAGACACTAAACATGTAATAACCAAACCAGCATGAGGACTCAGTTCTCCAGCTCCAGATCCCAATTCAGCAGCATTAATTATCTTCAAAACACAAGCACAAACATCAAAGGACAGCCTCTCCAATCCTAGAGCTTTCTCTTTCCCAGGGGTCAGCCCAGCATTTCTGCCAGACAGCTCTTTCCATCTCCCCTTCCCCCTCCCCCACCCATTTTTCTGTCCAATAAATCTCTGATCTTAACTAATCCTGTTTTGAAAGCTGCTTCTCAGATGACTCAAAATAACATAAACTCTTAACTACTTATAATCCTTCAAAGAATATAAATAGCTATTTCTTCCTGATAGTTAAATATGTAATATAATGTGAATAAATCAGCCATATTAATAGCCAACAAAATGCACAAACAAGCACAGGTTCAATCCTATCTAATAAAAGAGTAATATGCAAATTAACCATCACTCCGCTATACCACAAGCCATGCCCACAAGCCATGCCCATCAGCCAATCAGGAGAGAATATGCAAATAAACCCAACCAAGATGGCTATGGCCACAGAGAGCAGGAGGGAGGCTTGGGTTTCCCCAGCAATGGAGGAAGCCAAGCTTTCCACCTGCCCTTGACAGCCTAGGCCTCCACTCAAGGCTACAAAGTTTCAATGATAGAAGATACATAAACCCAAACAGAAATGGCGGCAGCCACGGAGCTGGAAAGAACAGGAGGCTAGGGTTGCCCCCGGTGATGGAGGAAGCCAAGCTTTCCGCACACCCTGGCCGGCCCAGGCCTCTGCTTAAGGCTACAAAGTTTCAGTTATAGAAGATACATAAATCCCAATAGAAATGGCTGCCACCACGGAGCAAGCAGAAGGCTTGGCTCTGCTCCAGGCTACAAAGTTTCAATTGTAGAAGATAAATAAACCCCAGATAACGAGGGCCTCCGCTTGGGTCGCCAGGGGGCATGGCAGGCCTGCAAACCACCACAGGCCCCTCACCCAGGCTGCCCCACACCCCAAGGGAACCCCCAACCTGATCCGGGACACCTTTCAGGGCAAACCAGCTGGCCCCCACCCGTGCACCAGGCCTCTATCCTATCTAATAAAAGAGTAATATGCAGATTGACCATCACTCCAACACACAAGATGGCTGCCCCCATGTGGTCAAAGATCCTGCCCCCATGTGGACACAAGATGGCCACCACAAGATGGCCAGCAGGGGAGGGCAGTTGGGAGGGACCAGGCCTGCAAGGGAGGGCAGTTGGGAGGGACCAGGCCTGCAAGGGAGGGCAGTTGTGGGTGATCAGGCCTGTAGTTGAGGGCAGTTGGGAGGGACCAGGCCTGCAGGGGAGGGCAGTTAGTGGAAAACAGGCTGGCAGGGGAGTGGTTAGGGGGTGATCAGGCTGGCAGGCCGAAGCGGTTAGGGGCAATCAGGTAGGCAGGCAGGTGAGAAGTTGGGAGCCAGCAGTCCTGGATTGTGAGAGGGATGTCCGACTGCCCGTTTATGTCCGATGTCCGGTGGGATCGGGCCTAAACGGGCAGTCAGACATCCCTTGAGGGGTACCAGATTGGAGAGGGTGCAGGCTGGGCTGAGGGACACCCCCCCCCCCCCGGGGCACAAATTTTGTGTACCAGGCCTCTAGTATATTATAAAATTCCTTTATCCTTTAGCATCAAGCTCACATGACTATTTAGAGTAATGCAATTTGTATGAATGCTCTATTGTGCATAGGAATTATATCAAACCATTTGTTCCAATTCTTGTACCCTGTAATCATACTTTCCTAAATTAACTTTAATAAAATTACTACAGAAACAAAGATAGAATTACAGGATGGCCACATGTTTAATGGTTAGAAACAAATAAACAAACAAACAAAACACCTCACTATGTTCTTGACAAATATTTAAAATAATTGATAGTTAGGCCTGCGTGGCTCAGTGGTTGAGCATCGACCTATGAACCAGGAGGTCATGGTTTGATTCCAGGTCAGGGCACATGCTCGAATTGTGGGCTTGATCCCTGGTGTGGGGTGTGTAGGAGTCAGCAAGTCAATGATTCTCTCTTTTTATTGATGTTTCTCTCTCTCTCTCCTGCTTCTTTCCTCTCTGAAAAGTATATTTTAAAAAATAAAATAGTAGGGAAATGCCAGTTAAGTATTCGTGAATCATAAAAAGCAATGTACATATTATATTTTGCTGCAAAAAAATACCCCATGAAATCACATTTATGCCCCAAATGAATAAAATTATGTAAAGCAAATTATGTATTCCTGTATTTTCTATAATAAATATGCATTAATTTTATAGCCAAAGAACATTTATATGGTATGAAAATTAACTATAAAAGCATATTTTATAGCTATGAATGCAAATTGAAAAAGAAGTAATGATACATTTTTCATCACTTATTTGTAAATATATATTGTCCTCCATTTTGAAAAACTAAATAGTTGAATTTAGTATGCATGAAGTAACTTAATTCAAAATTTTGAAACACTAGTAAACACATAATAGTTTAACTTCCATAAATGGACAGAGTCAATGTCTAACCTCTCCAAAACCTGAAATTTCATAACGTTTCTTTTAATATTTAAAATCTGATTCTTTATCAAAGTTTTCTTTAATGACTCATTTACCATACAGAGAAATGAATGTTCTGAATCATTAATTTATTCATTTAACTAATATGTATTACCTATATTCATTTTGCTGATCACTAAGCTAGTTATAGAATTGAAATAAAGATTAGACATTATCATGCTCTCCATGGTTTAGAGTATGTAGTCATTCAATAATAAGTACTTATTAACATTTTATTTTGTGCTAGATGCTGGGAATGAAATAACAAATTAAAGAAAAAACCAGGATCATTCTTATGGAACTTAGATGTCAAATTTGTAAATGAGTGACTGACAGATTTTCAAACTAATCTGATAGGAGCTTAGAAAGGAGAGAGGTTGTCTCATAGCACAAGGAACACTCCAGCTGGTCTCAGATGCCGTTTCCTGTCCTCCCACAGAACATCATGTTCATTCTTCTATAAGAGCACTCAACATCTTATGATGTAATTATCCTTTATTTTCTTAATAACGCTTTCTCTAATTATAAATAATTTATCTCATCTCTACACTTGTATTGATTAGCCCCTCACTTTCCCATTCCCTTATAGATTTTTCATTGATCTTCCTGTACTATTAGGGCTAAACATTGATTAAAACTCCTGCGCATCATTTTGTTTCCTCTGAGTATTATTTATACTTCTTCACACAACTGAAATTTTGATCTCCATGTTTTTTTTTGCCTACTGATACGGGTGATTTGTATTTTTCCAATATTGTTCCTTGATTACTCTTGTTAGGTTTTATAAATTTATTAATTTATTAATTATTACAGAAAACTAATATTTAGTTTTGGTCATTTTCTTTCTTGTACAATCTATTTATAACAATTGAATTTATATATTTCATGTTTAATTTCTATCCATTAATTTTCTTTTTCTTCATTATTCCCTTCATTTTATTTTTCTAGTTTCTTCAAGCAAAAATTCAGATAACTCATTTCCAGACTGTCTCTTCTAACCAATTAGTTTAAAATTCTAAGTTATTTTATTTGTCATGCTGTAGCTCTACCTCACAAGTTCTGACATCCCCCCTACCTTCAATACTATTCAGTTCAGAATATTTCCATTGATATATAATTTTGATATTTTCAATGTAATGTATTTTGACTCCTCGTTTCCTAATTATGTTACTATTTTCCAAGGGGTAAGAGGTTATCATTTGTTGATTTTACTCTTATTGTCATTGATTTACTTTTGTTGCACTGAGTGCTCTATTCCTTTCTAGCTATTGAATGCTCTCTAAATCATGTCCATCCTTCAATAAAGATACCAAACATGAGTCTTTGGTAAATAATTTGTGTGCATTTGAAAATAATTTGTATTTTCTTGTTATGAGGTGATTCTTTTAATCAGATTTTAGAAAGATGTGCCAGAACCTTTCAAAATGGGCAGAGCTGTCAATTTCTGCTCTGAGGTCTTAGGCTAACTTTTGCTTTATACTTTAAAGGCATATTTATAGTATTGATATATATATATATATATATATATATATATATATATATATATATATACCTCACAATGATATATATCATTATTAAATATCACTATCTGATTTTTAGAATGCTCCTTGTTATAAAAAAACATCTGCCTTTGTTATGGTATTTATAACTTGGCTAAATGTTTAATTTGGTTAGGGTTTACATATTTATTGTTGCTATTATTATCATTATTACTATTATTTATTTTTATTTTACCATTTCTTTATTTTCACAATATATCTCAGGTAATTCAAGATATCTAGGTTTTATTTTTTTAATCTGCCAACTTTAATCTTCTACATTTATTGTAAAGTACCAATATGTTTGTAATTTTAATGACCATTTTCTTTTTTTAATTTTCTATTTAATTCACTTTCATATCCCTTAGCCTCTCAATTTTTTACTTCTTTGGCTAATTATTATTGGATTTTTTTTAAGTTTTATCTCCTAATATCCCATTTGTTTATACTCATTTATTGGTTGTTGTAGACAGTTTGCATCATTGAATCATGAAAGTTTCATATAGCGGTTAGCAATTCAAGGTATGAGATCCTTTCCAATATTTCCATGTCTGCTCTTTCTGAAGATTATTTTATATATGTTTCTCTATTTATTTACATACTTTCTGATGAGTTACTTTTTCTGTTCATTAACTATTTTTGGCTTAATGAAATCCACTGCCCAAACCCATGAAATTGATGAAAAATGGCCAATAATGAATAGTTTAAAGATAGAGTTGGCAGACTCTTCTGATTAATTGAATGTGTAATTAGACAGAGAGACTCACTTATTCTTGGTTCTGAATAAATGACAGTATTTTTGACACTGAGATAGCTTTCTTTGGATAATCAAGACTTCTTAATGGAAGATGCTTTAGAAAAGGTGGGAGCTTTTTTTACTTTGATATGTGGTACAACAAATGTGTTTCTTCACTAGTGTCTCAAGAAATGTATATTGGGAGCTTGCATGAGCAAGAGTGTACATTGGAAAACAATGTGTTCAGGCTTGCATTTGCCCAATATTGCCTATCTTCCTCTCTTGCATACAATGTTGCTAAAAGTAACAGACAACATTAATTAACATTATAAATTTTTCAACCATTTTCTTAAGTAGTGCTGGCTCAGTGGTCTACTTTCTAAAATATAACAAGTAGCAGTTTGAAGTGTTTTGGCCTGACATTAAAACTCCAGCTTTCAAAATATTTTCTTTTTGCAAACACTCTACTCTCAGTTCTAAGTTTCTTTATTACTTAAGATACAAACTGTAATTCTATGGGAAACGGTACCCAAAGATACAAGGCTAAAGCAGTTTTTTCTCTCATATAATGGTCCAGTGTAGACTTGTGCACTAGAGCAGTGGTTGGCAAACTGCGGCTCGCGAGCCACATACAGCTCTTTGGCCCCTTGAGTGTGGCTCTTCCACAAAATACCACGTGCGGGCGCGCACGTACAGTGCGATTGAAACTTTGTGGCCCATGTGCAGAAGTCGGTTTTCGGCTCTCAAAAAAAATTTCAATCGTTGTACTGTTGATATTTGGCTCTGTTGACTGATGAGTTTGCCGACCACTGCACTAGGGTATCCCTCTCTACAATATCACCCAGGACACGCTTTCATTCTGTATTACTACATTTGTCAACTTGAAAAAATATGACTCAAACTTTTCTGCATTCTGGTTCCTTCTAAGTTGAAATACAGAAAATGGATTGTAAGAAATACCCTTCAAAAAAACTTACGAAATCTTCATACATCACCTCTATTAACACGGATTTTGTTTCACTGTACCTAGCACATGCAATGTTGAAAAATATAATCTCTATGTAATTGGACAGGTGTGCTGCTAAAAGTCAAGTTGTTTTTTTAAAAGAAATGAACAAGGAAAAAATGGATGTTGTAGAAACTATGCCGTTTCTGCCTACCAAAAAAATCTCATCACTTAATTTAAAAGTAGAGTTATAACAACTGAAAGTAAAACCAAGGTCATACATAATAATGGAGAAGAAACAATACAATGGGAATGAAGGCAAGGGGTATCACTGGTGCCAGCTGTTACACAGAGATCTCCGGAAGGCATAAAACAGACTGCAGTTATTAATACTATCAGTTAGGAACTGAAAATTGTGGGGACTACAAAAGAGTATTGCTAAAATAACCGTATATGCATTAAGGGATGTGGTGAGTAGGCAGTAGAAAATCACTGTTCAATATCATTTGGGAATACTGACACATGGTCACTATAAAATGAATAAACACATATATTTTGCAACAGTATGGATGGACCTGGAGAGTATTACGTTAAGAGAAATAAGCCAGTCAGAGAAAGAAAAATATTATATGATCTCATTTTATATGTGGAATCTAATGAACAAAATAAACTGAAGAACAACTAGAACCAGAGGCATGGATACTTGGACTGACAGATAGCAGGAGGGAGGAGGAGGGGGTAGACTGGATGGAAGGAGGAGAAGTGATTAGCCCATGAATATTTTTTCCTTCCCCTGGACACAGACAATGGTGTGGTGAAGGCCAGAGGTGGGGGGCGCTGGGTGGAGGTGGGCAAAGGGGGGAAAAATGGGAGACATCTGTAATAGTGTCAGCAATAAACAAAAAATAAAGAAATAAAATGTATATATCCTTTTCGTTCTTGAGATATCTTTATTATTCGATTTGATATATGAAAAATATGGAGTTCCTTTTTTTAGTATTGGTTTATGAGATTAATTTGTGTAATTAAAAGCCGATCCAGTAAAGAAAGTTAACACATACTTTTGTTAAATATCATATTTTTTTTATCTCTGGATAAAATTTACCCTCACATAAGTTTTAATGTCACATAATGAGTTATAAACTTTCAAAAATTATTTCATGCTAGTAAAACATGTGGTTAATTTCCTATAACAATGGCAAGTTTGAATCACGGAACTTATGAATAGTTGATAATTTTACAAGTCAAGGTGACCTAAAACAGTTACTTTGTTTTTAATTAGAACTTGAGAAATATGTTTTTTAAAATGTGCTCTCACATTAAAATCTCTTCATGCTAGTTCTTAAATTCAGAGCAAACACATCTTTCCCTTCCAAAGATATTTAAAGATAGAGATTTTTTTCTTGATGGGCACATACTATCACAATAGATCTTTAGCAATATTTATATTTTGAAATGTAGAAAAAACATAGTGCTTAAGTTAGCTTTTGCTGTGTAACAAGACATCCTTAACTTCAGTGGCTTAAAACAACTATTTATATGGTTTTGTGGGTCATGAATTTGGACTGAATCTAACTGAGAACTAGTCTGGAAAAGACTTAACTGAGCTGACTGGGATTCACTCCTGTTTGTGGTCAGCGGCCGGGACTGGTGGAACTATCAGCTGTATGCCTGGCTCTGCTCTGCATGGCCACTCATTCCCAAGCAGGTTAGCTGAGACTTGGTACATGGTCTGAAGGATTGAAGTTTAGAAAAATATGGCACGTGCCAGTGAGAAAGGTGTTCCAGGTCCCTGCTTTTGTCAGATTTACAAATGTATCATTGACCAAAGCAATTCACAGGACCAACCCATATTCAAAGATTGGAGGAATAAACTTTTACTTTTTATAAGAGGTTCAACAAAGTCACATTGCAAGGGCATGGATGAAAGAGGGGAAACTGTTTTTATTCTTTAAAAAAAATATAATTCCATTTGACCCAGTAATCCCACTTCTAGGAATATACCCCAAGAAAACAGAAACACCAATCAGAAAGGACATATGCATCCCTATGTTCATAGCAGCACAATTTACAATAGCTAAGATTTGGAAACAGCCTAAGTGGATGAGTGGATTAGAAAACTGTGGTACATCTACACATGATAAATTCAAGATGAGTAATTTGAAATATATAAAATATAACTTACATGTAACATATATAATTCTAAAATTAGCACATCAATGGGATTGGTTAATATAGCTCTAGTGTTTTCTAAAATGTTAAAAAATAACTACTACTACATTATATTAATATTTTTTATTCCACAAATAATTTATGCATATACAAAAAGGAGATGAGTGGATTAGAAAACTGTGGTACATCTACACAATGGAATACTACGCTGCTATAAAAAAGAAGGAATTCTTACCATTTGCAACAGCATGGATGGACCTAGAGAGCATTATGCTAAGTGAAATAAGCCAGTCAGAGAAAGATAAATACCACATGATCTCACTCATTTGTGGGATATAATAAACATCATGAACTGATGAACAAAAATAGATAGAGAGACAGAGAAGCATGGAACACACTGACAAACTTCAGCGGGAAGGCAGGGGAGGGGTGGGGGTGAAGGGTAAGTGATTAACCAAAAGACTTGTATGTATGAAAATAAGCATAACCAATGGACACAGACACTAAGGGGATGTGGACATGTGCCGAGGGGCGGGGGAGGCCTGGGGGAGGTCAATGAGGGAAAAAAGAGACATATGTACTACTATTTTTAATACTTTAAACAATAAAAAAAAATTTCCATCACCATTCATCCCCCTATACCCTTTGGCCCTGGGGAAGTATTTTTTTATTACCTTTACAATTTACTGCATGCAGCAATTATTTTCTGGTAAACAAATTATTTCAAAATCTCTTATTTTCTTAAAGTAACCTCAATTTAAGATATTAATAATAATGACGTATTATCCTTTTTGTATATGTAAGTTATATTTTATATATTTCAAATAACTCATCTTGAATTTATCATGTGTAAAAATATACATTTTTTCATTAAATGATAACAATTTACTATATTTTTACTCTCACTTTTTAAATAGAATCCTGAATATGTATTGAATTTTTTTCATATCCTTCAAAATTTCATTATATCAAATAAAAACAGAGTCAAGACTAAGAAAATTTTCATGAATGCTTTTATTTTATTAGCCTCATGGATATTTGGAGATGTTAAACAACTTTCAAATTAAGCATTTATCTCTTAAATTTAAAGTATCTTGGAAGAGGTTCTATTTTAATCTCTACATTTTCCTTAAACACTCTTGCCAGAAATTTAGAACTAAGATGTTCACTTCCTAAAGAAATCTTGATATGCGGAAGATTTTTGGTTTTGTTTGCCATCTAGTTACCTTGGAAACCATACTCTTGGAAATGAACTGCATTGCTGAGTTTGAACGTGTACCATGGAAACCAGGAAAGAAAAACTCACCTGTATAACAGCAGATTACTGAAAATGTATGCAAAGTGGGTGGGAGAAAGTTAGACATACACATGTTTTCATTTATAATTTCTAGTTTTTAGTGTTAAAGATTTTAGCTAGTTAATACGCTGTAATAGTGAGCATTGAATGCAAGCCTGTCATTTCTATGATGTCTGACCCACTCCCAGCAGCAGAAGAGTAATAGCATATTTACTCCAATATAGCATATTTACTACAATGATTTAAACCTTCTAGCAACACAGGACTTGGTCTTCAGCAAGCTGTAATAAAAAAAAAATACGTTATTTTTGCATTATCTCACATTTTAGGAATGATATAAATATGCAGACTAATTGTTAATTTCATGAATAAATTCAGTTGCCTGTTTACTTTTTTGAATTTATAATTAAGGTATGTAATACAATATTCTATCCAACTGCACTCACTTATTACAAGTTCTAAAATTTAAAAACCCAGAGTGATCAACAGAACCCTAAAGATGCATGCTTCCTCAGGTATTCAATAAAACTCTAAAATAGGTAGGGCTATGAAGAAATTTGCTAATAGCTTTAAGGTTGCTAAATAGCTGGCCTTGAACTGGGGCTATTCTCCTGGATTATCCAGATGAGACCAGTGTAATCGAACAAACCATTTAAAGCAGGAGAGAAATGCAAAGGACTGAGCTGGAAAGATGTGGCAGAAAAGGGAAGCAGCCAAAGACATGAGGCAGAAAGGTAGTCCAGAGAAATGTAAATCCTAAGAAGTCCTTGGCCCTGGCCTGGAAGAAGAAAGAAGAACCAGCAAGCCAAGGAACGCTGAGACCTTTGAAGCTGAGAATGTCTAACAACCAACAGCCAATAAGAAACCAGTATGCTGAGTTCTACAACAGTATGGCCCTGAATTCAGCCATCAACCTGGATGAACAAAGAAACAGATTTTTCCCTACATCTTGCACTTATGACAGTTGTAATTAACTAATTGTGTGCTATTTTTTTTAATATTTGTGTTACCTGCTAGAAAGAATGTTCTGTAATAAGAGCATTGTTCACTTCTATATACCGAGCACCAAGCCAGAATCTGAAATTTGAGTAAATGTTTGTTGATTGAGTTAGAGTTAATAAGTAAATGGTAGAACTATACTAGTACCTTTTAAAATGATACAGAATATAACCTTTGCATTCAAGAAATTTATAATTGTTTCAAAATTGTAATCTAAACACCCACACAAGTATGAGATAAAAGAGATATGAATCATAAGTTCCATAACAAAATAGATTTTAATTATCAGAGTCAATATGGATAGTATCCTAAGCAAAGAAAAATTCTGAAGACAATGTATTTCTTAAACTTTATCTTTTTTTTGTTGAAAGTATTATACATGTCCCTCTTTTTCCCCAATTGACCCCCTTTACGCCACACCCACCCCCCATGCCAGGCCTTCACTGCACTATAGTCTGAGTCCATGGGTTATGCATATCTATCTATCTATCTATCTATATATATATATATATATATATATATATATATATATATATAAAAACCTAAGTGACCATTACAATGGAATGACGAGAACGACCAGTCGCTATGATGCTCACTGACCACCAGGAGGCAGATGCTCAATACAGGAGCTGCCCTCAGCCCATAGGCCCCGACCTCTAATGGGACCTGTCGGCCAACCTCCCAGTCCCTCCCCCGGCTGGCAGGTCCCAATTGCTCAACCGGGGCCTGGCCCCCGGGCTGGGACTGGGAACCGGGGGTGGGTGGTGGCAGATGCAGGTGGTGAGGTGGTGAGGCACAGAGGCAGGGAGGCGGGGTTTGCCAGCCATGCCTAGGGACCCCACCTGTGCACGTATTTCATGCACTGGGCCTCTAATGTGTATATAACTTCTTTGGTTAATCTCTTCCAGTCCTCTCCCAGGCTCCCCACCCCCACTCCCCACCCCACTTCCCTCTGAGTTTCCTCAGTCTGTTCCATGCTCCCATGAGTAAAGTTTATAATGGTTATTGGGAGCCTCAGTGGATTTACAGTGTAAGGGTCCTTGGTCAGATAACATTGGCTTTTAAAAAAAGATCCATCCAAATAATTTTTAGTGCCTGGAGCTAGATAAGAGACAACATAGTCATCTAATTTAATCCAAAACAAAGAATATTTCCTACCAGCCTAAGAATAGAACTGTGTTCTAAAGTACTCTAAGGAGGAAAACCTGTTATAGTATACTCCACAGGAATCATGCAGACAGCCTTAGGCTAAAGTTGGTGGTTCTTGAAACTAAAGCTTTTATTTGCTCATTTGGCTAAGATGTCTTTCTGTATTAGTCTAATTTTTTTATTTAACTCACTGCTCAGTAAGAAATTCTAAGATGTACTCATATATTTCAGCTCCTCATATAAGGCACACACTGGAGCCAATGACGTGAACTATGTGTCGGGATATTCATATTTATAACATGCTGGATTAGACATACCTAAGACCAAATTGGAAGCTGCCAGTACTCTTAACGTCTAACCTGGAATTGCCATAACATTATTTACATCATCCTCTATTGACTGCAATGCGAAGAGAATGGGTGATTTTAGGCCACCTCTAATCCTCCACAGGAAGGTATCCCTTTCTAGTAAACTAAGATTTTACTATGATTCTCATAATTTTTAGCAATTTTATTGATTTGTATCATGCTATATATGTGTTTTCAATGTGCCTTAATTCATTATTGCATTAGACAGTTAAATATTTATAATAATCTCAAAAAGTAACTAACACTATATTCTTTACCAGTTAGGGGTGTTAGAGAAGGTCTGATAAATAGCACCATCTTCCCTTTCTAAGGTCTATGCTGGTTGAGAGATGCAGATTAGCAGATGAAAACTAGGGAAATATCAACTTTATAACTAAAAGTTGTGATTATTGAAGACTAAGGCTCATATCTGTGCACCATTGGGTTTCATAAAAATGAGCCACAGAATTAAACTTGCCCATGCCAGGGGCCATAGCCATTGCCCACAGTGCAGAAAGCAGAGCAGAGCATATGCTCTCTGCTTTCAATCCAGCTCTCAAGAGAAATGAGGAATTGTGGGTGGGTTTCACATGCCAAGTGTCTCTTTTCTTTTCCCCAGGAAAGAATTGTGTAGTTTGATGAAGAGATGCCAAAGAAAGTAAAGGAGTAAGAGTAAGGCAACCGTGTTCCCACCACTCAAACACACACACACACACACACACACACACACACACACACACACACACGAATTTGTCAAAAAGAATATCAGGAATCAAAGAGGTTAAGAGATTATAAGACTTGAAAGGTAGTGAGTTACAAATTGAGATGCTAAATGTGCTAGATCTGAGTATTGCAAGCTATTTGCCATGTGATATACTAAAGCACTAGAGTAAACTTTATGAAAAAATCTATTTGCCAAAGCACCTGCCACAGGTATTTGCTATGGATTGAATGTTTTTGTCCCCCCCTGGAAATTCAGATGCTGAAACCTAATCCCCAAAGTGATGGTATTTGGTCCTGGGGCCTGTGGGAGAGGATTAGGTCATGAGGGTAGAACCTTCATACATGGGATTAGTGCCCATATCAAAAAGACACCAAGATGTTCCCTGGCCTCTTCTGCCATGAGAAGACAGGGGAAGATAGTTGTCTTTAAAGTAGGTATTGGAACTCGGTACAGAATATGCTCACACCTTGATCTTGGATTTCTCAGCTTCCAGAACTGTTGTTCACAAGCCACCCAGGCTATGGGATTTTATTGTATCACCTAAATGGACTTAGGCAATCTTCCAAAATGCAGTCACTTTATTTACCTGGGTGGCATCTGATATCCACAAGGTAATTGCAAAACTTTATAGACTGTTCGACTTTTTATATTGGAATGCTTATGCCAGTGTTTTCTTAGTGTGTTTTGTGGCAACATTTGCTCAGAAGAATGCCAAGAAAAGGCTTTATTTGGAAAATTCTAAAGTCATTTCTAAATTTTCCTCACCATTTTAACAGATGTCTTCATGAGCAAACTTTCTCCAACAGAATATTTACAATGGCATCTGGGTAAAGTTTGCAATTGAACTCACAATATGGTTTTGGAAATTAAATGTGTTTTAAATGCCACGGACATTTACAACTGCATTAAGATGTTTAGCTGTATAAGGATTCCTGACAATACTGGGAAAAAGTTGTCCACAGTTTTGTTTTGTTTTAAAGGAGTCATGTGCCATTAATGATATTTTCACATTTCTTCCTTGCTATGAAACTATTATATATCTATGCACACACAAACACACACACATACATCAACACATACACACACACAGAGGGAAGTAGAGGTATAGTAGATGGGTGGTGGGAAGGAGGAAAATGTGCATTGAAGCCAATAATTTTAAATGTTTGCTTGGATCAGAGAAAAGTAAAACTATTGAACAAACTTTAAGTCAATGATTTGAAGTTAGCCAGCATTGACAGCCACTGTTTAGTAATCATGTAGTTCATAAATAAAATCCTTGACTATTGGATCAAAGTTTTCTGTAAAACTTTCTATGACTTTTATAAATTAAAAAAAAAGATATCTAAGCAGGCTATACAGCCATCACTAGGTCTCAACAAGAAAAGTGTTGGGCCCCAGGGGACACTGGGACACCAGAGATTAGTCAGTGGATTACTTATTATATATATTTTAGATCTGATTTTTATAGATCTGTGACATCTTTGACAATCTGACTGCAATTTTCTGAACATAGTACATTTGACTGTCTTCTTTGATGTGTATATGTGTTAGGAGAGAGCAAGCAATATGCTATTTAGAGAAGATAGTTGGAAGAGAAAACCCTGCATCAGATGATTTCTTTATATGTCTTGGGATCTTTAACTACTGATGGAGAAGAGTTTGATGCATTGAAGGCATTGTATAAACAGGCAGGAGCACTGTCTGATTTTATTCTCAGTGATACAGTTTTTCAATTTAGGGGGCTAGAAATGAAAGCAGGGAGCAACTAAAAACTATTTACATGTTGAGTGTATATTTACACAGTGAGAACATGCATTGAGAATTAAAACTGTAGAACTAGAAATCTATCCTGAAGTCTAGTTCAAGGTAAAGGAGTCAAAACCTGGGTATATATTAGCATGAAACAGGGAATCACTGCAAGGGCTAGAGTAAATTAAAATAATTTAAGTTGCTATTTTAATTTCCCCAGGCTCATGTATATTGACCAGCAAATGGATGGTGCCCAAGTGAATAGGACAGGTAAGCGCAAGGTCATAGACTTTCAGTGCTATCAAAGTCAAAAAATGCAAGTTCTTGAAGAGAAACTTGGAAGCATGTGCTTTATGATTAACAGCTTATATTTCTGCTCTCTGCCAACCCAAGACGTTCACAAGGCTCTCCTACCCAAGAGCAACACTATTGTTCCCCATCATGCAAGTAGATCTGACCTATTATTTCACACTTAGACTTGAAAGAGCAAAAGCTTCCTAGTGACTTAGACCCTTTCTGGTGTATTGTGTTCCATTTTAATAAAAAAAATCTCTTAAAATAAATAATATTGAGAGAAAGATATTTTGGAGGCCAGAAAATGGGAGCTTTGCTGGGGTAGAAAGAGAAAGTGCCCTGGAAGCTGAATTTAACTTTGCTGGTTATTGCACAAAACCAGGAAAGTTACTTAGTTTTTTTAGGATCCACAGGCTATATATATTAGTACTGATAAAGCTTTATTGTCTTTTTTTTTCTAGTTCAATTCAAGCAGGAAGTGCATAGACTGGAATCAGTAAATGTCAGTGTACTCTACTATCTGAATTCTCTCTGACCATCAGGTTAGCTCCCGTAAGCCCGGCTGTTTGGGATAGTACTCAAGCCTGCGGCTCTCTGCAAGCTGTACCTGCATTTTGCATAGGCAGCTGGAAAGAGGCAGGCACCACCCGCTGATGGGTTCCTGCAATAATTCAGAAATGGGAATATAAGTGGCCCAATAAAACCTACCAAATGCAATGCGGAAGGAGAGACCCATTTTCCTTAACTTCACCTTTGTATGCATGCCTGTAGATATGACTTATTATGCTTTACTGCTGACTTTATTTTTTGAATAAAATGAAATGGAATCATTACAATGAAAGTCTCATGTTTTAACTTACCATTAAAAAAACTGGTAAATATAAATCTTGCCTTCCACTCATTCACTTACATAAAGAGAGGAAAAGAGCAAGTGGAATAAAAATATTGTAGGACAGTATTGTAAAACTTCAATAGAAGACCCACTTTTTTCATAATTAACCATAGAAAATTAGATAGTATTTACATTAAGAAGTGCACAGTACTGTACGTGGTAGCAAAGTTTATGTTTCTCCTTGCATCAATGATTTTAGCTATCATTTATGAAATGCTTATTACATGACAGACACAATAGAAATAATTTTATATTTTTACACAATCCTCCCTTCACCACCATTAACAAGGTATTTTAATATTTCTAGCACTCAAGAGGGAAACATAAAGCTCAGAGCAGATATTTAACTAGCCTAAGGTCATACATCTATCTATACTGGACACTGATGTGTATGTAAATGACCTGGAAGCTATTACTTAAAAAAAGAGACTATTTTCCTGAATGGCGTTATGTTGTAAGAGGAGATGCTGGATGAGAGGGAGTTCCATTGCATGTTGATTATCATCACTTATCTCTGGTATGTGGCCAAAGTCTCATGTCCGTTATCCCATTTACCACATGTTGCAGCCAAAATCAACTATTTGCCACCTCCCCTTTCCTTGTGGAAAAGGCCCCTTCCCTTTCAAATACCCCATGCTGAGTTCTTACATATAATTTTAAAATTATCTCGTAAGACTAACCTTTCCTAAAATCTTCCCTGAGACTTCAAAGTGGTTAGTATATACATACTCAAGTGCACACAACGTTGTAAATATACAGCTTTGTCATCACATCTTAGCTTCCATCCTGACCTCATGTACTTCTCAGTCCATAACTTCTCTCAAATTTTGTTTCCGGAAGAGCTTGTGCTGCGTTAATTGCCTTTTATACTTTTACAGCTCTTACCACCCTACCTGCACACAGCACACTAGCCCATGGAGAATGGTGTCATGGTGGTATTTTTACATTGTTTACCAGGGTTTGGACCTGTTTTTAGTCATATCGCTAGATTGCAAACATTCCCTGTGAAGCCATGTGTAGCCTGCCAAATTGATCTGACCTATGAATGTGAGGTAAAGACAGATTTCACTTCTTAGGTTAAAGGCAGCTCACGACCTGCCTGCCCCCTTTATTCCTGAGAGTGTTGGGCTTATGGCCCCCGTTTTAGTTAAAAAAGATAACGCTCTGACATAAAAAAAAGATAAATGCTTTGACATACTACATTGCTACTTTATCAAATATTAATGTGAGTGGCATCAGATGTGGCTCTATCCCTTTCGCAGTTGGACAAGAACACTTGGCTGTCTTCTCTAAATGCGCTGTGATAGGGAGGAACATGCTCAGGCATACGAACTTTCCTTCTTCACTTGGAAACAAACAAGATGATTTGGGGTCAAACATCCAGGGTATGTATATTTTTCTCTTTCTTATACATAACTTCATTTATTTGTGGCCTCCCGGTTTTATTTATTTATTTATTTATTTATTTATTTGGCCGGATGTGCAATTTTTAAAATACTGTGGGCAGCTAGGATTTGTTATGACAAAACAATGTACTTAAATATGCAATTGTTTTTGGTAGCTCACTTATTTCTTTGTAGCTCAGTTTGATATTGTCAGACATAATGTAGATTATTATAGCAGCAACAATACAAATTAATTACATATGCTCCAATTTCCGATGTTGTGCTACTCTACAATGCAATAAGGTTTTGATTTCACACTTAAAATTTCTTACTGAATAATCTTCAAGTCCCTATGCACAAAGCTAGAGCCGTAACGTAAGTTTTATTACTCCTTAAATGTTTAATACTAACGAAATTTTAAAATAAGTAATCAACTAGTTCTAATAAAAATTTCACAGACTTGGAGTACAAACAAAACTTGTTAACACATGTCACAGCTTAGGGTTTATGGGTCTCGTTTATATAACACATTGTTTTAGATTTAAAAAAGGATAACTCCTCTAATATGCCACATAGCTACCTTTTCAAATGTCAATTTGTGTGAGATCAGATGTGGCTGATCAGATACAAACCTACTACCTTAACACTTTGGAATATGCTGTTATATAAAATAATTTTAATTGGCATTAATGTTTAAAATAACTATGGCATAGTGTTAAGTAAATAAACTACTGGTATGTTTAAGAATGCGGATTCTCTGATGGTGTAGTTTAATCACTTTCTGCGTACAGTATAGAGTGAAATACATATGGCACAATGATTTATAAGAGGGTTGGAAAACTGTGGCCCTCAGGCCAAACTGATGGCATCCTTTTTATAATGAAGCCATATTAGAACACAGCCGTGGCCATTAATTTACTAGCACATATTGTCGATATTTGCGTTCATACTTGACTCAGTGAATTCTAACCTTAACCTTCACACGGATTAGAGTTGAATAGAGCAAAGCTGAGAAGTTTATTACAAAGATCCTATAGGCCCCAGTGCCTAAAATTACATTATTTGGTCTTTTACACAAAGACTTTGTTGACCTCACATTGAGAACATGGGCATTTAGCCAGGAAACATGGTTCTGCCATTTTATAGTTTATAATCTTGGCCAAATTATGTACCTTTTCCTTAGTTTCCTTTAAAGACTTATTTGTAATATGAAGATTATAATAACACTTATATTAGGCTTATTTGATGTTTAAATAAAATAAGATACATACATTGCTTCATCTGGTATCTGCTACAGAGAAATTGTTCAATAAAATAACAAGATTGTTGTTTTGTTATTCATATTTTTTCTCTTAATGTCTGAGCAGTATCCACATATACGTAAATTAGATTGTCAATATTTATATAATAAAATTGTGCAATTCCCACCTAGGCAAAGAGACTATCTTTGTGTGTTATCATATATACTAGATTGTCATAAATGTGCATCATTTAAAAGCACATGTATGTCTCTAAAGTTTGATATATTTTCCTTAGAGATTTTTTGAACATATTTGGAGTTGATATATTCAGTTTGAAGAAATATAAAGGTCGATTTGGGTAATGCTAGTATTTTAGGACAAGGCTGGTATTCACATTACAGGTTAATAATGTAGATTTCTCTAACATTAAGTGTATTTTTTATTAAATTCTCAGTGAAATGAATGTTAGGTTTCCCCAGAGCACCACCTAGCCATAAACTGCAGCTATATAAGAGTCCAATACTAGTCAGCCTCTAATGCCATTTTTAAACTATGTTAGTGCCTGTAAAAAAGGTCCCAGACATTCCTTCTCTCCTCTAAAGAGAAGAATCAAGTTCACCTGCACATCGCTCTTTGCACAGATGGCCTCCATTCTGTTGCTGGATTTGCTACGCTGAGGTGTTCAGGGTTTGTAATTTTCTTCTACAGTCCATGAGCACTATGCACACAGGGCCAGTGATAGGGTGCGAAAGGACTAAGCTCATAATGGACACAAGGGCAGCCCAGGGGCATACCAGTGCAGGTGCTAAATATGGATAGAGATGAATGCAATATTGTGGATATTTTCCATATATCTAATTTTTTAACTTAAATTCTTTATTGTTTAAAGCATTACATATATCTCCTTTTCCCCCCATTGACTTCTCCCTGGCTGCTCTCACCCCCCAGCACATGCCCTCACCCCCCTGCTGTGTCTGTGTCCATTGGTTATGCTTAAATGCATGCATACAAGTCCTTTGGTTGATCTCTTACCCTCCCCCATCCCACCCTTCCCTGCCTTCCCTCTGAGGTATGACGGTCTGTTCTATGTCTCTGGATCTATTTTTTGTTCATCAGTTTATGTTGTTCATTATATTCCACAAGTGAGTGAGATCATGTGATATTTATCTTTTTCCCGCTGGCTTATTTCGCTTAGCATAATGCTCTCTAGGTCCATCCATGCTGTTGCAAATGGTAGTGGTGCTTTTTTTTTAACAGCATGTAGTATTCCATTGTGTAGATGTAGCACAGTTTTTTAATCCACTCATCTGCTGATGGGCACTTAGGCTGTTTCCAAATCTTGCCTATTGTAAATTATGCTGCTAGGAACATAGGGATGCATATGTCTTTTCTGATTGGTGTTTCTGATTTCTTGAATATATTCCTAGAAGTGGGATTACTGGGTCAAATGGGAGTTCCATGTTTAATATTTTGAGGAAACTCCATACTGTTCTCCACAGTGGCTGCATTCCCACCAGAAGTGCATGAGGGTTCCTTTTTCTCCACATCCTCGCCAGCACTTGTCCTTTGTTGATTTGTTGATGATAGCCATTCTGACGGTTGTGAGATGGTTCCTCATTGTCATTTTGATTTGCATCTCTCTGATAATTAATGACTTTGAGCATGTTTTCATATGTCTCTTGGCCTCCTGTATGTCCATTTTCTAGAAGTGTCTATTTAAGAACTTTGCCCATTTTCTGATTGGATTGTTTATCTTCTTTTTGTTAAGTTGTATGAGTTTCCTAGACATTTTGAAGATTAAACCCTTACCGGTGTATCATTAGCAAATATGTTCTCCCATGCAGTGGGCTTTCTTATTGTTTTGTTGATGGTTTCTTTTGCTGTGCAGAAGCTTTTTATTTTGATGCAGTCCCATTTGTTTATTTTCTCCTTAGTTTTCATTGCCCTAGGAGCTGTATCGGTAAAGATATTGCTACGACATATGTCTGATATTTTGCTGCCTATGGATTCTTCTAAGAATTTTATGATTTCCCATCTTACGTCTTAAGCCCTTTTTCCATTTTGAGTTCATTTTTGTGTGTGGTGTAAGTTGGTGGTCTAGTTTCATTTCTTTGCATGTATCTGTCCAATTTTCCCAACACCATTTATTGAAGAGACTGTCTTGACTCCACTGCATGCTCTTGCTTCCTGTGTCAAATATTAATTGTGCATAATGGCTTGGGTTTATGTTCTGTTCCATTGGTCTATATGTCTGTTCTTGTGCCAGTACCAGGCATTTTGAGAACAGTGGCTTTGTAATATAGCTTGATATCCACATTTCTAATTTTTGAAGCCCACAAGTAAACCTAAACAATTTCTCAACAATGGTTGTTGAAGTTTTTCAAAAATCTGGAATACTATATCCTTTTTATATATTTACTAGAGGCCCGATGCATGAAATTCATGCAAGAGTAGGCCTTCCTTCTCCTGGCTGCCGGCACCAGCTTCCCTCTGGCACCCAGGACCCAGGCTTCCCTCTGGCCACCGGCAGGCACCCAGGACCTTCCCTTGCAGTCCCAGCTTCGTCCAGAAGGTTGTCCTGGAAGGACATCTGGTCTAATTAGCATATTACGCTTTTATTATTATAGAAGATGTTATCTGCATGAAGGTAATGTCTTCACTGGAATTGCAAAAACAATTTCTTTCTTCTTGGAAAAAAATATCATAACATTATTTTCTCTGTTAATATTGCCCCTAATTTTTTTTCTCTAATTTTTTTCTCTAGTCTTCTTTGAGAATGCAGTGACCTAGAATCTTACTTGTTATGAAATTTGTCTCTGTGTTTATTAAGACTAGTGGCTAAACAACGTAGAATTATGTTAAAGTGTGAGAATATAGAAGCACATGTGTTGGGAGTTTAATATCTTACAAGGTTATTTCTTTCTGTATGCTAAGCATATTTTCGCAGGTCTGCCTAAAAACTCAAGAGACCTTACTATTCAGCTTAACTCTTCAACCATTATTAAGCACCACATGAGAAAGTCGAGTATTCCCGGGGACCCTTTTTTAATTCAGATAGTGCTCCATATTTATTTAAGTTTCTATAAATCAATAAGCACCTTACATAATTATTAATGCAACTGGATGCTGACTATGAGAGTTTTAAAGGCACTCTAGAAACAGCATTACTTAGTATTCATATTTGGTGTTCATATATAGCACAGAGAATTTTCAAGCAATTTACAAGCTGTCAGGGATCTGTGAGCCACTGATCAAAATTTATTGAAAATTGGAGGGCAGGAGAAGGTAAGAGCGCAAGCTCTAAATGGAGAAATGTGGTTTGTAGCCAAGAAATAAACTCTTGCGTAGTATTTGCTGCCTGTGTGCCCTGGAAAATTATGTAGAATGCAGATTATTGAATAAATTTTCTAGAAACTACATCAAAAAAGAAACAAAAAATGATAGAAATTTACAGGGAGGCTGAGGGGGCATTTATGATCACCTGGTTTGTTGCCCTTTGCCTGTCCCTGTAAGTTTAAAAATACTCTTTAAAAGACTTAGAGATGAAATATTTTTAAAAAAAGACACACACAAGAAAATCAGAAGAATATTATTGCTCAAGCGAAGCATCAGAGATGCTAGAGGTGAGAATGATCTGAATAAGGATCACACACACACACACAATGTGCACACACACATTTGACTATACAATCAAAAGGTTTTGAAATAAAAGAGGGGTTGATGAATGATTAGTCAGAACATCAGGCAGAACTGGGGCTGGCCCTAGGCATCTGAAAGGAATGATCAGCCAACATAAATTATGAGCAAGTTCTTCAACTTACTAAAAGCAAAAGCACTCATACAATTCAACCAAATCATTCACAGTTTCACATACTCAGATTACCTTACAAACACATTTATTTAGAGGTAAATCATCAAAGATTTTTTTAAAAAAATCAAATTTAGTTTTAAATCAAACGTGACTCTTTAGACCCACACCTCACTGTTAACACGGCATTCACAGAGCCTTCTCTCTGTGCCCTACGTGTTCTTGCCCTTATCTTTGCCTTTGCTGGTGTGTAGTTTAATTTGTGCCACAAGAAAGACATGTTCTGATGTGCAGTGACTTTAATAACTTATCTGTAGGCAAATTTAAAACAGGAAGTACCTGCGGACACCTGCCAGGAGGTGCGCTGACCATGAGGCACAGTGGCATTCATTTGACATTACGGTTTTGCAGCTTGCATTTCCAGTCGATGTGCCTCAGATCATTTTTTTTTCAGGTCTATTAGTTTGTACTTTTCAAAACTGAATAACATTTTCTTGTTTTTGAAAATTTTGTCTCACTCTTTTAGGTTCATACTTTTTTTTCAATTACATCACTATTTATTTTCTCTTTACATATGTCTACTATACATATTTCCACTCCATCACTCTCTCCTGCTGTTTCTTCTCCTTCATGTAAACTGAGTTTTCCATAAACAACAGACATTAGCTCCAACTGAATATGTCCCCATACATCTTTTCATTGATAATTTTTTATAATTATCATGTCCAAAACTCTGCTTAACTTAACACATAAAGTAGATTTTAAACCAAGTAACAAACTTCTATTGAATATGTAAGTAATCATCGTGATTTGGATAAAAGTTCTGTAATACATTGTCCCCCATTTCTTCTTCTACTTTAAGTTCTAGCATCATTAAATTAACTGACACAGAGAAGGGTACACCTGCCTAAGAATGAACTTTGTGGTCCATATGTATGCTGTTCCAATCATTACGGACACTATCCATTAATTGGGTTTCTTAAATTAAAAGTTTAGACAAAAGACTATTCTTTGGGAACATTTCAAACCATGTAGACTGTTCCCCATCCCCTGAAGGCACATGTTACGGTATTTTATATGAGCTTGTGCCTCTCTATGCCTAAGGTGACAAACACCACTTCCTGGACTTCACGATGCCTCACCATCCTCACAAGCCAATGATGAACACTGCAAGATACTCTAGATGGCACTTATTAAAAGAGTTTCTTCAAACTTACTCGGTTCCTTTTCTCTTATTTTGTGTGGAAGAATCTTTTTGTCTTTCTTTTTTAAACCCCATAAGAAACACTTCTTCCAGGATAAGAAAGTTCAGGCCTTAAGTCAATGACCCTACTAGCCCTTCACCCCAGGAAATAAACAAAATTTTCTCCAGGGTGCTTACTCTTTTATCTCTTCTGAGTACCCTTTGACCCCAATAAAGTGGGGTCTGTCTTAAGTGCTGTCTCTGTGGTTTTATTTGTAACTCTTTGTTCACAGTGATTTATTTTTAAGTCAAAAATTAAATGGACACATCTTTCAGCACACCTCATAATCCTTGATCATGTTCATCTATTTTAGTATCTCAGCAATTTTCTTGCGTATTATTGTGCAAATACAATAACTTCTTATTAACTCTTAAAAGACCAGCATTATTTCCCCTACAATTATCAAAAATCTGGTCTTCCCAGGACAGAAGTATACCCCTTGGGTTCCTCCTCCCTATCGCTTTTTCCCTATAGCCACTGGTAAGATGCTCAATGATGTTAGGAAGAGACAAATTCCATTGTAACAAACTTTAAGAACCAGTGAAAACCTCATCTGAGAATTAAATAAGTTAACCACTGACTGTGGTCTGCTAATGCTCTGTTTACAGGATTTGTCTCATGACAATAATGGAATGGCACCTGAATGCGATAATGCTATCTGAACCAACACTAGGGAGAAACTAGGTGAGTAAAACCAGCCCACTTTGTAAACACGAGACCAGGTGGGGTAATGAGTTAATCCAAGTACCCATTAAAGCTGTAGAGAGAATTATCTATCCTGTGGCACCTGGTAGTCAGCATGAACGTATTTATCTCAAATGTGTATTTTAGTCCCAGGCCGTTTCTACCTAGCCAAATGAGGATATGCCCCAAAGTGGTTTAGCTCCGTGGTCGGCAAACTGCGGCTGGTGAGTCACATGCGGCTCTTTGGCCCCTTGAGTGTGGCTCTTCCACAAAATACCATGGCCTGGGCGAGTCTATTTTGAAGAAGTGGCGTTAGAAGAAGTTTAAGTTTAAAAAATTTGGCTCTCAAAAGAAATTTCAATCGTTGTCCTGTTGATATTTGGCTCTGTTGACTAATGAGTTTGCCGACCACTGGTTTGGCTAATTCAAACCTCACCTGGCCACATTGCCTGGAAATTAACATGTATGCTTTAGTCAACTGACTTTTTAAAAATCAAATATAAAAATGACATCAGTTTCAGCACATCTAAACAGTACTACCCTAAACTGAGAGAATGCTATCCATTCTACGCTTTGCAAGCTCTAACAAGGTGATAAAAACTGTGTTATTTAGAGCATTCCTTACAAAAAAATAGGGCAAGTCCAGTTCCTTAGAGAACAGAATCATGCTAACTTTGCATTAAAAGTTTACATAGAAAAAAATGAAGAAGAACATAGCAGTAATTAGCTGGAATCCAAAGCTACAGATTATTATATATCACATTTTACAACAACCCAAAGAGGGTGGCATTGTCATTATTTCTCTTTAACAAAACAGGAAGCTAACGCCCAGAAAACGCACGCAGTTTGCCAAGGGAGTCATTGGCAGAAGCAGGATTTGGGCCACAGGTCATACAGCTTCAGAGAACATGCTCTTAGGACAGGTTAGAGCCTCCCCCTTTCCGTTTCTGTGCCCCGATTTCCTCCTGCTCCTAATTTACTGCATCCAGAAGAAAAAGAATTTTGTTTTCGACAGGGCAAAAAATAAATAAATAAACCACAGGCATGCTGTTTTGTTTTACTAGTTTGCATTTATATAAGGGAGAGTGGTCCTTATAATTTCCTTCTCAACCACCACTAATTTCTGTACTTATAGCTGAGTAGCATCATCAGAATTGAGAAAGCTGGGACTACTTTAAAACTTGTCAATCTTTCATTACTTCTAACCTCTCAATCCTAGTGGCTTAAAGGAAAGAACTAACTCACTACCTAAAAAATCCTTTCAAAAACATAGATGAATGAATGAAATCTAGAATACTAACATGTTTGATGATGTTAGATGTGAACTAAACTTTCTGAGAAAACAATATGAGGATTATATTTTCAAAGTGTGTTCTTTGGCCTTAAAATCCCGGACTAGAAAGAAAATATAATATATGCAAAGGAAATGTACGCATGCGTTTTCTACAGAGTGATAAATACTGAGATATTCAGGAATAAGGCATGTAAAATGTTCAAATTGTAAAATCTCATTTTAAGTGGGTTGGTCTACTTTATTTTAAATTGAATTAATCTTTTGTTCAAAATTAAGCAAATAGTTTCTGAAATTAGTTTCTCAAATTTTACAGTAACATGTTCCCTTGTAATAAAAAGTGATAAACTTTGGGGCAAAAGTACACAATTTTTAAATATATACTCCTTGGAAGGACATTTAAAATCTGTTTGATTCTCATATATATTATAGGATGAGAGTGAATCATGCTTAGAGCAGGGGTAATCACACAATGACATTATGGAAACCCTTCCAAGATTCTGTAACTCTGAAACTCCACATTCTTTCCTGAATCTTTATTAAACCACATTAGTTTCTTTTCTTTCCCCCATAATAATAGTTCATAATGTCCCCTGACTTTTCCCCATTAGCCTGATTTAAGCAAGTCAGTTTCTTGATCTTTACCTTTCTGTCCAGAGTTATGATTAACCTTTCCAAGGATGTTGTTTGTTTTAGTCGGTATTATATATATGTCGCCTTAGGTTTTATAGAGAAAAGACACAGTATAAATCTAATATATGTGTCTTACTCCTAATTGGGACTTGCACTGAGTAGAAACATTCAAGGTTGAATCCTCATTGAACTTTTTCCTGTGCTGCTCCCTATGATTCACTGTACCTGTGCAGCTGGAAATAAAACCTATCAGGCTCCCAATAAAACTTGATGAGTTTTAGAACACATTCTACGACTGCTCATTTAAGATATGCATTACACCGAGGTTATTAGGACACTCAGTAAAGGCTAAATCCATTACAACAAAGCTAAAGCTTTAAGAGACTGGCCTGTGTGAGAGCAGACGCTATGGTTAGCACCCTCTACTGGTTGACTTTGCAAGTGTCACTTTTCTCTGAATCATTAAGGTAGAAATTTATTTTCAATGTTTCTGAAATGTCAAACAAACAAACAACAACAAAAAAACTGGAGCAAATTTCTTATCTAAATGATGATTAAAACAATAACGGGACAAACATATTACTCTTAAAATAATTTTTATCTATTTTGTTTGAAATTTTAAAAATTAGACCACAATTAAAAACAATTTGCTTTTCATTCAGTTTGATTTTTTAAAAAATTAAAAAATCACTTGTCCTTAATTTTACTTATTAGTTTTTTTTATCAAATAGGTACAATTACTTATATTGGTATTTTCTCTTAGTGTTTGGTTTTCTTATATAAAGACTAGAGGCCCGGTGCATGAAATCATGCACTGGGGTGGTGTCCCTCAGCCCAGCCTGTACCCTCTCCAATCAGGAACCCCTTAGGGGAATGTCTGACTGCCAGGTTTAGGCCCGATCCTGAACGGATCGAGCCAAAACTAGCAGTTGGACATCCCTCTCACAATCCAGAACTGCTGGCTCCTAACTGCTTGCCTGCTTGCCTTCCTGATTGCCCCTAACTACTTCTGCCTGCCAGCCTGATTATGCCCTACCCACTCCCCTGCTGGCCTGACTGACACCTAACTGCTCCCTGCCAGGCCTGATTGCCCCTCACTGCCCTCCCCTGCAGGCCTGACCCCCCCTAACTGCCCTCCCCTGCAGGTCCAGTCACCCCCAACTGCCCTCCCCTGCCAGCCTGTTTGCCTCCAACATCCCCCACCCCTGCCGGCCATCTTGTGGTGGCCATCTTGTGATGACATGGGGACGGCCATCTTGTGATGATGCGAGGGTGAGATGCCACCTAGGCTTTTATTAGTATAGATATTTGCTAAGAAAGAATGACTAGAAATGATCTAATATAGAGTTTTGTTGTCACATAATTTTAAAAGTAAATCATTTATTTAAAACTACCAATTCTGAAACAGTAGAAGCATCTGCTACATAATAATATTCTTCTTGGTAAAATGTTTCACAATAATCACACAGTCTGTGTTTATTTATTCAGCAAATGTTTATTTAGTTCCTAATTAATAAGAGATGTAAAACATATATAGTTATTACACACAAGGAAGAAATGGATGGGTGGAGGGAGAGAGAGAGATTGAGGTTAGATTACAGGTTGGGTAAAGTGCTGAAATGTTGTGACAGAAATAGAGGGTGATGAGGAGAAATCCACCTGACACACTTGGCTGTAAAGACATTGCATGACAAGAATCTCTGATTGTATTCCAATGCTGGAAGTCAATCCTAATTTCAGAGATAAACTTCATAATGATGATCTAATGTCAAATCATCTTCTTATTTTGGTTTTCTTACACCAGCGAGTGACCACAGTGAGGTTTAATTTTTTTCCACAAAGAAGTCCCTGATTCAATTCATGTTCTGAATTACTACTGGAAAACTCATCCAAGAGATTTCAACCAACAATTCATTTGTATACTATCTTTTTGAAAAATTTACATTAGAACCATATATGTTCTATATGTTTTACTCACACACTATATATTATGGTAAAAACAACAAAGACCTTTACAATTTACCCAGTTCCTGCAGAAAAATATTACTTTATAAAAAGCTTACCTTAATAGTAATTTAAGTAGTCTATATAAAATCACATTATAAAGGAGAATTTTATATATATAAATATAAAATTTTCTATGTGTATATATATAGATGAATTATATACATGACATCATTTAAACAAATATAGTTGTATGCTAGGAGTAGCTCCATTAAATAGAATAAAGAGTACCCAATTGAAAGTAGATGTCAAAGATATATATTCTTCCTAGCTACACAGCATCAAACATTAGGTCACTTAGTGTTAGTTTTCTAATAGTAAGTGGCCTAATTAAAAATATTACTTATAATCATACACATGTAAATATATATAGGTTAAACTATATGTATTTTAATAATATAAAAAATTAACAACTATAAATATTCTTCAACTTTGGAGATTAACTTTAAAAACCAAAAAGATAAATTGGTATAGGTATACCAAAAGTTAAATAAGTCAAAAGAATTCATCTGAAAATTTATTATTATAAAAAATGATAAAGTTGACCTACCGTGGCATGGTCTAGACCAGTGGTTGGCAAACTCATTAGTCCAGAGCGACAAACCGCGGCTCATGAGACGCATGTGGCTCACGAGCCTCAGTTTGCCAACCGCTGGTGTAGACTAATTAAACAGTATAATACCCATGTATTTACAAACTACATATCATTAGCATTATAGAGATATTATGTTATCTATAACTAAATTTAAATTTCAGGTTTTGTTTGCAATCTATTAATCATACAATGATGAATAATCAGACTAGACAAAACCAATAATTTCATGGCTTTGCATTTTGCTGAAATCATAAATATGCGGTACTGGGTTTTAAAAGCGTAGATATATAACCACATTAATGAACACTATATAGGCCAAGATCTTCTTGGTGGTTCTCTGCTGCTCTCACCTTAAAATACTTTATTTTTCTGCCTAACTGGTGACTTCAAAGTTTTTAAAACTGTATGGATCCTAATGATAACAGCTGTGTTTGGTGTAATGTATAGCACAATTTATATTTATTTGTGTTATTCATTTATACTTATACTAGAGGCCAGGTGCACAAATTCATGCACCAGTGGAGTCCCCAAGCCTGGCCTGCGGGATCGGGCCAAAACAAGCTCTCTGACATCCCCTGAGGGGTCCCAAATTGTGAGAGGGCGCAGACCAGGATGAGGGACCCCACTGGTGCACAATTGGGGCCGGGAAGGGATGTGTGAGGTTGGCCAGCTGGGAGGGACTGCAAGAAGGCTCCAGGGCATGTCCGGCCCCTCTTGCTCAGTCCTGATGGGCTGGACCCCAGCAGCAAGCTAACCTACTGGTTGGAGCGTCTGCCCCCTGGTGGTCAGTGCACATCATAGCGAGCAGTTGAGTATCCTTAGCATATAATTAGCATATTACACTTTGATTGGTTGAATGAGAGAATGGATGACTGGACACTTAGCATATTAGGCTTTTATTATATAGGATTATATTTATTCTAAAATAAGAAATATAATAGAAATTTTTCATAATTGGTAAAATCTTACAACAGATAACAAGTGAGAAACAAAACCAACATTTTCTTTCTTACTACACACAAACACTTGAAAATAGTATATTTATAGCAATTAACTTCCTCAAGATTCTTAATATTAGAATTTGAGGAGAGATATCACATTTGAAGTTTTTTAGAGAAGTTCAAGACAGAATGCAGCTTTTAGTTTACAAAATTTTTCATATAAAAGAGTAAGAAAATACTTACATTTAGACAAGCTTGAAACAAGTGGAGACACTCTCTTCTGAACATTAATTGATATTGTAACTTTAAAAATAAATATAAATTCATATACTTCAATTCAAATCAAAGGTAATATATATGAATTATATAATTGTTCCTATGAATGCCAGAGTTAGTGAACCAGCATGTGACTATCTAATATCCATATTTGATGACTTTTGAAGTGAATGACACCATGGAGATTACATATTAAGGATAAAATCATGGCTAATGATTTCAAGTATGATTATCATTCGCTTAGTATAATTAATATTCTTATAATCATAAAATTAAACTAAGAAAATATCTATCATATTTGACTTTTTATATGCGGCTTCTCTGAGTCAGAGCACAGCTCTGGTCACTTGCTGGCCTCTCCAGCTCGTCCCCCAAAGTGTGGGCCCCAAAGGATCACCCCATCTGCCCCCTCAGGACTCTGGAGTGTTAACAGCAGAGTCAGGTCCACAAGGACATACTGAGAACAGACCAGAGGAGCCTCTGGAAGGAAGAGTTCTAGCAGAACCCCTGGGACCAGGGGGGCCTGGCTGTGATCAGCATCTTCCTTACCACCTTCCTGCTTCTCATGCTGTTCAACATTGTGTTTAGGGCACTCCCTCCACCTGAGAAGGTCCACCAGTCTGAAGAGTCATGACCTGCCTTTGAGGGGGAGGGGGGATAAAGAGGTGGGTCGCCTGTTCTGCACTCTCCAAACACCATGGACCTTTCCCTCCAAGTCTCTCTAACAGTCTGGATTATACATTTTATGTGATTCTGAAAAAAATGGCATTGAGCAAAATATATCATAAATCTGAACTCAACTTAGATTTTTATGACCTCCTCTAGAATCTAGATAATTCTAGATTATTTTAATTTCAGGGTAAAGTATTATAAAACAATATTTGCCAAAAAATGCAGGTGTGTCTAGAATTGGTGTTCTTTTCCTCAACTCAACCTTTAGTCTATCCTCATGTTAATAATTGAACCTATTCCTTATCAGTTGAGCAGATTTTTTTTTTCATATATTGTTATATAATTATATGGGTAGATTATTCCTTCAAAATAAATAAATAAATAAATAGTCAGGCTCTGGAGCCAAATTTTAAAAAAATGCAAAGAAAAATATGGGCTTTAGTTTTCAGATTTGGTTTATGCTCTTCATTTGAAAGGTAGAGTTTAAGTAGTGTGCTCATTACCTTGCAAAACAAATCAACTTCCGAATTAAAAAGTAAAACATTAAGTTACAATAATTGCTCAAGTTATATTTCTCTCTTGTGCGTTATCATCTTATATACAAACAGATATTTAACTTTTATAGGATGTAAGTTTTCTGGTTTTTCCCCTTAGCTACTTTGCTTTCTCAGAGACTATTGAATTGGCTCTTATAAATCATTTAAGAAGTACATAAAATTGTGACTTTCTGTATTTCATGTCTCCTTTTTTCTTTCTACTTGAATCCTCAAAAACATAAGGTATATATCAAATATTTGAAACTGACAAGTAATTTTTTTGTATGTGTGTGATTCTATTCAAGGCTTTCCTTAACAGATAACACATTTAAGATAATGAATTAATGTAGGGATTATAAGGTATTTTCTAGATCTGGATTCTAGAAAAATCTCTATGGCTTCATACACATCACTTAACCCCCTTGAATTTCAAATTCCTTCTGAGACTGTGAAGACTGAAAGAATAATAAGTGGGACAAAACAGAGGTAGCTATTGGAAGCTAACAAGGATCTTGTCACCGGTACCTACTGAGCTTTTCAAAACATTAGTTTTGTCTGAGTTTAAAATTCTATGAGCATTTAGGTTTGGCCAGGCATTGTGCTAATTACTTATGTCTTTTCAAATTCTCACCACAGATTTGTAACTTAGAAGCCCTTTTCTTTTACAGATGAAGAAGCTGGGACTTATTAAAATTAAGTTCATATCATTTAGATAGAAGACGGGGTTTGAGCAAAAATATCAAATGTAAAGTAACCTGGATACTTATGATAGAAGTGTCTTTGCTCTATTCATTTTCTGAAAATAGGACACATTGAGGAATCCCCCCTTCCCAGTATATATTTATTAGCAATGCCTTTTGCTTTTCATCCCCCCTCCCCCCATAGGGGATGTCTAATACCAAGAAAAGAGTATGCTATTTGCTGCCAGACAGATAAGACTAACAATTCTGCCTCCATAATTACTAGCTCTGAGGCCTTAGAAATGTTAACTACACTCACTGAACTATGGATCTTGCCTTTGTGAAATGGAATAGGAAATGCCAACTTTGTGTACTTTATATGAGGCTGAAAGTAATCCATGTGATTGTTATGGTGTAAGGAGCCCTGCAAACGGAACAGACATACTTCTGTGAGAAGTCCTCAGGCCCGAACAAATCCTAGGTCTACTGGAATCCCTTACACATTGTTCAGCTCATGATGCAAGAATCAGAGCAGGAAAGAAAGAGCATTCCCAATGAAGAAATGTGCTGAAAGCAATTAGCCACTAGAATTATGCAAATTTATGCATTAGGAAATGTGGGATTAAAAACTCTAATCTCTGGCAGAAAAAAACATGATAAAGGTTAGTGTGATTGGGTTTCTTGAGGAAATAAATGTGAGTCTATATCTGGCTCCTGTTTGTTGGGCTGAGGCAAAACGTCAACCAGTAACCCAGAGGGGATTAGATATCACAATTTGTCTCACTTGAGCAGTTGAATAAAAACTGTCTAGTGTTCAAACTTAATTTTAGAAATTTTCATTCTCATATTTTTAAGTCTACTACCACAAATTAGTTCAATGTTTTAATGCATGACTCAGAGAATTATGTGTATGTATTTCATGACGGACACTTATGTTTTTACAGATGGATAAAGTGTGTGTGTGTGTGTGTGTGTTTGCGCAAGCACACGTGTGCGTGTGCGCTTCTCTATAAGAGCCACCAATGGCAAGGTTTCTCTTCCTGGTCTTGCAGATTGCATGAATATACTCTGAGGCCAGCAAGGATCAAACTGAATACTAGGAATGGCCATCACACGTGAATTACTAGCTAGTTGCAGAGTTCGTTGATTCATTGACACCACAGCATGCTTTTAATTCACAGTTAGACTGAGATTATAATGACATCAGAATCAATGGTTTCTAGGCTGCTGGGCCACTATAACCTTGATCCTTTTTGTGTGGCAGTTAATACTTCACTAGCCTTCTTTGCATTCTCTGATGTTCAAAGGATATCGAAAATAAAATCAGTGTCCAGAGTTATTTTATACCTCTTGATTTTTAAGAGTACCTGTTTCGTTGTGTTGTGTTTTTTTCAAGGATGATAACCGTATGAAACTGTGTTGGAAAACCTGGAGCTGGTGTATTAAGAACATACAGATCATGACCGGGTGAATGAGGGAATGAGGAATAATAAGCCACTAACATGGGGGGAAGTGCAGAGGGTCTGCAGGTTGCAGCTCCTTTGGTCTTGAAAGGGGCTCCCACTTTCAGGGAGTGAAAAGCCTGGGGCCTTTTTGATTGAAGAAGTTCCCATATACTGACACAAAGGAAGGAAAGTTACAAGATTTATCACTTGTAGATTCCAGAATAGGGAAAGATCCCAGAACAGGGGATGCAGTAAGCCAGGGGGAGGGCAGTCCTTCATCCCAAGTCACCAGTGAGCAGGAGATAGAGAGCAGGGTAGCATGCATTTGTCACTTAAGAGGTGGTTGGGGCGGAGATTACTCGTTTTGCCCGACTCAAATCTGAGTGGTCATTGTCAAAGGTGTCCCAGGAAAAGCAAAGCAGAAACTTGTGGTGGGAATTCTAAACTGGGGTCCTCACGGAAATGCCCAGACCCTGGGTGTGAGCACTGTTGTCATATTAAAAAACACCTGGGCAGCAACTCATAAAATGGCCGTTTTCTCATCACAGAAGCAATTTACGGCAGCAATTCCAGAGAGACCTGGCGATTTTTAATGATCTTCATCTCTCACATCTTCTGTCTCCCTTTTTTAGAGAATGCTCTAGCCCAGTCAGCGTGGCTCAGTGGTTAAGTGTTGACCTATGAACAAGAAGGTGGCAGTTTGTTTCCCAGTCAGGGCACATGCCTGGGTTGTGGGCTTGATCCCCAGTAAGGGGAGAGCAGGAGGCAGCTGATCAATGATTCTCTCATCATTGATCATTGATGTTTCTCTCTCTCTCTCTCTCTCTCTTCCTTCCTCTCTGAAATCAATAAAAAAGATTAAAAAGAATGTCCTAGATTCTTATTTCTTTTTTTTTCTTTTTTAAAATTTTTACTAGAGTCCCGGTGCACGAAATTCATGCACAGGTAGGGTCCCTAGGCCTGGCCAGCAATCATGGACAGCAGGGGCCTTCCTTCCCCTGGCTGCCTGCTGCTGTCTGGGGCCTTCCTTCATTCCACACCGCCCCCTGGTGGTCAGCACACGTCATAGTGAGCAGTAGTACTCCCGCTTAGTCACACTCCTGAGAGGACAATTTGCAAATTAGCCTTTTATTAGATAGGATTGTTGAAAGTATTATATACATCTCCTTATGTCCTCTATTGACCCTTTCTAGCGCTTCTCTCCCGCCCCAGGCCTTCACCACCCTATTGTCAGTGATGTTGAATGTAATCCAACAAAATTGTCTTAATTATGTATTCATTGTTACTAAACATATTCATGATTATTACCAGAGACTCGATAATAGTATCAATTTATAAGATATTCCAAAAAAATGTTACAGGTAATTCTTTATTATTTTACTAAGATTCAGCTACATGCTAGCCTATTAACCAGAATTTTATAAAAATCTTCTACTTTAAAAATGAGAATGATTGTTCCCAATATATCTCACAAAAAATGATATAGGTATTAATAATGTAATGATTATGTGTCAAATAACTCTGAGTGGGAGATAATAGGGAATTTTCTTCTTTTTAGATCTTTAACTTGAAAACCAAGACCTGTCATTTGAATTCTTACTGATGAAGGCAATCAGTTAATGCATCTCTACCTTCCTTTTCTTCTATGAAATCTCAACTCTCAATTCTTGCAGTGCCCAGGCATTTTCTCAATATTTATGTCCCTGCAAATTAAAATAATGAATGAAGAGTTCATAAAGTTAAAAGAAAATATACAGGCTGTTACAAGGTCTAAGTCCAAATGTTTTATAGGCATCAGTAACAGCTTTCTAGTTATATTACACTTACCATTTAGTTTATGTGTATGGACCTGTATTTATCTGCATAGGAGATATTAAAATATTTAAAGTGTTCAATAAGTATGGTTTCTCTGTGAGAATAATTTGCATGAGTGGATGGATGGCTGTCTGGACAGTGTCAAGGATGGAGACTTCATGTGTGAAATGCTGAGAAGCCGTGGGCAAACTACGGCCCACGGGCCGGATCCGGCTGTTCTATCCGGTTCTCTTGCTCTCCCCTCTGCTCCTTTACTTTGAATTTATATTAGTTCACACAAACACTCCATCCATGCTTTTGTTCCGGCCCTCCGGTCCAGTGTAAGAACCCATTGTGGCCCTCGAGTCAAAAAGTTTGCCCACCCCTAATTGTGTAGAGAGGAGCCAAGGGAGGGGCAAGCCATGCTGCAGGGCGAAACCCTTGAATGAACGCTCCTCTGGCGTTGTGGTAGACACGTGGGACGTTGATTAATGAAAATGCAATGGACACAAAAAACAAGCAAGATCTTTAGGTCAAAGCACAACTTAAAGTGATATTCCCTGGCCCTTGTCCTGCGACAGGTTTTAACTGAGCATGCGTGTGCAGCTTCTGACAGTGGGTGGCGGGGGGCAGGGGGGCTAAGATTTAATACGGGGATGTTCCTAACAGAGCACATGAGACTTGATTCATTCCTGAGCTCTCCATTACCAACCCTGACAGCCTTCCAGCTCGGTTGGAAAATGAAGTACAACATCAGGTTACTAAGCAACTCTGCAGCTTTCTCAAAGTATGTCTAGTCCTCACTTGTTTCTCCTAATTGATTCCATCCACATAATTTTTAACCTAAATGGGACATCCTGTTCAAAACATGCTGGATTTCTCCTTTCAGCCACCATGTCTAAAACCTCTGCATATACGAATCAAGGACTGGCATATACCTGTCAAATTCAAAGCAAATTTTTTATCTTCTTGAGTTACAGTGAAAAAAAAAATATTATTTTGGCAGTTCAAGCTAGTGTCTGAAGTTATCTGCATACTGTCAGAAAATAACATAAAAGCTGATTCCTTTTTTATTTTTATTTTTTACCTTTACGCAGATTAAAGTTTGAATTAGCCATTCTGACTTACTCCTCGGTACAGCCCCACCTTATTAATGCATCTGAGTTAACCGTGCATCTGTCACACAGCATCGCAGCCATGCTGGCATCTCTGCTCTCACTAAACCTTTGAGCACCGTAATATCTCATCCCATCTTAAAATATTAGTGATAACTGCTATTTCACATTCCATATGTCACATTTCATAAGGAGCAGGGGAGGTTTTGTTCCTCCATTGACCCCTCTTCCCATTATATCAGAGGAGATGAGTAAACAATCAAATGTTAGAAACATTTTATACCCTGTGTGTTTCTCAAGGACCCCTTCACTCTCCACTCCACATTTTAGAATAGCGCATAATTTAGTTTCTAACTCTGTGTACATTTTGTAATATTTTGTAATTTGATGAGGGTGAAAGATGTTGGAGAGGTTAAAAGATTGAAAAAAATCTGGATATTCTTACTTAGAGTCTGCCTTGGAATTGTTGAACTATTTTCTTTTTACTTAAAATATGAATCCTTCAAAAGAATCACTTCATAAGTAGTCAGTTTAATAAAACTGCTGATATAAAAACATATTTAAATATCCAATTAATTGGAAGAATCACAGTGACATATAATATATATAGCAATATATAAATGGCATCCTTAAACTAAAAATAACTGTAGAAGTGAATGATATTTACCAAATCAGAATACAGTAGTGGTGATTAATATTGCATAGCTTTTTAGTAGCCACATCAATATGAATATGAAAACCAAACCATAGAATTAATGAAGGGATTAACACAAACAGGCTATTTACCACACTAGCCCTGCCATAATCAATGTGCAATAAATGAAATTGTGATTACAGTCTCCTCATTAGAGGAAACCTCACACAACCACAAGATGTGTAAAGGGCAAAAAATGATATGTCAACAATAAAATATAGATATAGAAAAGCGTGTGTGGTAAGAAAGGTGATGTACGCAGCGGATAAAGGATCTTAGTCAAAACATCCTTTCCTGTTAGAAACCGGCCTCATCATTGTAGGACCTAATCTCTCCTGCTGCTAGTTAGGAAGAGCTGGATGGAAACAGCCCTCATGGCTGACATTGTGGAAGGAAGCTGATGAAAATTGAAGTTAAAAAGCATTGATCAGACCGTCAAAACCTCAGAGGGAAGGTAGGGGTGGGTGGGGGTAAGGGAGAAAGATCAACCAAAGGACTTGTCTGCATGCATATAAGCCTAAGCAATGGACACAGACACCAGGGGGGTGAAGGCATGAGTGGGGAGGTGGGGGGCAATAGGGGGATAAGGACACATATGTAATACCTTAATTCATAAAGAGAAAAAAAAGAAAAAAGAAAAAATTAAAAAATATTAATGATAATCACTGCCAAGAACTATAAAAACAACAACAAAAAACACTCACAAATGACTTCTTCTTATCACTCTCATCAATAGGGGCCATCCATTAGCAGATTTTTAGGATGATTGCTTTGAGCAAAGAAAAGAAAACAAAAATCACTAGTAGAAACTGCTTTTTACCCTCTGAACTAAGACTCCACCTCCCCAATATGATTTCTCCCAAAATATTTGGCAGTGTCTAGGTTTTAGTAGCTCCAAGCAAAATAAATCAATAAGGAGAGTCTCCTACACCAGCTGCAAATTGCAGCCATAGACGGAGGCAGCCCGAGGTGAATTCGAATTCAACATTGTAACGTTGAACAAAGTTTCCTAGTCACTATGGAAGCAAAAAAGCCTTGGGTTTCCCAAATGTTTTCTCTATGTTAGAACATTACCTTTTCTTAATACATGTTTCCTGAAGAATACAATTCAAAATTAGGTCACCTGATAGGAAGTAGAACTGAAGACCAAGACTGGAAGGGGTGTAAGTTAAAACACGACATAAATCTGCTATTTTGGGAATTAAAGTGAATGGTCAACATGCACATGTAGTTTTAAGAACTGCATCTCAATAAAATTGTTTCATTTTGACCTCTTAAATATTTGATAATAAAGGTTGCTTTCTCTATTTCCTTATTACAAAAGTAGTGAATGGTTATGGCAAAAAGCTTTAGAAAATGTGAATAGCAAAAAAAGGAAAATGCATAGAAGAAATCCCAAACCCCCAGTCAGGTAACCAGTGTTGACATTTTACTGCATATAATTGTCGTCTCTTTTCTTAGACACATTTACATGTATATTTCCAGAAAAATAAAACTGTGTTTTGTTAGGTCCGTGCCAACAGGAGCCAGGCCAGGGGACACTGTGAGAGTCTAAGGAATTGTATTACATTTTCTCACAGCGGGCTGAGACCAGTGCGTCAGTGTCAGCGCAAGGGAGAGTTTATGTTCTCTTACACAGGGACTGTTCTCTACCAGCTGTGGTAGCTGCCTGAACAACAGGACGTCCTTAGAAGACAGCAGGTTGTCTGATGGGTCACAATGTGGTCAGGCAGAGGGGGGCACCCCAGTATTGGGGAGTATATCTTATCTTCTTCAGGTGCAGGCCTTTTGCTTCAAGCTATGGAAAAAACTTATAACAATACTAGGGACCCAATGCACGAATTCGTGTACCTTAAAAGGAACTGTGGGCCGTGAGACTGCAGTGGGCACAGGGGTGGATCTCTGCCCATCCTCTGTGTCCCTGCCCAGCCCCTCCTGCTGCGACCCTTGGGCCCCTGTCTGCCGGCAGCCCCACTCCCACTGCCACCTTCCCACATGCTGATGGCGCCAGCCCCACTCACACCTGCTGATGGCGCGGAGTGACTGGGGCCATGCCAGCAGTGGGTGTGAGCGGGGCCAGAGCCATCAGTGGTTGCAAGTAGTGGCTGCTGTCCCGATCGCCCCTCAGGAGCAGGGGGAGGTGGAGAAGCCCTGAAGGGCTATTGGAGCCGGCAGATGCCGCTCACTCCTGCACCGGTGCCGGCAGCAGGTGTGAACAGCAGCTCTGGCACCAGCAGTAGGTGCAAGCAGGGCTGGCGCCAGCAGCAAGTGCTAGCACCGGGCAGGACCGTGGTGCATGGGAGCAAAGAATTTTCAGTAACCAACAGAGGATCACCCCAATGACAGCGACCAGTGCCCCGCCTTGGTCTGGCACTCCCACTCACCTGCTCCACCATCCTGCCGCAGCCAACGCCCACCATGTTCCACACGTGCCCCCTGGTGGTCAGCACACGTCATAGCGACCAGTTGTTCAGTTGTTCGGTTTTTCCAGTTGTTCCACTGTTCAGTCTATTTGCATATTAGGGTTTTATATACATAGATATTTCAGAAAATATGCCCAAACAGGAGAGGCCAGGGATAGTACATCCTAAATATTTCACATTCTTTTTGTCATTGATTCTTTACATAATTATTCATGTAATATAATTTTCTAAACTATTAACTTTTTTCTGAAGCATCATATTAAATGACTGAACTACATGAATGTTAATTAAATCAGTCTTAATTTCATTGTATATTTATTGACTTCAAGTTTTTGACCCAGCACCTAAAATATACAATATATGCTTAACTCCATAGATTTTTTTAAAACATTACAATTTTTTAGTTTATATTTTTACACTAGAAGAATCCAAACCTCATCCAAATAAAAACATTCCTATGACACAGAGAAATAAACAAAAACATTTTATCACTGAATCTAAACATATTTCAGAAGGCATATGAAAGATCAGTTAATATCTACCTGTCCGGAGAACTAATAAAGAAAGTCTAAATGCTAAGAATGCCCAGGGTCTGCAGGTTACAGTCACAAAGGAAGAAGGTATAAACGAGGACCATTTATGACAATGATGATTTGTCATAATCAAACATGAATGTCATCTCAGTCTAACCAAGCCAGAGCGGCTCTGCTGCCCATTGAAAGACTTATTCCACCTATCTTGCTCCCAGCTTCTAAACACCACAGCTGAACGTCACTGGGGTGAAGTTTGTCATCTTCATGATCTCGAGTCCTATGATGTGAGCCCTTGACAGCATCTCCGAGGCCCTGGTGGAAGTTTTTTGAACAGTGAGCTCTCTAAGAGCCACACTTCCTTTAGCCAATTTGTCCCCCTTTCCTCTATAGTCAGAGCAGCAGTACAAACTGAACTCCAGGAGCAGACGTTCTGTGAATGAAAAACTCTGCAGCAATCTTTAGCAGCTGCTTTCTCTGTTTTGCTGACCTCACTGGGAAAAAAAAAAAAAACAAAAAACAAAAAAAAACATTTCTTGCCCTAGCTGGTTTGGTTCAGCGGATAGAATATCCCCTGGGGACTGAAGGGTCCCGGGTTTGATTCCCATCAAGGGCATGTATCTTGGTTGCAGGCTCCTCCCCGAGCTGGGCCCTGGTCAGGGCTCCTGCAGGAGGCAACCAATCCATGTGTTTCTCTCACATGGATGTTTCTCTCTATCATTCCCTCTCTCTCCCACTCTCCCTTAAAATCAATGGAACAATATTATGGGATGAGGAATAACAAAGAAAAAGACAAATTTCTTTGCCAACAGCTTATGAACAGCATTCCCATTAGAAACAAATCTTTCACTTCTCCAACGAAAGGTGGATGTTACCACATGAAAGCGCTCTCCTTGAACTGAACCCTTATCACTGTAACATTTGTTTTGCTCAAGAGACACTACATGGAGGGTACTACTCTGTAAATATTACAGTGCACTTGGAAAACTTCCCCAAATGGCATATGTTATGTTAAGATTTTTTAAAATTCTTAGATCTTCCTTATCTTTTTTTTTCTTTCGTCTTTATATCTGCCAAAGGCTACCCAATTCTCCACTCATACTTCATTAAGTTGGACTTTCAGTCTTAAGCTGATAAAATAGGTAATCAATGATTAGATGTCTTGATGTCAAGATACACTTGTTGCTGCTAATGTGAATCTGATTATATTGCTAAATGTAAAAAATACACCTTTTCTCACTTTAGTTGTTCAGGAGTTTTGCAAACAAAGTGTCTCTTTATCCTCCCAGGTAATTAGGTCCTGTTGCCAAATCACAGTCTGGTGACGGGAGCCATAATGCCTGTGGGCAGACTGACACGATTCAATATCACCTAACTGTTTGATTGAATCTTTAAAGACTGGCTGTGTTTCGATTTGTGATTGCCACTTGGCACTTCTCTCTGAAAATGCATTTTTAAATAATGGGCCTCATGATGGTAAGACATTTTTATACCGAGTAGGTACTGCTGTTTTTGACCTGGAGTTTTTCCTTGCCATCATGTGATGTGACTTGACGATACTTGTCCATCTCTAGATTTCCTTTTAAGTTTCAAATATTCAGGCTATGTCTTAAAAAGTCATGGTAAATATGTCTTTTTAGCCCCAAATCAGGACACTTGGACAATTGGTGTTAATCATTACCAAACTACCCTACAAAATCTAGCATAACTATCACAGTCATGGGGGTGAGTCCCTATTCTACTCAGTACCCAAGATAGATGGAGAAGCCCTATAGTATAAGCCCTCCTGCTCTCTTCTGGAAGATGAGGCTAGTTATGAAACTTAAAAAACAGAAAAAAAATAATGTGTGTTTTTCTTCTGTCAATAAGAGCATTTTAAAAATTACACAAATAAGTATAATTCTCAGTACTGGGTAAAATATTGCTATTAAGTGATGTTATAATAGAAAGCTTTAGACCTCGTAATTGACAAGCAATATATCATAATTCTGTTCAAGGTTCTTTATTGTGTGGAAATAAAGAAAGAATGAACGCAATCCATGCTTGCTTCCAAGAAATAACCTTATCCAATATTCTCATGTGCTGTGAAATCAAAATGAAGTCAATTTAGCAAATATTCTCGTCCACCTCTCAACAACAGCATGTGAAAGTGGACTTTTACTGTCTATTAATAATAATTCAATTGTACTGTTGGGAAATTTATTTTGAAGTGGGGATAAGTTTTTGTTTTTGTTGCTAGTTTTCCCTTTAAGCTCAAGAGAAATTTTTAGACCACCAGGAAAACTCTGTGGCTACAACCTCAGAGTAGTTAATGTTCAGAGACAAGGGGAGCAAAATAATAAAATCAAATGCCTTTGTCATCTGGAGTGTGTAACAGGTACACAGGATGGATCAACACCGACAGCAATTCCAGACAGAGCTTGTCTCCCAGGTCTCTTTTCATGTCTTTCCTCAGTGGGTTGCATGACTCTTATAATCTGCGAAACAATCTGAAATCTCAGAATAAAGTACCAAGCAATCAAAGAACTATCTTGAATAGCAAATGCTATTCCCTCCACTAAGGTTTTTTAACTAGGAGGGGGAAAAAGGAAATAAAATAAATGGATTAGAAAGATCTTTGCATTCTAAAACAGGTCTTCAATCATTTTAATACCAGCTCTTAAAATACTATACTTATTATGGACTGACCTGTGCCCTTCTTAAATTTATACATCGAAGCCAAAACCCCTATAGGTTGGAATGCATCTGTATTTGAAGATTTGGATATAGGTTCAATAAAGAGGTAATATGATTAAATGAGGTCATAAGGGTGGGACCCTAATACAACAGGACTGGTATTCTTAAGAATATTTATAGTAGTTTATTCATAATTTTCAAAATTTGAAGCAAATAAGATATCCTTTAGTACCTCAATGGTTAAAAAAGTGTGTTACTTTCATACAATGGACTATTCTGCTAACAAAATAATGAGCTACAAAGCCATACAAAGAAATGTGAACCTTAAATAACATTCTAAAAAGTTACAAAGTATATGATACCACGCATATGACATTCTGGCAAAAAAACAAACAACAACTAAACAAAAATAACTCTACAGTCAGTAAAAAAAATCAGTGGCTTCTAAGGATTTGGGGGAAAGTGGCTTGAGAAGATGAATAACAGAGGACTTTTAAGGTCAGTGGAACTGATCTGTATAATACTGTAAATGGTGGATACATGACACCATCCATTTGTCAAAATCTGTAGACTTTAAAGCACAAAGAGTGATATAATATATGCAAACATATATATAGATACTGATATTTATATCTATCTCTATATCTATCATCTATCTATCATCTATCTATCTATCTATCTATCTATCTATCTATGGTTGGAGAATCCCAGAATGAAATGTTACTATGACAAAAATATGGATTGGCCTTCAATGTTCACTGCTTAGATCATTATATTAGTTACTCAGCTCATATTGCTGCTTCCACTACCAAATTGCATTATACACTTATAAAAATTTTGATTAAACTTTACAACTTTTATACTTGTATATTTTTATCACTTATTAGATGTGCACAATCAGAATTAACAAAGACCCAAATTTGCCATACTGTGTGTGTTTTTACTATAACTGATCTTCATTTACATGATGGAAATTAGTATTATATTCAGATGGAAAAACTGAGGATATAAATTATATTAATTTCTGAGAGAAAGTATTTGTTAGAAAATCAAGAGTAAATGTAAGTTGTAATCTTTGGAACAGTAATGATAATCCATTTATTTACTTTTTCAGCTCATTAATTCACAAAGACTGGTATTACTCAGAACATGCCAACACCTCAAGAAGGAAAAAAAACTAAGAAACATTTTGGAGAGAGAATCAAAGAAACAACTGGCTGGGCATCTGCAAAAGAAAAGGTTAGCTGACTAAAATAATGTGTTCAAAGTACAGCGCTCATACAGGATTTACCAGGTGATGAATAAGGTTAGAGGATTGTGGGGTGATAATGTCCTAAACCAGAAAAGGTCACCAGCATCAAACAAGGATTTGTTTTGTTATCAGTGCCTTTTTAATTGAGATATATTTGACACATAGCACTGTGTAAGTTTAAAATGATTTGATACATTTACATATTGCAAAAAGATTATCACAGTAACCTTAGCTAAGATCACATCACATAATTATCTGTTTTTTTTGTGTGTGGTGAGAATATTGTATTCAATGTTTCAAAGTTTCAAAAAAACTAGATTTTAATTCATTTTATTAATATATTTTTTATTGATTTCAGAGAGAGAGAGAAACATCAATGATGAGAGAATAATTGATTGGCTGCCTTCTGTATGCCCCACACTACATGCAACCCAGCATGTGCCCTGACCAGGAATAGAACTGTGACCTCCTGATTCATAGGTCAATGCTCAACCACTGGGCTAAGAAACTAGATTTTAAAAGCAAGGAATTTTGAAGTAAGACCCTCACCTAGGTGTTAAAAGCCAGAAGGTAATAGGATGAGAATTAGATACCAATTTAAATAAACATCTGAGCAGACAGAGGATAAGGAGAGGTTTAAACTCCTGTGGAAACTCATGGTCCTATCCACTGCCAGACTTACCAGATCTCGAGGAACAAAGAAAATGATTTCAAGTTTTAATGGTCCAGTTGGGGCGGGGGGTGGGGGGGAAGCTGCCAGATGTGGCTTTTACTAGACAGGTGTCTCAGAAAAAAAAAAAAGCTTTACATACAAAGATTACAGTATCAGGTCTGTCAACAAATTAGGGTAGACCAAAGGATGCTGTCCTTGACCTTGCAGACCATATAGTCTAATAGGAGATAAGTCTGTAAATAGAACAATGACAATGCAAAGTGTTAGGTGTTATAATACAGTTATTTAAAATGCTTTGTTAGTACAGAAAATAGACCAAAGTATTCATTTTTACCAATTTTGAAAATTTGTTCAAAGTTTTATTAATCCTATGGGCCATCTGAAACCTTCATCATGATAGTCCCAAAGTGATTGTTCAGATCACTCATTATACAAGCTTTCTCTCTACAGAAAACCTTCCTTTTTTTCCAGACACTGAATTACTATAATTAAATAGCATTTCCCCGTAATGAACTACATTATGTTCTGTTAAGTGACTTCCCACCTTAAAAATGAATTTATGAGAGGAAGTACTCATTTGAAACATAATTGTCTCTTTTGATATTTAATTAGGAATTTATCCTTTTAGTTTATGATGAGAGTAGTTTCTATTACAATATTAGTGTCTTTGAAGAAAATGAATAAATCAGTAAGACATAGTCTTCTACTATAAATTCTGCCTGGATTATTTATATTAAATCAACAATAATTAAATATTATTTAGTTGATTCAAGCACCTTCTGCATCTAATATTTCTTTCATCCTAATTTTGGAAGCTGCTAATTTACTGCCTCTAAAAGCCTATTTCTTGAATATTATCATATCTCTGCAATGATTTTTATTTTTTTAAATTAAACTGGCAAATGGCAGCATTTACACCATTGAGAAATTCCCTGTTGGGTTATAAAAGAACTTATCTACCCTAGTACCAGATTCTCTCTGTTCAATTCACCCCACTCCACTCAACAGCATACCATCTCATGCAATGGCATACTTTCAGGCAATCACTGTGGGAACGTATCAATGGGGGTGGGTCTCTGGGGCAAGACATAAGTGGGGTAAAACATGGACAAGTGGGTCACTACTGAGTTGTGTTGGGAGAGGCCACGCAGAACAGCCTGCGCTGGATCAAGTCACAAGAAACTTGGATACCATGAGGCCCTCAGAACATGAAATAATGCCTTACAAGTAAAAACATCCCTAAACATGTGGAGCTGATAGTCTCAAGGACATACAGTGCACAATAAATATAATAAATAAATACATTCTACAACATGCTAATAACTGTGTTTATTGGTATAAATAAATGAATTTCTATTTGAGCATGATTTATTTGGTGAAACAGCAAACTATTTAATGAATTTTAGCTTTTTTGCAAGTTTTTTGTATTATAAAGTTTATGTACCACCTTTGCTATCACTAAATTTGATTGTAACTCTTATCTTCCCAGTATGCCTTTTCAAGTTTGAATATAAGTCTTTGTTTCAGGTTTGCTAGGTTAAATACATAGGACTCTATATGTCCACTCTACCTTTCCCAATACTTCAATCTAATAATTTTATGCAATTTCCCCCCTAATGTAAACTGTCATTTGTCTTTTTAAATATATTTTAGGAAAATAAATTGAAGAAAATATATAGCTTTGTGACAGAACATATACCTTTTCTTTAGCAATAATTACATGTTAAAACCTATGATTCTTGTGTATTTATATAACAAAATTAATATGACTTGTAGTATATAATCAACTCGGATTGTGCTTGTACACTGTAGATAATCACCTTGCATTTATGAAGTCTCAAACATATTCTACAGCTAAGCTAAAATGTTTGAAAATGATACAAGGTGATATTAAGATATTCCTAATGGTTGTCAAAATAAAACCTAGAATAATATCCTTGATGGATTATCTCCATACCAAATTAGATTTTGTACAGAAAATGCAATATATTTCAGGGGGATTATAAGTATTTTTTCTTATTTCATTATTAGAGTCCTGGTGGATGAAAATTCATGCACTAGAGCGGGGGTCCCTCAGCCCGGCCTGCCCCCTCTCACAGTCTGGGAGCCCTCAGGTGTGGGAGGCCACCCAGCAATCCGGGGATGGCAACACCCCATCACACCTCTGCTGCTGCCACTGCCAGCAGCACAAGCCTCAGCCGGCCCTGGTTACTTGAGCCTTGGGCGGCCCTGGGCAGCTGGGGGGCTGAGGGAACTGGGGGACTATAGAGATAAGCGTGCAGAGTGGCCGGGCCCACCTGGGGGTGGGCCCAGCCTTGTCACGCACCTGCTGCCCTGGCAGGGCTGAGGGGACTGGATGCTGCTAGCTTGTGGCTGTGGGTGCCGCCAACTTTGAGGGCGGGGCAGTCAATTAGCATATTCCCTTCTTATTGGCTGTGGGTGCCACCATCTTTGCAATGGTGTGAGGGTCAAATAGCATATTCCCTCTTTATTGGCTAGGATTACTCCTGAGTGAAAATTTTTAACTTTATAACTATCAAGAGAATGTATAATGTTGTAGGTCAGATTTAATTTTCTCTACCTTTTATAAGCAAATATGAATCCTATATAATAAAACCCTAAAATGCAAATTGACCAAACGGTGGAATGACCAGTCGCTATAACTTGCACTGACCACCAGGGGGCAGATTCTCAATGCATAAACTCCTCCCTGGTGGTCAGTGCGCTCCCACAAGGGGAACGCCGCTCAGCTAGAAGCCAGGCTCATGGCTGGCGAGAGCAGTGGTAGTGGCAGGATCCTCTCCTGCCTCCACTGCAGGCAGGCAGTAAGGAGTGAGGGGTCCTGGACTGCAAGAGGGCACAGGCGGGGCTGAAGGACCCTCCCCCTTCAGTGCACAAATTTCGTGTACCGGGCCTCTAGTTTTTCTAATAAAAAGGTTTGATTCTTTCGATTTTACTACTTCTATGTCAGAATGAACATTAAATATTAGATCATTGGTAGTCTACTGTTGACAGAGTGATATTGCAAGGTTGAGCTATTCTTCATTTCTTTAAACTCTAACATTATATTTTGCATAGAGTTGGTGCATCATGTATGATTTTATTTTTTAAATTTATTTGTCTTTATGGTTGAGGGTATTACAATTGTGGCCAATATTAGTATATCTGCTGTTCAAAATTAACCAACACTAGCTAATTTTAAAATTTACCCCAGCTCAAATTTACTTAAAATGAAAAATAAAATACCACTACAATGATAGATACATGTCATTATACATTTGTCCAAATAAATAAAATGTACAATATCATGAGTTAATTCTAATGTAAACTATGAATTTTGGGTTAATATGATGTAACAATGGAGGTCCTGTTACAATTGAAACAGATGTACCACTCTTTTGGGGGACGTTGCTAATGGAGGAGCCAACTTGTGTGGGAGAAGGAAGCATATGGGAAATCCCTGTACCTTTCTGTTAAGTTTGCTGTAAACATAAACTACCCTAAAAACAAAAGGTCTTAAAAAATAAAATTAAAATAAAATGCTAATCTTTTAATTCTCTCTCTGTAGGGAATCTAGTGTTTATTTCCCCAGGGAACAAAGAGATATAGTAGCTATAATTTCAGGGAAAACAATAAGTGAAGCTAAGGAAGTTCAGGAAAAAATATAGAGGAAGATTTAACAAAAATATGCAAAAATATTAAAATAACTAGCAAGATAGATTCTAAACTATTTTAACTGCCTATAATTCCCTGAATAATTATGTTATTACTGTTTTCTCTATGAGTCTAGAATTATCCTTCAAAATTTAGTTCATTTTCTATGATTCTTTATATTTTTAAACTCCACTTCTTTCTTTTTCTCAACACCTTGCCATGATTTCATATATATAATAGTGACAGTTCTAACATCCAACAATATACAGGTAGAAAGTGACAGATACTTGGTTTAAAACCAAGTCTCAACTCCAAATACAATTTTCTTTATTGGAAAATTATGACCACCTTTTGAAAATTTCTTGAATTTCTATTTCTAATCTTCTGACCATCTTTGTTTCTATTGTATTTCAAATAAAATTCAAAATGAAACATTCTGAATATACATACAACTGTAATGCTACTGCTCTATCTCTAAAAACCTCACATAAAAATAGTCCTCTCTACCTACCCACATGCCTATATTTTTAAACATCTCCCTCAATATGTTAATTATTGCTGTAATCAGACTTTATCTAGATTTAAACCCTTTAATCTCTTCTCATTTGTTCCTCCTATCACTCCCTCCTTTCTTCCTTAATAATTTTAGACTCATTGTTCACTAATTCTAAAGCTCAATTTCCAACATGATTGAGTCCCTAGTCCTGCTGGCCACCTGGATAGCCACATGTATAACCACAGCCCGAGCACAATTAGACTGTCTGCTTTATTTGCATTAATACCCAGGAGTGTGAACACTGCTAGAGAAAAATCTCAAATCTCAGAGACTTGGCCAATGTAAATCCACTCCCCTTCTTCCCTAAACCCTCGGTACAGTCTGGACATTCTTCTATATTTCCTATTCATCAATTGCACTTCTACCCAAACATATGAACTAACCTTTGCCCATTCAATCAGAGCCAAAGACCTTGCCTTTTCCTTCACAGAGCAAAATAAAACCTATTAAACCTATTTAGAAACAATCTCTCAGCATTTTTTCACCCTACCCAAACACAGAAAAATAGGTGCACTCATCTCTTTTCTTCTCCTCCTATTTGAAGGAAAGATATATCTAATATAAATAATGTTAAAGGTCTCCGGATGTTCTCCTTCCAGAAATTGTCAAACCCGTTTTCTCTGTCTTCTATTCCTCGCTATTTATCTCTTTATCTCATTATTTAAACAAATTGAAGCCTCTCTTCTCATAAAGGATAAAAATAAATATAAACAAATATCCCACTCCTGAACTGTATCTCACTCCAATTAACACGCTCCCTGGCCTGCTGTTATACCCAAACTGCTTGAGAGGGTTACCTACCAATTATTGTTTCCATTTTTCATCTCCCTTTGATTCTTCAAGCAAATTCAATATGGCTTCTACCAGTGTCACTCTATTAAAATAGCTCTCAGCAAAAGACAATCATGATCTCCTTGTAGCTAAATCCAGTCTGTTTTTATTGTTTAAAGTATTACATATATTAGTACATATATCTCCTTTTTTCCCCCATTGACCTTCCCCCAGCCTCCCCTACCCCCTGTCACATGCCCTCATCCACCCCCGCCCCAGTGTCTTGTCTCCATTGGTTATGCTTATATGCATGCATACAAGTCCTTTGGTTGATCTATTTCCCTCCCTCCCCAACACTCTCCAGCCTTCCCACTGAAATTTAACAGTCTGTTCAGTGCTTTACTGTCTCTGTATCTATCTTTTTATTCATCAGGTTATAATGTTCTTTATTTTCCATAAATGAGTGAGATCATGTGGTATTTTTCTTTCATTGCCTGGCTTATTTCACTTAACATAATGCTCTCCAGGTCTATCCGTGCTGCTGCAAATGGTAAGAATTCCTTCTTTTTTATAGCAGTGTAGTATTCCATTGTGTAGATGTACCATAGTTTTCTAAACCACTCATCTGCTGATGGGCATTTAGGCTGTTTCCAAATCTTAGCTATGGTGAATTGTGCTGCTATGAACATAGGGGTGCATATATCCTTTCTGATTGGCGTTTCTAGTTTCTTGGGATATATTCCTTGAAGTGGGATCACTGGGTCAAACAGGAGCTCCATTTTTAGTGTTTTGAGGAAACGCCATACTGTTCTCCACAGTGGCTGCACCAGTCTGCATTCCCACCAGCAGTGCACGAGGGTCCCTTTTTCTCCACATCCACGCCAGCACTTGTCGTTTGTTGATTTGTTGATGATAGCCATTCTGACAGGTGTGAGATGGTACCACATTGTCGTTTTGATTTGCATCTCTCAGATAATTAGTGACTTTGAGCATGTTTTCATGTGTCTCTTGGCCTTCCTTCTGTCTTCTTTTGAAAAGATTCTATTTAGGTCCGTTGCCCACTTTTTTATTGGATCATTCATCTTCCTTTTATTAAGTTGTATAAGTTGCTTGTAGATGTTGGAGATTAAATCTTTATCAGTGATAACATTTGCATATATGTTCTCCCATGCAGTGAGCTTTCTTGTTGTTTTGTTGATGATTTCTTTTGCTGTGCAAAAGCTTTTTATTTTGATGTAGTCCCATTTGTTTATTTTCTCTTTAGCTTCCATTGCCCTAGGAGCAGTATCGGTGAAGAAATTGCTTCGGCAAATGTCTGAGATTTCTCTGCCTGTGGATTCCTCTAGTATTTTTATGGTTTCCCATCTTACGTTTAAGTCCTGTATCCATTTTGAGTTTATTTTTGTGTATGGTGTAAGTTGGTGGTCTAGTTTCATTTTTTTGCATGTGTCTGTCCAATTTTCCCAACACTATTTATTGAAGAGACTGTCTTGACTCCATTTTATGTTCATGCCTACTTTGTCAAATATTAATTGAACATAGTGGTTTGGGTCAATATCTGGATTCTCTATTCTATTCCATTGGTCTATATATGTCTGTTCTTGTGCCAGTACCAGGCTGTTTTGAGATCAGTGGCTTTGTAATACAGCTTGAAATCTGGCATTGAGATTTCACGTACTTTGTTCTTTCTCAGGATTGCTGTGGCTATTCAGAGTCTTTTTTTTATTCCAGATGAATTTTTGGAGAGTTCTTTCTAGGTCTGTGAAATATGTCATTGGTATTTTAATGGGGAGTGCATTGAATCTATAGATTGCTTTGGGTACTATGGACATTTTAATAATGTTGATTCTACCAATCCATGAACATGGTATGTTCTTCCATCTGTTTACGTCTTCCTATCTCTTTTTTCAGTGTCCTGTTGTTTTCTGCGTATAGGTCTTTTACCTCCTTAGTTAAGTTTATTCCTAGGTATCTTAATTTTTTTGGTGCGATGGTAAATGGGATTGCTTTTTTAGTCTCTCTTTCTGTAAGTTCACTATTGGTGTATAGAAATGCCATAGATTTCTTGGCGTTAATATTGTATCCTGCTACATTGCCAAATTCATTTATTAAGTCTATTAGTTTTTTGATGGAATCTTTCAGGTTTTTTATGTACAATATCATGTTATCTACAAATAAGGACAGCTTTACTTCTTCTTTTCCAATTTGGATGCCTTTTATTTCTTCTTCTTGTCTAATTGCAATGGCTAATACTTCCAGTTTAACAGGAGTGGTGAGAGTGGGCATTCCTGTCTTGTTCCTGTTCTTAGGGGAAATGGTTTGAGAGGGAAGTTCATAGCTCTACAAGCCTACTGCAAAAAAGCTCACTGTTTTTGCCCATTGAGTATGATGTTAGCTGTGGGTTTATCATATATAGCTTTTATTATGTTGAGGTATGATCCTTCTATTCCCACCTTGTTGAGAGTTTTTATCAAGAAAAGGTTTTGGATTTTGTCAAATGCTTTTTCTGCATCAATTGATATGACTGTGATTTTTATCTCTCAATTTGTTTATGTGATGCATTACATTTATTGATTTGCGGATATTGTAACATCCTTGCATTCCTGGGGTAAATCCTATTTGGTCATGGTGTATGATCTTTCTGATGTAGTGCTGGATCCGATTTGCTAGAATTTTGTTGAGGATTTTGGCATCTATGTTCATGAGGGATACTGGCCTGTAATTCTCTTTCATTGTGTTGTCTTTATCTGGTTTTGGTATTAGGGTGATGCTGGCTTTATAGAAGGAGCTTGGAAGTGTTCCTTCCTCTTGAATTTTTTGGAATAGTCTGAGGAGGATAGGTTTTAGTTCTTCCTTGAAGGTTTGGTAAAACTCCCCTGTGAATCCATCTGGCCCCAGGCTTTTGTTTGCTGGAAGCTTTTTGATGACTGCTTCAATTTCTTCCATAGTTATCGGCCTATTGAGATGATTAGATTCTTCCTGACTGAGTTTTGGAAGGTTATATTTTTCTAGTAATATGTCCATTTCCTCCAGGTTGTCCAGTTGGTTGGATTAGAGTTGTTCATAGTATTAATTAACAATCCTTTGTATTTCTGTGGGGTCTGTTGTTATTTCACCTCTTTCATTTCTGATTTTGTTTATTTGGGTCCTCTCTCTTTGCTTCTTGGTGAGCCTGCATAGAGATTCATCAATCTTGTTTATCCTTTCAAAGAACCAGCTCTTGGTTTTGTTGATCTTTTATATTGTTTTTTTGGTCTCAATGTCGTTTATCTCTGCTCTGATCTTCATTATTTCCTTCCTTCTGCTTACACTGGGCTTTTCTTGTTGCTCTCTTTCTAACTCTTTGAGTTGTAGGGTTAGGTAATTTATTACCATTGTTTCTTGTTTTTTGCAGTAGGCTTGTAGAGCTATGAACTTCCCTCTCAAGACTGCTTTCGCTGTGTCCCATAGATTTTGGATTGTTGTCTTTTCATTGTCATTTGTTGCCATGATGTTTTTTATTTCTTACTTGATCTCTCTGGTAACCCAGTCATTGTTTAATAGCATGCTGTTTAGTCTCCATGTGTCTTATTTTTTTGGATTGTTTTTATTGTAGTTGTTTTCCAGTTTTATGCCACTGTGATCTGAGAAGATGCTTGATATGATTTCTATCTCCTTGAATTTGAAGAGACTTTGCCTATGACCCAACATATGATCTATCTTTGCAAACGACCCATGTGCACTTGAGAAG